>NC_092750.1:82114248-82742261 GCF_047496795.1 Chiloscyllium punctatum
GTGTGTGCGCGCGTCCTTCCCTCGCTGTGTGTGTGCGTGTGTCCCTCGCTGTGTGTGTGCTTGTCCCTCCCTTGCTGTGTGTGTGTGTGTCCCTTCCTTGCTGTGTGAGTCCCCTCCCTCGATTTGCGTGTGTGTGTCCTTTCCTCGCTGTATGTCTGCGTGTATCCCCCTGACTCTGTGTGTGTATGTGTGTGTGTGTGTGTGTGTGTGTGTGTGTGTGTGTGTGTGTGTGTGTGCGTGTGTGTGCGCGCGCGTCCTTCCCACGCTGTGTGTGTGCGTGTCCCTCCCTCGCTGTGTGTGATTGTCCCTCCCTCACCGTGTGTGTGTGTGTCCCTCCCTCGCTGTGTGTGATTGTCCCTCCCTCACTGTGTGTGTGTGTGTCCCTCCCTCACTGTGTGTGATTGTCCCTCCCTCACTGTGTGTCTGCGGGTATCCCCCTCACTGTGTGTGTGTGTCCTTCCTTCGCTGTGTGTCTGTGTGTATCCCCCTCACTGTGTGTGTGTGTCCTTCCTTCGCTGTGTGTCTGTGTGTATCCCCCTCACTGTGTGTGTGTGTGTGTGTGTGTGTGTGTGTGTGTGTGTGTGTGTGTGTGTGTGTGTTTGCATGTCCTTCCCTCGCTGTGTGTCTGCGTTATCCCCCTCACTGTGTGTGTTTGCGTGTCACTGCCTTGCTGTGTGTGTCCAAAATTTGCACCATCAGTGGATTGGCCATTATAAATTGACTGTAGTATTCAGGAATGTGTGGTTTAAGTAAGTTCACCACGAGAAATGCAGGGTTTAATGTACAGGTGGAGGGTTCGGTCTGGGTCAGATGCTCTTCAGAGGGTTGGAATGGACCGGTTGGGCCGAATGGCCTGTTTGCACACGATGGCGATTCTATTCAGGTTATTGTCCAGCCCTGTCAACCATCTCCGTCTCTTACACCTGGCCTTCTCCCCAATATTCTCCTTAACACTGTAATCTCCTCCAGACTCTAAAACACTCCTTGCCGATGTAAGCTTCTCCAGTCCTTACAAAGATCGATATGTCTGTCATCTCTTCCGGCTTTTAGAACCCTCCCTATAACTATTCCCATTTGGTACAGCACTCCCAATCATTGTTCCCTCTTGAAACTCCCATGAACATTTGTATCTCTGAAAACTCATCTGGACTGTCTCAACTTCCCTTTGACAGTTACGTGCTGAGACCTGCTCTATATCAGTGAAGTAATTAAGTCTTGGCAACACTCACTGTTATAACCTCCCTCCAGCCTTACAGCACCGAGGATCTGTAGAAGCTCTGTTCAAACCGACAGCCATCTCTGTGTCTGTAATCTCCTCCACTCCCCATAATACATTCTCTCTGAGCTCCTCTGTAGTCCACTAAACACTCCCTAACACTGTCTGTATCAGTGTAACCTTCTCCAACAACACACAACCTTCCCTATCTGTGTAAATCCGTACACCAGTCCCTATCCCTCTCAGCTCCGTCTAACAATACAACCCTCCATGTCTGTGTATTCACCTTCAGTCCCTACTCACCTCCCTATCTGTGTAACCTTCTCCATGCATTTTTGCTTCAGTCTCTTCAACTCTCCCTGTCAGTGTAACCTCTTCCAGACGCGAAAACTCTCCTCTTTTTGACTTACTCAGACCACACAACCCTCACTATCTATAACCTACTCCTGTCTGAGAAACCTACCTCTGCAAATTGCTCAAACTCTTCAAGTCTCCGTAAGCTCCTGCAGCTCTTACATCCCTCCCGATCTACCAAATCTCTTCCAGTCCCTAAACACCAACAGTCTGTGGAGACCCGACCACCATCCCTATCAGTGTAATCCTCACAGATCTCTGCAGTATTCCTGATCTGTCAAACTCACTCCATGCCTGTGCCTCTCCCAATCCAGTCCCTACAAACCCACTATCTATTTAACACCCTCCTGTCACGATCACCCCCATGTCAATGTAAGCTCCTCCTGTGTCTCCACCATCTACCCATCTCCATAACCTTGTCCAGCTCTTACACCACTATCTGTTTAAACGTCACCCTCCTCTACAACTTCCTCCTGTTTGTGCTATGCTCCCTTATCTGTGAAACTGTTTCTGACCAAAATTGTTATCCCAGTCTCTGAAATGAAATCCAGATTCCACAGACTCCATAACCCCCAGAACCTAAGCCTTCCTATGTCTATAAACATCTTCAGTCACGACTCCCCTGCATATCTCAGTTTGTTCTTCCAGTCAATACAAATATCTTTATCTCTGTAATCTGCTCAGCTCCCTAAAACAGTCCCTGTCTGTGATCCAGCCCTGGCCTACAATCATCCTTATCCCTGTAAACTTCTCCATCCCTCCCAACATGCCCATCTCCATGAACCCCTGTCAGCCCTACAGCTCTCCACATTTCTGTAACCTCCTGTGGGTCTATGGTCCTCCCTCCCTGTGAAACCACCTCCAGTCCCCACATCCCTCCCAATCTGGGTCCTCTGCTCCAGATCAGACCATTGCTGTCTCTGTAAACACCTCCCCTCCTGACAACTCTTCCCATTTGTGTAACCTCCTTCAGACCCCATACTCTCCAGCTTCCTGAATCCTCTTCCTGCATTGCAACCAAAACCACATTTTTTGGTTAAATCCTCCAGTGCTTACACCCTCCCCAACTCAGTAACCTATTGCAGTCTTAACAAAGCACCTAAACTATGAAACCTCTCATTTCCCTACAATCCTCCCTCTTCAAATGCCTTCATCACCATGAAACCTCACAATTTCTGAAACCTCCTTTTGGCACTGCAACCCTCCTAATGTCTGCAAAATCCTCCTGTCCTGATATCCCTCCCTATCTCTGTAACTCCCTCCACCCTCCAGTGTCATTTTGGGGAACATGGCAGAGGAGAGAAGGTTTGTAGCGTCTGGACCATGTTATGGAGGTAGAATTCTGGGAATTACAGATTTAGTCTTATGTCAGTGGTCTGCAGATTATTGGCGAGGACTCTAAAGACAGGATTTATGACTACTTGGAAAACCACAGTTAAATTAGCTACAGTCAGTATGGGTTTGTGTTGGGCAGGTCATGCCTCACAAACCTGACTGAATTCTTTGAGGATATGACAGAATATGTTGACGGCCCATTCAGAAAAGAAGGAAAATTGGGATATAGGGAAATCTGTCTGTCTGGATACAGTATCGGATGGCCTAGAGACGACAGAGGGTGGCAGCAAATGGACAGTATTGAGCCTGGAGCTCAGTGACCTGTGGGTTTTTTTAACAATCAGCTCTGGAACTCTGCTCTCTGTGATTTTTATAAATGACTTGGATGTGGATGTTGGAGAGTGGGTTAGTAGGTTTGCCAATAACGTGAAGGTTGGTGGAGTGGTGGGGAATGTGGAGAGCTGTTGTAGGTTGCGATGGGACATTGACAGGACGCAGAGCTGGGCTGGAAGTGGCAGATGGAGTTCAATCTGGAAAAGTGTGAAGTGATTCATTCTGGAAGGTTGAATTTGAATACAGAATACAGGGTGAAAGGCAGAATACGTGGCAGTGTGGAGAACAGAGATCACGGGGTCCGTGTCCATAGATCTCTCAAAATCACCACGCACGTTGGTCGGGTTGTTAAAAATGCATATGTTGTGTTGGCTCCCCTGAGAAGCGGATTGACTGTAAGAGCCGTGAGGTTTTACTGCATCTTTATAGCGTCTTGGTGAGTCCACACTTGGAATATTGTGTTCAGTTCTGGTACCCTGTTTACAGGAAGGATGTGCAAGTTTTAGAGAGTGTACATAGGAGATATACCAGGATGCTGCCTGTAATGGAGGGCAGTTCTTACGGAGAAAGGTTGAGGGAGCTAAGGCTTTTTTCATTGGAGAAGGAGGCGGGGTGACTTTGTGGAGGTGAACAAGATGATGAGAGGCACAGAGTGAGTGAATAGTCAGAGCATTTTCCTCCTGTGGCATAAATGGTTATTACAGGGTGGCATAATTTTAAGATGAATGGAGGATGGATAAGAGGATAGAGAATGGTAGGTGGTTGGATGGATTGCCAATGGTGGTAGTAAAATTAGACACATCTGGGACATTTAATAGATTCTTGGACAGAAACATGGATAATAGTAAAATGAAGGGTATGTAGGTTAGTTTGATCTTACAGTTGGATAAAAGGTTGGCATGAAATCATGGCTGAAGGGTCTTGGGCTGAACTGTTCTGTGTTCTGTGTTCTGTCTGGTAAACTGGGTAATAAGCTCAGATCAGTGTAAAAAGGATATGGCATTCAGGAGGAGCTAGTGAACTACATACAAAATTAGCTTGATGGTAGGAGACAGAGGGTGGTGGGAGACATGTTGTTTTTCTGACTGGAGACATGTGACCAGCGGTGGAGTGGGTCCACTGTTGTTTGTCATTTGGATAAATGGTTTGGATGGGAATATTGGTTTCCTGGTAAGTAATTGTTTTCAGTGACACTGAAATTGGTGGGAAAGTGGACAGTGAAGAAGGTTATCTATGATACAACAAGATGAACAGTACTGCTGGGATAGTGTGCTGAAGAATAGCAGATGGAGTTTAATTAGATAAAGGTGAGGTGTTCCATTTTGGTGAAACAAACCAGGGTGGGACCTGTACAGTTAATGTTCGGGCCCTGAGTAGTGTTTTCAGTCAGAGATCCAGTGACCCAGGTACACAGTAAGTGGTGCCACAGGTAGACAGGCTGGTGAAGCAGGCATTTGGGATGGTTACCTTCATTGGAGAGAGCATTAAGAGTAAGAGTTGGGATGTCATGTTGTATCTGTAAAAGACATTGATGGGGCCACCATAAAAACATTGTTGATCAGTAGGAAGAACTCATCTAGTTCACTAACCTCCTTTAGGGAAGGACATTAAATATTCTTACCTGGTCTGGCCGACATGTGACTCCAGACCCACAGCAATATGGCTGACTCTGAGCTGCCCTCTCAGTAATTAGCAGTGGGGTCAAAGAACGTTGTTCCAGGCAGCGACACCCACATTCCATGAATGAATATATAAAAATACCTATGTCCCTCCGTACCTCTGCAAATCCCTCCAGCTGCAGCAATCCGTCCTGGCTTTGTAACACCCTGACCACTCTCTGTAACACTCTCACCAACTCCATCACCTTCACCTCTCCCTGTTCCTATCGTGTCAATGAACCCTGATCGTGGCTCCCCTTCCCACAGACCTCTTCTTTCGAGCAGACTCATTGCAATCCATTAACATTTACTCCTAACACACACACACACTTCAGGATTTTAAGTACTTTTTGGTGATCTTCTCATAATCTAGTATGATTCCTTTTGTCCCAAGTGAGCGATCAGTGGGAATTTCTTGGTGAGGTTTTTACTGTTTCAATCGAATGTCCTTTTGTTGAGTATTTTGCATTGTCCCTTCAAATGTTTTCCACTGTTCATTGACAGGCACATATTTCAGTCTGTTTAGCCTGTTTACCTTGGTCAGTTCTCTCAAACTCATGTCATTGGCTATTTTTGTTTCTAAAGTAGCTTGTCCTTTCTGTGATTCACTTTAAAACTTTATATTTATTTAAACTGCACTGTATCACAATTTCCCGAAGGATCTCTCCAGGTGACATTACTCATTCACTAAGTTTCATTACACGGTCGCTCTGTGATAGTTATGTCCCTAGCCAGTTGCACAATGTGTTTTTCAAAGAAACACTGGGAAAAAAAATAACCGAACTCCTTCCAATATCAATGTTGTCCGTGTGAATGTCCCAGATTACACAAATATTGACGTTTTCCAAAATTATCACAATGCCTTTGTTAAAAAATTCCAATGAGTTCCTGTGTAATACAGTGATGAGCAATGGAATGCTGTTCGGTGACTAAATCTGTTCTGCTGCTTGTGTCCTTGCCAAGTAGTAGCCAGAATGTACATTCAGACTGACTCTACTTCATGATCTGAGGCCAAATGCTTTCTCTGTAATCCCTTTGTTATCCATTATTTTAAGCGTTGCCCATTTTGCCTGAGTTTGCACAAGATTACGAACCACTGAATATTTTATTCACCCTATATCCATGTCTCCCTGGTGTCGAAATCTCTTTTATCTCTGAGTCACAAATCCATCGACCTTATTGCAGCAACGTTGTCTATTCAAAAAAACCACAATATACTCTCTTCCACAATTATATGTCACAAATCTATTCACTGATGTACAGTTTTAGTTAAACTCTGTCCCAACCTGTTCCTTTCTGCTTGTCTTCAGACACATTCCCATGCTGTTCCATTGCTTCACCTTTTCCCTTTGGATTTGGAAAGCTCCTTTCACCTGAACCCTGTCTCTGCATCCTCTCTGTCAGTTTAATGCCCTGTCCATAAACCTACCGACATGATTGGTCAGGACACTGGTCCCAGCGCGGTTCCAGTGGGACCATCCTAATAGATTTTTTTTTTAAACCAGGTATGGGATGTGTGAATCTCTGGCTGACCAGCCTTTCTTGCCCACTCCCAGAAGCCCTTGAACTGAGTAACTTGCTCGGCCATTTCAGAGGGTAATTGAGAAGCAAACACTTTGCTGTGGGGATGTCGTGCAGACCACGTGAGGATGGGCAGATGTCCTTCTCGAAAGGACAAGTGTTTGGATTTGTTGTACATCAGTAATGGTTTCATACTTATTTGTGGATTGTTAATTATTCTTTTTAAAATTATTGATTTCAAATGTCTCCTTTTCAGATGGCGGGATTCAATCCTGCCTCTCCTGAACATTAGCTGAGGTTTTGGATACATTCTCTCGCAATAATACCACTAGGTCATTACTTCACCTGCTCACTGGGTGCTCATCCCTGAGCACTGATACCAGGGCATCATGAAGCTAAACCCATTCTTCCAACACAATTGTGTGATCCTGACATCTTCCAGCAATCTGGGACTATTACTTAATATCGCTCCATTTTCCATATCTCTGTGGGACTCAGTGCCATTCTCCATGTGTAACCCTCACTGCATCTGTTTAATTTCCCATTCTGTCTATTTCTCTGTCTCCTGTGGGTATTCAGGAAAGTCCTGACTCAATAGCCTTCCCAGCTGCTGGGTGGGTCGTCCATCACCTCATTGAACACAGTTGGTCTGCCAGAGAGAGACAAAGGGAAAGGAGATCTGGAGCCTTCAATAAATTCTGTAGTGAGGTAAGGTCACCCACAGTGCACAGAGCAAAGAACAATGAGAGGGCTCCAAACATCTGTTAACACAACATGACAGATACAGTGCTGGAGGGGAGCAGTGTACACACACACACCCCAGGCTCAATCACCACCCCAATGTAAGTTCTGTTATATTAAAACTCACTACTCTGCAACAGTGTATCTATGGCATGTCTTGTGGTCCAGTGTCTTCAATAATTTTTAATTCCTATAACAGATCCTATCGCTGTAACCTCTCCCCTTTCCGATCGTCCCTCCACATATTTTAAATGTACTGCATTCCAGACTACCATCCCTATCACTGTAACTTGGTTCAGTGTCTCCAACATGCCTTATCTCGGTAGTCTCCTCCTTCAATAATGTAAAAACAAGGACTGCAGATGCTGGAAACCAGAGTCTAGATTAGAGTGGTGCTGGAAAAGCACGGCAGGTCAGGCAGCATCTGAGGAGCAGGAAAATCGGTGTTTCAGACAAAAGCCCTTCATCAGGAACAGAGGCCATGAGCCTGCAGAGTGGGGAGATAAATGAGAGAGGGGTGGGGATGGGCAGAAAGTAGCATAGAGTACAATAGGTGAATGGGGTTGGGATGGGGGTGAGAGGTCAGAGTGGAGGATGGGGGAAGGTAGCAAAGAGTACAATAGGTGAATGGGGGTTGGGATGGGGGTGATAGGTCAGAGCCGAGGGTGGAATGGATAGGTGGGAAGGGAGAGAGGCCATTAGGACAGGTCATGAGGGCGGTGCTGAGCTGGAAGGCTGGAGGTGGGGTGAGATGGGGGAAGGGGAAATGAGGAAACTGGTGAAGTCCACATTGATGCCCTGGGGTTGAAGTGTTCCGAGACGGAAGGTGAGGCGTTCTTCCTCCAGGCGTCGGGTGGTGAGGAAGTGGCGGTGGAGGAAGCCCAGGACCTGCATGTCCTTGGCAGAGTGGAAGGGGGAGTTGAAATGTTGGGTCACAGGGCGGTGGGGTTGATTGGTGTGGGTGTACCAGAGATGTTCCCTAAAGTGCTCTGCTAGGACGTGTCCAGTTTCCCCAATGTAGAGGAGACCGCATCTGGAGCAACGGATACAATAAATGATATTGGTGGATGTGCAGGTAAAACTTTGGATGTGGAAGGCTCCTTTGGGGCCTTGGATGGTCGTGAGGGGAGAGGTGTGGGCGCAGGTTTTGCAATTCCTGCATGGCAGGGGAAGGTGCCAGGAAGGGAGGGTGGGTTGTTGGGGGGCATGGAACTGACCAGGCAGTCATGCAGGGAAAGGTCTTTGCGGAAAGTGGAGAGGGGTGGGGAGGGAAATATATCCCTGGTAGTGGGGTCTTTTTGGAGGTGGTGGAAATGGCGGCGGATAATTTGGTTTATGCAAAGGTTGGTAGGGTGGAAGGTGAGCACCAGGGGCGTTCTGTCCTTGTTTCGGTTGGAGGGGTGGGGTTTGAAGGCAGAATTGCGGGATGTGGACGAGATGCTTTGGAGGGCATCTTTTACCATGTGGGAAGGGAAATTCCGATCTCTAAAGAAGGAGGCCATCTGGTGTGTTCTGTGGTGGAACTCGCCCTCCTGGGAGCAGGTACGGCAGAGGATTTGGGAATAGTGGTTAGGAATTTTGTAGGCGGTAGGGTGGGAAGATAAGTAATCTCGGTAGCTGTGGGAGTCAGTAGGTTTGTAAAAAATGTCAGTATTAAGTCAATTGTCATTAATGGGGATGGAGAGGTCCAGGAAGGGGAGGGAAATATCAGAGATGGTCCAGGTAAATTTAAGGTCAGGGTGGAAAGTGTTTGTGAAGTTGATGAATTGTTCAAACTCCTCAAGGGAGCACGAGGTGGTGCCAATGCAGTCATCAATGTTGCAGAGGAAGACGGGGGGAGTGGTCCTGGTGTAACTACAGAAGATGGTCTGTTCTACATAGCCAACAAAGAGACAGGCATAGCTGGGACACTTACGGTGCCCATGGCTACCCCTTTGGTCTGGAGGAAGTGGGAGGATTTGAAGGAAAAATTGTTAAGGGTGAGGACAAGTTCAGCTAAACGAATGAGAGTGTCGGTGGAAGGGTACTGTTGTGGCTTGGAGGTCCTGGTTATGGTGGATGGAGATGTAGAGGGATTGGATATCCATTGTGAAGATGAGGCATTGGGGGCTGGGGAAACGGAAGTCTTGGAGGAGTGGAGGTTGTGAGTGGTGTCTCGAACGAATGTGGGTAGTTCTTGGATTGTGGGATAGGACAATGTTGAGGTAGGCAGACATGAGTTCGGTGGGGTAGGAGAATGCTGAGAGAATGGGTCGGCCAGGGTGGCCTGGCTTGTGGATCTTGGGAAGGAGGTAGAACCGGGCAGTGGGGGATCCCGGACAATGAGTTTGGAAGCTGTGGCTGGGAGATCTCCTCCTGAGGTGATGAGGTTCTTTATGCTCTGGGAGATGACGGTTTGGTGATTAGAGGTGGGTCATGGTAGAGGGGGTGTTCAGAGGAGGTGTCTTCAAGTTGACATCATGGCTTCAGCAGTATGGAGGTCAGTGCACCAGACTAGCACAGCACCCCCTGCTGGTTTGATGGTGAGGTCGGTATTGGAGCAGAGGAAGTGGAGGGCTGCACATTGTGAGGGTGAGAGGTTGGAGTGGGGGAGGGGGTTGATAGGTTGAGGCGGTTAATGTCTCGGTGGAAGTTGGAAATGAAGAAATCGAAGGCAGGTAATAGGCCAGCGCGGGGTGTCCAGGTGAATAGAGTGTATTGGAGGGCAGCAAAGGGGCCCTCAGAAAATAGGCGGGAGTCTTCATTGTAAAAGTAAGCTCTGAGGCGGAGGTGGTGGAAGAAGCGTTCGATGTCACGGAGTGTATTAAATTCATTCATGTGTGGACGGAGGGGGATAGAGGTGAGGCCTTTGCTGAGGACTGATCATTCGTCCTCAGTGAGAGGGAGGTAGGGGGATAGTGAAAACTCGGCAGGACTGCGAGCTTGGACCAAGCGTAGGTGTGGAGCTGGGGGAGGTGACAGAGCCTGTAACTGGAGTGGGTGTGGTGTTCGGGGGAATGGGGATGGAGTCATGAGTAGGGGTGGTGTTCCCCTCAGTGTTCTGGAGGCAGGGATTGTGACGGTGGGACTTGGGGGTGCTGTGAGCAGAATGCAGATGAGTGGCGTTGGTGGGGGTGGAAGTGGTGGCAAACACGGCAGTGGGTGGGCGTGGAAGTCACTGAGTGTGTGACATCAGTGGTGATGTGAGGGGCGGAAGTGATGCCACTTGTGGTGTATAAGGAATTGTGAGGGGCGGAACTGGCATTTACTTTATTTTAGCCAATAATTTCCTGTCACAAATCTGTTTGACAATATCGTATTTTAAATAAACTCAGTCCCTGACTGTTTCTTTTGGTCTTCATTCACATCTCCACGGTGTTCCAATATTTCAACCTTTCTCTTTGGACTTGGGAATTTCCATTCACCTCAGACCCTGTCCCCCTCCTCATCTGTGTCCATTTATAGCACACTGCATAATCTCGTAACAGAGGAGCCTATCCCAATAAAATAGCTCAGTCCTCCCTGAGTACTGGTAGTAGTGCTCACTGGTCAGGACCACTTCTGATGATACCATTGTATGATCCTGATACATTCCTGCACTCTGCTGATATCACTGTCTCTCTCCATATGGTATCCCTCACTGTGTGGGTCTAATTGCTGCCTCTGTCAGTGTCTCTCACTCTTGCAGCTACTCCAGATCCTGAGCCAACAGCATTCTCCACTCCAGAGGGAAGCAACTGCACAGGCCATGCATGGAGACTGGGAATTTCCAGATCTCTGTGGGACTCAGTGCCATTCTCCATGTGTAACCTTCATTGCATTAGTCTAATTTCCCATTCTGTCCACTTCTCTGTCTCCTGTAGGTATTCCTGATGTCCCTGACTCAGCAGAATTCCCAATTCCTGTCTCGTCCATCACCACATTGAAGACAGTTGTTCAGCCAGAGAGAGATGGAGAGTGAGATCTGGAGCCTTCAGTAAATCCTGCAGCCGGTAAGATCACTCACAGTAAACAGCACAGGGTGGAGTTAGTGGACTTTAATTCAGATACTGAGGGGATGATGTTGGAACAATGCTGGGCAAGGAACATGAGAAAATTCTCAGGCTTCATTATCACCATCTTGTCTATAAATTCATCTGTTCCACAGAACCCTCCCTATGTCTGTCAGTTTCTCCATTTTCTGTTTCATCGATACCACTTCCCCTATCTCTATCAGCCCCTACAATCCTGCTTATCCCTGTAAGCTCCTCATATCAGTAAAACTCTCCAAGTTTCTGCCTTTGCCTTTAATCCCGGGTTCTGTCACATCTCTCCTTAACTGAAGAAAAACAACTCTTCAGTTCCTTCAGCCATCCTGGTCAGTGTAGTCCTTTCCAGACCTGAAACACCTCCCTGTCTTTGTGACTTTTTTGAACTCCTACTACCTTCATGATCTCTGTGACCTTCCCGTCACAACAACAAAAAAGTTCTGTACCTTAGTAACCTCCTCCAGCTGTTAGACTCCTCCTTGTCTCTGGGCACAAAGCAGAGTGACCCTGCTTCTCTCATAAATTAGTTTCTGCATTTCTAATGATGACTATGAACTCTTCCTGTCTCTAAAATGCACTCAGTCTCTGTAAACTCTGCTGGTCCCGATTGATGTAATTTCCTTCGGTAACTACAAACCTTGAGAGCTTTCGTCTCTTCCAGACGCGACCACACAGTTTATTTTTATAACCTCTATGAGTGATAGAGTCGTAGAAATGTACAGCACAGAAACAGACCCTACGGTCCAACCCGTCCATGCCGACCAGATATCCCAACCCAATCTCGTCCCACCTGCCAGCACCCGGCCCATATTCCTCCAAACCCTTCCCATTCATACACCCATCCAAATGCCTCTTAAATGTTGCAATTGTACCATCCTCCACCACATCCTCTGGCAGCTCGTTCCATACACGTACCACCCTCTGCGTGAAAAAGTTGCTCCTTAGGTCTCTTTTATATCTTTCCCCTCTCACCCTAAACCTATGCCCTCTAGTTCTGGACTCCCTGACACAAGACAAAAGACTTTGTCTATTTATCCTATCCTATCCATGCCCCTCATAATTTTGTAAACCTTTGTAAGGTCACCCCTCAGCCTCCGACGCTCCAGGGAAAACCACCCCAGTCTGTTCAGCCTCTCCCTGTAGCTCAAAACCTCCAACCCTGGCAACATCCTTGTAAATCTTTTCTGAACCCTTTCAAGTTTTACAACATCTTTCCGATAGGAAGGAGACCAGAATTGCATACAATATTCCAACAGTGGCCAAACCAATGTACTGTACAGCCACAACATGACCTCCCATCTCCTGTACTTAATACTCCTACCAATAAAGGAAAGCATACCAAATGCCGCCTTCACTATCCTATCTACCTGCGACTCTACTTTCAAGGAGCTATGGACTTGCACTCCAAGGTCTCTTTGGTCAGCAATACTCCCTAGGACCTTACCATTACGTGGTAAAGTCCTGCTAAGACTTGCTTTCCCAAAATGCCGCACATCGCATTTATCTCAAATAAACTCCATCTGCCAGTTAGCACATTGGCCCATCTGGTCCAGATCTTGTTGTCACCCTCTTCACTGTCCACTACACCTCCAATTTTGGTGTCATCTGTAAACTTACTAACTGTACCTCTTATGCTCGCATCCAAATCATTAATGTAAATGAAAAAAGTAGAGGGCCCAGCACTGATTCTTGTGGCACTCCACTGGTCACAGGCCTCCAGTCTGAAAAACAACCCTCCACCACCACGCTCTGTCTTCTACCTTTGAGCCAGTTCTGTATCCAAATGGCTACTTTTCCCTGTATTCCATGAGTTCTAACCTTGCTAATCAGCCTCCCATGGGGAACCTTGTCGAATGCCTCACTGAAGTCCATATAGATCACATCTATCATCTGCTCTCCTCAATATTCTTTGTTACTTCTTCAAAAAACTCAATCAAGTTTATGAGACATGATTTCCCACGCACAAAGCCATGTCGACTATCCCTAATCAGTCCTTGCCTTTCCAAATACATGTGCATTTTGTCCCTCAGGATTCCCTCCAACAACTTGCCCACCACTGAGTTCAGGCTCACTGGTCTATAGTTCCCTGGCTTGACCTTACCACCCTTCTTAAACAGTGGCATCACGTTTGCCAACCTCCAGTCTTCTGGCACCTCACCTGTGATTATTGATGATACAAATATCTCAGCAAGAGGCCCAGTAATCAGTTCTCTAGCTTCCTACAGAGTTCTCGGCTACACCTGATCAGTTCCTGGGGGTTTATTCACCTTTTACCATTTCAAGACATCCAGCACTTCCTTCTCTGTATATCTGGATGTTTTGCAAGATGTCACCATCGATTTCCCTACAGTCTATATCTTCCATATGCATTTCCACAGTAAATACTGATGCAAAATATTCATTTAGTATATCCCCCATTTTCTGCGGCTCCACACAAAGGCCGCCTTACTGATCTTTGTGGGGCCCTATTCTCTCCCTAGTTACCCTTTTATCCTTAATATATTTGTAAAATCCCTTTGCATTCTTCTTAATTCTATTTGTCAGACCTATCTCATGTCCACGTTTTGCCCTCCTGATTTCCCTCTTAAGTATATTCCTACTTCCTTTATACTCTTCTAAGGATTCACTCGATCTATCCTGTCTATACCTGACATATGCTTCCTGCTTTTTCTGAACCAAACAATCAATTTCTTTAGTCATCCAGAATTCCCAATATTTACCAGCCTTCCCTTTCATCCTGACAGGAATATACGTTCTCTGGATTCTCATTATCTCATTTCTGAAGGCTTCTCATTTTTCAGCTGTCCCTTTCGCTGCGAACATCTGCCTCCAATCAGCTTTCAAAAGACCTTGCCTAATACCGTCAAAATTGGCCTTTCTCCAATTTAGAACATCAACTTTTAGATCTGGTCTATCCTTTTCCATCATGATTTTAAAACAAATAGAATTATGGTCGCTGTCCCCAAAGTGCTCCCCCACTGACACCTCAGTCACCTGCCCTGCCTTATTTCCCAAGAGTAGGTCAACTTTTGCACCTTCTCTAGTCGGTGCATCCACAAACTGAATCAGAAAATTGTTTTGTACACACTTAAGAAATTCCTCTTCATCTAAACCTTTAACACTATGGCAGTCCCAGTCGATGTTTGGAAAGTGAAATACCCCAACCGTACCTACCCTATTATTCTTACAGATAGCTGAGATCTCCTTACAATTTTGTTTGACAATTTCCTTTTGACTTTTGGGGGGTCTGTAATCCAATCCTAATAAACTGATCATCCCTTTCTTATTTCTCAGTTCCACCCAAATAACTTCCCTGGTTGTATTTCTGGGAATATCCTTCCTCAACACTGCTGTAATGCTATCCCTTATCAAAAATGCCACTCCCCTCCTCTCTTGCCTCCCTTTCTATCCTTCCTGTAGCATTTGTAACGTGGAACATTAAGCTGCCAGTTCTGCCCATCCCTGAGCCATGTTTTTGTAATTGCTATGAGATCCCAGTCCCATGTGCCTAACCATGCCCTGAGTTAATCTGCCTTCCCTGTTAGGCCCCTTGCATTGAAATAAATGCAGCTTGATTTATTAGTCCTACCTTGTCCCTACCTGTCCTGAATGTTTGACTCACTTCTGTTCTCAGCTGTACCCGTCTCAGATCAAACTCCCAAATCCTCCCTGTGATTGTTATCACGTCCCATCCCTGCATTCCTCCAAATCCCTGTAAAGTCCTCCCATTCCTAAAACCCGCCCTGTATATGTCACCTGTCCCAGCTTCCACAACCCTCCCTATCTCTGTAAGACACCCCCCCCCCCACCCACCCCCATCCCAGTTACTGCAGCCCGCTGTATCACTAAATGCCAGTAGTCACTATAATATCAGAGTAAGGTGTGAAAGCAGGAATACTGTACTGGGTTAAATGATCAGTCGTGATCATATTGAATGGTGGGACCCACTCTGGTCAAATGGCCGATACCTGGTCTTCTTTCCTGTGCTTCTCTATAAACTTACTATCTATATAACCTCCTTCAGTCCCCACAACTCTTCCTATCTATGTAACCTGAATCATTCCCCACAAACCTCCCTAACTCCATAAACTCCAAAAGGCCCCACGACCCTCCCTATCTCCATAATCTCATTCTGACCCAACGACCCTCCCGTTCAGAGTAACCTCCTTCAATCCCCATGATCCTCCTGATCTGTGCAACCTCCTTCAGACCCAACAGCCCTGCAGATCTCTTTGGCCCCTTTCAGGCCCGACATCACTCCCTATCTCCATAATGTCCTTCAGTCCCCACGACCCTCCTTATTTCCAAAACATCTATTACCTGTTGAACCTGTAAGCTACCTTTGTCAGATTGATAAACATGAACTCCCATAACCCTTTCTGCTGCCAGTCTGAAACCAAATCGTGTTAACCTGACAGTATGTCGTGAGCTGAAATATGTTTGAAAGTATATCTCAGTGAACAATAACTGGACCCTTAGAAACACTTTTAATAAAAAGAGAATGTGTTTTTTAACCTGTTGGATTTTATTTTTATTGGTGTGAATATAAATGGCAGAATAGATACGGGTGTAGGAGCGGCTGTACCGAGGATATGGTTTATTTGAATTTTCAGAAACCTTTACACAAGTTTCACTAAAGGCTAAAGAGTAACTTGGTAGAGAATAGGGCACCTTAACTGTCAGGAGGTGCGTGATATATTAGACAAAATAGTGTTGTTAGCATTTACTGTGGAGAAAGACAGGGAAGCTCGGGAACTTGGGGAAATAAATAGTGATGTCTAGAAAAAGATCCTCAACAGAGAAGAAAAAGTGCTGGAATCTTAAAACAAATAAAGGTAGATCAATCCTCAGTAGCTCATTAGGTCTATCCTTGAATATTCATGGGAAGTTAGGGAAGAGATTGCAGTGACCCCAACAGAGATATTTATATTATCAACAGACACAATGAGTTACCGGAAGACTGGAGGGTGGCTAATGCTGTACCATCACTTAAGGTCTGCAGGGAAAAGCTAGGAAATCATAACCCAGTGAGCCAATGCTGGGTAAGTTGTTGGAGGAGATTCTGAGAGAAAGGAGCTACATATATTTGGAAAGGCAAGGGCTGATTAGAGATAGTCAGCATGGCTTTCTGAGTGGGAAACCGTGTTTCACAAACCGGATTGACTCTTTGATGAGTTGACCAAGCAATAGATGAAGGCAGAGCAGTCAGCGTTGTCTACATGAACTTCAGCAAAGCATTTGACAAGGTTCCAAGGGATGTCGAACATCAAGAGGAAGAAGGAAGCTAACTTAAGTTTGAGGAACCAAGGATCAGAAGCTCTAGAGAGTTATATGGGGCAGCACGTTGGCTCAATGGTTAGCACTGCTGCCTCACAGCACTCGGGATGCGATTTCAATTCCAGCCCCATGCAACTGTCTGTGTGGAGTTTGCACATTCTCCCCATGTCTGCGTGAGTTTCCGACAGGTGCGCCGGTTTCCACCCACAGCCCAAAGATGTGCAGGTTAGGTGAATCAGCCATGCGTTGTTCATGAAAGGGAATAGAGGTAATCCTGGGAATCACAGACCTGTCAGTCTTCTGTCTGTGATGTGCAGATTATTGGAGATGACTCTGAGATACAGGATTTATGATTCCTTGGAAAACCATAGTTTGATTAGAGGAAGTCATCATGATTTTGTAAGGGACAGGTCATGCCTCACAGAATCTTATTGAATCCTTTGAGAATGTGACAAAACACATTTAAGGCTCATTGAGAAAGTAGAGAGCATGGGATACAGGGAAACCTGCCTGTCTGGATACAGAATTCCTGGCCCATCGAAGACAGAGGGTGATGACAGATGGAAAGCATTCAGCCTGGAACTCAGTGACCAGTGGTTTTCTGCAGGGAGAGGTCAAAAACTCTCTGCTCTTTGTGATTTCATGTACGACTTGGATGTGTGAGTGGAAGAGTGGGTAAGAAAGATTGATAATGATTTGATAATGACACGAAGGTTGGTGGAGTGGTGAATAGTGTGGATGTCTGCTTGAGGTTGCAATGAGACATTGACAGGATGTAGAGCTGGGCTGAGAAGTGGCAGATGAAGTCAAATCGGGAAAAGTGTGAAGTGATGCATTCTGGAAGGTGAGACTTGAATGCAGAATACAGGGGTAAAGGCAGAATACTGAATAGTGTGGAGGAACAGATGGATCTTGGATTTCATGACCAGAGATCCATCAAATTTGCCACCAAGCTGATAGTGTTGTTAAGAAAGAATATGTTGTATTGGCTTTCATTAGCTGGGGGGATTCAGTTTTAAAGCCATGAGGTTATGCTGCAGCTCTATACAGCCCTGTTTCGATCCCAATTAGAATATTGTGTTCAGTTTTGATCCCTTCATTACAGGAAGGATGTGGAAGCTTTAGAGAGGGTAAAGAGGAGATTTACCAGGATTCTGCCTGGACTGGAGAGCATGTCTGATGAAGAAAGGTTGAGGGAGCTAAGGCTTTTCTCATTGGAGTGAAGAAGAGTGTGACTTGGTAGAGGTGAACAAGATGGTGTGAGGCAAAGATAGAGTGAGCAGTGAGAGACCTCTTTATCCCATGGCATACATGGTACAAGGGGGCATAATTGTAAGGTGATTGGAGGATGGGTAAGGGGAGATTTCAGATGTAGGTTCTTTACACAGAGAGTGGTGGGTGATTGGAACGGGACACTTTAACAGACTCCTGGATAGGCAAAATGAAGGTTATCTAAATTAGTTTGATCTTACAGTCGTGTAAAAGTTGGGCATGGCACCATGGCCGATGGGTCTTGTGCTGTACTGTTCTGTGTTCTACGTTCTGTATGATAAACTGGGTAATAAGCTCAGATCAATGCAAAAGGATATGGCATTCAGGAGGAGCTAGTCAACTGGATACAAAATTGGGCTGGATGGTAGGAGACAGAGGGTGATGGGAGACATGTTGTTTTTCTGACTGGAGACATGTGACCAGCGGTGAAGTGGGCCCACTGTTGTTTGTCATTTGGATAAATAGTTTGGATGGGAACATTGGTTTTGTGTTAAGTAAGTTTTTTGAGTGACACTGGAATTGGTGGGAAAGTGGACAGTGAAGAAAGTTATCTATGATACAACAGGATGAACAGTACTGCTGGGATAGTGGGCTGAAGAATAGCAGATGGAGTTTAATTAGATAAATGTGAGGTGTTCCATTTTGGTGAAACAAACCAGGGCGGAACTTGTACAGTTAATGTTCGGGCCCTGGGTAGTGTTGTCAGTCAGAGACCCAGGGATGCAGGTAGACAGTTCTTTGTAAGTGGTGTCACAGGTAGATAGGCTGTTGAAGCAGGCGTTTGGGATGGTTATCTTCTTTGGGCAGAGCATTGAAAGTAGAAGTTGGGATGTCACGTTGTGGCTGTACAGGACATTAATGAGGCCACCATAAAAGCATTGTTGACCAGTAGGAAGTACTCATCTGGTTCACTTACGTCCTTTAGAGAAGACCATCTGACATTCTAACCTGGTCTGACCTGCACATCAGACCAGACCCACAGCAATATGGCTGACTCTGTGCTATACTCTGGGAAATTAGCAGTGGGGCAAAGAATGTTGGTCCAATCAGTGACACCCTCATCCCATGAATGAATAAATAAAAAATACATATGTCCCTTCCTACCTCTGCAAACCCCTCCAGCTGCAGCAATCCGTCCTGGCTTTGTAACACCGTTCAGACCCTGACCCCTCTCTGTAACACTCTCACCACCTCCAGCACCTTCAGCTCTCCCAGTTCCTTTTGTGACATAAAGCCTTGACAATTATTCCCTCTTCCATCTGACCTCCTCCTGCGAGCAGATCCTTTGCAATCCCTTTTAAACTTACTCCTAAAACATTCTCCCACTTCAGGATTTTAAGTACTTTTTGGTGATCCTCCAAGCCCGATAATCTAATATGATCCTTTTTACTTGAGTGAGGGACCGATGGGGATTTCTTGCTGAGGATTTGTCCGTTTCAATGGAATGTCCTTTTGTTGATGTTTTAAATTGCTCCTTCAAATGTTTTCCACTGTTCATTTGGAGGCACATATTTCAGTCTGTTTAGCCTGTTTACCTTAGTCAGTTCTCCTCTCAAACTCATGTCATTGGCTATTTTTGTTTCTAGTTGTAGCTTGTCCTTTCTGTGATTCACTTTAAAACTTTCTATTTCTTTAAACTGCACTTCTTCACAATTTCCATGAGGATCTCTCCAGGTGACATTACTCATTCACTAAGTTTCATCACACAACGGTCGCTCTGAGATAGTTACCTCCCTAGGCAGTTGCACAATTTGTTATTCAAAGAAACACTGGAAAAAAAAATCTCTGAACTCTTCCAATGTCATTGTTGTCAGTGTGACTGTCCCAGATTATGTGAATATTGAAGTTTCCCAAAATTATCACAATGTGTTTGTTAAAAAATTCCAATGAGTTTCTGGTTAAAGCAGTGATGAGCAACGGAATGCTGTTCGGTGGCTAAAACTGTTCTGCTGCTTGTGACCTTGGCAAGTAGTAGCCAGGATTTACATTCAGACTGACTCTACTTCATGATCTGAGGCCAAATGCTTTTTCTGTGATGCCTTTTTTACCTATTATTGTTTTTGTTACCCATTTTGCCTGAGTTTCTGCAAGGTTGTGATCCATTGAATAGTTATGTCCAACTTTTGTTCACCCTGTAAACACGTCTCTCTGGTGTCTAAATCTTTTTTATCTCAGTGTCAGACATCCATCTACCTCATTGATAAGACTTCGTCCATTCAAAAAAAATCATAATTTACTCTTTCCCACAATTTCCTGTCACAAATCTATTCACTGATGTACAGTTTTAGTTAAACTCTGTCCCATCGTGTTCCTTTCTGATTGCCTTCAGACACATTCTCATGTTGCTCCCATACTTCACCTTTTCTCTCTGGATTTGGAAAGCTCCTTTCACCTGAACCCTGTCCCTACATCCTCTCTGTCAGTTTAAAGCCCTGTCCATAAACCTACTGACATGATTGGCCAGGACACTGGTCCCAGCATGGTTCCAGTGGGACCATTCTATTGGATTTTTTCATAAATCAGGTATGGGATGTGGGTGTCTCTGGCAGACCAGCCTTTATTGCCCAGCCCTATCTGCCCATGAGCTGAGTAGCTTGCTCGGCCATTTTGGTGGGCAATTGAGAGGCAAACACTTTGCTGTGGGGATGTCGTGCAGACCACGTGAGGATGATCAGGTCTCGTTGTCGAAAGGGCAAGTGGGCGGCTCGGTGGCTCAGTGATTAGCACTCCTGCCTCACAACACCAGGGTCCCAGGTTCGATTCCAGCAATGGGCGACTGTGTGGAGTTTGCACATTCTCCCTGTGTCTGCGTGAATTGCCCCCGGATGCTCGGGTTTCCTCCCACAGTCCAAAGACGCGCAGGTCAGGCGAATTGGCCATGCTACATTGCCCACAGTGTTAGGTGTATTAGGTCGAGGGTGATGGGTCTGAGTGGGTGACTCTTTGGAGGGATGGTGTGGACTAGTTGGGTCGAAAGGCCTGTTTCCACACTGTAGGGAATCTAATCTCAGGGATTGTGATTTTTGTACATCAGCAATGGTTTCATATTTGTTTATCGATTGTTCATTGCTATTTTTAAAATTATTGATTTTTAAATTCCACCATATCTTATGATGGGATTCAAACCTGCCTCCACTGAACATTAGCTGAGGTTTTGGATAAATGCCCTAACAATAATGTTACTAGGCCATCACTTCACCTGCTCACTGGTTGCTCATCCCTGAGCACTGATACGTGAAGCCAAACCCATTCTTCCAACATGATTGTGTGATCCTGAAGTCTTCCAGCACTCTGGTGATATCACTCAGTCTCTCTCCATGTGGTATCCCTCACTGTCTGGGTCTAATTGCTGCCTCTGTCAGTGCCTCCCGCTCTTGCAGCTACTCTACATCCTGAGCTAACAGAATTCTCCACTCCAGAGAGACGCAACAGCACAGGCCAAGGATGGAGTTTGGGATTTTCCAGATATCTGTGGGGCTCATTTCCATTCTCCTTGTGTAACCCTCACTGCATCAGTCTAATTTCCCATTCTGTCTACCGCTATGTCTCCTGTAGGTAGTCAGGAAGTTGCTGACTCAATAGACTTCCCAACTGCTGTGTGTCTCATCCATCACCTCATTGTCTCTCTGGCTGACCAACCATCTTCAAAGGGAAGGGAGATCTGGAGCCTTCAATAACTCCTGCCGTGAGGTAAGATCACTCCCAGTGCACAGAGCAGAGAGCAATGAGAGGGCTCCAAACATCGCTAACAAGACATGATATAGATACAGTGCTGGATGGGGAGCACAGTATAGACACACCCCATGCTCAATCACCACGTCTACTTTAACTTATGTTGCACTGAGACAGCATCCGGAGTTCATAGTTATCAATCCAGTCCTGTGCTGTCTGAGTGAGCATCAGTACAACTGAGGGGAGAGTAGGCCTCCGACAAGAGGTTGGGAATGCTGCCTGGGATCTTTCTGTTCTGTGTTCTCCCTCCAACACTGTACTAAGACTCACTACTCTGCAACACTGTATCTGTGGCATGGCTTGGGCACAAGTGTCTTCAGTCATTTTTAACTCCTGCAATAGTCCCTGTCCCTGGATCCTCCTCTCTTCCCGATAGTCCCTCCACATATTTGAAATGTACTGCATTCCAGACTACCATACCCATCACTGTAACTTGCTTCAGTGTCTACAACATGCCTTATTTTGTTACACTAATCCTCTTTAGCTGGATACAGAGTAATACAGCACGGAAACAGAACCTGTGGTCCAACTCCTCAATGCTGCCCATGTTACCTAAACTGAATGAGTCTCATTTGCCTGCCTTTGGCCCTTATCTCTTCAAACCTTCGCCTCTCCATGTACCTGCCCAGATGTCTTTTCCATGCTGTACAATTGTTCTTGTTTCTCCCATGTGCCTGAGGCAGTCTGTTCCGTCTCTGCACCATCCTCTGTGGATAATGTTCCCCCTCAGCTCCCTCTTTAAATCCTTGCACTCTCACCTCCCGTTTATACTCTCTAGTTTTGGACTCACCTACCCTTGGTTATTCAACATTCTTAGGGTCACCCCGTGGCCTCCTCTGCCCAAGGGAAATATTTAGGACAATGTTACAAATATCTCCAATGTATGTAACAAAGTGCTGGCCAATGTCGGCAAATGTGTCAAATGTCGCTTTCCCCACCCTGTCCACCTGTGATGCCATTTCCGAGGAACAATGTAACTTGCACTCCCTGGTCTCTCTCTCTCTGTTCAAAAACCCTGGCCAGAGCCCTTCCATTAACTGTGTTCGTCCTCCCTGGTTTGTCTTAACAAAATCCTGAATTAAACTCCATCTTTCCTTCCTTGGTCCACTGGCCCAGTTGGTCAGTATCCCCTTTGATAACCGTATTTACTGCCCACTACACCATTCATTTGATCATCAACAAACTTTCACACAATCACTCCTATATTTTCAACCAAATCGTTTATGTAGATGATGCACATCAGTGGACCCAGCCCTGATCCTTTCTTCAATAATGGAATCAAACCATATTCTTGTCATAGAGTCATACAACATGGAAACTGACCCTTCAGTTGATACCCACCATAATCTAAAACTAAACTCTTCCCAGCTGCCTGTTGCTGGCCCGTATCACTCCAACACTTCCCTATTCACCTGTTTATTCAAATATCTTTTAAATGTTGTCATTGTACCCACATCAACCCCTTTCTCAGGATGTTCATTCCACACTCAAACCACCCTCTGTGTAGCAAATTGCCCCATATCTTTTTTTCAACATCTCTCTCCTCTAACCTTAAAAATGTGCCCCCTCCTCTTGAGACTCCCCCATCCTGAGGAAAAGGCAACTACCATTAAATTGATCTATATACCTCATTTTATTTCATAAACCTTTATAGCATCATGTCTCAACCTCCAGGCTCCAGTGAAAAAAGACACAGCCTATCCAGCCATTTTTCCGAACTCAAGCCTTCCATACCCAGCAATCTCCTGGTAAATCTCTTCTGAACCCCCTGCAGCTTATTATTATCCTCCCTGTTAACTGGGCGACCAGAACTGGACAGAGTATTGCAGAACAGGCCTCGGAAATGTCTGTACAATCTCAACATGACGTCCCAAATCCTCCACTCAATGGACTGAGCAATAGTCAGGCATGCCAAGCACTGTTTTATCCATCCTGTGATGCAAACTTCAAGGATTATGTACTTGAACCCAAAGGTCCCTCTGCTCTAAAACATGAACCGAGGCCCTAACATTAATTGTATAAGCTCTACCCTTGTTTGTTTTACAAAATGCATTCCTTCGTATTTATTCAGATTGAATTCCATCTCTAGTTTTTCAGCCCATTCACTCCCTTCATCAAGATCCCTTTGTAATCTCAGAAAACATCCTTCACTGTCCATGATGCCACCCTCCAGCCTGCCAGCCCATCACACGTGGCTGTCAGTAGTACACATACCTTTGCTAGGGGGCTCGACAATTTCTACCCCAGCATCCCACAGTGTCCTGTGATACACTTAATCAGGTTCTGGAAATTGCCATACCTTTGTGTTTTAAAACCTCCAGCACCACCTCTTCTATAACATGCACTCTTTTCAAGTCATAGAGATCTACAGCATAGAAACAGACCCCTTTGGTCCCCAACTCGTCCAGGCTTACCAGAAGATCTAAATAAATCCATTCCCTTTTCCAGCATTTGGCCCACATACGTCTACACCCTTACTATTCAGATGCCCATCCAGATACCTTTTAAATGTTGTAATTGTATCAGTCTCCATTATTTTCTCTCTCAGTTCATTCCATACACCCATCACCATGTGTGTGAAGAAGCTGTCCCTTCAGTCCCTCTGTAAACCATTCACCTCTAACCTTAAACCTATGCCCTCTATTTTTGGACTCCCCACCTTCTGGGAAAAGGCCTTGAATGCTTACCCTATCCATGCCGCTCATGTTCATATCAGGACCTCTGTAAGATCATCCCTCAGTCTCCGATTCTCCAGTGACAACCCGGGCAATATCTTGTTAATTTTTTCTGAGCCCTTTCAAGTTTCACAACATCCTTCCTGTAGCAGAGAGACTGGAATTGCAGAGAACTCCATTTGTGGTCTAATGTTTTACTCTTGTCCCCGAGTTCCCCAGTCTTTGTCCACAGTAATTTCTGAAGTGAAAAAATTGTTTAGGATCTTAGCAAATATCCTGCAGTTCCACACATCGATGGCCTCATTGATCACGAAAGGACACTATTTTGTCCTGAATTACTTGTGCACTCTTAATATACTGATACAATCACTTTTGGATTCCCCTTTCCTTCTCTGCTGAGGCTATTTCATTTAGCCTTTCTCCATTCCTGTTTTCTACTCAAAGTGTATTCCTAAAGTCACTGTATATCCTCAGGGATTCCCTTGATCCAGCTGGCTATACCTGACATGTCCCCCCTTTTCCTTGACCAGACCCTCAATAGACAGCCAGTGTTTCTGAATGCTGTCAGCATTGACCTGCACACAAACAGGAAAATGCTGGCGCTGATCACTTAATTTATCTCACTTTCAAAATATTCTCACTTGCCAAACTTCACTTTCCCTGTAAATAATTCCGTTCCCAAATCACATTTTGTAAGTTCCTGGCGAAATCGATCAAGTTTGGTCAGGCTCCATTTTATAACTTGCACTTGTGGACCAGGCCTGTCCTTATCCAAAGCTATTTTCAAACTACAAGAACTGTGGTCACTTTGGCAAAATGCTTTCCCACTCACATCTCAGTCCCTTTCCCTACCTTAATTCCCAAGTGGAGGTCAGGTTTTGCCCCTTTCTCTTTTCAGTCCATTTACATATTGATTGGGAGTTTTCTGGAACACAATTACCAAATTCCTCCCTTGCAAACACTGAACACTGGCAGTCCCAGTCTCGGTTTGGAAAGTTGCAAAACCCCAACCATAACAGCCCTATTATTATGCTTGTTATTTAAGATGTCCCGACATATTTGTTCCTCAGTCTGCCACAGATTTTCGGGGTCAGCAGTCCGATCTTATCAAAGTGATGACCCATTCTTATTTCTCTGTTCCCCGAACACAGTTTCACTGGGTGATCCCACAGGAATATCCTCCCTAAGTACTGCTGTGATGAATCATGCAATCAGAACCCACTACCACACGTCCTCTCTTGCCTCCCCTTCCTGTAGCATCTCTACCTTGAAACAATGAACTGCCAGTCCTGCCCCTCCCTCAGCTGTGTTTCTGTAATAACTATAATATCCCAGTCCCATGTTCCAATCCATGCCCTGAGTTCATCTTCCTTAGCTGTCTGGCCCCTTGCATTGAAATAAATGCAGTTTACTCATCAGTTTTCCCCCATTCCCTGCTATGTTCTTGCCTGCCTTGTCTGCTGAAATTGCTGTCTTTAACTCGTATACCAGCCTCAATCTTCTTTCTGGCCTTACGTTTATTTAAGGTCCAACACCCTGCCAGACCAGGTTATATCCTCTCAAGCATCTCTCGCAATTCACCCCACCAGGATATGGGTCCCTCTCCCACTCCCAGTTGAGGTGCCTTTCCCACCCTGTCTCCCTGTGCTGACACCTTCAGGGATCTATGGACTTGTCCACCAAGGTCCCTGTATTCCTCAGTTCTCCGCAAGGACCTACCGTTTATTATGTCTGTACTTCTCTTATCGTACCTCCCACAGAGTATTACCTCACTTCAATCAGAACTAAACTCTGCTTAGATTATCATCCGATCGACATCGGACAGCAGACAGAGACCATCCTCCTCACTGTGAACAACACCCTCACCTTTCATGTCATCTGCAAACCGACTAATGATACCTTTTGCTTTCACATCCGAGTTATTAATGTTCAATGGTTCCTGCACAGTTCCCTGTGGTACACCCGGTGGTGAAAATATTCGATCCACCAATTTTGCATCCAATTTGCCAACTTGCCTTAGAACCCAGTCCTTTTGGACCAGCCTTCCGTGTTGGATCTTGTTTAAGGACTTATTCAAGTCCATGTAAACCACATCATCTGCACTGCCTTCATCAATATACTAAAGCACCATTTCAAAAAAACTGAACTGAATTCCTCAGACAGTATCTTCCTCTGCCAAATCCGTGATGACTAAACCGAGTTGATCATTCAGTCACGATGACCCTCCATATCTCTGTTTGTTCTTCCAGTCGATACAAACCTCTTTATCTCTGTAATCTGCTCAGCTCCCTCAAACAGTCCCTGTCTGTGTAATCCAGCCAAGTCCTACAAACATCCTTATCCCTGTAAACTTCTCTATCCCTCCCAATATTCCCAACTCCATGAACCTGTCAGTCCTACAGTGCTCCACATTTCTGTAACCTCCTGTGGGTCTATGGTCCTCCCTCCCTGTGAAACCACCTCCAGTCCCCACATCCCTCCCAATCTGGGTCCTCTGCTCCAGATCAGACCATTGCTGTCTCTGTAAACACCTGCACTCCTGACAACTCTTCCCATTTGTGTAACCTCCTTCAGACCCCATACTCTCAAGCTTCCTGCATCGCAACCAAAACCACATGTTTATGTAATATCCACTAGTGCTTAAACCTCCCCGACTCAGGAACCACTTGCAGTCCGAACAAAGCACCTAAACTGTGAAACCTCTCATTTCCCTACAATCCTCCCTCCGTCCTCAAATGCCTTCATCACCATGAAACCTCACAATTACTGAAGCCTCCTTTTGGCATTGAAACCCTCCTAATGTCTGCAAAATCCTCCTGTCCTGATATCCCTCCCTGCTGTAATCCCCACCACCCTCCAGTGCCCTTCTGGGGAACATGGCAGAGGAGAGAAGATTTGTAGCGTCTGGACCATATTACAGTGGTAGAATTCTGGAAATTACAGATTTGGTCTAATGTATGTGGTGTGCAGATTATTGGTGAGGACTCTAAAGAAAGGATTTATGACTACTTGGAAAGCCATAGTTAAATTAGAGACAGCATGGGTTTGTGAGGGGCAGGTCATGCCTCACAAACCTTATTGAATTCTTTGAGGATATGACAGAATATTTTGATAGCTCATTCAGAAAAGAAGGAAAATTGGGATCAGGGAAATTTGTCTGTCTGGATACAGGATTGGATGGCCCAGAGAAGACAGAGGGTAGCAGCTGATGGACAATATTGAGCCTGGAGCTCAGTGACCAGTGGGGTTCTGTAACAATCAGCTCTGGGACTCTGCTCTCTGTGATTTTTATAAATGAGTTGGATGTGGATGTTGGAGAGTGGGTTAGTAAGTTTATCAATAACATGAAGGTTGGTGGAGTGGTGGGGAATGTGGAGAGCTGTTGTCGGTTGCAATGGGACATTGACAGGACACAGAGCTGGGCTGGAAGTGGCAGATGGAGTCCAATCCGGAAAAGTGTGAAGTGATTCATTCTGGAAGGTTGAACCAGAATATAGAATACAGGGTGAAAGGCAAAATACTTGGCATTGTGGAGGAACAGAGAGATCATGGCGTCCATGTCCATAGGTCCCTCAAAGTTGCCACGTACATTGATAGGGTTGATTAAAAAGGCATATGTTATGTGGGCTTTTCTTAGCAAGGGGATCGATTTCAAGAGTCGTGAGGTTTTCCTGCATCTTTGTAGCGACCTGGTGAGACCACACTTGGAATATTGTGTTCAGTTCTCATCCCATCTTTACAGGAAGGATGTGCAAGTTTTAGAGAGCGTACACAGGAGATTTACTGGGATGCTGCCTGGAATGGAGGGCAGTTCTTATGAAGAAAATTTGAGGGAGCTAAGGCTTTTCTCATTGGAGTGAAGAAGGGGGTGGGGTGACTTGGTAGAGGTGAACAAGATGATGAGAGGCACAGAGAGAGTGAATAGTCAGAGACTTTTTCTCCTATGGCATAAATGGCTGTTACATGGCGGCATAATTTTAAGGTCATTGGAGGATGGATAAAAGGATAGAGATGGCAGGTGGTCGGATGGACTGCCAATGGTGGTAGTAAAATTAGACACATTCGGGACATCTAATAGACTCTTGGACAGATACATGGATAGAGTAATATCAAGGGTATGTAGGCTAGTTTGATTTTACAGTCGGATAAAATGTTAGCAGAGCAGCATGGCCGAAGGGTCTTGGGCTGAACTGTTCTGTGTTGTGTGTTCTGTCTGGTATACTGGGTAATAAGCTCAGATCAGTGTAAAAGGATATGGCATTCAGGAGGAGCTAGTGAACTGGATACAAAAATTTGCTTGATGGTTGTAGACAGAGGGTGATGGGAGACATGTTGTTTTTCTGACAGGAGGCATGTGACCAGCGGTGGAGTGGCTCCCCTGTTGTTTGTCATTTGGATAAATGGTTTGGATGGAAATATTGGTTTCCTGGTAAGTAATTGTTTTCAGTGACACTGAAATTGGTGGGAAAGTGGACAGTGGAGAAGGTTATCTATGATACAACAGGATGAACAGTACTGCTGGGATAGTGGGCTGAAGAAAAGCAGATGGAATTCAATTAGATAAAGGTGAGGTGTTCTATTTTGGTGAAACAAACCAGGGTGGGACCTGTATAGTTAATGTTCGGGCCCTGGGTAGTGTTGTCTGTCAGTGACCCAGGGATGCAGGTAGACAGTTCTTTGAATGTGGTGTCCCAGGTAGACAGGCTGGTGAAGCAGGCATTTGGGACGGTTACCTTCATTGGGGAGAGCATTAAGAGTAAGAGTTGGGATGTCATGTTGTATCTGTATAAGACATTGGTGGGACCATCATTAAAACATTGTTGATCAGTCGGAAGAACTCCTCTGGTTCACTTACGTCCTTTAGAGAAGACCATCTGACATTCTAACCTGGTCTGGCCTGCACGTGACACCAGACCCACAGCAATATGGCTGACTCTGAGCTACCCTCTGGGTAATTAGCAGTTGGGTCAAAGAATGTTAGTCCAGTTAGTGACAACCACATCCCAGGAATGAATAAATAAAAATCCATATGTCCCTCCCTACCTCTGCAAACCCCTCCAGCTACAGCAATCTGTCCTGGCTTTGTAACACCGTTCAGGCCCTGACCACTCCCTGTAACACTCTCACCACCTCCAGCACCTTCACCTCTCCCTGTTCCTATCGTGTCAATAAACCCTGACCATGGTTCCCCTTCCCACTGCCCTCCTCCTGCTAGTATACCCTTTGCAATCTATTTAAAATTTACTCCTAAAACACTCTCTCACTTCAGGATTTTACGTACTTTTTGGTGATCCTCTCAGCCTCATAATCTAGTATGATCCCTTTTGTCCTGTGTGCGGGACCAGTGGGGATTTCTTGCTGAGGTTTATACTGTTTCAATGGAATGTCCTTCTGTTGAGTGTTTTACACTGTTCCTTCAAATGTTTTCTGCTGTCGATTTACAGACACATGTCTCAGTCTGTTTAGCCTGTTTACCTTGGTCAATTCTCCTCTCACACACATGTAATTGGCTTTTTTGTTTCTAGTTGTAACTTGTCCTCTGTGAATCCCTTTAAAACTTTATATTTCTTTAAACTGCACTTTACCACAATTTCCTGAAGGATCTCTGCAGGTGACATGACTCATTCACTAAGTTTCATT
This sequence comes from Chiloscyllium punctatum, assembly GCF_047496795.1. Lineage (NCBI taxonomy): Eukaryota > Metazoa > Chordata > Chondrichthyes > Orectolobiformes > Hemiscylliidae > Chiloscyllium > Chiloscyllium punctatum. The sequence goes on from NC_092750.1 coordinate 82,144,010, forward strand.
ACACGGTCGCTCTGCGATGGTTATGTCCCTGAACAGTTGCACAATTCGTTTTTCAAAGAAACACTGAAAGAAAATATAACCGAAGTCCTATTCCAATATCAATGTTGACCGTGTGTTGTCCCAGATTATACGAATATTGAAGTTTTCAAAAATTATCACAATGCCTTTTTTAAAAAATTCCAACGAGTCCCTGTGTAATGCAATGATGACCAATGGTATACTGTTCAGTGGCTAAAACTGTTCTGCTGCTTGTGTCCTTGGCAAGTAGTAATTTACATTCAGACTGACTCTACTTCATGATCTGCAGCCAAATGCTTTCTCTGTAATGCCTTTGGTATCCATTATTTTTAGTGTTACCCAATTTTTCCTGAGTTTCCGCAAGATTGGGAATCATTGAAAATTTTTGTTCACCGTATATCCATGTCTCCCTGGTGTCTAAATCTTTTATCTCTGTGTCACAAATCCATCTACCTTATTACAGTGACGTTGTCCATTTAAAAAAAAATAACTTACTCTTTCCCACAATTTTCTGTCACAAATCTATTCGCTGATGTACAATTTTAGTTAAACTCTGTCCCATCCTGTTCCTTTCTGATTGCCTTCAGCCACATTCCCATGCTGTTCCATTGTTTCGCCTTTTCTCTTAGGATTTGGAAAGCTCCTTTCACCTGAACCATGTCCCAGCATCCTCTCTGTCAGTTTAAAGCCCTTTCCATAAACCTACTGACATGATTGGCCAGGACACTGCTCCCAGCACGGTTCCAGTGGGACCATCCAAATGGGTTATTTATTAAATCAGGTATGGGATGTGGGTGTCTCTGGCTGACCAGCCTTTCTTGCCCAGTCCTAGCTGCCCTTGAACTGAGTAACTTGCTTGGCCTTTGAAGATGGTAATTGGGAGGCAAATACTTTGCTGTGGCCAAGTCGTGCAGAAAACGTGATGGTAGACAGATGTCCTTTTCTGAATGACATAGCAGCCTGGGATACATTTCCCTGGGCACTGGGGATTTCTCCACCTTTATGCCTGTGAAAACATTTAATACCTCCTCCTTATTGATCTTAACATATTCTGGAACCTCAGCATCCCAACTGAAATCCCCGGCGACAGTGTCTTTCACCTGTGTGAACACAGATGGGAAGTATTCATTGAAGACCTCACCTGCTTCCTCTGGCTCCATGCACAGATTGTCCCTTTGCTTTCTCACAGGCCTCCCTCTTTCGTTGGGAATCCTCTTACTCTCACGATGCTGATAAAATACTTGTGGCTTTTCCGCAATCGTATCTGCCAAATATATTTCATGACCATTGCTTGTCCCTCATTTTCCACAATCTGCTTGCACTCTTTATACTTGTGAAGGGCTTCACCTGATTTTATTGCACTGTATTTCCTTTATCAAACTCACGACATCACTTGATTAGTATTCCCTGGACTTGCTGCCTTTACTATTCACTCTTCAAGGAGCACACGGGTCCTGCGTTCTCACTGCATCACTTTAAAATACTCCACTTTCCTAACATTGACCCAACTGCAGGGAGTTCCTCCCAGTCTATGTTTGCCAGATCCTCTGTAATGATCGTGATACTGATAGGAGGCACAGTTGTGAGGGGGACAGACAGGAGACTGTGTGACTCCAGAAGAGACCCCAGAATGGTGTGCTGCCTCCCAGGTACCAGGGTCAAGGATGTCTCTGAGTCGTTATTGAACATTATGAAAGGGGAGGGTGAACATCCAGAGGTCATTGTGAACATTGGTCCACATGACAGAGGTAGACAGATGGATGGGGTCCTGTGAAATGAGTACAGGGAGTCAGGTGGGAAGTTAAAAAAGCAGGATATTGACCTTAATGATCTCCAGATTACTCCCAGTGCCAAGTGCCAGTGAGGATAGAAATAGAAAGGTAGGATGGATGGATGTGTGGCTGAGGAGCTGGTAAATTGGGCAAGGTTTTCAGTTCTTGGGTCATTGGGATCTCTTCTGGGGTAGAGGGGACCGGTACAAAGGGGATAGTTTGCACTTGAAGCAAAGGGGCACAAGTATCCCAGGGAGGAGATTAGCTAGTGTTACCCAGGTGGATTTAAACTAGTTTGGCAGGGAGTTGAGACTCTGAGTGAGAGAGGGACCATCGAAAAGTCAGGGGAAATACATCAGCCATCAAGAGCAAGTTACCTATTCAGGATATCCAGGGGCACAGTCGAGGGACGGAAAGATATCTGGTTTAAAGGGCATTTATTTCAACACACGAGGCCTGACTGGTAAGGCAGACGAGCTCAGAGCATAGATTAGCTCTGGGGACTGGGATATTGTAGCCATATCCGAAACATGGCTGAGAGAAGGGCAGGACTGGCAGCTCAGTGTTCCAGGATACAGAAACTACAGGCGTGACTGAAGGACAAGTAAGTGAGGAGGGGGAGTTGTCCTTTTGATTCGCAAGGAAATAACAACTGTTCATCAAGACAATTCTGATAAGCAGTCATCAAATGAGGCCATAAATTGAATAGTTAGAAACAAAGAGGGGATGGTCAGTCTGCTGGGATCGTGTTCTAGACCCTCAAATAGCCAGCGGGTCCGAGAGGAGCAAATGTGTCGTGAGTTTGCAGGTACCTATACAAATAATAGAGTAGTATTGGATGGAGATTTTAACTGCCCCTGGATTGACTGGGTCACCCAGAGTGTAAAAGGCCCGCACTGGGTGGAATTTGTAAATGTGTTCAAGAAAGTTTCCTCAATCAAGACGTAGAGGGCTCTATGGTACTCAGGCGGGTGCAACACTGGACCCCTCCTCAGAAAACCAGGTCAGGCAAGTGACTGAAGTACCAGTCGGAGAGCACATTGCGTCCAGTCACCACAACTGTCTTTGTTTTAACATAGTTGTGGGAAAAGATCAGGCAGGTTGACAGATTTAGGTCTTAAACTGGAACTGGGCCAATATTGGGGCCATTCAGCAGGATCGAGCAGGGGTTGATTGGGTGAAGGTAAAACTCACACAACACTAGGGTATATTCCAGATGGTTTACAGAGGAACCTCGATTATCTGAACGAGATGGGCGGGCACTATTTCGTTTGGTTAATTGATTATTCAGTTAATCGATTCAATACCTTTCCTCTGGGGCTCGGAGTTTTCAGTCCAGTCTGCTCCCTGTTCAGGTGACTAGGCAGCAGCAAGCCATGAGTGAGCCCCCACACCCTGCCAAACCCTAAAAACACACCCCGCACGCCTCCAAACCCATCCAACACCGCCCCCACCCGACTCTCAACGTCACCGACCCAACAGCAAATCCTGCCCCCAAAACCATCTGATCCCACCATCCACCCGCCACCTGCTCCCACCTCCCAGACACATCCTACATCACCCTCAGCCCGTCCCCAAATCCGTTCAACTCCGCCCCCCCGCCCACCACACTCACCGTCCAATCCATGTCCATGCCCATGCCCCCGTAAGTGTTACCTAGGTAAGTGGATAGTGAAGAAGGTGTTTGGTATGCTTTCCTTTATTGGTTAGAGCATTGATTATAGGAGTTTGGAGGTCATGTTGCAGCTGTACAGCTCACTGGTTAGGGCACTTTTGGGATATTGCATGCAGTTCTGGTCTTTTTCCTATTAGAAGGATGTTGTGAAACTTGAAAGTGTTTAGAAAAGTTTTACAAGGATGTTGCCAGGGTTGGAGGATTTGAGATATCGGGAGAGGCAGAAACGACTGAGACTGTTTTCTCTGGAGCGTCAGAGGCTAAGGGGTCACATTCCTGAGGTTTATAAAATCATGAAGGGCATGGATAGGATAAATAGACAAGGTCTTTTCCCTGGGGAAGTGGAGACCAGAAATGGAGGGCGTAGGTTTAGGGTGAGAGATGAAAGATTTAAAAAGGACCTAAGGGGAAACCTTTTCACGCAGAGTGTGGTTATGTATGGAATGTACTGCCAGAGGAAGTGGTGGAGTCTGGTACAATTCCAGCATTCAAAAGGCATCTGAATTGGTATATGAACAAAAAGGGTTTATTGGGATATGGGCCAAGTGCTGGCAGATGGGACGAGATTAGGAAAGGATATCTGGTCGGCGTGGACGAGTTGGACCGAAGTGTCCGTTTATGTGCTGTACGTCTCTCGGTCTGTCTGGCTCCAAATGTTTTCCACTGTTCATTTACAGCCTGACATTTCAGTCTGTTTCCCCTGTTTACCTTGGTCAGTTCTCTCTCAATATCATATAATGGACTTTGTTACTGATGCTCGGGTGTGATTTATGGTCACTTTAAAATGTCATAATCTCTTTGAATTCCGGTATAATTTCTTGGAGGATCTCGGTGTGATATTACTCACTCACTCAGCTTCATCACCCAATGGTCGATCTGAGATAGTTACATCCCTAGCTATTTGCACAATGTGTTATTCAAAGAAACACTGACAAAAACAATCAAGGAGGATTTCGGATAATATCAGTCTTGCCAATGTGTCTGTCCCTGATTATACAAAGACTTAAGTCTTCAAAAATTATCACACCTCCTTTGATACAATTTCTAATGAATTCCTGTTTAATGCAGGGATGAGCAATGAAATACTGCAGTGCAGCATCTCCGAGACACCACACTCTGCGTGAAAAGGTTGCCCCTTAGGTCCCACTGAGACTCCGAGGCAGCATCAATCAACCAAACGACCCCGTGGCCCAACATTTCAACTCCCCCTCCCACTCTGCCGAGGACATGGAGATCCTGGGCCTCCTTCACCGCCGCTCCCTCACCACCAGACGCCTGGAGGTAAAACGCCTCATCTTCCACCTCAGAACACTTCAACCCCAGGGCATCAATGTGGACTTCAACAGCTTCCTCATTTTCCGTTCCCCCACCTCATCCTAGTTTCAAACTTCTAGCTCAGCACTGTCCCCTTGACTTGTCCGGACTTGTCCGTCCTGCCTAGCTCCTTTTCCACCTATCCACTCCACCCTCTCCTCCCTGACCTATCACCTTCATCTCCTCCCCAACTCCCCATTGTGCTCTATGCTACTCTCTCCCCACCCCCACCCTCCTCTAGCTTTTCTCTCCACGCGTCAGGCTCACTGCCTTTATTCCTGATGAAGGGCTTTTGCCCGAAACGTCGATTTCTCTGCTCGTTGGATGCTGCCTGAATTGCTGTGCTCTTCCAGCACCACTAATCCAGAATTTGGTTTCCAGCATCTGCAGTCACTGTTTTTACCAGCATAAAAACTGTTCTCCTGCTTGTGTTTTTGACACATAGCACCCTGAATCAGGCTGATTCAGCTGCATAATCTGAGGCCAAATGCTTTCTCTGTAATGCCTTTGTTATCCATTAGTGTCAGGATTCCCATCTCGCTTTTGCATTCTGCCTGAGATCCTGTAAGGTTGTTTACTGTTGAATACTTATGTTCTACCTTTTGTTCACCCTGTAATCACGTCTGTCTGGTGACTAAGTCTCAATTATCTCTGTGTCACAAGGCTATTACGTTATTGTAGATACTTTGTCCATTCCAAATCAAAACAACATTATAATTACCTCTTCCCCACGATGTCCTGTCACAAACCACTTCATTGATGTACAGTTTTAGTTAAACTCTGCCCCTTCCTGTTCCTTTCTGCTTGTCTTCAGCCACATTCCCATGCTGTTCTGAGGCTTCACATTTTCTTTTTGTATTTGGAAAGCTCCTTTCACCTGAACCCTTTCCCTGTATCCTCTCTGTCAGTTTAAAGCCCTGTCCATAAACTCACCGAAATGATTGGCCAGGAAACTGCTCCCAGCAGTGTTGATTTTAAATCACTCATGGGATATTGCTGTCTCTGGCTGGCCAACATCGCATGCCCACCCTGAGCAGCCTGAGAGCTGAGTGGCTTGCCAGATTATGACAGTGGGCATTTGAATGTCAGTCCCATTGCCCTGGGTCTGGATTCATGTGTAGGCCAGACTGGCAGCCGAAAACAGAATTGCTTACTGAAAGGGTATTATTAAGCGGTTAGATGTGTATCCCTGACTCTGGCATTAAATTCTGGATGAACTGTCTAGTGAGAGTAACACGAGGTCATTGCCTGGTCAACTGATAGCTCCCTTATCCCTGAGTACTGATCCCAGTGCACCTTCTTCCTGACCATGGTTTGATCCTGATACCCCCCTGCTCTCTGGTGATATCACACAGTCTCTCTCCATGTGGTATCTGTCACTGTGAGGGTTTAATTGATGCCGGTGACTACACCTTTTGCAGCTACTCCAGATCCTAAGCCAACAGAATTCTCCACTCCAGGGAGATGAGGCATCTCAGACCAGGGATGGAGACAGGGATTTTCCAGATCTCTGTGGGACGTGGTGCCATTCTCCATGTGTAACCCTCACAGCATCAGTCTAATTTCCCATTCTGTCTGTTTCTCTATCTCCTGTAGATACTCAGGATGCTCTTGACTCAACAGAATTCCCAATTCCTGTCTCGTCCATCACCACACTGAAGACAGTTGGTCAGCCCGAGAGATGGAGAGTGAGATCTGGAGCCTTCAGTAAATCCTTCAGTGAGGTAAGATCACTCACAGTGAACAGAGCAGAGTGTATTTAAGGGATTGAACTTTAGTCCAGAAGACATGACACAGATACAGTGTTGAAGGGTAAACACAGAGCATGATGGTCTCAGGCTCAAACCCCACCGTCTTGTTAATTTACATCTCTGCTGTACTGAGCCTTCCTATGTCAATACAGTAAGTTGACAGTTATCAATTCAGGCCTGTGCTGTCTTAGTGAGGATCAGTACAACAGAGGGGAAAGCAGGCCTCCCTCAAGGAGATGGTATTGAAACCTGGGATCTTTCTGTACTATATTCTCCCTCTCATACTCTCTCTTGTCATGTGATAGAGTCATACAGCAAGGAAACATGCCTTTCGGTCTAACTTGTTTGTGCCAATGTAATTGTAATGCTTGTAATTCCCAGAAATTTTCCTATTTCTGTCACCTCCACCCCTCCCAAATTCCCGCTGTATATTTGAAACCTCCTCCATTGCTGACGACTCTCCCTGTATGTAAATTGCTCCAATGTCAATAACATGCCCAATCTCAATGATCTCATCCTGCACTCAGTACAATAATTCCCATTTCTGTAGTTTTGCACAATACTTACAGTAACGCCGTCTCTGTAAAATCCTCCAGCCTGGAGCAAAATACCCATCTGTGTACTTTCCTCAAGCGCCAAGAAAACATGATATCACTGTAACCTTCTGCAGGTCCGATCACACTCCTGCCTCCTGGCCTATAGTACCACACGACCACAGTAACCTTCTCCCAACCCTACCGACCTCCTTACCGATATGAACACCTCCAGACCCTGTTCAAGCCACAGCAGCACTCCACATCACTGTTTGCTCGTCCACTCTCTACAGTCCTCCCAGCACCTCAAACACTCTCTCTTTGTGTAATTCTGCAATTTGGGCAGCATGGTGGCTCAGTGGTGAGCGATGGTGCCTCACACTGCCAGGGACCCAGGTTTGATTCCAGCGTTAGGTGACTGTCTGTCTGTGTGGAGTTTGCACCTTTTCCCTGTGTCTGCGTGGGTTTCCTCCAGATGTTCCAGTTTCCTCCCACAGTCCAAAGATGTGCAGGTCAGGTGAATTGGCCATGCTAAATTGTTCATAGTGTTAGGTGCATTGTCGGAGAGAAGTGGGTCTGGGTGGATTACTCTTTGGAGAGTTGGTGTGGGCTTGTTGGGCCGAAGTACCTGTTCTCATGCTGCAGGGAATCTAATCCAAACTCTCCCTCTGCATTCCATATTACTGTCCCTAAATGTATCCATCTATCCATAATCAGCCCTAACCCCTTCAAACCTCCGGGTCTCTGTGAACTCCCACACTCCAACATCCCTCCTTTACTGTGCAACCTTTTCCATTCCTGAAACACTCTGAAAATGTGAACATCCTACAAACCTCCCTATCTGCGTAATCCTCCCAGGACACTGTAAAACCCCCGATCTGTGGAACCAGCTCCAATGCTTGTGACTCTCCTGATCAGTTTCTACAAGACTTACTATCTATGTAACATCCTCCCATCACTATCACCCGCCCTGTCAATGTAAGCTCCTCCGGTCTCCCCATCAATCTAATCATCTCCATAACCTTCTCCAGCTCTTACACCCCTATCTGTGTAAACGTTACACTCCCCTACAACCATCCCTAAAGCAGAAAGCTCCTCCAGTGTCTGCAATACTCCCTATCTGTGTTTGTGTCTCCAGGATCTATTGCTGTTCCTGTCTCTGTAAACTCTGACAGATTGTACAGCTTACCAGTCCGTATACTTTCCAGAACTTCAGCATCTGACATCAACAAAAGTCTTCATTAACTGCAGCCTTCCATATCTCTGTTCTTTCCTCAATCCTATACAACTCTTTTAATCTCTGTAAGTAGCACAATTCCATAAAATACCCCATGCCTGCGTAAACTGACCCAATCCGACAGTGAGAAGCCTCACTGTCCTTTTGATCACCTCAAGTCCCTTCAGATCTCCCTGTATCTTCCCTGACTCCATTGAATACAGCCCATCTCATGTTATAACTCCGCTAACTCATATGTTACTCCCCATCTCTGTGATATTCTTCAGTTACTGTAATTCTCATTCTTTATCTCCAGAGTTTCCAATCCCCCTGATCAATGTAAGGTTATTGATCCCTTGCAGCATGTTTAACACCTGTAGCAGCCATCAACTCCTCAATGCACCCTGTCGCTGTAACCTCCTCAAATACTACAGCTCACTCTCTTTGTAATATCTTCCAGTATCTGCAACCCTCTCGATTTTTGTAACCCCCTCCAGAACAGCATTCCACATCTCTGTGTAACTGATGGGAATGCTGCAGACCTGCTTTCACAGTCCTCAGTAACTGTCTGAACTCCTGCAGTTCTACAACCCTCAGTATCTCTGGCTCCTCCAATCCCTACACTTCTCCCTGGCTGTTTGAACTGATCCAGCCCCTTCAACCCTCCCCTCCACTCTTGTCCATGTCAGTGTAATTCCCAGCACCAACAATCCTCCCAGTCTCTATAAACTCCTGCAGCTCCAAATACCACCCCAATCCGTGTAATCTCCAGTCCCTCCAGTCCTTCCTTTTCTCTATAAACTCCTGTAGCTCCAAATACCACCCCATCTGTCTATTCTCCAGTGCCTATAACCCTCCCTTTCTCTAAAACTTTTTTGTAGCTCCAACTACTACTGTGTAATCTCTAGTCCCTATATTCCTCCCGATCTCTGTAAATCCTTCAGAACTGATAATCCTGTAACTCCACTTGACATCTTTCAGCCCGACAACCACCTGATCTCTAACCACCAACAGTGATCTCAAACCACTGAACTCCGTAATATCCTCCAGTCTCTACAGCCCAGCTTTTCTCTCTTAGCTTGTCTGGTAACTGTATTCCCCTTCATCTCCGGTTACAGACCCTTGCACAGTGAAACAATGTCTCAGTATCGAATCTGTAAGAACACAAGAATCTTTGGTTTATCAATAAATTTGCGTCATTCTTCTAAATTTTAACGACTGCAAGTTCAACCTTCTCCACCTCTTCTCATCAATATCCCTCCATTTTGAAGACCAGCCTGGTGAACCTTTCTGCAGTTGATCTGAAACCAAGAGCTGACAGTAATAATCACGAAAGTGCTGGGATGTATGTTAAACGATATGCCAGAAATACTAACTGCACACTTAGAAACCTATGTAATAAGCGCAATCCATAAGACCATCATGTATAGGGGTAGAATTAGACCATTCAATCCATGAGGTCTATTCCACTATTCAATTGCGTATGAATTGTTTCTCAACCCTATTCTCTCACTCCCTGTAACCCTTGATCTCTTTATTCATCCAGAACCTGCTTATCTCTGAGTAAGATACACTGAATCACTTAGCATCCACAGCCCTATGAGGCAGTGAGTTCCACAGATCCATCACCCTCTGGCTGAATAAATTCCTCCACATCTCTGTTCTAAAGGGTGGTCCCTTCACTCTGAAGCTGTGTCCTTGGCCTCTGGTCTCTCCTGCTCGTGGAAACATCTTGCCCACGTCCACTCCATCCAGGCCCCTCAATATTCTGTAAGTTTGAATGAGATTCTGCCGTCGCCTCTGAAACTTCATCAAGTGCAGACCCAGAGACTTCACCTGCTCCTCATATGACACAAATTTCATCCCTGAGATCTTTCTTGGAAACCCATTTCTCGTACCCCTTCACATCCTCTGTCCAGACTCTTAATGAATAACGTGTTGAATGTAGTCCCAACACTGACCCCGTGGAGCTCCCCCATCACCAGTTCCCATCGTGAAAAAGACCCCTTTATTCACACTCTCTGCCTTGTGCCAATCAGACAAATCCTCTATCCATGTTCAGCATGTTGTTCTGAAACGGAAATGTCATTTCACACACACTGCTGGATTTAATTTTCTGTCTGGGTGTAAACAGCAGAGTTTCCCCATTACCTTCCCATCTGTAATTCCCTGGAGAAGGTGGTGGGGAGCTGCCTTCCTGACCCATTGCAGTCCTTTGGGTGTAGGGACAGACACAGTGCTGGGAGGATGGAGCGTGGCCTGGAGGGCACCTTGGAAATGTTGGTGTTCCCGTGCACCCGGAGCTCCTGTCCTTCCAGGGAATAGTGGTTCCAGGTTTGTGAAGTGCTGTTGAAAGATACTTCCTGATGGATCTCAGTGCTACTTGTAGATATTTTATTCATTCATTCATGAAGATGAGATTTGTTGGCTGAGCCAGCATTTGTTGTTGATTTGGAGTTGTCCCTGAGAAGGTGGTGGGGAGCTGCCTTCCTGAGTCACTGCATCAGCAGTTGGAACTGTTATTATCTGTGTCCCCTCCAGCAGGCGCTACAACATTCCACACGTCTGTAATTGCACACAGACAATGCAGCTCTCCCTTTTATATCTGACATCCATCCCACTTATAACTCTTGTAGTTCCTCACAATATCTCACCTCATCCATTCCCATCTGTGCCTGACATCTCTAAAATTTCTTTATTCTTGTTTAAACTTCTGATCACCTCAACTCTATCCCCTTTTAAATTTGTAAACCCTTAAGCTTCTGTAACTCTCCACATAACTGTATTCAATGACAGCACAGGTTCCCTTCCTAAATCTCTATAATTACAATGGTTGTGTGTGCTAAATTGGCACTTTTCATCCTCCTTATCCATCTAAGAACTTCCAGCTCCTATAATCCCATATTTGGAATGCTCCCATTCTCTGCACCTCCTCATGTCCTTTTTAGATTACTTACAGTGTGGAAACAGGCCTTTAGGCCCAACAAGTCCACACCGCGCCACCGAAGCGCAACCCACACCATATCCCTACATTTACCCCTTACCTAACACTACGGGCAATTTAGCACAGCCAATTCACCTGACCTGCACATCTTTGGACTGTGGGAGGAAACCGGAGCACCCGGAGGAAACCCACGCAGAGACGGGGAGAATGTGCAAACTCCACACAGTCAGTCACTGGAGGTGGAAATTGAACCCGGGTCTTTGGTGCTGTGAGGCAGCAGTGCTAACCATTGTGCCACCGTGCCACCGTCCTGAGGGTCCTTGAACATCACAATTGCTCCAAAAGATTATATTCCGCCCAGTTGCTGCAAGTCTTCTAACTCTGTAACATTCAACAGTCTCCAGTACCTTACACCACTTGCTGGCTGTCATTTTGCATTTGTTGAAGTCTACACATTTCTGTCAGCAGCTCAAAAAAAGCCTTTTCGGCTCTACAAAGCACCGTCATGAACAAGCCACCATCTCTCTATTTCCTTTGCCTTCTTCAATGTCTGAAACTCTCACTGTATCTTTCAGCAAACTTCTTTAGTTGCTACAGGTCTGCCTAGCTCCCCAGATAACATGTTCCATCCCATACAGCTCGCTCAGTACTGTAACACCCTCTGCTCTGTCTAATCCTCCTCTTTTCCACTGTCTTCCAGGCACAACAGCAATCCTATAAGAGAGCAGTTCGGAATGGGGTGTTATAAACCTCAGCTGAGGCTTGAGGCCTACCATTACCTGGGAGTCACAAATGGATGGAACCTGAGAGAGAGCAGCTCAAACCGGGAGAATATACATCCGTAATGAGGATCGAGGCCAACTGGGACTTGGAGTTGGAGAAACAGCAGAGCAGGAGCCTCGAAATCAGCACCGAATCACAGAGGGAGTGACCATGTGATAGAACAACTTGGAGCAGGAGCATGAGGCTAACTCACACCTGGGAGTTAGAGAGGCAGCAAAGTGGGAGGATATAAATCAACACTGAGGATCAAGGCCTAATCGTGCCTGGGAGTCACAGAGACGCTGACCCTGTGAGGGAGAAGAGTGGAGTGGGAGATGGAAGATTACACATACCTGGGAGTCACAGAGATGGTGACCCTGTGAGGGAGCAGGGTGGAGTGGGAGCTGGAGGATTACACATACCTGGGAGTCACAGAGATAACTTTCTGCTGCTGGGACCTGCCTGCACTGAGTTTGAAAGAAGTGCAAGAGCCATCACAGAAAAATCTGCAAGTTCATTGGCTGATAAATACACCGGTATTAGCAACTGTCAGTTAATTGCTGTAAGTTAACATTTTTTTAAACTTCTGAAATAAGGATTGAGCACAGAAATAAGAAGGAGAAGTGAAATTGTGAGCCAATAATAAATTCAAAGTTTGGGAGAAGATTTGTAGCTCGGGTGCTCGTTGTTGTGTTTCTGGTTTAGGTAGATGAGAGTGTGACTGGAACGATGGTGCAGCAGGAAGGGCTTCAGCTTCCTGGGACATTGGGACTGGTTCTGTGGAAGGCAGCAACTGGACAAGCTGGATGGGCTAACGTGACAGAGCTGGGACTGAATTCATTGTGGTCTGTGTGGGAGGGATTGAAAATAACTTGATGTGTGCTTAGGATCCAAAAAGGAATAGTAGAGGAGACTACCAGGATTCTCAAAATAATGGGAGCCTCAGTTGGTACTAATTTACAACAACAAGTTTATCAGTGGAAGATGGAGTAAGAAAGGAAGCCTTAATCTGAGGTACTCTGCATGGACATGAATATTCGGAATGTAGGGAGTTCCAGATGTAGATTAGTGTGTGGAAATCTGATGTACTGATCACCAAGAGCTGGCTCAAGGAATGGCAGGACTGTGTGTTAAATATTGCTGAATATAAAGGATTCCAAAATGATTGAAGGGAAGTGAAAGAACGAAGGTAGAAGTATTGGTTTAGATTAGCATTAGTTAAGGCGTCCAAGAGAAAGAGCATCCGTCCAAGGACAGAATTTGGCTGGAGCTACAGAACAAAAAGTATGCAATTAAACTGTGAGGTACAGTCTGTCTGCCAGGACCAAAGAAATGATGGAGACAATAAATACACAGGGTCATTTGAGAGCGATAACAATACTACAGATTAGTTATACTGAGAAAATTAATGTTTCCAGATACAGACAGGGATACTGGTGGTGAAGGGTCACGGGGGTCAAGTGTTCCTGGATTACATGGAGGAGAGCTCACTGCAGGAGTATGTATCCAACCCAAGAGAGCATGTACTATTGGATCTGGTCCTTGGGAAAGAGGTGGGGCAAGTGGATCCAGTGTCAGTAGGGAGTGGTTTTGGGGCGCAGCAATCATTTTATTGTAAAGTTCAGGATATTGGTAGCGAATGAAATGCAATAATTGAGAGTGAGAAACATTAGTTGACTGACAGCAGCCTTCAATAGGGCAAGAATGAAGCTGGGAACTTTTCAACAAGGCCAGTGAAATGGTAGCTTTAAATAGTGTGAACCAGGTCAGATGGAGATGGGGCTGTAGTGTGACCACGACAGACCTGGATAATCAAATCTTTTCCCCATTTCTACAGGAAGGATAAACAGGCCAACACAGTGAAGTAGCAATGTGTATAAAGGATGGGATCAGTATTATTGTGATGCTCATCAATTTACACACTGCTCCTCTCTGCTCTAACCCCTCATCCCTGCGTATTAATCCTATCAGATATTGGTCACCTTTGCAAACTTCAGAAAATAGCACAGTATAGAGGAAATACCTCTGTCCACTGTCTGCGTTGGACAAGATGTAACGTTATTTTTTAAAGCCCAAGTTCTGTCTCCCCAGACAGTGTAGGACTTCAGGTGCAGATCCCAACACCTTTTTAAAATGGTTTGAGAATTTCTGCCTTTACTCCGCTTCCATGTGTGACTCCCAGATCCCGACCATACTCTGGGTGAAATCACAACTTTCCTCATCACGTCTCTACTATTTCAACCACATACATTAATTATTCGCCACAGGTAACTGAGCTCTCCAACAGGAACAAGGTATTCTCTCCCTTTCTATCCAGACTCCTGACATTATGTGCACCCCAATCAAATCTCCTCTCAGGATCCTCCATTCCAATCTTTCCCCATAACTGCACTTCCACTGTCACAGGGTAACGGATCTCCTCTATTCCCTTTCCAGTACAATTCCATCCTCCCATGTGATGGGGTGACCAGAAATGCACACATTTCCCAAGCTGTGACTCATTATTTATACAATTCCTGCATAAGCTTCCTGCTCTGAAATTCTGCCCTTTGGCTGACAGAGGAAATGATGCCATTTGCTCCATTAATGAGATTATTGATGTGTCCAGCCTACTTCATTTACCTGCTCACACTGACCATACTCTCATTTATTGTGTATTCCTCTCTCTTGTTGATGTCCCCAAATGCTTTGCCTTGCACTTCTCTGGGTTATTTGCTCCATTCCCCTGGATCCTGTAGTTTCTGTTTTTAAACAGTCTGCCATGGGATCTCTCGTCAAATCCAAGGAAGTCACATGCAGTTATGGGTTAGTGCCTCAAACCGACACAGTCAGATTAATTACACATGATATTCCTTGAACAAATCCAGACCGACTGTCCTGGAGTCCCTGGGACTTCCTCAGTGATCGTTTATCCACTGTCTCAGAATTCCAGCCGCGACCTATTCAGTCAGTCCCTTGCTCTACATTAAACAAAGCTGCCGTGTTAGCCATTCTCCAGGCCTCCGGCACCATCCCTGCATCCAGTGAGGATTGGATAATGTAGGTAACTATAAGGCTGGGGATTTTCCCCGGCTCCTTTTAACAGTCTGGAACATTGTGTTGCCTCTTTCTAAGGATTTGAGTCTCCTGTATATTTGTCCGCTCCAAGTTTGTTGCTCCCAATATTTCATCCCTATTTTGATCCAGACAGACAAAGGCCCAACCCATCTTATGATTTGGTCAAGTCTCATTTTAATCAGGTTTTATGGAGGGTTTCTCTCCGCAAGATGAATTGCATTTTCTCATGATACCAGCCCCAATCTGCCTCATTAATGACTCTCCCTGCTCGCGTGGTCTTCCTCTCATCTGACACTAACGCGATGATTTTTACCCTTTGTCACAACAACTGCCCTCTGCCTGGATATCCCAGAATGCACCGGCCTCCCTGTTTCCCAGAGCCATCTTTAAAAAGTCATTTTACTCTTGGATTGTGAATCTGAAACTGTCCTGGACATGGCAAAGGGGTAAAACTGGGGCCCGACTTTGTGGCCAAGCCCCTGAGTTTCTGGTGAATGGCATGGTACAGGAGAGGGACATTATCTTCCTAAAGGGCTGGCAGGGGAAGCTATGACACCAGACCCTTCCAGCTTTGTCCGAGGCTGACCCCTAGGTCAGTGAGGTACCAGACTTCTGGGTGAATACCTAGCAGTATAGGAAGGAGGTCAGTGACCTTCTCCACTCCACCAGGATAAGTGCCACCATCTGAAATTTGTGACTTCACCCTCACTCTCTCTCTGTTACTGCACCCACCTCCCACCAAGGCTCATTTTCTTCCACCGTCAGTGAATGCAGCACCTTCTCTCAGTCTCTCTGTAATCTCTTCTCTGCCCCTCTGCCCAACTCTGCCTGGTGTCTGTGCTGCCCCCTCCCTCACTCAGAACACCTCGACACCTTCCCCCCAGCTGTGCTAGCACTAACAGCTGTACCAACCACTTACATTTCCCTAATCCTACTTGGTAATTCTTACATTCCAGAAGGAACCATCACACACTAGGGCACAAAGAGCGATGAGGGATATGGGGCAGCCTAACATTCATCTCCTCACCCCCTCATAGGGGAAGGATCCTGACCCTAACAACCACGAGAGGCTGACTGACCTTGTCCAAGATCCTGCACTGGGATCTGAGACTCCCCCTGACTCACTGTCCTAGGCACCGTGACTGACCGTGTCCAAGCTCCTGCACTGGGATCTGAGACTCCCCCTGACTCACTGTGCTGGGCACCGTGAATGACCGTGTCCAAGCTCCCGGACTGGGATCTGAGACTCCCCCTGACTCACTGTGCTGGGCACCGTGACTGACCGTGTCCAAGCTCCTGCACTGGGATCTGAGACTCCCCCTGACTCACTGTGCTGGGCACCGTGACTGACCACGTCCAAGCTCCTGCACTGGGATCTGAGATCTGAGACTCCTCCTGACCCACTGTGCTGGGCACCGTGACTGACCACGTCCAAGCTCCCAGACTGGAATCTGAGATCTGAGACTCCCCCTGACTCACTTTGCTGGGCACCATGACTTACTGTGGACAATGATATCAAGCTTCCTGGGTTTGTGTCTCTGCTAAACATCAAGACAACACAGCAGATGGGTGAACCTGGTAGATGTAGCTGAGGAGAAAGGCTGCTAAAGGCAGTGTATGGCAAGGCAATAATTCGGTGAGCATTCACGTCAGTTCAAAGTGAATGTGTACAAACATGGATTGGGCAGCCCATGAGCGGAGTGGGTGTCCCTGAGCACAGTGTCCCTGCAGCAGGATTGCGTGCGTACAAACACGAAGTGAGCAGCCCAAAGGGACAGCCCATGAGCTGGGTGTGTGTCTCTGAGCACAGTGCCCTTGTAGCAGCATTGCAATGAGAGTTGTCAGTGCAGCCTGAGCTGCAGCATTGAAGTACAGAAGTGTACTGTCAGTGGGTTGGAGATGTGCTGGCATGGCATGGTGAAGTTGGCATGTGTCAGATGATAGCATTGGTGGGTGTGGAGGACATGCAGCTTCTGTCAGTGCAGTGTCCCCGGAGACGTTGGTGTCCAAGACAGAAGTCTGCAGGAGCGAGGGTCAAGGTGGCTTTGTGGGCAGCACGGTGGCACTGCTGCCTCATAGTGCCAGCGACCCGGGTTCAATTCCCGCCTCAGGCGACTGACTGTGTGGAGTTTGCACGTTCTCCCCGTGTCTGCGTGGGTTTCCTCCGGGTGCTCCGGTTTCCTCCCACAGTCCAAAAATGTGCAGGTTAGGTGAATTGGCTATGCTAAAATTGTCCATAGTGTTAGGTAAGGGGTAGATGTAGATGTAGGTGTATGGGTGGGTTATGCTTCGGCGGGGCGGTGCGGACTTGTTGGCCTGAAGGGCCTGTTTCCACACTGTAACTAATCTAATCTAAAAAAAACCAGGTACCAGCTCTGACATTCATGTCAAATTCTCAATATTCAGTTTTCCCACATTGGGAAACGATCTGAAGCTGCAAGATGATGAGGGGAGGGATCCACAATAATGTGGCTGTTGATAATCAGTAATCATTCAATGAGCATTTCGCCACTCCCGTGCTCAAATCTTGTCTTAAAGAACAGTCCAGCACAGGAACAGGCACTTCAGCCCAGCAAGCCCGCATTGACACAGGATGACCTTCTAAAGTTAAAACAAAAGGTTTTGCTCCAATACCTTCTATGTCATTCTATTCCCTTTTTACCCATATTTGTGCCAAGATCCCTCTTAAACCTTGCTATATTGGCTTCTTCTCCTCTATCAGTGCATTCCAGGCACTTTCACATTCTGTCTGGAACAGCAAAAAAAAAAAATTACCTATCATATCGCCTGAACTTTCTCCCTTTTACCTAAAACCTACGGTAATTGATATTTGTACTCTGGGTGGGGGGTGTGTTGGGGGGGGTGGTGTTGGGGGGTGGTGGAGGGAAGCCTCTACCTGTCCTTCTATCTATGCCTCTGATAATTTTGTAAATATCTATCAGGGAGCCCCATAGCCAATGATGCCCAGGTACAAATAAACCATGTGTGTTCAATTTTTCCTTCTGGGTAATACCCTCCAAACCAGACAATATGCTGGTAAAACTTTTCCATACCCTCACCAACACTTCAGCATCGTGTGGCAACTAGTACTGAGCACATAATTCTAAATGTAACTCGAACTAAGTTTCTCTACAGCTGCAGTATGACCTGCTAATTTTCATACTGCATGCTCCGATGCCTGTCTGCAAGTTTGCCATCAGTCTTCTTGATCACCCTCTCCACCCGTGTTACCACTTTCAGGGAACTGTGGAGCTGTACACCAAGATCCTTTGGAAATTGATGCAATCAGTAGTTTTTCCATCCACTTTATACTTCTCTCCTGCATTCGACCTTCTAAAATGTATCACGTCGCAACTGTCCAGATAAAGTTACATCAGTGTTTTCTCTGTCCAAGTCTGCAGCTGACCTATATCCTGCTGTATTATCTGGCAATCATCCACACAATCTGCAACTCCGCCAATCTATTTACAGATCTCCAGTCACAAAAACACTGTTCCACCACTACTCTGTCTTCTATGACCAAGCAGTTCTCTATCCATCTTACTAACTGACCGCTGATGCCATTTCACTTCATCTTCTGCATGAGCCTGCCATAAGGAAACATATCAAAGGACTTGCTAAGGTCTAATTGACCAACATTCAGCCCCACACCCTCACAAATCAATTTTGTCACTTCCTCAAAACATTCAATTAAGTTTGTGAGACATTACCCTCCCCACGCAACTGCGTTGCTTGTTGCTAGTAAGTCCATACTAGAGTACTGTTGGAGCTGCACTCATTCAGACAATTGATTATTCCATCACATCCCTGACTTGAACCTTGCAGAGTAGATTAGATTCCCTACAGTGTGGAAACAGGCCCTTTGGCCTAACCAGTCCACATCAACCCTGTGAAGAGTAACCCACACACACCCAATTCCCTCTGACTAAAACACTTAAAAAGTTAGCATGGCCAATTCACCTGGCCTGCGGGAGGAAACCCATGCAGACACGGGGGGGGAATGCGCAAACTCCACACAGACAGTCGCCCGAGGCCGGAATTGAACCCAGGACCTTGGCGCTGTGAGCCACCATGCCACTCTTGATGGTTCCCGTAGAGTGGGACATATGATGGGCCGTGATGGTTACTGTACAGTGGGAAGTATGTTAGGCCGTGATGGTTACTGTACAGAGGGAGGTCTGTCTGGCTGTGAGGTTGAAGAGTGAATGAGCTGTACAGAGTATGATTCTGCTGCTGCCGATGGCCCTCTGCACCTCATGGCTGCATCATCATTAATTATTCAATCTGTTTACAGTCTGTCCCATTCAGTATCATGGTGAGGAGGGTCTGCAAAATGTGAAGGTAGCCCTTGCTCCCCATTGTGGAGTGACCATTCTGACTGATATTTGAAATGGAGAGGCGTATCTGCAGCAGGCAGATCGGTGATGATGTGGTCAATGATATGTTTTCCTTTTATTGATTCCACCATAACCTGCCACAGAGCAGTCTAGCAGCCACAGGATCCAGCATCAATGCTGAGCACTATCATTAGATTGGATTCCATACAGTATGGGAACTGGCCCTTCGGCCCAACCAGTCCACACTGACCCTCCGAAGAGCAACACACGCCTCTCTGACTAATGCATGAACACTTTGGGCAGTTTACCATGACCAATTCACCAGAGCTGCACATCTTTGGACTGTGGGAGGAAACCCACGCAGACACAGGGAGAATGTGCAAACTCCACACAGGCAGTTGCCTGAGGCTGGAATCAAAGCTGGGACCCTGGTGCTATAAGGCAGCAGTGCTAACCACTGAGCCACCATGCCACCCTATATTGACGATATACCAAGGAGCTGTCCCCCTCTGCCTGGCTGTGTCCTGTCAGTGGGACAGAACCTACCAGCGAGGGTGGTGATGTTGCCTGGGACATAGTCCTGTTCACAGAATCCTGCTTTACAGACAATATCTGGCAGTTGCTTGATTGGTTCATGGGAAATATATAACAGGTCACTTTCACATTTTCTTTAATGAAGAGCTAATATCACTTTATTTCTTGCATATTTTAAAATAAACCAAACATCATTATTTTTCAGTTGAGAACTGTTGAAGTGAATGATAATTGAATTACCAGAGCGCATGCCTAACTATTACACGATTCAGTGACTGTAGTAAACAGCCGATTCATGTTCAGATCAGTGAACACACCATCTTGCAGGCAGCAAAGCTGTTGAAAATGACTTTGAGGAAAAGCCTGAATTCAGACACAGTGTTATTGGGCCTCACCACGACCTCCAAAACACTGGCCATCTCCAAAATCTGTCCAGAGAGCTCCCAAACTGGAGCTGGGCAGTTACTCACACAATCCCTCACAATAGACTGGTTAGAGACATACCTGAACAACAGGGAGATGTGTGTGGGGCAGACTGTTCAATGGACTCGCACATGGTGCTGGTCCAGATGCAGTTCAATATTTATAACAACGACCTGTAAACAGTCATGTCTTGCAAGTATATCTTTTCTGTGTGCCACCCAATCTCGATAATTCTGCACCTTGGACCTGATCCTGAATGAAGGTGTTATAAAGGTGATGGGCTCCTGCAGCACATGGCATCTTACATTGAATCCCTCATAAACCATATCCAGTGTATGTTAGCCCCACAATGTCAGTATCCAAACAGAATTGTACAGTTCCATTGATGGCCAGCGTGATCCCAGCCCAATGTCCTTGTGTGTGACTTAAGCTGGAAATCTCTGTGTAAATGTTTGCAGCATTGTTTTAACCATTAACAGCCATTAAGTAAAGTCTCTTTACTGAAGTTCCGATATCCTTTCATAATACCAACTTTTAGATTGTTCTATAAGCACAAAATTCACCCATTTATTCAGTACACTGTTATAATAACAATATGATGAAAACTCACAGTAAGTAGCATTGAAATGATGAGTCTCATTGCCACACCCAAGACCGTATTGTTATTAAGTACAAGGACTTTGAAAATACACAATTATTATCCTTTGTATTAATATTGTATTAATATCCCTTCAGCTGTTCACAAAAAGCAATGTACTGCCTGGACCAAGCAGCCTGAGCTCACAAAATTCAAAACCATGTCCTGCATTGAACAGGTCTCGACAATACTGTTATGTTAATTTATTCATGAAATGTGATTGGGACGGCATTTATTGATCGATAGGGAACTTGAAACAGTGACACTGAAGGAACGGCAATATACTTCCCAATCAGGATGGTAGATGGCTTGGGACAGAAGCGAACACGGTGGAGGTCCCGTGTATCTGCTTCCCTTGACCTTCTCGATGGTCGGGTTTCAGAGGTACGTTGTAAGGAGCCTTGGTAAATTTCTGCAGGGCACCGTGTAGATGGCAGGGATTGCTGCTGCTGAGCGTCAGTGGAAGAGGGGTGAAGCTGCACTCACAGAGGCAAATGGAAGTATTTAATCACACACACATTCAACATGTGTCTGAGCAATAGGGGGCAGGCTTTCGGAAATTTTGAGGTGAGTTATTCCTGAGGAATTTCGAGCCCATGACATATTCTTGTAGCTAAAGAATTTATATGCGTCAAAAAGTGGCGCTGGAAAAGTAAAACAAGTCAGGCAGCATCTGAAGTACAGGAGAAGGCAATGTTTTAGCATAACCCTTTCACAGGAATGGGTAATGAAATCATATGGTCAGTCCAGTTCAGGTTAACAATAATCCCCGCGATATTGTTTGGTGTGTGTTCAGTGATGGTGGTGGAAATGAACGTTAGAGGGTGTGTCTCAATTTTCCATTGATATCAGTAATCGTTGTCTGGCACATGTGTAATGGAAATGGGATTGTCACTGTTAAGCACAAACCTGCATATTTACAGGTTCTGTTACATTTGGACAAGGACTGCTTCAGTATCTGAGTAAATCATGAATGGTGTTGAATACTGTCCAATCATTGGCAAACATCCTCACTTGTGATTTTACAGTCATTTATGAAGCAGCTGAAAATTAGAGGGCCTAGGGCAGAGAGCACTCTTACAGCTCACTGATGCTGTCCCTCTCTCTGAGCTAGGAAGCTTGCTTCTTGTTCCACCTGCTCCAGAGGTGTCCAACAACATAGCTGAATGGAATAATATTTCAATATCTACCACAGAAGGCTGTGTTAGGATTTGGTTAGCTTAATCAGTTGGATGGCTGGTTTGTAATGCAGATTAATGCCAACAGTGTGGGTTCAATTCCTGGGGTGACTAAAGGACTGTCCTACTCAATCTCTCCCTTACTTGAGGTATGATAACTGTCCAGTTCAACTACCGCCAGTTGTCTCTATCATCCTGTAGGAGTCTGGTGCCCTACCTTTACATTTGTCATCTACAGGCTTACCCAGAAACCTCGCCCCTGGGGAACTGCGGGGAAACTTAGATGGCTGCTCCCCACCAACCCCAGCCACCTTCCTTTGTACGAGGTATAACTTATGCCAATGCAGACGATTCCTATTTGCTCCAGGTTTGCCGTTAATCCTGGATACGACATTTGGTCAAATGTAGTTATGATCATGTTAAAAGTTCAGTCACTGTCACCTCACCTCTCGAATTCAGCTGTGTGTTCTCTTGTTGTATATCATTAAACCAAGGCTTCAATGAGCCCAAACTGAGCTTTAGTACTAACCGAGCATTTTAGTACTGAGGAAGTGCTGCTTGACCCCACTGTAGATGACATCTGCCATCCCTTTATTCGTGACAGGGATTAGAGCAATGGGGTAGTCACTGATTGTCTAATGTTTTGTCTGTGTGTGTACAGAACACACCCGGATAGATTCCAACATTGTCAGGTAGGTCCCAGTGCTGTATCCCAGCAGGAACAGCCTGAATGGAATGTTATCATGGCCCACAGCCTTTGCATTTTCCAATCCCTCCAGCTGTTTGTAGATACCACACAAAGTGAGTCGGATTAGCTGAAGACTGCCATCTGGAGGAGACTAAAATAGATCATCCCATCGATATTTCTGTCTGAACATTGCTGTGAATGTTTCAGCCTTAGATTTCTATTATTGTGCTAAGCCCTTCCATCATTCAGGAAGGTGGTATTGGTGGATTCTTCTCCTCCAATGAATTGTGCGATTGTCCACCACCACTCACCCAGATAGAGATTAGGTCTTATTCACTGGTTACATCTGTGTCTCATTTGCTATTTATACCATGTGGTGAGTAAGTGGCCCAATTTAGTAACTTCATCTCATTCTGAGGTGTATTTGATGCTACTATAGTCAGGCCTTCCTGTTTTCTCAATTTATCAAGGGTGTATCCCTGGCTTGACGGCCAGGATAAAGTGGAGTATATGCCAGGCAGTGATAGTGAAAATTATACAGGAGTACAATTCTGATGCTATTGGTAATGACTGGAACCGCCTCACACAGGCCAAAATTCCAAAATCTATTGGAAATCTGCCCTGTTTAGCACAGTGATGATGTCACGTATACACAGGGGGTCTTCACGATGTAAAAGTGGAACTTTGTCTCCAGAAATACTGTGTGTGGTAGTTCACCATTCCCAATACGGTTATCGAACAATGTGTCTGCAGCCAGTAGGTTGGTGATGGTGAGGTCAAGGATGTTTCTCCCTATCAGTCGTTCCCCCCAACCTGGTGCAGATGCAGTGAAGCAGTTATGTCCTTTTGGACCTGACCACCTCGATCAGTAATGCTGCTGCTGAGCTCCTCTTGGTGGTGGGTTTCAAATGGCCCACCCAGTTGACATTCTCCAGCTCTGTCACTCTCTCAGTGCTTCCTCCAAGTGTTGTTCAATGTAGAGGGACACTGATCCACCAGCTGAGGAGGGGTGTCAGCAGGAGGTTTCCGTGTCAGTGTTTGATCTGACACCGTGAGGCTGAGGGAGGGGAGTCAGCAGGAGGTTTCGGTGTCAGTGTTTGATCTGACACAATGAACTTCAAACTTCCTCCGAAACTACCCCCTTCGCTATCTCTCTCTCCTTCCCCAAACCCTACACTCCTCTCTATCTCTTTACTCTCCTCCAAACCTTCCACCCATCCCATCTATGTAACATCCTCCAGCCCCTACCGCCTTCACTATCTCTATAACACCCTCCATGCACTGTACCCCTTTTATATATCTCTAACTTCCTGCAAAACCGACACCCCTCCCTATCTCCTTAACCCTCTCCAAATACTGCACCCCTCCCTAGCTCTCTAAACTCCTCCAAACACTACTCCTTTCCCTATCTCTTTAACCTACTCTAAACCCAGCACCACACTCTATCTCCTTAACCCATTCTAAACCCTGCTCCCCTCACTATCTTTCTGACCTCTCCAAACCCTATATCTCTCCCTACTTATCTCAACCTCACCAAACCCTGTCCCTATCTGTCTAATCCCCTCCAATCCCTACACCCTTCCCTATCTCTCTAACCTGCTCCAAGCCCTATGCTGCTCCTTATCTCTCTGAAACCCTGTATTACCTCCCTATCTCTCTAACCCATTCCAAACCTATACATTTCACTGTCCGTCTAACCCCCTCCAATCTGTAACCCTTCTCTCTCTCTCGAACCTCCTCCAAACCCTATACTACTCCATAATTCTCTCAAACCCTGCACGCCTCCCGATCTCACTAATCCACTTCAAACCCGACACCCCTCCCTATATCTCTAAGACCCTCCCAAATCATATACTACTCCCTATCTCTCTCAACCCGCTCATACTACCCGCTAATGTTTTATCACGCCTCATATTTACGCTTCTACTGCCGTTTTAAGTTTAGCCCTACACATATGGTAGTTGCCTCCATTGACCTGCTCAATGTGTACCTGCTTTAAGCTTCTCTTTCCGATTTAATTCCCTTCTTACTGCAGCAACTGACTCCATAACTAATAATGCATCACCACCTCCTCCTTTACCCCTCTCCTGTGCTGCCTATAGTTCTTGTACCGCACAATATTGAGTTGTCAGCCCTGACCTCCTTCAAACACATCTCTGTAATGGCAAAAATGTCACAATTCCACGTGTCAGCTCGTTCCCTTATCACATCTGTCTGTCCGATAATATACCCAACATTAAGGGAAAGCACATCAAGCCTGGAATATATTACCTGGAATACGCTGTACCACAGCGTTCTTCAGTCATTGACTGCTCGTTATCAAGCTGCCTAATTCATGAACCAAAACTGTAAGTCTGGGACTGAATGAATATTTGTTGTAATTTCATTTTCAGTAAATGTATTCATCAAATGCAATTTTCCAGAACTGACCAGTCAGCTCTAAATACAACGGGTTTCTGCTGATTAATTGCCTGCTCAGTGTGCAGAGGGGACAGCCCTTTGTAATGGAGAAAGTGAGGACTGCAGATGCTGGAGATCAGAGTCGAAATGTGTGGCGCTGGAAAAGCACAGCCAGTCAGGCGACATTTGAGGAGCAGGAAAGTCAAAGCTTTGGGCATCAGCCTTTCATCGGGAAGGCATTGGTGCCTTCCCATGTTTTCCATTCCATGATTAACAGGTTATAGGGAACCATATGTGTTCAGGAAAGCAGCACTGTATAGAGCCCTGAAATGGAAAGCAGTCAATCAGATAGTTGGACAGTGAGTAGACATGGTGAGGTGAAGGACAGACTGATTGAAATACAAACATAGGGATAGATAAATCTCCTAGGGGAGACGGGATCCACCCTGGCTTACTACAGGAAGAGAGCAAAGAGATTACTGTACATTTGGAGATGATCTTTGCGTCCTCACTCTCCAGTGGAGTAGTGCCAGATGATTGGAGGGAGGCAAGTGTTACTCCCTTGTTCAGGAAATGGGATAGGGATAATCCTGAGAATTACAGACCAGTAAGTTTACATCAGCATTGGGCCAAGTTTTGGAGAGAATTCTGAGAGACAGAATTTATGATTACTTGCAAATCATAGTTTGGTTAGAAATAGTCAGCATGGCTTTGTGAGGGGCAGGTCATGCCTCACAAACCTTACTGAATTCTTTGAGGATTGGATCAAACACATTGAAGAAGCAAGAGTAGTGGATGTGGAGTACATGGTTTTTAACCAGGCGTTTGGTAAATTTCCCCATGGTAGGTTCACTCAGAATGTAAGGACGCATCGGATACAGGGAAACCGGTCTTTCTGGATGCAGAATTGACTGGCCCATAAAAGACAGAGGGGGATGGTAAATGGCAAGTATTTAGTCTGGAGCTCGGTGTTCATTGGTGTTCCATTGGGATCGGTTCTGGGACCTCTGGTGTTTGTGATATTTATAAATGACTTCGATGCAGAAGAGGGTAGGTGGATTAGTAATTTTTCTCAATTTAACAAAGCATGGTGTAATTGTGGGTAGTGTGGAGGGCTATTGTAGTTTGCACAGGACATTGACAGGATGCTGAACTGGGCTGATAAGAAACAGTTGGAGTTCAACCTGGAAAATTGTAAAGCGATTCAGTTTGTAGTATTCATACGTTGTGGAGTAACAGTGGGATCTGATGATCCATGTCATAGCTCCCACAAAGTTGTCACCCAAGTGGATAAGGTTCTTAAGAAGCCGGATGATGTTTTCATTAGCATGTGGGTTGAGATTAAGTCGTGAGGTTATGCTGCAGCTCTATGGAACCCTGGTGAGATCACACTTAGAATGCTGTGTTCTGTACTGGTCGCCTCATTATATGAAAGATGTGGAAGCATTGGTGGGTGTACTGAGGAAATTTATCAGGACGCTGCTTGGACTGGAGGGCAGGTCTTGTAAAGAAAAATCAGGGAACTAGGTATTTTTTCATTGGAACGAAAAAGAATGGAACTTGACTTGATAGAGGTGGACAAGATGAATAGAGGCAGAGATAGAGTGGATAGCCAGAAACTTTCACCCAGGACGGAAATGGCTATGATGAAGGAACACGGTTTTAAGGTAATTGGAGGAATATTTATGGGAGATGTCCGAGGTAGGTTCTTTACACAGAGAGTGTGGGTGTGTGGATAGGCACATGAATGATCGTATAATGAAAGGTATGTAGGTTAGTCTGATCTTAGAACAGGATAAAATGTCGGCAGGACGTCAAGGGCTGAAGGGCCTGTACGATGATTCCTGTTTCAAAAAGCTTGTAGGTTCTCATCAATTCTTGAGTGTGTGAGGGAGTGATGTGTTTGAGATCAGGAAGCTTTGACGAGGTGTTAGGTCAAAACTTACATTTACGTTGTGCATTGTTACAGTCATCTGAGTGTCAGTACAATATGTGTATGTCACCACACACCAAACAGAATCCGCCAAGTTCAGTTATTAACGTGCTTCTTGGCCTGCCATTTGCTGCTGTTTTCTTCAGATATATTCTGTTTCGTGAACCATGTATTCATATCTGGCCATCCACAGAGATGTAAAATTTCATTTTAATACTGGTGATAATGAAGGTGACATTTATTGGGTATGGTTTCAGAGGTTTCTTTGTGAGACTCATGATAGTGCATCAGACTGTCAAATGTTTAACGTCTTTTCCCAGCATCCGGTCCAGGGTGCAGATGTATGGAGTCTGGGAGGTAGGCCAGGTGTCAGCCCCATCAGGAAGTTGTGCGGTGTGATTCTGACACTGCATGGCGACACATCTGCCCACTGGGCCAGGCTCTGACTGAAGATGGTTTTTTAAAACTTGGTTGCTGGTCAGCCATTGATATCTAATTTGGACATTATTTGTAGCTACACTGAGACCAGTAATAGTCTGTTAGCGAGCTCCCACCTTTCCGAGGGTGGATTCCGAATTATTTGTTGTGAAGAAGTGTTTGACTAACCTGCCCTGACCCAGGTTAGAAACTCTTTGCACAGATTTAGGAGCAGGTCAGTGTGTCACTCAGCATCACAGGCAACTGTCAATTCCAGTAACACTGTAAATGATTCCAAATCTTTTGGAAGCCATTTTTAGCGTAGCTCATTGCAAGGTGTTGAGTTTACTGACCCGAACAATAATCAACTGTTAGCTATGTTTCGTGAATTGGGCAAAAATGAGATATGAAGTATGATTATTCAACTGAACTATAATCTCTGAAAACAATTAGGTCGATTCTATATTTATGGGAGTAAAGGATAAACTCCTATCAATTTTTTGTAACGCAAAAATAAAGAATGCACATTTTATTTTATATCGAATAAAGAACATGGTACCTAACTGTTGTGATCAGAATTATATATTCAATGTCAGGATTCAAAACAATGCATTGCCACTCCAACATTTTGAAAATGGTCGGCTTCTGAATGATTACATATTCAGAGAGAGTAAACGATTGGACAATCAAATAGAATTAGCATTCATATACATTTATATATAATCAATCAGTTAAATTTCTCAGTGAAATGTACGAGCTTCAGCTAATAGCCAGCAATTTAGAAATAGCAATAATTCAACATGTACTGTGAATGATTACATTATCAAATTTTAGCGAACAATAATTTGAAAACTTCCGATTTTTAGAAAGAATGCTACTGAATATGAAATGTGGACAGTGAAAAGAAAAAGGACATATTTTGGCGTGAGGGAAAAGTCAGACCTTTTCAAAGAGATTTGTGCCAAAGCAATGAGATATTTGTTTTCGTTATCAGAACATAACATTTAAAATATTCATGTTCTGAGAAATAAATAGACTACATAATGAGACTGACCTTGCAATATTTGCATTTTAAATGTTTATCCTGAACCAAATAATCAGATATTTACGAGCACTTAAAACGGGAAATAATCCGATACTGACTTTTATTTGCATCAGACACATGTTAGAGTACAAGCCTTTAAAGAACAGGAGGAGGCCATTGGCCACTGTGTGTGCAACAGCTCCAGTAATGTTTCCCAAGCACCTTCCATTTGCCAGCCCTATCTCTGTAGCCAATTAAATTTATAATTTACAAATATATATCTAATTCTTTATTGAATCGTCATCTACAACTCTCCCAGGCAGTCTAATGCAAATCCTAGCAACTCTCTCAATAAAGAAGTATTGATGTATCTCAGTCCCAGCTCTTTTGCTGACCATTTTGAAATTAGAACTCCTTGATGCTGTCATGCCAACTAACGGAAACAGAGTTTTCCTGTTTTACTCTGCAACTT
The DNA here is from genome assembly GCF_047496795.1 of Chiloscyllium punctatum. Classification (NCBI taxonomy): domain Eukaryota; kingdom Metazoa; phylum Chordata; class Chondrichthyes; order Orectolobiformes; family Hemiscylliidae; genus Chiloscyllium; species Chiloscyllium punctatum. Next base: position 82,173,095 of record NC_092750.1, read on the forward strand.
TCTTCAAACGTTATAAGTTCACATCTTTGTCTGTTCTGCTCCAGGAAGAATAAGCCTTGCAAGTACTGTAACAAACACTACGTCGGAAAAACAGGCAGAAAACGAGCCACCTCGATGCATGAACAACAACTAGCCAGAAAAAAGACATGACCCACTCTCACTAGGTCCTTACATACGGATGAGGAAGTATATCATTTTGACTGGGTCTGCACATCCATCTAGGACCAGGCAAAGAAAGACACGCACGAGAATTCCGAGAAGCATGGAAATCCAACCGGAACTCTATAAACAAACACATCGATTTTGATTCCATCTAACACTCTCTAAGGAAAAGGACCAGGTATGAAATCACCAATACTGGAAATTACATCACTGACTCAAAGAAACCTAAACACTTAAATAGCAAGTGGGACATAAAACTAACATTTCACCGGAGTCTCACTGATAATGTTCACGAGGATAGTGATGAACCATCGGAAAATGAACTCGCCGACTCAAACTGACATCCAGAAAAATGCAATTTCTCTCGTCCTTTCTTTAACTAAATCCTTCATTCCAGTTATCATTCTGATTATTTATAAAGTTATTGGTATTCTTCTGCAAAGTAATATGGAGTCTGTCTGATTGTGTGTGTGTGAGTGCGTGAGAGAGAGAGAGAGAGAGAGAGACAGAACAATCCTCTGTAATTTCTGAATTACTCCCTGTGCCATATGGAAAAGAGGTAAGGATTAGGACGGCGTTATAGTTTAACATGTTGTTAAAAAGCTAGTTCAGGGTTGATGGTTTCATAATTTTGGATTATTGGGAATTCTTCCAGGACAGGTGGGACTTGTACAAAAAAGACAGAATGCATCTTAACTGGAGGAGCAACAACATCCTTTTGGGGAGCTTTGCTAGTGCATGTCGAATGGATTTAAACTAATAAACCAGGAGTTTGGTATCAAAGCAGCGGGTTAGAAACTGAGTAGAAGGTCGAGATGAATAGCACATCAGGCATGGCCAGTCTAATGACCATGCTGAGGGAAGGAATAATATCAGTTCACATTGTGAGATGGAAGTTGGAATAAATGATAGAGATGAGGCTCAGGTTTATCAGCGATTAACAAATGAGGATGGAGAGTATGGGGTATGTGAGGGATTGAGGTGTGAGAGATCAGGAAGACAGTGCACAAGAAAATATTAAAGGGTAAATATTGAAGGGATGGAGTGGAGTGGGGAATTCTATGATAAATAACTGGCAGCAAAACACATGAAAATTTGTTTTTTTATCAAAGTGAATATCTGGGAAGTAATTTATTATGCTTCGGAGAAATAGCACCCTCATAGCAAGAAGTCTGCATTGTATTTGTGCGAGATAAGTGGCTGTCCAGCCCCATCCACGGCACTTTTTATTTCCCTTCCCAGGAACAAAGACACGGAGGAGTCCGTCCAAAACTTTTTCATTCAACTTTGCAAAGTCGGGTGCTGTTCCCAAAGGTACACACACACAAGCATAGTAATCTCCACACATTATATACATGTATATGTGGGCTGGGTCTACTACTGCTGCCTTGACCAACGAGTGCTCGGATTCCCCACTGTTTTCCTTATTTGGGTTCTGGTGCCTGCGATTATTTTATCATTCACTTGGCCAATCAGTGTTTGAGCTTCCCGTTCTTCCCTTATATGGATGATGTTGTACAACTGTGGTTAAGGGCGGCCTCTCAACTATCGAGGAAAGCTGTTACAACTGTTTCATTCATATAAACGTGGGGGAGGTCCGGCAACAGTTTCGAGTGTCTGCTTGTGTTTACTATGAGGTAGAAAAGACTAAAAGGCAGCTAACCGTCTACCCCCTACATGCTTGTGTTTACTATGAGGTAGAAAAGACGAAAAGGCAGCTAACCGTTTAAAAATTACACTACCCCGTACAAATCCCCCGTGTCTTTTCTTACGGCCTGTAATTTTTCAACCGTAAGTTTCTTCTCCAGGGCATTTAATAACTCCCGAGCTTGTTCATCAAACTGCCCTTCTCTAATACTACCCCCGCCCAAGAGGGATTCACGTTGTTCCATCTCGAGATTTATTCGTTCAACCTGCCCATAGGGAACATCCTTCTTAGTAAGGGCGGTTTCGATCAGTCGTTGAGTTAATCCCCAGACACAGGGAATAACGCAACACCCAAGGGCAGTGAGTACCCCTGCCACCACTATACATGAGACAAGAAAGGGAACGACCACCCCCGTCCATTTACCGAACCAAGCTTCCAACCAGTCCGTGAGGCCAGAGTCGATGCCCGAGTTTTCGGCCAGTTCGTCCGCCAATGTGGTGAGTCCATCCAGGGCGCGGGTGATGGACCCATCAGGGGCTGTGTTGTTTGGGGATGAAAGTGCAGCACTGAGTGCCTATCATGACACAAACACCCCCCTTCTCTGCCAACATCATGTCTAAGGCCAACCTATTTTCCCACGCCATCCTACTAGTGGCGTCCAGTTGTTCTGCTATTCCTTTCACTGCATCCCGGGTATAATTAATGAACCTCTGCTGATTGTAGTAAATATAATTAATCCAATCCACATTCTTATTGATGGTCACCCACCAGAACAGTGACGACTCAAAACCCGCCGCTATCTGGTTCCTCACCTTGTATTCGTCAGGAACACCCCTGGGGACCCCTATGGCATCTAAATATATGTTATCATCGAAAGAGGTCTCCAAAGCTCTCTCAGTTCTTCCACGAGAACGGGGTTGCTCTTGTTTTTCGAATGCCAGGGTGAATGGGATGGCCAATTGAACGATCGCACAAGTGCCCGTCCATTTTTGGGGCAGGGTCGGTCGCAGAACCCTCCCACCACAGTACCACCAGAGATCTGCCCTAGGCACATGAATGTGGGAGTAATTCCCGCCCCCGGTAGTTTCATTGACCAGCCGGATTGATCCGCTGCACTTGTCAAATGTCCCCACATCGTCGTCCCACTGTAGTCCCGTCCGAGAGACGCAGGCCTGGTGCGTACCCGTTACCCCTGAGAATGATGGCGGGCGGGGCGCCCCCTCAGACCTGACGGGGGGAAACTTCAAACTCAAGGGTCGACAAGTGGGGTCGTTCCAGGCCTCTCGGTCCTGATACAGCCTTATCATGCAGTCCATGGCTCGTGGGTGTTTCTCCCATCCCAACGGGAATGGGACCACCTGAGGTTTAAGGCGGGCACTCGTGCATGCGTAGCAATCACTCTTTTTCATGCTCCTCACAGTATATTTGACCCATTCCATCCAGGCATTCGCCTCCCCGTATACCGATTCTATTTCAAAGGTCTTTTCCAAATCCGTTGTCTCAATTATTCTAATCTTTTCCTGCTTACCAGTGGTGGATGAGCCCCCAGACTCAGCTTCAATGACCGTGATATACGTGCAGCACAGCTGCATTCCCCCCCCATCCTGCCTGGCCCCCAACTCTAATACCCAGTATTGTTCTATTAAGTCTCGCCTCGTTCTTTCCCAAGTTCTTTATGGTCAGATAAAGCGGATTGCACCGATTATGCCCACAATCTCGTCCAGGGGTGATGGGATCACGGACAACTGACACCATAGCCTGGACCCCGGGGGCTGGAAGCCTACTTAGGCCTTCCCTACCATACAATTGTAATACTAACGTCTGACCCTGGAATCCCCTTTCTCTCTCTAGATTCTGCTTAGTTTGATTCAGTTGACTTTTAGTCCTACAGGGCACCAACTCACAAAGGTCTAAGCTAAATGTCTCTGTTGATTGGTTGGCAAGCACGGAGATGGTGAACCACTGACGGTCCTCTATTTGTTTCATCCGGAGGCCAAATTGGGTAACACGCACACAAAGACCCAGCCCAAGGACAATGGCATAGCAAGTTAACAATACGATTGACCGCATTTTGTCGCGACACCCGTAGCCTGAGGGCACAGTTCCTTTAGACTCGCCAAAGTCCGATTAGTTCGTTCTCAGAGTCTCTGTTCCTTAGATGCCTTTGTCAGAGAGGTTCGCTCGTCCTCCGTCGGTTGTGGCACTGGTCCCTTGACTCGAGTGTAATGTGTCCAGCCCTTTTCGGCCGTACGGACAGCCGTTTCGGTCGTCAAAAGTACCAGGAAGGGACCGTCCCAAGTTGGTTCGAGGGTACGTTGCTTCCAGCTTTTAATCAGGACCCACTGACCCGGCTTGACGGTGTGCACCGCAAACTCGAGGGGCGGCGTCTGTGCCAAAAGTCCCTGTTGGCGTAAACGAGATAGAGCAGACCCCAGAGCCACCACATATTTTTGCACAAACATATCCCGAGACTCAAATACAGGAGGTTCCCCCTTCGGCCCATGGAACGGGAGGCCAAATAACATTTCGAAAGGGGAGACGCCCAAATCCCGCCTTGGCTGGGTGCGAATTTGCAACAGGGCAAGGGGTAGGCATTTGGTCCAAGGCAGGCCGATTTCACTAGTGAGCTTGGTTAGCTGCTTTTTGATGGTCTGGTTCATTCTTTCGACCTTGCCCGAGGAGGAGGGATGCCAGGGGGTGTGCAAATCCCAGTCAATCCCCATTGCTTGCACTACATTCTGGAGGACGGTCGAGGTGAAGTGGCTCCCCTGGTCAGAGTCAATAGCGCGGGGTAGCCCAAATCGTGGGATGATTTGCTCGAGTAGAATCTTGCTAACCTGAGTTGCCCGTTGCCGTGGTAGTGGGGAAAGCTTCCACCCATCCTGTCAGGTGATCTACCACTACTAATAGATACTTCAGGCGACCTATGGGGGGGAGCTCAGTGTAATCTACCTGAACATACTCAAACGGCCTATAGACCGGACTCCTACCCCCTTGTCTTGCATGCTGCCGCAGCCCCCTTTTGTTAATCTTTCGACATGTTATACAATCTCCTGTGACCTGCTTGGCTACCGTGTACAGACCAGGGTGAGCATATCGGCGCAGGAAGGCACCACACAGTGCCTGGGCGCCCCAGTGACCCCCTTGGTGTAAACGGGCAATAATGTCCCGCGTCAACGGTCGATTTAGTAGCTGGCGGCCATCGGGTAAGGTCCACTTGCCTTCCCTATCCTTTGTACCCCCCAGAGACGCGAGAAGAGTTTCTTCTTTGTCAGTAAACGTGGGCACTTCGGTAATTTCGGATATCTGTGGAATCCTTACCAGGCAGTTTATTGCTTCCTTCCCCATCCCAGCCAATTTTGCCTGTTCATCTGCCAATTGATTCCCCAGGGTCTCTATTTTATCGTCTTTCTGGTGTCCTTTCACATGTACTACAGCAATCTCTTGTGGCAGCAACAAATCCTCCAAGATCATGGCTACTAGTTCCTCATGGACCAACTCCTTTCCTCTACTATTTATCATTCCCCTTTCTTTCCAGATCTTCCCAAAGGTGTGTACTACCCCAAAGGCATACTTAGAGTCAGTGTAGATTGTCCCGGCTATTCCCTTTAAATTCCTCAGAGCTCGGTGCAAGGCGTACAATTCGCACGTTTGTGCGGACCAGGCATTCGGTAGCCGTCCACTTTCCACTAATTCCCAACCAGTCTCACTACTGACTGCATAACCGTTGTGTCTCTTCCCATCTATCACTCGAGAGGACCCATCAATGTACCACCGCCTTCCTGCATGTAAGGGGGTATCCCTCAGATCTTCCCTCACATTACTCTGGTACTCTATTATGTCTGAACAGCAGTGTTCCAGTTCCTCCTCGCCCTCCCCTTTCCAAAGGAAGTCCGCCGGGTTCTGGCAGCCCCCGACTTCTATTCGGAGGTCTTCTCGGTCTAACAATATGGCTTCATATTTCAGAATTCTCGAGTCAGTCAGCCACCTCCCGGCCTTCTGATTCAGGATAGTTCGAACCTGGTGGGGAGTAGTGACTGTCAAGGGGGCCCCGAAAGTCAACTTCCTGCTTTCCTCTACCAGCTTTGCCGTGGCTGCCACCGCTTGGACACACTCCGGCCACCCTCGGGAGACTGGATCCAGAATTTTTGACAGGAAAGCCACGGGCTTCCTTTTACCCCCCCAGTCCTGGGTCAATACTCCAAGAGCGGTTCCCTTTCTGGAGTTCACAAAGAGGCGAAATGTCTTACTAAAATCCGGCAAGCTTAAAACAGGTGCGGCCATCAATTTTCCTTTTAGGGTTTCAATTAACTTTTTCTCCTCCTCCTCCCATTTTATTCTGTTGGGTGCCTCCTCAATGAGTTTTAGGTACAAGTCTTTAGTAAGGGGGGCATAGTCGTCTATCCATAACCGACAATAGCCTAAGAGTCCCAAGAACTTCCGCAACTCCCTCTTGGTCGTTGGGAGGCCTAGTTCGATAATTGCCCGCAATCTTTCCGGACTTATTCGTTTCTGTCCCTGGCTTATCAAGTGTCCCAGGTACTTAACCTCTTTCTCAACATATTGGAGCTTCTTCTGACTCACTCTTAAACCCTGCTCAGCTAGGTAATTTAACAGGGCATTAGTCCCAAGTAGGACGTCCTCCTCCGCCGGTCCGGATAAAAGGAGATCGTCCACATATTGTATAAGCTTAAGGGACGGGGACAAGGTTAGTCCCTCCAATAATTGTTCCAGAATCTGCCCGAACAGAGTCCGGGACTCAGTGAATCCTTGGGGGAGTACGGTCCACCTGTACTGTTGTTTTCTGCCAGTATCAGGATCCTCCCATTCAAAAGCAAAAAGATCCCTACTGTCCTTGTCCAGGGGACACGCCCAGAAGGCATCCTTTAAGTCTATAACACTAAACCAGCCGTGGTCCGGGGGAATTCGCCCCAGAATAGTGTATGGGTTCGGTACCACAGGGTGCCGTACTTGGACAATTTTATTTACCTCCCTTAGGTCTTGGACCATTCGGTAGCTCCCATCCGACTTCCGGACCGGCAGGATTGGGGAATTGTATCGTGACATACAGGGCTCTACCAATCCATCTTTTATTAGGTCTTCCATAACTGTCTTCAGGCCCTGCCTCCCTTCCCAAGAGATGGGGTATTGGCGCACTCTGACGTCGGGGCTCTGGGGCTTTAATTTTACCTCCACAGGTCGAATTGCGAGTCCCCCCCGGTTCCCTTTGGCGACCCAAACCCTAGGGTCTATCTCTGTCAATCGGGACTCACTAAGGTATGACATGGTAACGGCTAATTCTTCCTCTTCTCCCACTTCTATTCGCAATCCGAAACGGACTATCAAATCCCGTCCCAACAACCCATAGGGAAGATGGGGGAGGTGAAGGAGTTCAACCTGGAGTTCCTCCTCCTCCAGCCGCAAGGGTTGTTGTTCGAATATTCTCGCACTAAAAACCCCACCCTTAACTCCTGAAATGTTTAATGTTTTAGCTTGGAAGCCAACCCCCCTCGGATGGAGGGGAATTGAGGACCTGCCAGCGCCTGTGTCAACTAAGAAGGTAACATCTTGTCTAAATGGGCCCACCCGTAAATTTACCAGGGGTTCTTGGTAGGCCCGTGTTCCGATCCTCCCCTGACTTCCCTAATCCATTTGTTCACACTCCATTTCATACATCCCTTCTCTTTCCCTTTTAAGCTCGGGACAATCCCTTTTGAAGTGTCCCAGTTTCCCGCAATGGTAACATCCAGCCTTCTGAGGGCGCTCAATTCCATAAGATCCTCCTCTCTCACTTCTGCCCCGTCTCGCTTCTCTCCCTCTCCAACTTTTCTTCGACGTTCCTCTTTCCACCCCAGAATCTCCCTCCCCCATTCCGGTGGACTTACAAGCTTCCCGTACGGCTGCCACCATCATTTTTGTCTTATGTTTCTCCCTTATTACATCCCTCTGAACGTACACCTTCTGTGCTTCCCGTAATAATTCTGCAACATCCTTTTCAGCCCAATCCTCCACTTTCTGTAATTTCTTCTGAATGTCAGGCCATGACTTAGTCACAAAGTGCACCTTAAGCATGCTCTTGCCTATTTCCCCATCGGGGTCTAAACCTGAATACTTTCGCATGGACTCCCGCAAACGGTCTAAAAACTCACTCGGGGATTCATCCTTTTTCTGTCCAACTTCAAATGCTTTTGCTAAATTCCGCTGTTTGGGCACGCAGGTTTGGATTCCCCTGATTATAAGGCTTCTGAGGTCTGTCATATTGGCCCTTCCCCCCGCGTCGTTATGATCCCACCGGGGGTCCTCTAAGGGGTACTTCTGCTCTCCACGCTGAGGGCCGTCCTGATGCTCCCTATCCCAAATGGCCATTGCACTATTCCGGATCATAACAATTTCATCGTAATTAAATAGTATTCTCATCATGGCCTGCACTTCAGCCCATGTGTATATACTGGGCCCCAGAAATTGGTCCAGTTGTATTCCCACACTGACGGGGTCGTCCAGTAGACGGGGTAGTTCATTACGGAGTTGCCGGATATCCCCAGAATTTAAAGGTTGTACTACGAACCCGGTCCGTTCGTTCCCAAACGGCACCTCTCGTAAGGGGTTCAGCTGTTCAATATTATCACTCCTCCCAGCTCTCAATCCCTCTTCTCGACCTCTCCGCATCTCGAGTCGGACTGATTTCCTAGTGCCTGGGGTGAGTTCTGTGCCCCCTCCTGTACACCCCCCAGCAGTCCCTTCCTCACTGGTCGTAGCCTGCTGGGACTCGGAATTATCCGTCGCAGGAGGGAGGTCCGCGCTGGACGCCTGGTCGTGCGCGGGTGGTATATATGGGGGCGGGGAAGACGGTGACAAACCGTCGGTGAGGATGTCCCAAGACTTCTGGGGCTTCCTCGGGTCTGTTTGGGGAATCAGAGGATAGAGACGCGTGGGATTCTCGCCGTCGCCCGCCAACCAGGCGGCGGCATATTTGCTCTCCTCTGGGTCAAACGGTTGTTTTCTGTTAACATATACATTTAGGATTTGACACACCCAGTCTTCATCAGACCCATACTCGGGCCAAACTACCGAGGGGGCGCGGATAGGTTCTTTGGTCCATATAAAACAACAATATTTTATCATGGTCTCTTTCTTTAAGTCCTTCGTTCTACTACTGTCCGTCCATAGACTTAACATCCGACCTAATGGAGTATCGGGGGGGTATTTCTTTCCCATTTGCAGTCTTCCCTAACATTTCCTTAGAAGTCTGATTTCCCATGGTTTATCTTCGGTCCTGGTCTTAAACGCCCAAAGCGTTTTCACAGATGACCGTCAAAACCACAATTTCCCGTGGTCTATCTTCAGTCCTGGTCTTAAACGCCCAAAGCGTTTTCACAGATGACCGTCAAAACCACGCGGCCAACAAGGAAGAACAAAAGAATCTCTTACCTTGATCCGTGCACGGAGTTGTCTGGCCTTTTTAAATGTGTGTACCCCCGTGTATAGTCACTAACCGGTCGTCCCAGCACTCGTCCGTGTGTTCCTTTTCCAGGATTCAAAATTATTTTTAAATGAGCCGGGTCACATCCTCTCTTGGCCGACGGCCGACGGACCAAGCTGATCAGTGAGAAGTATAAATATATACTAGACGCGTCTTTGTTGTAATCAGGCTTGATCCGTGAGCCGAAGAGACTGCACCCCCCCCCCGGCAATAATTATTTCATCCCAGAGGAGTCCCCAATTGTGCGAGATGAGTGGCTATCCAGCCCCATCTACGGCACTTTTTATTTCCCTTCCCAGGAACAAAGACATGGAGGAGTCTGTCCAAAACTTTTTCATTCAACTTTGCAAAGTCGGGTGCTGTTCCCAAAGGTACACACACACAAGCATAGTAATCTCCACGCATTATATACATGTATATGTGGGCTGGGTCTACTACTGCTGCCTTGACCAACGAGTGCTAGGATTCCCCACTGTTTTCCTTATTTGGGTTCTGGTGCCTGCGATTATTTTGTTATTCACTTGGCCAATCAGTGTTTGAGCTTCCCGTTCTTCCCTTATATGGATGATGTTGTACAACTGTGGTTAAGGGCGGTCTCTCAACTATCGAGGAAAGCTGTTACAACTGTTTCATTCATATAAACGTTGGGGAGGTCCGGCAACAGTTTCGAGTGTCTGCTTGTGTTTACTATGAGGTAGAAAAGACTAAAAGGCAGCTAACCGTTTAAAAATTACACTACCCCCTACAATCCCTTGTCCAATCACCTTCAAACATTCGTGAATATCTACTCCAATTTCTCTTTTATTACTTTAAACCACTCTGTATTCACACTTTTCTCATTGTACGTCCTCAAATTCATTATCACCCACTTCACTGGATTGAATTCCTTTCAGCACATTTTCTTGACAATTGTTTCCAATCTCCCTGCAGTCTATGGCTTTCTTCCTCATGGTTAACGACATGACTAATTGTTACCTGATTTGTAAACTGCTAAATGATGGCCACGACAAATAAGTATAAATCATTGACCTATACGAGAAAACAATCGAACTCATAGAAGCCATGGTTCATAAGATTGCAGAGGTCAGCAGAATTGGAGACTGTAAAGAAGGTGATCTAAGATTCCAGAAGGATCTTAATCCATTGCGTCTTTGGGCTGAAAAATGTCACATGAAGTTCAATCTGGATAAATGGAAGGTATTGCATTTTGCTACATCAAATAAGAGTCGGGCTTATACAATTAATGATCGGGCGTCGCATCGTGCTATGGAACACACAGGCCAGGAATGCAAGTACATAATTAATTTTAGTTTGCTTCATATATAGACAGAATGGTTAAAAAATGTCATCTCGCCTTCGTTGCGCAGTCCTTTGAGCGTAGGGGTTGGTACGTTATGTTGAAGTTGAATAGGACATTGGGTGATGCGTCTTTGGAATACTGTGTCCAGTTCTTGCCGCCCAGTAAAAGCAAGGAAATTATTCAGCTGGAGTAGGTTTAGAACAGGTATACCTGCTAATGGCTAGTGGGGAAGGTTTGTGTTATAACGAAAGGCTGGATAGGCTGAGAATATTTTCTCTCTAGCACTGGAGGTTGAAAGGCGACGTGATAGAAATGTAAAAATTATTGAGAGTTCGGCTCGAGTTAACTGTCACTGTCTTTTCTCCAAGGAGGGGGGACTTCAATACGAGAGGTCAAATGTTTAAAGTGAAAAGACGGATTTAAAATTAGACATGAGAGGCTTTTTTTAACAGAGGATGATTTATGTGTGCAATTCACTTCCTGAGGCAGTGATGAATGAAAGTACATTTGCAATATTTACAGGATATTTGGATCGATATATGAATTGGAAAGTATCAGTGGGATTAACAAAAGCTATTCATTCATGCCTAGTACATAATTTATTGCCCAGAGGGAAGATCAGAATCAACCACGATATTATGGATCTGGAGTCACATACCAACCAGACACAGACGACAAGCAACATGAATTCGACTGGGACAACACTACCATTATAGGGCAAGCCAAACAGAGAACAGCCAGGGAATTCGTAGAGGCATGGCACTCATCCACAGACTCTATCAACAAACACATCGACCTGGACCCAATATACCGGCCACTACAGCGGACAGCTCGAACTGACAACCGGAAGCAGCTGAGACAGGCCACTACAAATGCCGGAGGAAACAGCACAGAAGCGCTTCACAGGAGGCTCCCAAGCACTGAGGATGTCACCTAGACAGGGGACGAAACGTTTGCAAGACAAATTCCCAGGTCGGCGAACAAAACCACAACAACGAGCACCCGAGGCACAAACTTTGAGTTTCCTTCCCTATCAGGCATTAGTGAATCAGATCTATAACAACTGATTCAACATCATCATTAGACTCCAGGAATTTATTTAAATAAAATTCCAGCATCTGCCTTGCCAGGGTTTGAACCCGTGTCCACAGAATTATATCTGGGCATTCATATTAACAATGCAGTAATAATATCACAAGGGCATTGTTAACCCTCAGCAGTTGCAAGAGCCATCACATGCGACTCGTCTAGTTTGGCATTATGTTCAGTATGAGCTGGTAGGACAGAAAGGCTTGTTTTCATGCTGTGTGAGTCTATGACTTTGACGCTATGAAACTGGCAGCTGGTTGGGATTAACAGCAGCATTGACAGTTTAATTGATCTCCTTCTGGGATATGTAATCTTGTTGGTTACTGTGGAGGTTCTTCTGCTCATTGAGCCCTTCCCACACACGGGACTGTTGAATAGTCTGTCCCCAGTTTGACTGAGTAGTTGAGTTTCCACTTCAGCAGGTAATTGAATCCAGCATTGCGCTGGTTTCTCTGTGATATCGTTGTCTTTGTATCTACGCAGGATGAACGATTGGTTCAAATCATGTCCACGCAGACGCAAGTACCGTTGTCCATGTTGTGAATGTGTTTTTATTCTTCCTGATATATCCACAGGGTGTGGATGTCGCTGGTCAGGACAGCATTTGTTGTTCTTCCTGATTCGCTGCTGCCTCGCTGCACAAAAGATATGGATTCGATCCCTGTCTCGTGTGACTGTGTTCAGTTTGCACATTCTCTCTTTGCTTGTGTGAGTTTCCTCCCACAGTCTGAAGGTGTGTAGGTTACTGGGATCAGCCATGGGAAATGAAGGGACGGAATAGGTATGGCGTGTGGGTCTGATAGGATGTGCTTCAGATGGATAGTGTCCCACACGGTCGTCATTCTCGGATTAAGGGTCAGCTATTTGGTTCAGGTCCTGGAGACACAAGTAGGCAGGATTGGGTAAAGATGGTAGCATCCCCTGCATAAGTGACATGCATGAATGGGATTGCAAGAAATTAAAGTCATGTTCTCTGTTCCTGAGGTCAGGCTTCCATTCCAGGTTTTATTCATCAAACTTTAACATTACCAGTTCCGTGTGTGAGTCCCCAGGGATGAGTAGTTTATTATATAACCACAACACCACCTTCTCCTGGTTGCAGTATTTATTGGGAACAAGAAGCTGATTCTGAGCTGATGCGAACAAAAGCAGATGCCAATGTCAAAACCAATGATCCAAATGGGAAATTGAAATTTCGAACCTTGCCACCCCAAAGTTAAAGTCTCCACACTCTTTGGATGCGCTAATCGGCTGTCTCAGCAACATGTGCTGTTTATGGTCACAATATTATAAATGGGGGCAAGTATTCCCTTCCGCCCCGCTTTTGAGCAGGAGCTGTCCCAACCTCGGAAATACATGCGCCTCTCTCCTGTCATTCCATCCCAGTTTCCAATTGGACCTTCGTGCATGCTTCATACAGTTTCTCTGATTCCGGTTCTGGAACTAGGATTATGTGTGATTGCATGCAGCAATTGGTCCTGCCTTGTGTGGGGAAAGTGATGAAGTAGCCGATGTTCAAATATAATGATATTGAAGCATACGTTTCAACAATATTCTGCAACCTCCCAAGAGTTTGGAGAGTTTCATTAATCCCATTCTCCTGTACGCTCATTCATGGAATCTCCACAGTCTCTGGGGACGCTAAAGTTAAAGATTCGGTTCATTCTGCTTTCCCACATGCCTGTCGCTATGTCCTGATATTGTACATTCTTCCTGACATTTCCTCTGCTACCATACAGGTTGCAGTTTGCAAGCGTGCTATGTGGAATGCTGTAACCGTTTAGTAGTTCGAATTTTATGTTGCGATTGCAGCGACCTCGGCTAGAATCCACATCATGGCAGGCAGTTCTCTCAAAGTTTTACTTTTGGTGAAACACGGTCAGAAATTAATCGTTTTTACAAGATAATATTCTCCGAGGTGATGATCGGTTTTCCATCGAATTTTGTTCTCTGATATTTCTGCGTTTCATGTATCAGGATTTTAACCCAAAAGTTCTCGAAGATGTCTCTCCCTCGCACTCTCCCTAACTCACTTTTCCGTCTCGCGTCCCATTTGACTGAGGCATTGCACAATCTAACATACACTTTCACGTTGATCCCATCCAGTCTGTGCCGTTGCATTCACTGTTGCCCCAATCTCTTCATTGGCACCTTCAAATCATTCGATCCGTTGGGATAGCTTGGCTGTGACATCAATTCACTTTTAGCAGCTTTTACTGACATGGACAAGAGATTATTGGAGTGTGAGGCTCAATAAAAGGGCATAAGGAATAATTGGGGAAAAGAGACTCTATTGGAAAAGATCCCCCGGGAGGGCTTTCTGCGATAGCCTAGTGGTATTATCGCTGGATTGTTAACACATCAAAGCCAGGTAATATTCTGGGGAGAAGGGTTGGATTCTCACCACGCCACGACGATGATAGTTTGTGAATGCAATAAATGCCTAGAATTAAGAATACGTTGTATGAAAAACCCATGTGTTTCACTGACGTCCTTGAGGGAAGGAAACTAACGTCCTTATCTGGTCTGGCGTCCACGTGACTCCAAACCGGAAGGCAATAAATGCTGCAGAGCCACCCCCGATGCTGTTACAGAATAGAAATATGTTCATTCGGCTCATTGCTAGAATTGTCCAGGGATGAGTCGCACTGGGAGAGTTGCAGGAGAGATTCACTCGGATAGTGTCGTCACTGAAATTGTGCATTGAAAAATACCTTGATTGTTTGCTAAGTCTCCGATCTGTGAGAATGACCATGTGAGCTTCACTTCTTTCATATGTAAAGTGCAAAGCTTTTTTATTTTAAAGTTTCATTCTCAGGTGATGTTTAACAACTGGTGTCTGCCCCCCTGTGCTGCTGTCTGTTCCATAATATTTAGACTGATTCTAATTTATAAAAATGAGTTACCAGAGACTTACATGGAGTCATGCAGTTTTTGAGCAACGTTCAATGTAACTCTGCAAGTACAAATTCACCCCACAGACGTGTGTGTGTGTGTGTGTGTGTGTGTGTGTGCGCGCGCGCGCGCACGCGTGCGCACTCGTGTAGGAGGGTCTCTGTTTGTAGATAGGGCAATAGGATCACCTGTACTGTGACATGAACCCAATGACCATGGGTACCAGTCTGCGGGGGCACTTTTAGCTGCTGCCTGTTCCGAAGACCGCCTTGGAGGGTTGTCACCCGAAGATCCGAGTTCGAATGTCCTGGATCACTGAAGTGCTCTCCAACTGGGAAGGTGACACCTGTCTGTTGATTGATGTGCAGCGCCCATTCCGTTGTTGTAGCCTCTGCTCAGCTTCACCAATGTACCATGTCTTAAGGCATTCTTGCCTGCAGGGTGTTGGTTTTTGTTTAGATGAGCGTCAGTCTAAACATTATGGCATAGACGCAGCACACAGGGACTAGCACCTTCAACATATTATCTGTGCTGACACTAATTGGTAAAGCCCATCTGAGAATGTAACTGTCAAAATAAAGTTTTTCGATTTACATAAGAAAGAAATGAACCTAACATAGTCATTCTAACAAATGGAAGACTTAACAAGCAATCAAGGTATTTTTCCAATGTATAATTTCAGTGACATTACACTGTAACCGTTCGCTATACATTCTGTACCTTACCACTGTGTACTCCACAGCCACCTGATGAAGGAGCAGCTCTCCAAACGCTATTGCTTCCATTAAACTTGTTGGACTATGACCTGGTGTTGTGCGATTTTTAACTTTTTATTAGAATGCGGATCTCACATTTAAAATAGAACGAAGAAGCATTTATTCTCTCAGACAGTTCCGTATCAGTGGACTTTCTTGGAGCAGAAGGCTGTTGAGGAAGTGTCATTAGGTGTAATGAGGCTGAGATCGGTAGATCTTCAAACAGCAAAGACATCAAGCATTATGGCAAAAGGCAAGAAAGTGCAGTTCAAGGTTATCAGATCAGATATGAAACCATTCAATAGTGGAACAGACTTGGTGGTCTGAATGGTGAGTATTTGTTCCTAAACTTGTTGGCCTTAATATGAAGCTGCAAAACAGACCTGAGTAAAACGTGCCAAATTTTAAAAAAAAGCGTGGTCCCCCGGAGCACTGAACCGAGGTGAAATGTACAAAGAACAGCACACAAATGGCAGACAATATTGGGTAATTGATCCGAAGTGATCAGTATACCAAGGTAAACAGGAAAACCGATATTCAGTATCTACATTGAACCTGGCTCCACGAGGCATGTAGTTAACTCTCACAAACCACTATTCCCCTTCCGTTTTCCTGACGCCCCCTCCGTTCTTGTTTTAAACTGATTGAACGTCAGGCAATTGCCAATGACATTGCTGATTTGGAACTGTAGCATATAGAACATAGAACATGAGAGTGCAGTACAGGCTCTTCGGCCATCGATGTTGCGCAGCCCTGTCATACTAATCTGAAGCCCATCCCATTACACTATTCCATGTACGTCCATATGCCTCTCCAATGACGACTTAAATGCACTTAATCTTGGCGAATCGACCACCGTTACAGGCAAAGCATTCCATGTCCTAACTACTCTCTGAGTAAAGAAACTACCTCTGACATCTGTCTTATACCTTTCTCCCCTCACTTTAAAGTTGTGACCCTCGTGTTTGCCGTCCCCAAACTTGGAAAAAAACTCTCCCTGTCCACCCTTTCTAAACCTCTGATTATCTTGTATGTCTCTATTAAGTCACCTCTCAGTCTTCTCTCCAACGAGGACAGCCTCAAGGCCCTCAGTCTTCCCTCATAATACATTCCTTCCATACCAGGCAACAGGCTAGAAAATCCCCTCTGCACTCTTTCCAAAGCGACAACATCCTTCTTATAATGCGGGACCAGAACTGTTGACAATACTTCAAATGTGGCCGTACCAGATCTTTGTACAGCTGCAGCATAACCTTCTGATTCCAGAACTCAATCCCTCCATTAGTAAAGGCCAAAACACTGTTTTCCTTCTTAACAACCCTGTCAATCTGAGTGGCAACTTTCAGGGATGTGTGTACATGGACACCGAGATCTCTCTGCTCATCTGCACTCCCAAGAATCTTACCATTAGCCCAGTACTTTGCATTCCGATTACTCCATCCAAAGTGTATCACCTCACACTTGTCCACATTAAACTCAATTTGCCACCTCTCAGCCCAGCTCTGCATCCTATCTATGTCTCTCTGCAACCTACTACATCCTTCGTCACGATCCACAACTCCACCAACCATAGTGTTGCCCGCAAATTTACTAACCCAACCTTCTAAGCCCTCATCCAGGTCATTTATAAAAATGACGAATAGCCCTGGACCCAACATCGACCCTTGCGGAATGCCGCTAGTAACTGGACACCAAGATGAACATGTTGCATCAACTACAACACTCTGTTTTCTTTGAGCGAGCCAATTACTGATTCAAACTGCTATGTCTCCCACAATCCCATTCCTCCACATTTTGTATAATAGCCTACTGTGGGAATCTTATCGAACACCTTGCTGAAATCCATATACAGAACATCAACCTGCTTACTCTCATCTACCTGTTTGGTCACTTTGTCAAAAAACTCATAAGATTCGTTAGGCACGACCTTTACAAAACCATGCTGACTGTCCCTGAACAGATTATTCTTTTCTAGATGATTATAAATCCTATCTCTTATAATCTTTTCCAACGCTTTACCAACAACTGAAGTGAGACTCACTGGTCTGTAATTACCAGGGTTGTCTCTAAAACCCTTCTTGAACAAGGGAACCACATTTGCAATCCACCAGTCCTCAGGCACTATTCCTGTAGATAATGATGATTTCTGGATCAATGGCACAGGCTCGGCAATCTCTTCCTTTGCTTCCCAGAGGATTCTAGGATAGATCCCATCTGGCCCAGAGGACTTGTCAATTTTTACACTCTACGGTATTTCTAATACCTCTTCCCTGTGAACCTCAATCTCTTCGAGTCGAGTATGCAAGTATCTCTGTATCTTCCTCGCCAACATTTTCATTTTATATAGTGAACACTGTGGAAAAATATTTATTTAGTGTTTCCCATGTCTCCTCTGACTCCACACACAACTTTCCAATATTATTCTTGATTGGCCCTAATTTAACTCACGTCATTCTTTTCTTCCTGACATACCTATGGAAAGCCTTAGGGTTAACCCTGATCCTATCCGCCAACAACTTCTAATGTATCCTCCTGGCTCTCATGTCTCCTCCTGGCTCTTCTGAGCTCTCTTATTAGGTCATGCAGGGAAACGATTCTGTCTGCTGCACAACATCATTCTGCTTCGAAATATCAGGCAGTATTTCATATTGATTACTGTAAACGTTAACCTTTAACAAGTCATGACAGTGAAATCACTGAATCCTCATCACTATACTACCAGGGAAGATTTCTGTTAAAATCACCCTGGACACCAAGAAATTCGCCATTCTATTCTCCCATCCTTCTGTGCGTGATCTCCTCGGCCCTATTCCGGTCTTGTTGGTTGGTTTACAATACTGAGGATATCCAATCATCTTTGCATTTCAGTTTCTAAAGGATGAGACCTTCTCTCTGAGCTGGCAATGTGTTTGCTCAGTGGTGATAACACTGTCCTTGTAAACTAGAAAAGTGCTTGAAATAGGCGATTCCTGTTTTTCATTCCAAGAACTTGAGGCAAACCGTTTGGCAGGACAGGAAATAGCGGGCGTGAGCAGTGATCAAGTTTGGCAGCAAGAACGAGGTGAGGCAGTATAAACTACAGAGTAATGGGGAAACAATTGGCAAAGAACACTGGGACGGGAGGGGCTGAATGATTCCTTTCTTTGCTGTAACCAGACATTGGTGTTAAACTCTGAAACGGGACAACATCAGACCAGTCGGTGAAATCTTACTTTCTCCTTGTTTTCTCCCGAGGCCTGTGTCACACTTGGGGAAATGTGTCTGCGTGCTTCAGTCTATGGGTAAAAATGGGGTTCAGTTCCCATCTCGATCTTTAATCCCACTTATTGCGTTTTACGAGATTAAAACGTACCAGAGAAATTAGTATT
This sequence comes from Chiloscyllium punctatum, assembly GCF_047496795.1. Lineage (NCBI taxonomy): Eukaryota > Metazoa > Chordata > Chondrichthyes > Orectolobiformes > Hemiscylliidae > Chiloscyllium > Chiloscyllium punctatum. Next base: position 82,191,792 of record NC_092750.1, read on the forward strand.
CAGGTGAAACGTCAGAGCTTACAAGGTTACAGACCAAGTGCTGGGAAATGAGATGAAGGGACCCATTTCTGTGCTGTAAACACTCGATAATTCAATCGTTTTTGAGGGGAAACATATCTGCAGTGACATAATTCCAAAAACTGAGTTATGAAGAAACGGTGCAACTGCTTCTGCCCTCATCCCTGGTGGTCTAGTGGTTAGTATTCAGCGCTTTAACTGAGTGGCCTGGGTTTCATTACCGTTCAGGAAATCAGGACTTCTTGTTCCTGATGCAGAGAGCGCAGCTCTACCAGGAATCTGTTCCATGCCTTAGATCAGTCAATACCCCAGCTCATCAAAAAGGGAAAAGTGCCTTCCCTCTCTCTGCATAGTCAGACAGTTAATCCTTCATTCTCCTCTGATTCCACTTTCCAAAGAATTTCAAAATAATGTCAAAACTGAGTCTCAGCTGTTTCTTTTCTGTGCTTTTCATCCATCGGAGCTGCAGCGACTACGTGCTTTGGTTTCTGAAAACGAAACGTACCCATGAGCAATGTATTGGGCTATTCCAGGATTGCCTTCTCTGACAACAGTGGGACATGACTGATGTTGTCTATGACATGGAAGTGCCAGTGTTTGAGTTGAGTAGACAAAGTTAAAAATTACACAATATCAGGGCAGAGTCCAGCAGGTTTAATGGAAGCACTAGCTTTAGGAGAGCCGCTCCTTCATCAAGTGGATGTTTTTCTGCAGAAACATGGTGTGTGTGTCAATATGCGCGAACTTTTGGAAGATCATCTGGACTTTAACCGATCCGTTCGTGGTGTCGACGGTACCCATGACTTGGAGGTGTTGGTGTTGGACTGGGGTGGATACATTTAATAATCACACAAAGCCATTTTAGATTCCAACAGTTGACAAACACCTGATGACGAAGCAGTGCATGGAACACTGGTGCTTCCAAATAACTCTTTTCGATACAATCTGGTGCTGTGTGATTTTTACTCTGATAGCTCTTGGTAATGTTTAACTGATCGAAGACAGTGAAAGAACTTTCATTCGTGGAGATGAAAATTTCAAATATTATCCACAACAGCATATCAAAAGTGATTAGGCTGGATTTGTGATGAATCTCCACAATGCGCTTGTGCAAAGTAAAAGTCGAACTTACAACTGCCTGATCCGGAGCCAGCTCTTCGAATGGTTGCACCAATGGCCAGATGCACAGCCGAGATTTTACACGCTGCAGAGCTCTGGTGTTAACAAGGACATGAGCAATAACAGTAACAGTCACAAGGTGAACAAAGAACAAAGAAAATCACCATCATGATTCACTTCAATTTGGCCTCAAAACAACGAGCATTCACAATCTGATCAGTCAATCAATGAGGTCACTGCCGATCTTAGAAATTGCAACTGACTTTTCTGCGTGTTCACCATAATTTGAGGTAAACTCCAGCCTAATCATAACATCGCATATTCCCATTAATTTTTATATTTAGATATCGTTAATGACCTGTCCGAATTTGCAGGAAATGAGTGAAAACGTCCTTCCGATGACGTAATCCAGCGCATATTCCCATTAATTTTTATATTTAGATATCGTTAATGACCTGTCCGAATTTGCAGGAAATGAGTGAAAACGTCCTTCCGATGACGTAATCCAGCGCAGAGTCGGCCAGAAATGAAAAGACAAAGATCTGAAGCATCACTCCCATTTCTCTCTGTACCAATGCGTTTTCCTGAGTTGAATATTTGCAGGATTTGTCTTTACTATCTAAAGAATTAATTATTTTCCCGGGAAAGATTCTTCATAAATCAATTAACATATGAGGTGTCGAAACATATTTTACTTTAGATTAAAATAGTTGAATATCCTTTCCCCCAGCCTAATATCCCAATGCTCCCTCCTCTTCCATGTAAATACAAGCTTCTCCAGGTGATGTTGGAGCTCCCAACCTGACGTTACAATGCTCCTTGCTGTTCCATGTCAATAGAAGCTGCTTTACTTGAAGTTGGAGCTCCCAGTTTGATGTCCCAATGCTCCCTGTTCCATGTCATTACCAGTGGTGCAGTTGAGTTTAGACCTACCACTCTGATGTCCCAATGCTCCCAGCTGTTACATGTCACTAAAAGCTGGTCATTGTGTGGTTGGAGCTCCCAGTCTGATGTCCCAGTGCTCCTTGCTCCATGTTAGTAGAAGTGGTGCAGCTCAGGCTAGACCTACCACTCTGATGTCCCAATGCTCCCAGCTGCTATATATCATTAAATACTGATCCTTGTGAGGTTGGAGCTCCCAGTCTGATGTCCCAATGTTCCCTCCTCTATATCAATAGAAGCAGTCCAGTTGAGGTTGGATGTATCACTCTGATGTCCCAATGCTCCCTGCTGCTACATGTCATTAAAAGCTGCTCCAGGTGAGAGTGGAACTCCCAGACGGATCTCGCAAAGCTCCTTGCTCCATGTCAACTGAAGCTACTCCAAATGAGGTTAGATCTTGCATTCGGATGTTCCAATGCTCCCTGCTGCTCCATGTCAACTGAAGCTGCTCCAGGAGTGGTTGGAACTCCCAGACTGATGTCACAATGCTCTCTGGTCCACGTCAAAAGACGCTGCTCCAAATGAAGTGGGAGATCCCACCCCTGGCAGCTCACATACTTCTATACCATCATAGAAATACTGCCCACTGAACATCCCCACCACTGGACCAATGGTGGAATAACCACATCATGAGAACCGAATATTATTTTTAGTCACCACCGAATCATTATTTCCAAAAGTCATTCTTTCTTAAACTTTATTTCGCATGTGCATACTGCAGTCCATCCGAAGTAAGATAATGGTGCTAATTGATGTATGCTTAATAAAAATTACATCCTATTTTTCATGTTGAGTAACTGCGAGTTAACAAGGACAATGTTTGTATTCAAAACACACTTTTATTCCAGGAGATGAATGTAGTTTGCATTATTTAAAATGAACTTGTTCACTGCGTAAAATGATCAAAAAGATCTCAATTTCAAAACAACATTGGTAACGTTGTCATCCATCTTGAAATGTGGTGTCTTCTTCTTTCAACCAGACGGGTATTATATCAAAAAGTCTATTTCTGATATGCGTATAGACACTTTAAATCGCAAGGATTGTGAAGGTTTGTAACTCAGGTTGAGGTTTAAGGTGTAGGTTTGCTCGCTGAGCTGGAGGTATGATATCCAGACGTTTCATTACTGGCTAGGTAACACCATCAGTGGCGACCTCCATGTGAAGGGAAGCTGTTGTCTCTTGCTTTCTATTTATATCTTTCTCCTGGATGGGGTTCCTGCGGTTTGTGGTGATGTCATTTCCGGTTTGTTTTCTGCGGGGTTGACAGATAGCATGTAGATCTATGTGCTTGTTTATGGCGTTGTGGTTGGAGTCTCCAGGCCTTTGGGAATTTTCTGGCATGTCTTTGCTTAGACTGTCCCAGGATCAAGGTGTTTCCCAAGTCGAATCGGTCTACCAAGAATCCATAAACCAGGAGGCCCCGCTCAGACCCATAGTCTCATTACCCGGAACACCAACTTACAGACGGGCCAAAGGACTACACGCAAGACTGAATGCCTCATAGAAGAGTCACAGCACTCCATCCACTCCACCCAGGAGTTCCGAAAAATCATCAAAAACACCAAAATAGAGGAAGAAGAAGCAACGATCTCATTCGACATAACAGCACTGTTCACCTTCATCAACATCGACCTGGCAAAGGAAACATTTACCACACTTTTAGAAGAGACCATCACAGACGCACCAACAACCATCAATCACATTACCAACGAAAACATCATGAAGCTAGTGAACCTGTGCCTCAACACCCACTTCACTTTCAACAACATATCTACAAATAAACCAACAGCACACCCATGAGATCTCCGCTATCAGGATTCATAGCAGAGGCGGTTATGCAAAGACTAGAACAAACACCCCTCCCAACAATCAAACCAAAAATCTGGGTCCGCTACGTAGATGACACCTTTGTCATCACAAAACAAAACAAGATAGAAGAGACATTTGACATCATCAACAACACCTTCACAGGCATAAAGTTCACCAAGGAGGAAGAAACCGACAACAAACTCACATTCCTGAACGTCACAGTAGAAAGAAAGGACAACGGAGAACTACAAACCTATGTATACAGAAAACCAACAAACACTGAACAAATACTTAACTACACCAGCAACCATCCCAACACACACAAACGAAGCTGTATCAGAACACTATTCCAACGAGCCACCACACACTGCAGCACAGACGAACTTCGGAAAACAGAGGAGAACCACCAATTCAACGTATTCGAGAAGAACAGATACTCAAAAATACAGTTCGCAGATTCCTCAAGAACAAACCACGAAAAGCAGACCAAACACAGCCAGAAACCCTAACCACATTACCATACATCGAAGAAGTTTCAGAAATGACAGCCAGACTATTCAGACCACTCGGAATCCTAGTATTACACAAACCCACCCACACTCTCAAACAAAAGCTAACTTAAAAGACACAGTTCAACCTATGGACAAAACCAACGTCATCTACAAAGTTCCATGCAATGACTGCCACCAACACTATGTAAGACAAACAGGAAGAAAGTTAGCCACCAGGATATAGGAACACCAGCTAGCCACAAAAAGACACGACCTTCTCTCCTTCGTAGCCCTACATACGGATTAGAAATACCACTATTTCGACTGGGACACCACATCTATCCTGGAACAGGCTAAGCAAAGATATGCCAGAGAATTCCTAGAGGCCTGGCACTTCAACCACAATGCCATAAACAAACACTTAGATCTAGATGCCATCTATCAACCCCTAAGAAAACGAACAGGAAATGACATCACCACAAACCCCAGGAACCCCATCGAGGAGAAAAATATAAATAGAAAGCAGGAGACAACAGCTTTGCTTCAATTGGAGGTCGCCACTGATGATGATGTTACCTAGCCAAGTAATGAAACGTCTGGATATCAACGTTACAGCTCAGTGAGCAACCCTACACCCTACATTTTAAATCATTTTTCATGTTTATGTTGCATGAATCTGCGGTTATTGATCCATAGTTTAGTTTCACTCCCTAAAGGTAACATGCTGATTTCTCCAGTTGTTCATAGTTCAATGTGATGCATCCAGTGCGTGCATAACGAGAGGGAGCTTGCTTCCCACATCTTGTGTTTATCTGTGCCTTATGTCCAGCATTCATCAATGGCGAGAGCAAGGGGCGAGGGCGAGACCAATGTGTAAGTCTCTCCGTGCCCATGCACGGCACCCACAGCGGCAATTCTCCACTGTGCATTTACACCCAGTTCTCTGTGCCCCTAAACCCACACCCTGCCCCTTTGAAATATCTCCATTATTTTGTGCTGTTTCGCTGTGCTCTTCTCACCAGGATGAATTACTTCTACTCAACTCCCTCCAGATTTCATCTGACAAAACATTCATTAAGAATTCCTTTGCATAAACATGCACTTCGCAGCTCTCGGTATTTGATTTTCCTGGATGTCTTTCATACGAAAAAACGTTCACAGCAACTTGTAATGAAAAAGAAAATCGCGTTTCGTTTCATTATCCCAAAGCAACCTCCATTTCAATGCAGTTTCGTCAAACGGCACAAACTATTCCTTGCGATTTTGTAACAGCGACAAAGCATATAAAGTGACCGTTGGAGTTCCAGTTTTAATGCAACAGCTGAAAACAGCACCATTGAAAGCCGTTGATGACAGCGACGAGAGTGGGATTCGAACCCACGCGTGCAGAGCACAATGGATTAGCAGTCCATCGCCTTAACCTCTCGGCCACCTCGTCACAGACGCTGGAAAAGCTATGACCTTATGAATAATTGAATTTCGTAAATTATGCAGAGCAGCAGATGTTTCTCCCTGGTGTTGGTGAAATGAGAAACAACACAGTCCAAGACGATGGTCTGACCCCTGGGTTGTGGGGCAAGTGCACTCCCACTGTCACACTGTGCACACATTGTTCTGAACAAAAATGAGGAAATGACTATGTAACAATGTCAGTTGAATTCTGTGAAATTTGAAGTCAACGGAATGAAGAACCCGAGACAGCAGGAGGTGTTCTTACAATAAAGAGTTGGATAGAGCTCTTAACGACAGTGGAATCAAGGGTTATGAGGATAAGGCAGGAACAGGATACAGATTGAGGATGTTGAGCCATGATCATAATGAATGGTGGTGCTGGCTCGAAGGGCAGAATGGCCTACTCCTGCACCTGCTGTCTATTGCCTATTCAACTGCCTGTCAGGAATTGTTTTCCAGACTGGAGGAGAGTGCATAGTGCTCAATGTCATTAGTCCGAAGACCTAACTTCCGCTCAGATGTTTTTGACACGCACTTGTGTACACAACAGACAATTTCAAAATCCAAAATATGGCTAAACTGACAATTGATCTCAACAATGCAAAAACCTTGATCTGTATCATTTTCCTGGGCCGTGTGACACCAAGTCACTGTATGATCACAGCAACACAGTGCGCAAGTGTCAGAAGGAAAATGAGTGCAGTGCCAGAGCGCATACTGGGAGCAGCAGGTGACAAACGGGGAAGTGCATTTCCCACAACAGGAACACTTCCCAAACAGCGGAATGCGGTGGAAGAATTCAGAGGGAGTTTGCACTATGAAATTTGCTGCCAGAGACACAAAGGAGATCTGTCATTGAGTCTGTTCAAGATGAAGATTTTAAGATTTCTACAGATGCAAAACAAAATAAAAAGCTCATGAGTTAATGAAGGCAAAAGATGAAATTGTACGTTTCATCAATCTACCCATCTTTACAATGAGTAACTCACCACTTTCCTCACTCAGGGACTGAACCACTGGTGAAGATGATCATATAATCCCCGTTTACTAGCCATGGAATCAGAGAAACTCGGTTTCCCAAACGTTAAAGTAAAACCAGGAATGTGGAGGTAAGCATTAATGTGTTGCTCCTGTGCTGAAGGTGACCAGTGCACGGTATCTCTGTTCCAGTATAGTGGGATGTGCTGTGCCGAAGTTTTAATTTTGAGCCTCACATGGAGCAGCTTTAATTTGTCCTCGTGTTGAGGGGTATGGACAGAAGGTGATATTGAGCAAAGCCAAGTTTATGGGAAAATACCCGTGTTTGTGGATTGAGAAACTACCTCTTCTGGATAATGACTCCTTGATCAACAAAGATACTGCAAGTATCTAAAACGTGAAGAAACATATGTGGAGAGAGAGCCGAAGGTGATTTTTCACCAGATGGATAACGTTTCCCATGTGCACTGCTTTAAATTCTGGGAAAATAGATGTTGAACTGATTTCATGTTACACAGTTTGTTACAAACTCACAAAGGTTGTTGCAATAATAAAAAAAGAAATCACATAGGACCGTTTGAATATTGTATTGAACTGAATTTTGGTGTGAGCATATTTTATCTTAACTGGCGTGCTGCAGAGAAGTACAGAGGGATAACAATACAAAAGGACCCATTCTCCTTGGTGGATTTCTTGGGTGGAGTTAAGAATGTACGAAATGTACATAACATCATGTGAATGTGGTCAAATCTTTAAAGAAGGTGTTGCATCTCCAAGTGACGATTCAATTCCTAGTCATTAGGATATAACTTCTGTATGCAGTTATTTTAGGACATCAGCTCCATTTACCGAGTTTCACCTTGAATAATACGCCACACCTTACCAATCCATGAACTTGTTATACTCAGTCTTATTCAGTTGTACGTGTTCATGAAATATCTTTGTGTCTCAAGTCAACAAATTCGAAATTGTTACGCAACCATACTGACTTTCACTCAATGGTAAATTCTCTCCTTGTTCGTTTGTTCGTGTACCTTTTAAACCACTCTGAAGTCAGCTTCTACGTTTTACTTCTGTAAAGTCGTTCACGATTTAAATAACTCTATTGAGTGGAAGAAACTCTCATCCAAACTTTTCTTAATCATTCCCTAATGGTTTTCAAGCTCAAACGACAGTTATTGCTTCACTCGAAAGAGGGACTTTCCCCGATTTACTCATTCAAACCTCGTGTTATGTGAAAATCTCATTTGTTGACATCAAACTTGCGTGTTTTTGCTCCAGCATTTCCAAATCTCGTGTATAAACTCCGTCATTCTTTCTATCATCCCGATGAAACCGGTTGTGTCTTTTCTGATATTCTTATGTCTTAGTAAACAACGTCACTTGGCTTTCTAATATCTTGCTATCCAGGAAACAGCGTCTGTGCCCTTTCTCACTTCTTTACATGCTTTTGGTGGAGAATGAGGATAAGGATTACACACAATGCTTCCACTGAGTGTGACCTAAAGATTTTACAGTTACACTATGAACTCTTTGCTTTTTCAATACGACGTCTCTATTTATAAACTCCAATAAGGTTAATTACTATCTATCCAGTTCATGAACATCGTCTCCATGGAGACGAAAATTATCTATCACTTCCTTTATTCTTCCACGGAATGTCTGAAAGGTTTGTAAGGACAACATCTCCATATCCCCGTGTCCGGAGTCAGTCTCAGCTATTTCTAAAGGTGACTGAAGTTCAAATACTTCATAGTGTGTCTCCCGTCATTCCAGTGCAGACTGGTTCTGGACAGTAAATGCCATCACCAAAGGCCACCGTGGATCTGAAATCAACAGTTTTCATATAGTAATAGTCGTACCTATTGGGTATCGTATGTCCATGTTCTTATTCAATTTGTTCATCATTTCTTCGGTCCCTATACTGAATTCTACTGAATGATTAATTTGTGAATGGAGACATTCCCTTCACCACTCATTCGAAGCTCCATGGAACATTAAAAGATTTTACTCATACGCATCCAGACGACAGTCCTGCCATTATTGGGATGAATCAGTGAACATTCCCCACGTATCCTGGAAGGCAAGGATATCCTTTTCCATTTTAGGAGATCATTACAGCACTGAATCCCATGTGTGCGTTCATTATAACCGAAACAGTTGCAGCAAGACTTTAAAACTAAGATTTTGCTAAGATCTACTTGCATTGGTTGTCCCAAAAATTACATTCCATATTATGGTATGTTTGTGAATGAAAGCACTTTCTGATTCTTGAGCAATTATATTTCAGTTTTGTCAAAAATTATCATTCGCCGTTCTCTCTTTGCCTTTCATTTTCCCGTTTTATATCCCGTATTTTATCCGTTTAACTAAAGTTTTCAATAATTTCAATCAATCTCGCTCCTGATTACCAATCCGAGAGAATGCCACAATGTTGTCAATTTAAATGCAGTGCAGCTGTAGGGCGCGGTGACCAAGTGGAAAGGCATTGGTCACGTGAACCAAATAAAAGGAGCCGGCTGGTGGATCTGGCCATTCCATCATAGTCATATTTAAAACATTTAATATAATCTTTAGCCAAATCATATTTGGCAGAAAACAAGAAAACAAAAACGAAAAAATGGCTGATGTTGAAAATCAAACAAAATCAGACGTTGCTGGAATATTTCAGGATGTCTGGCAGCATCTGTGGAGAGATGGACCCAATGGATGTGAAACGTTAACTGTGATTCATCTGCACAGATGCTGCCAGCCCACCTGTGATTTTACAGCAATTTCTGTTTTTGTTTCAGATTGGCAGATTTTGTCGCAGTCCATAAGAACAGTGCTCATTAGAATCAAACAGAGAGCGTGGACCTGGTAGTGTGAAATGAGACAGTAATAATGAATGAGTGGAGAGTATTGTACTGGAAAAGGACAGCAGGTCAGGCAACATCCGAGGAGCAGGAGAATGGACGATTTAGGTATAAGCCATTCATCAGGAATTAGACTTGTGAGTCGGGCAGAGGAACAAAGCTGAAGCCAGGTGCCAACTCGCAGGCACCTCCTCCTACAGACCACGATCACAAACTCTCCTCCCCTCACCAAACCATCATCTCCCAGACCATCCACAATCTTATCACCTTTGGGCACCTCCCAGCCACAACCTTCAACCTCATTGTCCGGGAACTGCGCACTCCACAATTCTACCTCCTTCCTAAGATTCAAAAACCTGACTGCCCCAGTCGACCTATTGTCTTATCCTGCACCTGTACCATCCGAATCATCTCTTTCTACCTCGACACAATCCTCTCTCCCCAGTTCAGGAAATGCCCACTTACATTCGTGACACCCCTATGCACTTCACCTCCTTCAGGAATTTCATTTCCCTGGCCCTCAACACGCGATATTCACCATGGTCATCCAGTCCCTGTACAAATCCATCTGCAATGACAGAAGTCTGCAAGCCTTCCATTTCTTAATCTCACACCATCCCAACAGGTACCCTTCCACCAACATCCTCACCCACTTTACTGAACTGGTCCTCACAATCAACAACTTCACTTTCCAAATCTCCCACTTCCTCCATCGACACTGGTAGTCATGGGCACCCACATAGGACCTAGCTATGTCTGCGTGTTTGTCAGATAAGCGGAACTGTCCATCTTTCACAGTTACACAGGCACCATCCTACACCTATTCCTACGTTACATTGATGAATGTATTGGCGCCACTTGGTGCTCCAACGAAGAGGTTCAATAGCTCACCAACTTTACCAAAACCTTCCACACCAACCTCAAATTTATCCGGATCATCTTGGCAACTTCCTTCGCCTTCCTCGACCTCTCCATCACCGTCTCTGGCGACTGACTAATTAAAGACATATACTGCAAGCCCACCGACTCCCAAAGGTATCTAGACTACATCTCCTCCAACTCTATCTCGTGTAAAAACGACATTCCTTATTCCCAATTCCTCCGCTTACACCACATCTGTTCCCCCGGATGACCAATTGCACCTCAGAAAGACCCAGTTGGTCTCCTTCCTCCACGGTCACAAATTGCCTTTCCACGTTAGTTGACAATGCCCTCCAGTGCATCACCTCCACTTCACGCACCACCACCCTTGAGCCCCATGCCTGTCAACGCAACAAGAAAAGAACTTCCTGGTGCTCACCTTCCACCCCACCAACCTCCGCATAAAACGCATCATATTCTGCCACTGATGCCACCTCCAAACAGACGCCACCACCGGAGATATATTTCGCTACACAGCTCTGCCAGCACTCCAGAAAGACCACTCCCTCCACGACCCCCTCTTGAGGAAGACACTTCCCCCCACCAGCACATAACCTTCTCCTGGCACCTTTGACTGCCACCAAAGTGAGGGTGAAACTAGCACCCACAGAACTCTCATCTCCAACCAACTCCCGAAGGGACCGTTCCACATCCGTTGGAAATTCACCTGTACAAATACCAATGTCATCTACTGCATCCGTTGCACCCAGTGTGTTCTCCTCTACATCAGGGAGACAGGATACCTTCTTGCAGATCATTTCAAAGAACATCTCTGGGACACCCGCACCCACCAACTTCAGCGTCCCGTGGCTGAACACTTCAACTCCCCCTCCTCCCCAGTCAAAGGCTCGCAGGTACTGGACCTCCGCCACGGATAAACCGTTACCCACCCAACGCCTGGAGGAGGAATGCCACACATTCCGGCTTGGGACCCTTACACCACGCGGGATAAATGTGAATTCGAACAGTTTCCTCATTTCCCCCAAGCATAAGCCTTCAACTCGCCACCGCCCTCTCGACCCATTCCATCACTGCCACTTCTGACCTCTTATATTCTCCCTTCTATTCATCCATCTATTGCTTTCCAGCTATTTCCCCTCAACCACACACCACTTCCATTTATCTCTCAGCCCCGACTCACAAGCCTTATTCCAGATGAAGGGCTTAAGCCTGAAACTTGAATTCTCCTGCTCCTCGGATGCTACCTGATCTGCTGTGCTTTTCCAGCATCACACTGATCTCCAGCATCAACTCTGATCTCCAGCATCTGCAGCCCTAACTTTATCCTTGGAATTATCAATGACCTTGGAATGAGGATATCCTTCGATATCAGTGATCACACTGTAACTGATTTTTCCATTTATTTTGGGTGAGGGCAGGCTGGATCTGGGATGAGCACTTAACACCTAAACAACTGGAATAGTATCAGATAGCGAAGTTAGGGCGGGCTGAAATGAAGTGGAAAATTCTGCCAGAAAATGGGTCAGTACAACTGCATCACATCACCCAGATTGTAAAAGACTCGCACAAGGAGAAAATCAACTTCAGTGTAGGCACAATGACAGGTAAAGTGGAAAGGAGACAATACAACACACTGAGGTGCAGTGGAATTATTTATGTGAAAGGATTCGATATATAAGCTCCACCTTTACATATGGACTGCCCTCACATTGGAAAAAGGAATTTCCTGCAGTGTAACGGCGTCTTTTGCCTGTGACATCACAATGTTGAGAGACACTGACATAGTTTCTTCTGTAGCAGCGTGGCCGAGTAAAAGCATGATCGTCCCATTAACCAGAACTCAATACTTCAAAGCTCTCCACTGCGCTATCCAACTTATTTGCTGCTCCTTTAGTCAGATCTCAATCGCTTCACTGTCTATCTTCTTCTGCTTCCAGCTTCACGGAACCACTTGAAACGTGAACAAATCCACTTTCCACTTTCACCAATCTTTTGCAACTCCCGAGATGGCACAGGTACGAGTGACCGATTGGCCTTCTCGAGCGCTCTCACTCTGGTATGATCTGAATGATAAAGTGGACTGTGTCTGATCGGCAGAATGTCCCCACCGAGACGGTGCTGTGTATGCCATCCTCGGGGACTGAGCTGTCTCTATTGGCAGAGTATTCAGCCATTTCCCTCCACTTGCAGGCATTATGAGGGGATGTAAAACGGATATGCTCTGAAGCTTCCTCTCACGGGCACAGCCAGGTGCAAGAGGGCCGCTGGAACCTAGCAACTTTGATTGCGACCTTTTTCCAAATGTCATTTATTTGAGAGAGAGAGAAAGGTGCTGAGCTGGAGGGAAAGACAGAAATGGGCTGTGGACTCTCTTCCCTCAGTAAAATTCAAATTAGTGCATTTTTGTGCTGCCCATTTGATGTTCAGAATCAATCTTCACAGAACAATCCAGCAGAAAGGCTTTTGTTTCAGAGCCGTCGGTTTCTTTGCTGCAATCGGGCATCAGTTAACGTATGAGTCCCAACTGTCCCAGATGAAGTGACTCCGAATGGAAACCCTCACTCACTGAGAACCATCCGCACAACCAGGAGCTGCGGGGCTGCAGACAGTCCAAAGCAGAAGGGAGGATTAAAAGCGAGCCATTATTTCACCCTCAGCCACTCTGTCAGAGCCAGACAGAGGGACGGCAGAGACGTGTGACGCCATTCACGTGCCGACAGAAGCCGTTCAGCCCATGGAGTCCACGGCAAATCTCTATCGCTTGCTTCTCTCTGAGGTTATTCATCATCAGTGATGCTTGTTCTAATAATAGGGAACTGTGTCTGTCTGGAAATGCTGTCTCCAACATACTGAACCACATGTCATTCACGGCTGTTCATTTCACCGGAGAACCCTGCTGTGTGACACAGCGTGGGGAAGAACTGCAAGGCGTCAGGGGCACGGTCCACACCACAACTGATTTCCCTCAACTTCGCCAGTGTATTCCCAGCTCAGGCAAGTGACTTTGCAAATCAGGTCATAACACACCGACGGAGAACAGCATCAAAATCTTTCATAACTTCAAACGTGTGTTTCCTTAAATGTATAAATGTGGCGGGTCTATCTATTTCAGATACCATTCAGTATAAGGACGCAAAAGGCACATCAATATGTAATACGAAGAACGGAGCACTGTTATAGCAAAATACTGGCAGTGGCAGTACACACACTGAAAGCTGGAATTGTAATCGAGCAGAGGATGCTTTTCATTCATTAATTTCTGGATTATGCGCCCACCACGATCCCTCTGGGCCGCTCTGTTATCGCTGACCACAGCAGTTTCACGCAGTCTTCAGGTTTTTGTAGCATGTCCCTTCGAGGATGACGTCAAAAGATCTTCACTGTTATTGTCTGATACGTTGTTTCACAGATGTGTCCCGGCTGCGTCAATATAACTACTGTGTAACTTCGCCAATGCTGCTGTTTTAATTGTAATTTCAATCAGGATCACAAAACGTGTCACACTGCAGACTGAGGCCATGCAGCCCACCTTCGCTCTGCTGGCTCCACGCAATGAGGAAATGACTGTGTTTTGATTGATTGATTGTCACATGTACCTAAGTACAGTGGAAAGCGTTGTTTGCGAAAGGTAAAGGCGGATCAGAGTAATCAAGGACATGCAGATCACAGCGTGAGAAAAGCAAAATTTGACCAGACTCGGGAATTCAGGTTACTATGTATAATACGTGCGCTCAGCAAAATCCAAATTGGCAAGATCAGCATTACTTCAAGTTAGACAATTCATTTCTCAGAGCAGCACCGGCCGAGAAGAAACGGTTTTTGAACTTGCTTGTGTATGGTTTCAAGCTTTGGAATTCTTTATCTGAACTCGATCTCATCGAAATCATATCTTCTCAGTCAAAAATGAAGTAGTGTGCAAAATTCCAAGGCTCATCTGCAAGGTGAACCCGAGACCTCTCACACCTATGTCACCTGACTGAGGCAATATCACACCCGAGACAAACAAGCGAGAACGGCGCCAGACGTGGTAATCATAAACGAGGTGAGTTTTTTGCTATTTCTGCTGTTTCGGAGTGAAAGAAGCACCGAGTTTTCATCACAGCTCCTTTCCATTCTGACTCGCTTCTCCCAGGAGGCTGTGCTAGCTGCTTTCCCGGAACACGGCGGTCTTCATTGAGAACTGGACGAACTCATCTGCCATTGTCATGTAGTGTTGGTGGAGAGCAGCTTGAACGCGGTCTTCACCTCCCTCATTAAACACGGGTTTGTCCAGCGGAGTAGGGGTCAGCTGGGAGTGGGAAGTATGGAAATTCTGGAAAGGTGTAGAAAAGTGAGATCGTGCATGCACAAGAAATCATCTTCTTTTGGGAACCCTTGTCCAAATAATGCGATCTGAGACAGATAGAAAATGCAGAACTGTGAGCAAAGAGTGAATCTCTCCCCATTATTCAGGAACAGTGTCTGTGTTTCTCGAAGTCACGGGGAGGCTTCTGCTGTCTGAATTAGCATGGGATATTAATGCACCAAATCCTGTCGCTCACGCAGCTGATGTGATTTCCACGTTGCCTCCAGTTCAGATCATAGATTTCACAGCTCACATCATCCCAGAGTGACAGGAAAGAGAAGGACGCGATTTAGATCATCATCTTAACACAACCTGGGGATAAATTGGATGTGGGAGAGCGGACAGCCTCGACTGATTCCAGCATATACAATCCCACTGTTCACAAGATCTGACCACATGGAAAGAAATGACACAGTGACAAGATGTATTGAATCCGATTCCAAGCAAAACAGAAGCCGATGGAATGAAAAGAGCCATGAGAGCGGGAATGTAACATTATCTGTGAGGAAGTTGTTTTCCAGACTCGAGGAGAGTGCACAGTCCTGTTTCCAGGGGTCAATATTTGGATAAGTAGACTGAATCAGCATCGGAATTAGTGGTGCTGGAAGAGCACAGCCGTTCAGGCAGCATCCAAGTAGCTTCGAAATCGATGTTTCGGGCAAAAGCCCTTCATTCCTTTATTCCTGATGAAGGACTTTTGCCCGAAATGTCGATTTCGAAGCTACTTGGATGTTGCCTGAACTGCTGTGTTCTTCCAGCACCACTAATCCAGAATCTGGTTTCCAGCATCTGCAGTCATTGTTTTTACCTCGTTGAATCAGCATCGGCTATTCTTGTACTGCATCTTTTGTACAATGTTGCAAAAGTACGGGCCTTTTGTATAGAGGGGACAACTTCAAAATCCTCAATGATGCAAAACACACAAATGAGGTGAACAACAAAGCAACCGCAGAAACTCGTGTTACGTCATGGGGTAAACACCCGGCTCAACTTTTGCTCAAATTCGCTCTCTGTCAAATTCCTGAGCCTGAGATTCGAATGGTCTATGTTAATAAAAACTGTTCGCATCTCACAGCTTCAGTATTTAATAGGCCACTACATGTATGTCTGACAACAGTAATTGATCCCTCACTGTGTTACTCAGCACACGTAGAGAAGAAATAAATATAAGAACAACAGTCATGTATCTGACTGGGATTTGACCCGATGCTGCTGCAGCCAATCGATTCAGCTGTAACTGAAATTACTTCCACCTTTCCTGTGTCGGTAATAAGATTGCACAGCTTAGTGGTGAGTTTTCATGCTTTGAATTGGACCCAGCATCCTTTCTCAGGATGAAATTTACTGGGATATAAAGGCATGGTGAAAGACACGGTAGAGTTTACTGGAATATAAAGACGTTAGGAATGACACGGTCAGTGTTCACTTGATACAAAGTCGATAAAAAAGACAGACATGACGGTTTCTTTGAGATAACACCACTAGAAAAGGAAAGAGCAGATTTAATGGGAAGGTGGGACAGATAAAGAACCATGCGGGAGAAATCAGGAAAGACTTCGTTGTGTCTGAAGGGAGGTGATCCAGCTAATGTGACGTTGGTAAGAGTAAATCTGAGGGAACTTCCTTCGTTTAAGTGAGTGGAAACTAAAGGGTGGAGTTTCAAAACCAACGGGGAATGATGAAGATGGTTGGAGCAGATTTTTCTTTTTTATTCTGAGAATTATTGAAATCGGAGATGAATTTTCAGAAATAAAAACATTTTAGGAGCTGATTTCATTATAGTTCAAAGGTCGTGTGCAGACACACAAGGAGTGAATTTAACAACGATAGGGATTCTGGGCTGCCTGGATGGCGAGGCAAAAGGGACATACTCTCGAAGTGGATAACATTCATCGGAAAGAAATTGCATAATACCTGCACTTGAAAATGCTACGTATAAGAAGAGCTGCTGGCGTTGATAGGTGTTGCAGTTTATTCTACATGAAATATTATATATTGTAAATACACTGAGCTGTTTGGTTTATCTCTGCATTGAATGGAAGTCTGTTAGCTCAGTCCACTGACTAACTAGTTATGTGAAAAGTGAGACCAACAGTTTGGGAGTAATTCTCTCACTGTCTCAGGTTTGCATAAGGATCATCATCTACTCTGCTCTCCTGATCTGTAATACTATGGTGCCTCTAGTGAGTAAGATTTGGCCTGTAGATGGAAAACATCATTATCATTGCCATTTGTTGCCTTGAACGTTTGGTCACAATCACTCAAAAGGAGAGTGAGTCCATTTAATACTCACTTATCTCCGCTTAAAGACCCCGGTGACAAGACTCGACCTTATTCAAGTTTGCACCCTCAGCTTCTCCCAACAGCAAAACTACTTGTTATGCCTTTGTCAGAGTTACTGACAACATTCAAACTCCCCAAAGAGATAAATCTAATACTTTCGATTGGATAATGAACTGTGCGTGTTTGCAGGAAATGGAATGATATGAAATGAGTTAAATAGACTTTCCCAGAATGTAATTCAGTGCAGGGTGAGCGATTTGAGAAAAGTCATTAAGCTAAACTTTCACCTCTTTTTCCCTATCCACAGATGGATATTCAACTGGGGAATATTTGTAGCTTTGCAGATAATAATTGACAGAAATGTGAAACTGGAGTTTTCAAATAAATGCTACTTTACTCAATATTGATTTCAACTGCGTATGATGCCCTAATAATCCCTTGTCAATGTCAGTAACAGCATCTTTAGATAAGCATTCAACTCACAACCGTTGCATTTTACGCACCTTTAAGTAGCAGGCGCTAAACAATTGCGTGACTGAAGCCGCAGACAAGCCAGCTGGTCACATGTCCTACTCATATCCTTAGGAACTTTAACTCAACTGCCCTACTTTTGCTGTGGTTCTGAAATTAAAACTAACGCAGACAAGGTGAAACTGACATAGACCTGTGATTATTGAAGCATCAGGCTCAGGAAGGGGACACATAAAAATATGCAAAATAGACTTCATTGAAAAATGGGTTTCCGTTGGTTCCTGCGTTGTTTACAGACAATGTTACATTGCCGCTGTCGCCAGACCTTTCCTTCGATCGGCTTCAATTCGAATCGATAAAACTTCGCAACTTCCTTCTGAAAGTTCATACTGGTCACATGAAACACACTGCATTTAGCAATAATCTCCACCATTCCTACATCCATGAACACGTTTCACGGTTTCCATGAATACCGAGGATGTAGGAGTGTGACGCAAGAATACATTCAATTCCAATTTAAATTGTAAAGTCGGAAGAATGCACAGTAAGACTCAGAATGTCAGAAATTCATGTACGTCTCCGTGTCCAGAAGTGCAGCAAATCAGAGGGGTAATCTGTCCCTGAATCCCCACGTTTGCTTGCTCTATGTGTTCAGTGAAAAACCTGTGTGAAGGAGCATGCAGTCTGACAGAGCGCCTGGGAGAATCCTCGATTGTCTGATCTAAAGCGGCAATAGGAGCTCTCCATTCTGGCTGTGAGAGCGGTGGGGTAAATGGGAGGACCTTGATACTCCGTGGTGTAGATTCACATTTCAATATGTTATTGTTAAAAACCCTCTGTCAGAAACAGCACTGACAGAGAGGAACAGGAGGACGCTATTCCAAACACCGGTCCTACCCCACCATTTGACATTGTCATGACTAACCAAATACATCAATATCTTTCCCCGGTCCATCCAGAACAGCCTGTCGCCCAAAGGGAGAAAGACATTTAAGCAATCGATAATGCCTGTGAAACTATTGGACTGGAATATGCGTTTAGAGACAGTGGGTTTCTGCACGAATTTTGTAGGTTTCGTGGGTTAGCAGTTGATTCTGGTCTGATCATGCTTCAATTGATATGATTCCGTCGAAACTCACCAACAAGGAGGTCAGGAAATTTCTGTGGTAAACAGCAATTTCAAGAACCCCAGACGACGGGAATTAACGATGAATCAGCAGAATAATAATTGATTCAGCTGATATCTGAACGCCGATACTGGTGAAACCCAAAACAACAAACTTTGTATAGCAATGTTAACAATGCTGTAGAAATCTAACGCGCTTTTCATTGCACCACCGAGCCGCGCTAGCCATAATTATACTGTACACAAAGTTGTGGTTGTCGTGGAGAAAATGTAATAAATCTCCAGGAGATGCGGAGAGTTCTTCAAGGAGTAGATCTTTTATTAGCAGACAAAAAGCCGTGCCACACAGAAAGCAAATTCTTGAACGACCCTGAAACTCAGGATCCGTGGCTCTTTATACCCTTTCTTTAATTATATTTCTATTAGCTTACCAGGATGCCCAACTGTGTTAGTCAGAATTATTTCACTCCAGGTATACAATAAACCATTATCGCTCTACTTCTGCCAATAGGGTTTTTCTATTGTCACGATTATGTATTTTACTGCCACATCTGCTGCAGTGATCTTCCAGCCCAGACTAACCTGTCATGATTAGATTTTTAGCTACCCCATCTGCCACAATGTTTTCCTGTCCCAAGCTGATTAGATATTTAATGTCTTTTTTTCTGCTACAAAGGTTTCAAGCAGGCTGACGCAACTATCAATTAAATATTTAAAGTCAAGTCCTAAATATTTATTGTCACGACTTGTCCCAAACTGCAATGATGATATTTAGCTGGCAAGGTTGACGTTAATAATTGCTATGATCACAGCCTGTCACAGTAACCGTTCAGCCCCAGTCTGACTCTGCTAATTCGTGGAGGAGCATTCCACTCTGCTTATCCCATCCAGCCACAGTGGCCCCATCCTACCACAGTGACCTTTTTACTCGTGAAGCATTCCACAGACCCCTTGTAACAGATCGACAGTAGTATCCATGCTTTTACCCTTCCCATGCTTTCATGCTCGGTATTTGCCGGACAGTGTTCGGATCTTTGATCAGATATCTGTTTGTCTTCGCCCCACTTTCCAGGACCTGGTCCTTATCCATGTGTGCTCCAGCTTCTCAAGTATTCGGCTAAATACTCCTGAAGTGTTTTGATTACTCATAGCTTTACCACACGCTCAAACAGTGAGTTCCAATTATACAAATGAAAATGTTCTTCCTATATCTCCTCTGATTATCCTCCCCCTTGCGTTTAACATAGATCTATGGTTGTAAACACTTGCCATAAGAAATTTATTCATATAACACGTATCTATCCCCTTACTGTACACCTTCAGCCCTCCCTCAAACACTCTTCTCCGCTCTCAGATAAAGAGCCTGAGCTAAGCTAATTTATCTTCGCCATGACGAGATTGTCGGGCTGGAAAACTACAGCAGGTCAGGCAGCATCCGAGGAGCAGGAGAACCGACGCTTCTAGCATATGTCTTTCATCAGGAATGAGACGTATAGGTGAGGGCAGAGAGATAAATGGGCGGCAGTTGGGGTTGGGGGGAAGGTAGCTGGGAAAGTGATAGTTGGATGGAGGCGGGGGAGAAAGTGATAACTCAGAGGGGGAAAAGATTAATAGGTCCGGAGGGTGGTGCTGAGTTGGATGCTTCGGACTGTGATAATGTGGGGGAAGGGGAATTGAAGAAGATTTTTTAAATCCACATTTATCCCGTATGGTTGCAGGGTCCCAAGGAAGAATATGAGGCGTTCCTCTTCCAGGCAGCGGGTGGTAACGGTTTGGCGGTGGCTTATGCCCGAAACGTCGATTGTCCTGTTCTGCAAACTACATTTCAGGGGAGATGTGAAATACCACAGACTAAAAAACGGACAAAAACTTATAGAATGAGAGTTAATGGAATTAGACACAATGCAGACAGAAACCATTTGGCCAATTGAGTCTGCTCTGTGCCGCCAAAGAGATTTACACCCCCCCACCCGATCTTTCTAACCCCGCATTGTTGATCCACCTACAAAAATAGAAATGAGTTCAAAAGTTCAGCGGTTCAGGCAGCGTCGGTGGAGAGAAATCAGAGTTAACATTGCGAATCAAAAACTGTTCCAAGGAATGTTGACCTCAAATGGCCATTCTGTTTTCCCTGAGCTGCAATTCCTACTTTTGTTTTTGATTTTGTCTTTGATTATACATATTATAACTTTATAATTATTCAGTTTTTGTTTGCCATCTACCTGACGTGCACACTGTAGGGGGTAGTGTATTTTTAAACGGTTAGCTGCCTTTTAGTCTTTTCTACCTCATAGTAAACACAAGCAGACACTCGAAACTGTTGCCGGACCTCCCCCACGTTTATATGAATGAAACAGTTGTAACAGCTTTCCTCGATAGTTGGGAGACCGCCCTTAACCACAGTTGTACAACATCATCCATATAAGGGAAGAATGGGAAGCTCGAACACTGATTGGCCAAGTGAATAACAAAATAATCGCAGGCACCAGAACCCAAAAAAGGAAAACAGTGGGGAATCCGAGCACTCGTTGGTCAAGGCAGCAGTAGTAATCCCAGCCCACATATACATGTATATAATGTGTGGAGATTACTATGCTTGTGTGTGTGTACCTTTGGGAACAACACCCGACTTTGCAAAGTTGAATGAAAAAGTTTTGGACAGACTCCTCCGTGTCTTTGTTCCTGGGAAGGGAAATAAAAAGTGCCGTAGATGGGGCTGGACAGCCACTTATCTCGCACAATTGGGGGCTCCTCCGGGATGAAATAATTATTGCCGGGGGGGGGGGGGGGCAGTCTCTTCGGCTCACGGATCAAGCCTGATTACAACAAAGACGCGTCTAGTATATATTTATACTTCTCACTGATCAGCTTGGTCCGTCGGCCGTCGGCCAAGAGAGGATGTGACCCGGCTCATTTAAAAATAATTTTGAATCCTGGAAAAGGAACACACGGACGAGTGCTGGGACGACCGGTTAGTGACTATACACGGGGGTACACACATTTAAAAAGGCCAGATAACTCCGTGCACGGATCAAGGTAAGAGATTCTTTTGTTCTTCCTTGTTGGCAGCGTGGTTTTGACGGTCATCTGTGAAAACGCTTTGGGCGTTTAAGACCAGGACCGAAGATAAACCATGGGAAATCAGACTTCTAAGGGAAAGTCAGGGAAGACTGCAAATGGGAAAGAAATACCCCCCGATAGTCCATTAGGTCGGAAGTTAAGTCTATGGGCGGACAGTAGTAGAACGAAGGACTTAAAGAAAGAGACCATGCTAAAATATTGTTGTTTTATATGGACCAAAGAACCTATCCGCGCCCCCTCGGTAGTTTGGCCCGAGTATGGGTCTGATGAAGACTGGGTGTGTCAAATCCTAAATGTATATGTTAACAGAAAACAACCGTTTGACCCAGAGGAGAGCAAATATGCCGCCGCCTGGTTGGCGGGAGACGGCGAGAGTCCCACACGTCTCTATCCTCTGATTCCCCAAACAGACCCGAGGAAGCCCCAGAAGTCTTGGGACATCCTCACCGACGGTTTGCCACCGTCTTCCCCGCCCCCGTATATACCACCCGCGCACGACCAGGCGTCCAGCGCGGACCTCCCTCCTGCGACGGATAATTCCGAGTCCCAGCAGGCTACGACCAGTGAGGAAGGGACTGCTGGGGGGGGGGCACAGGAGGGGGCACAGAACTCACCCCAGGCATTAGGAAATCAGTCCGACTCGAGATGCGGAGAGGTCGAGAAGAGGGATTGAGAGCTGGGAGGAGTGACAATATTGAACAGCTGAACCCCTTACGAGAGGTGCCGTTTGGGAACGAACGGACCGGGTTCGTAGTACAACCTTTAAATTCTGGGGATATCCGGCAACTCCGTAATGAACTACCCCGTCTACTGGACGACCCCGTCAGTGTGGGAATACAACTGGACCAATTTCTGGGGCCCAGTATATACACATGGGCTGAACTGCAGGCCATGATGAGAATACTATTTAATTACGATGAAATTGTTATGATCCGGAATAGTGCAATGGCCATTTGGGATAGGGAGCATCAGGACGGCCCTCAGCGTGGAGAGCAGAAGTACCCCTTAGAGGACCCCCGGTGGGATCATAACGACGCGGAGGGAAGGGCCAATATGACAGACCTCAGAAGCCTTATAATCAGGGGATTCCAAACCTGCGTGTCCAAACAGCGGAATTTAGCAAAAGCATTTGAAGTTGGACAGAAAAAGGATAACTCCCCGAGTGAGTTTTTAGACCGTTTGCGGGAGTCCATGCGAAAGTATTCAGGTTTAGACCCCGATGGGGAAATAGGCAAGAGCATGCTTAAGGTGCACTTTGTGACTAAGTCATGGCCTGACATTCAGAAGAAATTACAGAAAGTGGAGGATTGGGCTGAAAAGGATGTTGCAGAATTATTACGGGAAGCACAGAAGGTGTACGTTCAGAGGGATGTAATAAGGGAGAAACATAAGACAAAAATGATGGTGGCAGCCGTACGGGAAGCTTGTAAGTCCACCGGAATGGGGGAGGGAGATTATGGGGTGGAAAGAGGAACGTCGAAGAAAAGTTGGAGAGGGAGAGAAGCGAGACAGGGCAGAAGTGAGAGAGGAAGAATTAGCCGTTACCATGTCATACCTTAGTGAGTCCCGATTGACAGAGATAGACCCTAGGGTTTGGGTCGCCAAAGGGAACCGGGGAGGACTCGCAATTCGACCTGTGGAGGTAAAATTAAAGCCCCAGAGCCCCGACGTCAGAGTGCGCCAATACCCCATCTCTTGGGAAGGGAGGCAGGGCCTGAAGACAGTTATGGAAGACCTAATAAAAGATGGATTGGTAGAGCCCTGTATGTCACGATACAATTCCCCCATCCTGCCGGTCCGGAAGTCGGATGGGAGCTACCGAATGGTCCAAGACCTAAGGGAAGTAAATAAAATTGTCCAAGTACGGCACCCTGTGGTACCGAACCCATACACTATTCTGGGGCGAATCCCCCCGGACCACGGCTGGTTTAGTGTTATAGACTTAAAGGATGCCTTCTGGGCGTATCCCCTAGGCAAGGACAGTAGGGATCCTTTTGCTTTTGAATGGGAGGATCCTGATATTGGCAGAAAACAACAGTACAGGTGGACCGTACTCCCCCAAGGATTCACTGAGTCCCCGACTCTGTTCGGGCAGATTCTGGAACAATTATTGGAGGGACTAACCTTGTCCCCGGCCCTTAAGCTTATACAATACGTGGACGATCTCCTTTTATCCGGACCGGCGGAGGAGGACGTCCTACTTGGGACTAATGCCCTGTTAAATTACCTAGCTGAGAAGGGGTTAAGAGTGAGTCAGAAGAAGCTCCAATATGTCGAGAAAGAGGTTAAGTACCTAGGACACTTGATAAGCCAGGGACAGAAACGAATAAGTCCGGAAAGAGTGCGGGCAATAATCGAACTAGGCCTCCCAACGACCAAGAGGGAGTTGCGGAAGTTCTTGGGACTCTTAGGCTATTGTCGGTTATGGATAGACGACTATGCCCCCCTTACTAAAGACTTGTACCTAAAACTCATTGAGGAGGCACCCAACAGAATAAAATGGGAGGAGGAGGAGAAAAAGTTAATTGAAATCCTAAAAGGAAAATTGATGGCCGCACCTGTTTTAAGCTTGCCGGATTTTAGTAAGACATTTCGCCTCTTTGTGAACTCCAGAAAGGGAACCGCTCTTGGAGTATTGACCCAGGACTGGGGGGGTAAAAGGAAGCCCGTGGCTTTCCTGTTAAAAATTCTGGATCCAGTCTCCCGAGGGTGGCCGGAGTGTGTCCAAGCGGTGGCAGCCACGGCAAAGCTGGTAGAGGAAAGCAGGAAGTTGACTTTCGGGGCCCCCTTGAAAGTCACTACTCCCCACCAGGTTAGAACTATCCTGAATCAGAAGGCCGGGAGGTGGCTGACTGACTCGAGAATTCTGAAATATGAAGCCATATTGTTAGACCGAGAAGACCTCCGAATAGAAGTCGGGGGCTGCCAGAACCCGGCGGACTTTCTTTGGAAAGGGGAAGGGGAGGAGGAACTGGAACACTGCTGTTCAGACATAATAGAGTACCAGAGTAAAGTGAGGGAAGATCTGAGGGATACCCCCTTACATGCAGGAAGGCGGTGGTACATTGATGGGTCCTCTCGAGTGATAGATGGGAAGAGACACAACGGTTATGCAGTCATTAGTGAGACTGGTTGGGAATTAGTGGAAAGTGGACGGCTACCGAATGCCTGGTCCGCACAAACGTGCGAATTGTACGCCTTGCACCGGGCTCTGAGGAATTTAAGGGGAATAGCCGGGACAATCTACACTGACTCTAAGTATGCCTTTGGGGTAGTACACACCTTTGGGAAGATCTGGAAAGAAAGGGGAATGATAAATAGTAGAGGAAAGGAGTTGGTCCACGAGGAACTAGTAGCCATGATCTTGGAGGATTTGTTGCTGCCACAAGAGATTGCTGTAGTACATGTGAAAGGACACCAGAAAGACGATAAAATAGAGACCCTGGGGAATCAATTGGCAGATGAACAGGCAAAATTGGCTGGGATGGGGAAGGAAGTAATAAACTGCCTGGTAAGGATTCCACAGATATCCGAAATTACCGAAGTGCCCACGTTTACTGACAAAGAAGAAACTCTTCTCACGTCTCTGGGGGGTACAAAGGATAGGGAAGGCAAGTGGACCTTACCCGATGGCCGCCAGCTACTAAATCGACCGTTGACGCGGGACATTATTGCCCGTTTACACCAAGGGAGTCACTGGGGCGCCCAGGCACTGTGTGATGCCTTCCTGCACCGATATGCTCACCCTGGTCTGTACACGGTAGCCAAGCAGGTCACAGGAGATTGTATAACATGTCGAAAGATTAACAAAAGGGGGCTGCGGCAGCATACAAGACAAGGGGGTAGGAGTCCGGCCTATAGGCCGTTTGAGTATGTCCAGGTTTGATTACACTGAGCTCCCCCCCATAGGTCGCCTGAAGTATCTATTAGTAGTGGTAGATCACCTGACAGGATGGGTGGAGGCTTTCCCCACTACCACGGCAACGGCAACTCAGGTTAGCAAGATTCTACTCGAGCAAATCATCCCACGATTTGGGCTACCCCGCGCTATTGACTCTGACCAGGGGAGCCACTTCACCTCGACCGTCCTCCAGAATGTAGTGCAAGCAATGGGGATTGACTGGGATTTGCACACCCCCTGGCATCCCTCCTCCTCGGGCAAGGTCGAAAGAATGAACCAGACAATCAAAAAGCAGCTAACCAAGCTCACTAGTGAAATCGGCCTGCCTTGGACCAAATGCCTACCCCTTGCCCTGTTGCAAATTCGCACCCAGCCAAGGCGGGATTTGGGCGTCTCCCCTTTCGAAATGTTATTTGGCCTCCCGTTCCATGGGCCGAAGGGGGAACCTCCTGTATTTGAGTCTCGGGATATGTTTGAGGCCTGGAACGACCCCACTTGTCGACCCTTGAGTTTGAAGTTTCCCCCCGTCAGGCCTAAGGGGGCGCCCCGCCCGCCATCATTCTCAGGGGTAACGGGTACGCACCAGGCCTGCGTCTCTCGGACGGGACTACAGTGGGACGACGATGTGGGGACATTGACAAGTGCAGCGGATCAATCCGGCTGGTCAATGAAACTACCGGGGGCGGGAATTACTCCCACATTCATGTACCTAGGGCAGACCTCTGGTGGTACTGTGGTGGGAGGGTTCTGCGACCGACCCTGCCCCAAAAATGGACGGGCACTTGTGCGATCGTTCAATTGGCCATCCCATTCACCCTGGTATTCGAAAAACAAGAGCAACCCCGTTCTAGTGGAAGAACTGAGAGAGCTTTGGAGACCTCTTTCGATGATAACATATATTTAGATGCCATAGGGGTCCCCAGGGGTGTTCCTGACGAATACAAGGCGAGGAACCAGATAGCGGGGGGTTTTGAGTCGTCACTGTTCTGGTGGGTAACCATCAATAAGAACGTGGATTGGATTAATTATATTTACTACAATCAGCAGAGGTTCATTAATTATACCCGGGATGCAGTGAAAGGAATAGCAGAACAACTGGACGCCACTAGTAGGATGGCGTGGGAAAATAGGTTGGCCTTAGACATGATGTTGGCAGAGAAGGGGGGTGTTTGTGTCATGATAGGCACTCAGTGCTGCACTTTCATCCCCAACAACACAGCCCCTGATGGGTCCATCACCCGCGCCCTGGATGGACTCACCACATTGGCGGACAAACTGGCCGAAAACTCGGGCATCGACTCTGGCCTCACGGACTGGTTGGAAGCTTGGTTCGGTAAATGGACGGGGGTGGTCGTTCCCTTTCTTGTCTCATGTATAGTGGTGGCAGGGGTACTCACTGCCCTTGGGTGTTGCATTATTCCCTGTGTCCGGGGATTAACTCAACGACTGATCGAAACCGCCCTTACTAAGAAGGATGTTCCCTATGGGCAGGTTGAACGAATAAATCTCGAGATGGAACAACGTGAATCCCTCTTGGGCGGGGGTAGTATTAGAGAAGGGCACTTTGATGAACAAGCTCGGGAGTTATTAAATGCCCTGGAGAAGAAACTTACGGTTGAAAAATTACAGGCCGTAAGAAAAGACACGGGGGATTTGTAGGGGGTAGTGTAATTTTTAAACGGTTAGCTGCCTTTTAGTCTTTTCTACCTCATAGTAAACACAAGCAGACACTCGAAACTGTTGCCGGACCTCCCCCACGTTTATATGAATGAAACAGTTGTAACAGCTTTCCTCGATAGTTGAGAGGCCGCCCTTAACCACAGTTGTACAACATCATCCATATAAGGGAAGAACGGGAAGCTCAAACACTGATTGGCCAAGTGAATAATAAAATAATCCCAGGCACCAGAACCCAAATAAGGAAAACAGTGGGGAATCCGAGCACTCGTTGGTCAAGACAGCAGTAGTAGACCCAGCCCACATATACATGTATATAATGTGTGGAGATTACTATGCTTGTGTGTGTGTACCTTTGGGAACAACACCCGACTTTGAAAAGTTGAATGAAAAAGTTTTGGACAGACTCCTCCGTGTCTTTGTTCCTGGGAAGGGAAATAAAAAGTGCCGTAGATGGGGCTGGACAGCCACTTATCTCGCACACCGTGATGTTATGCTGCAGCTGTACAGAGCCCTGGTAAGACCCCACTTGGAATATTGTGTTCAGTTTTGTTCCCTTCATTGCAGGAAGGATGTGGAAGCTTTAGAGAGGGTAAAGAGGAGATTTACCAGGATGCTGCCTGTACTGGAGGGCATGTCTTATGAAGAAAGGTTGAGGGAGCTAAGGCTTTTCTCATTGGAGTGAAGGAGGGTGAGGGGTGACTTGGTAGAGGTGAACAAGGTGATGAAAGTCAGAGATAGAGTGAATAGAGAGAGAGAGATTTTTTACCCTCATATAAATAGTTATTACAAGGGGGTATAATTTTCGGGTGGTTAGTGGATGGTTAAGGGGAGATTTCAGAGGTAGGTTCGTTTCATACAGAGTGGTGGCTGAGTGGAATGCACTGCCAGCGTGGCGGTAAAATTAGATGTATTAGGGACATTTAATATACTTCTGGATAGACACATGGATGATAATAATACGAAGGGTATGGAGTTAGAGTCGAAGAGACGTACAATATGGAAACAGACACTTCAGTCCAACCTGTCCATGCTGACCAGATATCCCAACCCAATCTAGTCCCACCTGCCAGCACACGGTCCATATCCCTCCAAACCCCTACTATTCATATATCCATCCAAATACCTCTTAAATGTTCCAGTTGTACCAGTCTCCACCACATCCTCTGGCAGCCAATTTCATACACATACCACCCTCTATATGAAAAAGTTTCCTCTTAGGGCTCTTTTATATCTTTCCCCTTTCATCTATAACCTATGCCCTCTAGTTCTGGACACCCCAAACCCAGGGAAAAGACTTTGTCTATTTACCCTATCCATGCCCCTCATAATTGTGTAAACCTCTATAAGGTTACCCCTCAGCCTCCGATGTTCCAGGGAAAACAGCCCCAGCCTGTTCAGCCTCTCCCGATAGCTCAAATCCTCCAGCCCTGGCAACATCCTTGTAAATCTTTTCTGAACCCTTTCAAGCTTTCCAATATCTTTCCGATAGTAAGGAAACCAAAATTGCACGCAATATTACAACAGTGGCCTAACCAATGTGTTGTACTGTCGCAACATGACCTCCCAACTCCTGTACTCAATACTATGAGCAATAAAGGAAAGCATAACAAACGCCTTCTTCACTATCATATCTATCTGTGACTCCAGTTTCAAGGTGCTATGAACCTGCACCCCAAGGTCTCTTGGTTCAGCAACACTCCCTAGGACCTTACCATTAATTGTATAAGTCCTGTTAAGATTTGCTTTCCCAAAATGCAGCACCTCGCATTTATCTGAATTAAACTCTATCTGCCACTTTTATTTTTGGTCTTATGGTTGGATAAAAGATTGGCATGTCATCATGGCCGAAGGGTCTTGTTCTGTACTGTTCTGTGTTCTACGTGTCGGATGGTAAACTGGGTAATAAGCTCAGATCAGTGTAAAAGGTTATGGCTTTCAAGAGGAGCTGGTCAACTGGACAGAAAATTGGGCTTGATGGTAGGAGACAGAGGGTGGTGGGAGACATGTTGTTTTTCTGACTAGAGGGATGTGACCAGCGGTGGAGTGGGTCCACTGTTGTTTGTCATTTGGATAAATGGTTTGGATGGGAATATTGTTAAGTAAGTTAAATAAGTTTTTTGGGTGACACAGAAATTGGTGGTAAACAGGACACTGATGAAGGTTATCTGTGATACAACAGGATGAACAGTACTGCTGGGATAGTGGGCTGAAGAATAGCAGATGGAGTTTAATTAGATAAAGGTGAAGTGTTCCATTTTGCTGAAACAATCCAGGGCGGGACTTGTACAGTTAATGTTCGGGCCCGAGGTAGTGTTGTCAGTCTGTGACCCAGGGATGCAGGTACACAGTTCTTTGAAAGTGGTGTCACAGGTAGACAGGCTGGTGTAGTAGGCGTTTGTTATGGTTACCTCCATTGGGGAGAGCATTGAGAGTAGGATTTGGGGTGTCATGTTGTATCTGTACAAGACATTCGTCAGGTCACCATAAAAGCATTGTTGATCAGTGGGAAGAACTCATCTGGTTCACTGACCTCCTTTTGTGTAGACAATCTGACTTTTTAACCTGGCCTGGCTAACATGTGACTCCAGACCCATTGCAGTATGGCCAACTCTGAGCTGTCCTCTGGGTAATTAAAAGTGACACCCACATCCCATGAATGAATAAATAAAAATACATATGTCCCTCTCTACCTCTGCAAACCCCTCCAGCTGCAGCAATCCGCACTGGTTTTGTAACATCGTTCAGGCCCTGACCACTCTCCGTAACACTCTTACCAACTCCGGCACCTTCAACTCTCCCTGTTCCTTTTGTGACATTGAACCCTGACAACGATTACCCTTCCCACTGCCCAACTCCTGCTAGCAGACCCTTTGCAATCCCTTTAACACTTACTCCTAAAACACTCTCTCACTTCAGGATTTTAAGTACTTTTTGGTGATCTTCTAAGCCTCATAATCTAATATGATACATTTTGTCCTCAGTGAGGGGCCGGTGGGAATTTCTTGCTGAGGTTTTGTCTGTTTCAGTGGAATGTTCTTTTGTTGAGTGATTTACACTGTCCTTTCAAATGTTTTCCACTGTTCATTTATAGGCACAGATTTCAGTCTGTTTAGCCCATTTAACTTGGTCAGTTCTCCTCTCAAACCCATGCCATTGGCTATTTTTGTTTCTAGTTGTAGCATGTCCTTTCTGTGATTCATTTTAAAACTTTATATTTCTTTAAACTGCACTTTATCACAGTTTCCCGAAGGATCTCTCCAGGTGACATTACTCATTCACGAAGTTCCCTCACACAAAGGTAGCTCTGAGATAGTTATGTCCGTAGCCAGTTGCACAATTTGTTATTCAAAGAAACACTGAAAAAAATTCTCTGAACTACTCTTCCAATTCACTGTTGTTAGTGTGACTGTCCCAGATTATGGGAATATTGAAGTTTCCCAAAATTATCACAAAGCGTTTGTTTAAAAATTCCAATGAGTTCCTGTTTAATGCAATGATGAGCAATGGAATGCTGTTCGGTGGCTAAAACTGTTCTGCTGCTTGTGTCCTTGGCAAGCAGTTGCCAGAATTTATATTCAGACTGACTCTACTTCATGATCTGAAGTCAAATGATTTCTTTGTACTGCCTTTTTTATCTATTATTGTTAGCGTTACCCATTTTGCCTGAGTTTCCACAAGGTTGTGATCCATTGAATATTTATGCCCACCTTTTGTTCGCCCTGTAACCACGTCTCTCTGGTGTCTAAATTTCTTTTATCTCTGTGTCACAAATCAATCTACCTTATTGAAGAGAGTTTAAAATCACACAACACCAGGTTATAGACCAACAGGTTTAATTGGAAGCGCACTAGCTTTCGGAGGGACGCTCCTTCATCAGCTGATAGTGGAGAGCTCGATCGTAACACAGAATTTATAGCAAAAATTTACAGTGTGATGTAACTGACATTATACATTGAAAAATTGATTGTCTGTTAAGCCTTTCATTGTTGAGAATAGAGTGATAGTTTCACTTCTGTCATGTGTAAATCACAAAACATTTTTTTTAAAGTTGCATTCTAGGGTTAGCTGTTAACAATGGTGAGAGGTAGACAATATGTTGAAGGTTTTGGCCCCCTGTGTTCTCTGTCTATGCCCTGATATTAAGATTTATTCTAATCTAAAAAGTGAGATAAGAGTTTGACATAAATTCATGCAGTTTTTAAGCTCAGAGTTCTACATGAATGCATGTAGTTTTTGAACAAAGTACAATGTAATCCTGCAAGTACAAATTCACCCCACAAAATATATATATGTGTCAGTGGGTCTTTGTCTGTCTGTGTGTGTCTGTCTGGGGTGGGGGTTGTGAGTGCGAGAAAGTGTGTTGTAGTGAGTGCAGAGTGTCTTAGGTCTGTGAGGGGGTGCATGTGTGAGTGTGGGAGTGTGTGTGTCTTTTAGGGTGTGTGTGGGTGTCTGTGTGCGCGTCTGTGTGTACCTGTGTCCATGTGTATGTGAGAGTGCAGGATGTGTGTAGGAATATCTGTGCGTGTGTAGTGCAATGGTGATCACCTGTAATGTGACACGAACCCAAGGTCCTGGTTGAGGCCCTCCCTATGGGTACCGAACTTAGCTATCAGCCTCTGCTCGGCCACTTTTCTCTGCTGCCTGTCCCGAGGTCCACCTTGTAGGATGGTCACACGATGGTCCGAAGCTGAATGTCCTGGACCACTGAAATGTTACCCAACTGGGAGGGAACCCTCCCGTCTGTTGATTGTTGTGCAGTGCCCATTCATCCGTTTTCGTAGCCTTTGCTCGGTTTCCCCAATGTACCATGCCTCCGGGCATCCTTGCCTGCAACGTATAAGATAGATAATGTGGGCTGAGTCACATGAGTACCTGCCATGTACAAGGTGGGAGGTTTTCCCACATGTAATAGTGGTATCTATATCCACAATCTGACACGTCTTGCAGCGTCCACCCGGACAGGGTTGTATAGAATTGTCCTGAGGGCCATCCGCTTTATCCTGGATTACAACGTCTTCACTGTCCACTATGCCACCCTCCAGCCTTTCCAGCACATCACACATGGCTATCAATGGTACAAATATCTTTGCTCGGGGCTCCACAATATTCTGTGATACACTTAATCAGGCTTTCCATAGCTTTATGTTTTAAAAACCTCTATAACATGCACTCTTTTCAAGTCATAGAGATGTACAGCATTGAAACAGACCCTTCGGTCCAACTCGTCGATGCTGACCAGAAGATGTAAATAAATCCATCCCATTTACCAGCATTTGGCCCATGTACTTATTATGATATTATTCATGTACGCATCCAAATACCTCTTAAATGTTGTCATAGTATCAGTATCTGCTACTTTCTCTCTCAGCTCATTACATACACACACCATGGTGTGCATAAAAAATCTGTCCCTTCAGTGCCGTTTAAACCTTTCTCCTTTAACCTTAAACCTATGCTCTCTAGGTGTGGACTCTCGAACCCCTGGGAAAAGACCTTGACTGTTTACCCAATCCATATACCTCATTTTTATGTAAACCTCTGTCAGGTCACCCCTCAGTCTCCGATGCTCCAGAGAATATAACCCCAGCTTTTTCAACAACAACCCTGGCAACATCTTGTCAATCTTTTCTGAACACTTTCAACTTTCACAACATCCTTCCTATAGCGGGGATACTGGAATTGCAGAGAACTCCAAATGTGGTCAAACGTATTACTCTTGTTCCCTGAGTTCCCCAGTCTTTGTCCACAATAAGTTCTGGAGTAAAAAATGTGGTCAATGTCTTTGACATAGCCTGCTGTTCCACACATCAGTGGACTCATTGATTTTTAAGGGACAGCATTGTGTCTCAAGTTACTCTTTTACTCAATATATTTATACAATCTCTTTTGGATTCTCTTTATCATTCTCTGCCAAGGCTATTGCATGTACACTTTCTGCAATCCTGATTTCTACCCAAAGTGTATTCCAACAGCCCCTGTATATCCTCAGGGATTCCCTTCATCCAGATGGCTATACCTGACATGTGCCCCCTTTTCCTTGACCGAGACCCTCAGTAGACAGCCAATGTTTCCTAATGCTGTCAGCATTGACCTGCACACAAACAGGAAAATGCTGGCGCTGATCGCTCAATTTATCTCACTTTTAAAATATTCTCACTTGCCTGACTTCCCTTTCCCTGCAAATAGACTCCCCAATCACCTTTTGAGTGTTCCTAGCTAATATTATCAAGATTAGTCTGGCCCCATTCTATAACTTGAACCTGTGGACCAGCCCTGTCCTTTTCCATCGCTGTTTTCAAACGAATAGACTTGAGTCACTTTGGCAAAATGCTTTCCCACTCACACCTCAGTCCATTTTACGACCTTGTTTCCCAAGGGGAGGTCAGGTTTTGCCCCTTTCTCTTTTCAGGCCATTTACATATTGATTGCGAGTTTTCTGGAATGCAATTACCAAATTCCTCTCTTCCAAACAATGAACACTGGCAGTCCAAGACTAGGTTTGGAAAGTTTAAAAACCCCAACCATAAACAGCCCTATTATTATGATTGATATTTGAGATCTCCTGATATGTTTGTTCCTCAGTCTGCCACTGATTATTCGGGGTCAGCAGGACAATCGTGTCAGAGTGATGACCCATTCTTATTTCTCAGTTCCACTAACATAGCGTCACTGGGTGATCCCACAGGAATAGCCTCTCTAGGTACTGATGTAATGATTCATGCAATGAAAACCCACCACCACCCATCCTCTCTTGCCTCCCCTTCGATGCTTCCTGTTGCATCTCCACCTTGAAACAATGAACTGCCAGCCCTGTCCCTCCCTCAGCTGTGTTTCTGTAATAACTATAATATCCCAGCCCCATGTTCCAATCCATGCCCTGAGTTCATCTTCCTTAGCTGTCAGGCCCCTTGCATTGAAATAAATGCAGTTTGGAAATCAGTTCCCCATCCCCCATTTCCTGCTATGTTCTTGCCTGCCTTGTCTGCTGAAATTGCTGTCTTTAACTCGTGCACCAACCTCAATCTTCTTTCTGTTCTTATCACTGTTTAAGGTGCAACACCCTGCCAGATTAGATTATATCCTCTCAAGCAGCTCAAACAATTCGCCCCATCAGGATGTGGGTCCCCCTCCTGCTCCCAGTTCAGGTGCCTTCCCCACCCTGTCAACCTGTGCTGACACCTTCAGACATCCAGGGACTTGCCCACCAAGGTCCCGGTGTTACTCAGTTCTCCAGGAGGACCTACCCTTCATGATGTATATCCTTCACTTATGAGACTTCCCACAGTGCATTACCTCACAGTGATCAGAAGTAAACTCCATCTGCCATTACTCAGTGTGTACAACTCTGAGTATGACTAACTTCATCCAGTCTCCCCAACCATCCCTACCTCTAATTGTCGAGAGAATGCACAACCCTCCCTATTGCTTTAACCTCCTCCAGTCCTTCTCATGGACACCATCTATGTAAACTTCTCCTGTTCCTAACTATATTTTCCTCCTGTTCCAATAAACCTTTGTGAACTTTGTGACCTAGTCCAATCTCTGCAGTGCTCTGTATAATCAGCCTCACTGTACCTGGAACCTGGCTTCAATTCCAGCCTTGGCCAACTCTCTGTGTGGACTTTGCATGTTCTCCCCCCGACTGTGTGGGTTTCTTCTGGGTGCTCTGGTTTCCTGCCATAGTCCAACATTTGCACGATACATGATTGGCCATCATAAATTGACTGTAGTATTCAGGAAAGTGTGGTTTAAGTGAGTTCACCATGAGGAATGCAGGGTTTATTGGACAGGAAGAGGGATGGCTCTGGTTGGGATACTCTTTAGAGGGGTTGGTGTGGACTTGTTGGGCCTAATGGCCTGTTTCCACACTGTGGAGATTCTATTCAGGTTATTGTCCAGTCCTGTCAACCATCCCTGTCTCTTGAACCTTGCCTCATCCCCAATACTGTCCTTATATGTGTAACCTCCAACAGTTTCTAAAACATTCATTGGCGATGTAAGCTTCTCTAGTCCTTACAAAGATCGATATGACTGTCACCTCTTCCTGCTTTTAGAACCCTCTCTATAACTATTGTCATTCGGTACGGCACTCTCAATCACTGTTCCATCCTGAAACCCCAAAAAACATTTATATCTCTGTAAACACATCTGGACTGTCTATACTTCCTTTTGACAGTCCTGTTCGGAGACTTTCTCTATATCAAAAAAGTCATTGAGTGTAGGAAACCCTTATTATTGTACCCTCCCTCCAGCCTTACAGCACTGAGGATCTGTAGAACCTCTTTTCAAACCGACAGCCATCTCTGTGTCTGTAATCTCCTCCACTCCCCATAATACATTCTCTCTGAGCTCCTCTGTAGTCTACTAAAGACTCCCGAACACTGTCTGTATCAGTGTAACCTTCTCCAAAAGCACAACCTTCCCTATCTGTGTAAATCCCTACAACAGTCCCTTTCTCTCTAAGCTCTGTCTAACAATACAACCCTCCATGTCTGTGTATTCACCTTCAGTCCCTACATCCCTCTCTATCTGTGTAATCTTCTCCATGCATTTTTGCTCCAGTCTCTTCAACTGTCCCTGTCAGTGTAATCTCTTCCGGACCCGAAAGCTCTCCCTCTCTTTAACTTTCTCAGGCCACACATCCCTCACTATCTGTGACCTACTCCTGTTGGAGAACCCTCCCTCTGTGAACTGCTCCAACTCTTCAACTCTCCATAATCTCCTGCAGTCTTCCAGCCCTCCCTATCTAACAAGCCTCTTCCAGTCACTAAAACGCCATTAGTCTGTGGAGACCCTATCACTATCCCTATCTGTGTTATCCTCTCAGGTCCCTGCAACACTCCCGATCTGTAGATCCCACTCCAATGCCTGTGCCTCTCCCGATCCTGTTCCTGCAAGACTCATTAACAATGTCACATCCTCCCATGACTATCACCCACCCTGTCAATGTAAGATCCTCCTGTATCTCTAAACATTTACTCGTCTCCATAACCTTCTGAAGCTCTTACACTCCTATCTGTATAAACATCACTCTCCACTCGAACCCTTCCTATCACAGGAACTTCCTTCTGTTTGTGCTATGCTCCCTTATCTGTGAAACTGTCTCCAACCAAACTTGCTACCCAATCTCTCAAAAAAGAATCCAGATTTCACAGCCTCCATGTCTAAATAACCCCCAGAACCTAAGCCTTCCTACATCTATAAACATCTTCAGTCACGATGACCCTCCATATCTCTTTTTGTTCCGCCAGATGATACAAACCTCTTTATCTCTGTTATCTGCTCAGCTCCCTAAAACAGTCCCTGTCTGTGTAATCCAGCCCTGTCCGACAAACATCCTTATCCCTGTAAACTTCTCTATCCCTCCCAACATTCCCAACTCCATGAGCCCGTCAGCCCTACAGCTCTCCACATTTCTGTAACCTCCTGTGGGTCTATGGTCCTCCCTCCCTGTGAAACCACCTCCAGTCCCCACGTCCCTCCCAATCTGGGTCCTCTGCTCCAGATCAGACCATTGCTGTCACTGTAAACATCTCCACTCCTTAAAACTCTTCCTATTTGTGTAACCTCGTTCAGACCCCATACTCTCCAGCTTCCTGAATCCTCTTCCTGCCATTGCAACCAAAACCACATGTTTCTGTAATATCCACCAGTGCTTAAACCTCCCCGACTCAGTAACCTCTTACAGCCCTAACAAAACACCTAAATTGTGAAACCTCTCATTTCGCTACAATCCTCCCTCCCTCCGTCCTCAAATGCCTTCATCACCATGAAACCTCACAATTACTGAAGCCTCCTTTTGGCATTGCAACCCTCCTAATATCTGCAAAATCCTCCTGTCCTGATATTCCTCCCTGACTCTGTAATCCCCACCACCCTCCAGTGCCCTTCTGGGGATCAAGGCAGAGGAGAGAAGATTTGTAGCGTCTGGACCATATTACAGTGGTAGAATTCTGGAAATTACAGATTTGGTCTAATGTATGTGGTGTGCAGATTATTGGCGAGGACTCTAAAGAAAGGATTTATGACTACTTGGAAAACCATAGTTAAATTAGAGACAGCATGGGTTTGTGAGGGGCAGGTCATGCCTCACAAACCTTATTGAATTCTTTGAGGATATGACAGAATACATTGATGGCTCATTCAGAAAAGAAGGATGATTGGGATACAGGGAAATCTGTCTGTCTGGATACAGGATTGGATGGCCCAGTGAAGAC
Organism: Chiloscyllium punctatum; assembly: GCF_047496795.1. NCBI lineage: Eukaryota > Metazoa > Chordata > Chondrichthyes > Orectolobiformes > Hemiscylliidae > Chiloscyllium > Chiloscyllium punctatum. The sequence goes on from NC_092750.1 coordinate 82,229,445, forward strand.
AGAGGGTGGCAGTAGATGGACAGTATTGAGCCTGGAGCTCAGTGACCAGTGGGGTTCTGTATCAATCAGCTCTGGGACTCTGCTCTCTGTGATTTTTGTAAATGACTTGGATGTGGATGTTGGAGAGTGGGTTAGTAAGTTTGCCAATCACACGAAGGTTGATGGAGTGGTGGGGAATGTGGAGGGCTGTTGTAGGTTGTAATGGGACATTGACAGGACACAGAGCTGGGCTGGAAGTGACAAATGGAGTTCAATCTGGAAAAGTGTGAAGTGGTTCATTCTGGAAGGTCGAACCTGAATATAGAATACAGCGTTAAAAGGCAAAATACTTGGCATTGTGGAGGAAAAGAGAGATCATGGCGTCCATGTCCATAGATCGCTCAAAGTTGCCACGCACGTTGATAGGGTTGCTAAAATGTCATATGGTGTGTTGGCTTTTCTTAGCAAGGGGATTGATTTCAAGAGCAGTGAGGTTTTACTGCATCTTTATAGCGACCTGGTGAGACCACACTTGGAATATTGTGTTCATTTCTCGTCCCATCTTTACAGGAAGGACGTGCAAGTTTTAGAGAGCGGACACTGGAGATTTACCAAGATGCTAACTGGAATGGAGGGCATTTCTTATGGAGAAAAATTGAGGGAGATAAGGCTTTTCTCATTGGAGTGAAGAAGGGGGTGGGGTGTCTTGGTAGAGGTGAACAAGTTGATGAGATGCACAGAGTGAGTGAATAGTGAGGGACTTTTTCTCCTATGACATAAATGGCTATTACAAGGCGGCATAATTTTAAGGTGAATAGAGGATGGATAAGAGGATAGAGAATGGTAGGTGGTTGGATGGACTGCCAATGGTGGTGGTAAAATTAGACACATTCGGGACATTCAATAGACTCTTGGACAGATACATGGATAATAGTAAAATGAAGAATATATAGGTTAGTTTGATCTTACAGTCGTATAAAAGGTTGGCATGAAATCATGGCCGAAGGGTCTTGGGCTGAACTGTTCTGCATTCTGTGTTCTCTCTGGTAAACTGGGTAATAAGCTCAGATCAGTGTAAAAAGGATATGGCATTCAGGAGGAGCTAGTGACCTGGATACAAAATTTGCTTGATGGTAGGAGAGAGAGGGTGGTGGGAGACATGTTGTTTTTCTGACTGGAGGCATGTGACCAGCGGTGGAGTGGGTCCCCTGTTGTTTGTCATTTGGATAAATGGTTTGGATGGGAATATTGGTTTCCTGGTAAGTAATTGTTTTGTATGTCACTGAAATTGGTGGTAAAGTGGATAGTGGAGAAAGTTATCTGTAAGACAACAGGATGAACAGTACTACTGGGATAGTGGGCTGAAGAATAGCAGATGGAGTTTAATTAGATAAAGGTGAGGTGTTCCATTTTGGTGAAACAAACCAGGGTGGGACTTGTACAGTTAATGTTCGGGCCCTGGGTAGTGTTGTCAGTTAGAGACCCCGGGATGCAGGTACACAGTTCTTTGAATGTGGTGTCCCAGATAGACAGGCTGGTGAAGCAGGCCTTTGGGATGGTTACCTTCATTGGGGAGAGCATTAAGAGTAAGAGTTGGGATGTCATGTTGTATCTGTAAAAGACATTGGTGGGGCCACCATAAAAACATTGTTGATCAAGAGGAAGAACTCCTCTCGTCACTTACTTCCTTTAAGGAAGAGCATTAAATATTCTAACCTGGTCTGGCCAACATTTGACTCCAGACCCACAGCAATATGGCTGACTCTGAGCTACCCTCTGGGTAATTAGCAGTTGGATCAAAGAATGTTAGTCCAGGCAGTGACACCCACATCCCATGAATGAATAAATAAAAATACCTATGTCCCTCCGCCCCTCTGCAAACCCCTCCAGCTGCAGCAATCCGTCCTGGCTTTGTGACACCCTGACCACTCCCTGGACCACTCTCTGTAACACTCTCACCACCTCCAGCACTTTCACCTCTCCCTGTTCCTATCGTGTCAATAAACCCTGACCATGGTCCCCCTTCACACAGCCCACCTCCTGCTAGCAGACCGTTTGCAAACTGTTTAACATTTACTCCTAAAACACTCTCTCACTTCAGGATTTTAAGTACTTTTTGGTGATCTTCTCAGCCTCATAATCTAGTATGATCCCTTATGTCCTGAGTGCGGGACTAGTGGGGATTTCTTGCTGAGGTTTTTACTGTTTAAGTGGAATGTCCTTCTGTTGAGTGTTTTACACTGTTCCTTCAAATATATTCTGCTGTCCATTTACAGGCACATGTTTCAGTCAGTTTAGCCTGTTTACCTTGGTCAGTTCTCCTCTCGCAAACATGTCATTGGCTATTTTTGTTTCTAGTTGTAGCTTGTCCTTTCTGTGATTCGCTTTAAAACTATATTTATTTAAACTGCACTTTATCACAATTTCCCGAAGGATGTCTGCAGGTGACATTACTCATTCACTAAGTTTCATTACACAGTCGTTCTGCGATAGTTATGTTCCTGAACAGTTGCACAATGTGCTTTTCAAAGAAACACTGAAAAAAATTAACCGAACTCCTTTTCCAATATCAATGTTGACCGTGTGTTGTCCCAGATTATACAAATATTGAAGTTTTCCGAAATGATCACAATGCCCTTATTAAAAAAATTCCAATGAGTTCCTGGTTAATGCAGTGATGAGCAATGAAATACTGTTCGGTGGCTAAAACTGTTCTACTGCTTGTTTCCTTGGCAAGTAGTAGCCAGAATTTACATTCAGACTGACTCTACTTCATGATCTGAAGCCACATGCTTCCTCTGTAATGCCTTTGGTATCCATTATTGTTAGCTTTACCCATGTTGACCGAGTTTCTGCAAGTTTGTGAACTATTGAATATTCCTGTTCACCTTTTGTTCGTCCTGTCACCACGTATTTCTGGTGTTTAAATCTCTTTCACCTCTGTGTCACAAATCCATCCACCTTATTGAAGAGACTTTGTCCATTCCAAAAAATACGTAATTTATTCTTTCCCACAATTTCCTGTCACAAATCGATTCGCTGATGTATAGTTTTAGTTAAACTCTGTCCCACCCTGTTCCTTTCTACTTGTTTACGGCCACATTCCCATGCTGTTCTAATGCGTCACCTTTTCTCTTTGGATCTGGAAAGCTCCTTTCATCTGAACCCTGTCCCTGCGTCCTCTCTGTCAGTTTAAAGTCCTGTCCATAAACCTACCGACATGATTGGCCAGGACACTGGCCCCAGCACAGTTTCAGTGGGACCATCGGAGTGGATTTCTTTAAAAAGTCAAGTATGGGAAATGGATGTCTCTGGCTAACCAGCCTTTCTTGCCCAGCCCTAGCTGCCGTTCAGCGGAGTAACTTGCTCGACCATTTCAGAGGGTAATTGAGAGGCAAACGTTTGCTGTGGGGATGTCATGCAGACCACGTGAGGATAGGCAGATGTCCTTCTTGAAAGGCGAAGTATTTGGATCTATTGTACATCTGTTATGGTATTTTTAGATTGTCAATTACTATTTTTAAAATAATTTATTTCAGATCCCACCATTTCAGATGGTGGGGTTTAAACCTTCCTCCCCCAAACATTAGCTGAGGTTTTGGATACATGCTCTAGCAATAACACCACTAGACCTTCACCTCGCCTGCTCACAGGCTATTCATCCCTGAACACTGATACCAGTGCATCATGTAGCTAAACCTGCTTTTCCTTCATGATTGTTTGATCCTGATACCTTCCTGCACTCTGGTGATATCACTTAGTATCTCTCCATGTGGTATCCCTCATTGTGTCGGTCCAATGTCTGCCTCTGTCAGTGTCTCTCACCTTTTCAGATCTACTCCAGATCCTGAGCCAACAGAATTCTCCACTCCACAGAGACACAACAGCACAGGCCAGGAATGGAGACTGGGATTTTCCAGATCTCTGTGGGACTCACTGCCATTCTCTATGTGTAATCCTCACTACATCAGTCAAATTTCCCATTCTGCCTATTTTTCTATCTCCTGCAGGTAATCAGGAAAAATAGACTTCCCAACTACTGGGTATCTTGTTCATCACCACATTGAAGATGGGTGGTCAGCCAGAGAGACAAAGGGCAGGGAGATCTGGAACCTTGAATAAATCCTGCAGTGAGGTAACATCACTCACAGTGAACAGAGCAGAGAGCAACGAGAGGGTTCCAAACATCGGCGAACAAGACATGACTTAGATACAGTGTTGGAGGGGGAGCACAGTACAGATACACCCCAAGACAATCACCACCCCTACTGTAAGTTATGTTGAACTGAGACAGCATCGGGAGTGTCACAGATATCTATCCAGGCCTGTGATGTCTTAGTGAACATCAGTATAACAGAGGGGAAGGCAGGCTTCCCATGAGTGGGTGGGAATGCTGCCTGGGATCTTTCTGTTCTGTGTTCTCTCTCCAACACTGTACATTTACAATGTCTCATGGACCAGTCTCTTCAATAATTTTTAACTCCTATAACAGTTCCTGTCCCTGTAACCTCCTCCCTTCCTGATATCCCTCCACAGATTTGAAATATACTGCATTCTCGATTACCATATCCATCGCTGTAACTTGCTTCAGTGCCTAAACATGCCTTATCTCAGTCGTCTCCTCCTCCAATAACTGGAGACAAAACCATGCAGATCAGAAATGGTTCCTTTGATCCAACTAGTCCATGCTGACCACAGTTCCTGAAGGATTTGCATTTGCCTGCGTTTGGTCCCTATCCCGTCAAACCTTCTCCTCTCCATTTACCTGCCCAAATGTCTTTTCCGTGATGGAATTGTACTTTTCTCTACCACTACAGCAGCAGCTCATTCAATATGTGCACCATTCTCTGTGTAAAAATGTTCTCCTCTGGTCGTTTTTAAGTATTTCCTCTCCCACCTCATATTTATGTCCTCTAGTTATGGATTCCCCTACCCTGGGGTAGAGACCTTCACCATTCACCCTACGTATATCCCTCATGTTTTTATAAACCTTTATACGGTCACCCCTCAGCCAGCTACACCCAATGAGAATATGAAGGCTAATGATACAAATCTCTGCCACATTCCCCACTGCCACTTTGCCACAATGTTCTGGAATACACTTGTTCAGGACCTAGGGCTTTCTCTACCTTTGTGTTCTAAGACCTCCATCACCACCTCTTCAGTAATGGGGACTCTTTTCAACACATCACTGTTTCTTTCTTTTGTTTCCTAATTTTTGTCCACAGTACTTTCTGACATGAAATATTCATTTCAGGTCGCGGCCATCTCCTGTGTTTCCAGGCATAGATTGCCTCATTGATCTTTGAGGGGCCTTATTGTCTCTCTAGGCCTTATTGTCTCTCTAGTAGTTTTTTTGTACTTGTATGCAGTAGAATCTTTTTTGGATTCTCCTTAACCTTATCTGCCAAATCTATCTAATTTCACCCATGTTGCTTTCCAGCTTATCCAGCCTCTCTGTTTCTGTCAAACCCTGCAGTATCAGTAACATCTTCATCAATCTTCGCTCCATTTGCAGATTCAGAATATGCTTCCTAAAGCAGGAGGATCAGAATTCGATACAGTACTCCAGCTGGAGACCCTGCAATGTCTGATACAGCCGTATCATGATGGACCAACTCATGTCCTCAATGCTCTGACCCATGAGGGCTAGTCTGCCTAATCTGCTTTTCTCCTTCCTGTCGTGGGCGGCACGGTGGCACAGTGGTTCGGACTGCAGCCTCATAGCGCCAGCCTCAGGCGACTCTCTGTGTGGAGTTTGCACATTCTCCCCGTGTCTGCGTGGGTTTTCTCTGGGTGCTCCGGTTTCCTCCCACAATCCAAAAATGTGCAGGTCAGGTGAATTGGCCATGCCAAATTGCCCGTAGTGTTAGGCGAAGGTGTAAATGTGGGGGAGTGGGTCTGGGTGGGTTGCGCTTCGGTGGGTTGGTGTGGACTTGTTGGGCCGAAGGGCCTGTTTCCACACTGTAATCTAATCTAATAGTCTAAAAAAAAACCTGTGATGGCACTTCCAAGGAACAATGTAAATGCAGCCCTTGGTCTCTCTCCGTTCGACTACACAGTCCAGAGCTCTGCTATTAATTGTATTCGTCGTCCCTGTTTTGTCTTAACAAAATCAAATACCTGAATTCAGCTCCATCTTTTATTTCTTAACCCACTTGCTCAATTGGTTAAGATCACCTTTGATAATTGTATTCACTGCCCACTATAACTCTTATTTTACTATCCACAAACTTACTAACAATAATTCATATATTCTTGTTTATGTCAATAATACACATGCGTGACCCCAGCACCAATGCTTATGGCACACCGCTGGTCAGAGGCCCCCCAGTCTGCACAACAACCCTCTCCCACCATCCTCTGTCTCCTACTGTCAAGCCCATTTTGTGTCTGTTTGTCTCGTTAGCCCTGATCCCATGTGATCTAACCTTACTAACCAGTTCACCACGCTAAACCCTGTCTAAGGCCTTGCTGAAGTCAGGATAGACAACGTCTACTGCTCTGCCTTCTTCAATCTCCTTGGTCACCTCTTCAACAAACTCTATCAAGTTTGAGAGACATGACTTTGTATGCACAAAGCTATGCTGACTATCCCTAATCAATCGTTGCCTTTCCAAATGCATGTCAGTCCTGTCCCGTGGAATTGCTTCCGACGACATTGGCACGACTGACATCAAGCTAATTGGCGTTTATGTCCCCAGCTTTCGGTCGCAGCCATTCCTAAATACTGGCACAACATTAGGCAACCTCCAGTCACCCAGCCCACCACCCGTGGCTGTCAGTGATAGAACAATCGTCTGTTTCTTCCCTAACTTACCTCAATGTCCTGGGATATACTTGATTAGTTCCTAGGGAGTTGTCTAATTTTAATGTGTTTGAAAACCTTCACCACCTCCTGTTCTCCAATGTGGACTCTTGAAAGCATCACTGTTTATTTCCCTGCTTTCCAGTGTGTTTTCCACAGTAAGTTCTGTCGCGAAGTGTTTGTTTCGGATCACACCCATTTCCTGTGGGTTCAAACACTGATGGCTTCATTAATCTTTAAGGGGTCACATTCTGTCCCGAGTTATTCTTCTGTTGTTAATATACTAGTAGAATCTCTCTGGATTTTCCTGAACCTTCTCTGCCAAAGCCCTGTCATTCCCCTTTACGCCCTCATGGTTTCCATCTTTAGAGTAATACTACATCCACAATGTTCTTCAAGGGATTGACTTAATCCAGCTGGCTGTATATGACATGTGTCCCCTTCTGTCTTGACCAAAACCTCAATATCGCCAGTCATCCAATTTTTCCCACTTGAGTCAGCATGGTCCTTGACACTAACAGGAATATGCTGGCCCTGAAATCTTAATTTATCTCTCTTTTGAAAGAATCCCACTTGCCCGACGTTCCTTTACTAGCAAACAGCCTCCACAAATCAACTTTTGGACAGTCTTGCCTAATACCTTTTGGACTGGGGCAAGGCCAGTTTTGATCTTTAACTTGTGGACCAAGCCTGTCCTTTTCCATCGCTATTTTCAAACTAATAGAATTGTGGTAACTTTGCAAAAGTGCTTCCCCACAAACACTTCAGCCCCTTTTAATACTTTGTTTCCCAAGGGGAGGTCAGGTTTTATCCCTTTCTCCAGTCGGGCCAGTTACATACTGATTGAGAGAGTTTTCTTGAACACACTGAACAAATCCCTCCCATCCCAGCTGTGAACACTGTGGCAGTCCCAGTCTAGATTTGGAAAGTTAAAATCCCCGACCATTACATCCCGATCCTTCTTACAGATATCTGAGATCTCCAACATATTTGCTGCTCAATTTCCCGCTGACTACTGCGGGCCCGTAATACCGTCATATCAAACTGACTATTCATTCTTATTTCTCAGTTCCACTAACATAGCTTCAGTGGGCGATCCTCAGGAATATCCTCTCTGTGCTGCAGTGATGTTTTCACTGATCCACTCCCCCTACTCTCTTGTCTCCCCTTCTAACCTTCCTGTTGAATCTGTCCTCTGGAACAATGATCTGTGAGTCCTGTCCGTCCCTTAGCTGTGTTTCTGTAATTCCTGTGATTTCCCAGTCCCATGTTCCCATCTATGCCGTGCGTTCATCTGCCTGACCTGTCAGGCATTTTACATCAAAATAAATGCAGCTTAATTCATCAGTTTTCCCTCATTGCCTGCTGTGCTCTTACCTGGTTATCAATTGAAATTACTCTGTTGAAACTCTGTCCCAGCCTCAACCTTCAGACTGCAGCCTGAGACCATCCCCCTCACTGTGGACAACACCCTCACCTTTCACGTCTTTTGTAAACCTACTAACGAAAACTTCTGCTTTCACATCTGAGTGATTAATGCCCCTCATATGTTCCTCCCCATCTCTGTGATATTCTTCAGTTACTGCATTTCTCATTCTTTATCTCCAGAGCTTCCAATCCCCCTGATCGCTGTAAGGATATTGATCCCTTGCAGCATGTTTAACACCAGTAGCAGCCTCCAACTCCTCAACGCATCCTGTCCCTGTAACCTCCTCAAATACTACAGCTCACTGTCTTTGTAATATCTTCCATAATCTGCAATCCTGTTGATTTCTGTAACCTCCTCCAGAACAGCACTCCACATCTCTGTGTAACTGATAGGAATGCTGCAAACCTGCCTTCACAGTCCTCACAAGTTCTCTGAGCTCCTTCAGACCTACAACCCTGAGTATCTCTGGCTCCTCCAATCCCTACACTTCTCCCTGGCTGTGTGAACTGATCCAGACCCTTCAACCCTCTCTATCTCCCTCTCTCTTGCAACTCCAACTTTTGTCCATGTCAGTGTAGCTCCCAGCACCAACAATCCTCCCGGGCTCGATAAACTGCAGCTCCAACTACCACTCCAACTGTCTAATATCCAGTGCCTACAATCCTCCCTTTCTCCTAAAACTTCTGTAGCTCCAACTACCACCAATCTCTGTTTAATCTCCAGTCCCGACAACCCTCCCAATCTCTGTATTTCCTGAAGCTCCAACGACCACCCATATCTGTGTAATCTCTAGTCCCTATATTCCTCACTATCGCTGTAACTCCTTCAGGACTGATAACCCTGTAAATCTCCTTGACATCTTTCAGCCCAAAAACCTATCTGATTTCGAACCACCAACAGTGATCTCAAACCACCTGAACGCTAACATCCTCCAGTCTCTACAACCCAGCTTTTCTCTGTTAGCTTCTCTGGTGTCTGTATTCCCCTTTATCTCCAGTTACAGATCCTTGCTCAGGGAAACAATGTCTCTGTACCGAATCTGTAAGAACACAAGAATCTTCGGTGTATCAATAAATTTGCCTCATTTTCTAAATTTTCACGACTGCAAGTTCAACCTTCTCCACCTCTTCTCATAAATATCCCTCCATTTTGAAGAACAACCTAGTGAACCTTCTCTGGGCTGCCTCCAATGCAAGGACATTTTCCCTCCAGGTAGGGGACCAAACTTGTTCACAGTATTCTCAGTGTGGGCAGGCTGGAGTCCTCTATATTTATTACAAGCCTTCCGTATTTTTATTCTCCATTCCCTTTGAAATCAATGCCAGCATTCCTTTTGCCTTCTCTGTGTCCTGCTGGCCCTGTATGCCATCTTTCTGAGATTTATACACAATGATTCTCAAGTTACTCTGTGATGTAGCTTTCTGGAGTTGATCTGAAACCAAGTGGTGACAGCAAAAATCAGGAAAGTGCTGGAATGTATGGTAAACAATATGCCAGAAATGATAACTACACACTTGGAAACCTACGGAAAAAGGGCAGCCCATCAGACCATCATGTATAGGAGCAGAATTAGGCCATTCGGTCCATCGGGTCTATTCCACTATTTGCTTATGGCTGAATTGTTTCTCAACCCCAATCGCTCACTTACTCCGGGTAACACTTGATCTCTTTATTCATCAAGAACCTAGCTATCTCTGAGTTAGATACACTGAATCACTTAGCATCCACAGCCCCATGATGCAGTGAGTTCCACTGATCCATCACCTACTGGCTGAATAAATTCCTCCACATCTCTATTCTGAAGGGCCGTCCCTTCACTCTGAAGCAGTGCCCTTGGCCCCTAGTCTCTCTTCCTCGTGGAAACATCTTGCCCCCGTCCACTCCATCCAGGCCCCTCAGTATTCTGTAAGTTTGAACAAGGTTCTACGCCGCCGCCGCCTAAACTTCATCAAGTGCAGACCCAGAGACTTCACCTGCTCCTCATATGATACAAAATTCATCGCTGGGATCTTTCTTGGAAACCCATTTCTCATACCCCTTCACATTCTTTGTCCAGACTCTTAATGTATAATGAGCAGAGTGTCATCCCAAAACTGACCCCTGCGGTACTCCCCCCATCACCAGTTCCCATCGTGAAAAATTGCCCTTTCTTCAACTCTCTGCCTTGTGCCAATCAGACAAATCCTCTATCCATGTTCTGCATGTTGTTCTGAAACGGAAATTTAATTTCACACCCACGGCTGGATTTATTTTTCTGTCTGGCTGTAAACAGCAGAGTTTCCCCATTACCTTCCCATCTGTAATTCCCTGGAGAAGGTGGTGGGGAGCTGCCTTCCTGACCCATTGCAGTCCTTTGGGTGTAGGGACAGACACAGTGCTGGGAGGATGGAGCGTGGCTTGGGGGGTACCTTGGAAATGCTGGTGTTCCTGTGCACCTGGAGCTCCTGTCCTTCCAGGGAATAGTGGTTCCGGGTTTGTGAAGTACTGTTGAAAGGGCCTGCCTGAGTGACCTCAGTGCTGCTTGTAGATCTTTTAATACGTCATTCATTAATGAACATGAGCTCTGTTGGCTGAGCCAGCATTTATTGGCGATATGGAGTTGTCCCTGAGAAAGTGGTGGTGAGCTGCCTTCTTGAGCCACTGCACCAGCCGTTGGAACTGTTGTTATCTGTGTCCCATTCAGCAGGTGCTTGTCCTCATGTCTGCAACTGCATACAGACAATGCAGCTCTCCCTTTCATATCCTATATACTCCCCGCCATATAAATCTGACAGTTCCTCACAATATCTCACCTTCTCCATTCCCATCTGTGCTAGAGATCACTGAAATTCATTTATTCTTGTTTAAACTTCTGATCACCCAAAATCTCTCCCTTTTAAAATGTGTAACCCTTTCAGCTGCTGTAACTCTCCATATAACTGTAATCAATGATAGCACAGGTTCCCTTCCTAAATCTCTGTAATTACAATGGTTGCATGTGCTAAATTGGCAATTTTCTTTCTCCTTATACATCTCAGGACTTCCAGCCCCTATAATCCCAATATTTGGAATGCTCCCATTCTCTGCACCTCCTCATGTCCTGAGGGTCCTTGAACACCACCAGTGCTCCAAAAGTTTATATTACCCCCAAGTTACTGCAAGTCTTCTAACTCTGTAATATCCAACAGTCTCCAGTACCATACGACACTTTCTGGCTATCAATTTGCATTTGTTGAAGAATACACATCTCTGTAATCAACTCAGAAAAAGCCCTTTAGACTGTACAAAGCTCCGTCATGAATAAGCCACTATCTCTCTGTGTCCTTTGCCTTCATCAGTATATGCAACTCTCGTGTATCTTCTAGCAAACTTCTTCAGATGCTGCAGATCAGCCTAGCTCCCTAGATAACCTGTTCCATTCCATATGGCTCGCTCAATCACTGTGACACCCTCTGCTCTGTCTAATTCTCCTCTTTTCCAGGCACAACAGTAATTCTGTAAGGCAGCAGTGCGGAATGGGACGTTATAAATCTCAGCTGAGGCTTGAGGCCTGCCATTACCTGGGAGTCACAAGGACAGAGAACCTGAGAGAGTGCGGGAGAATATTAATCAGTAGCGAGGGTCGGGACCGACTGGGACTTGGAGTAGGAGAAAAAGCAGAGCAGGAGGCTTGAAACCAGCACTGAGGCACAGAGGGAGTGACCATATGAGGGAGCAACTTGGAGCAGGAGCTTGAGTCTAACATACCTGGGAGTTACAGAGGCAGCAAAGCAGGAGGATATAAATCAGCACTGAGGATTAAGGCTGAGTCACACCTGGTAGTCACAGCGACAGTGACCCTATGAGGGAGCAGAGTGGAGTGGGTGCTGGAGGATTACACGGACCTGGGAGTCACAGAGACAGTGAACCTGTGAGGGAGCAGAGTGGAGTGGGAGCTTGAGGATTACACGTAAGTAGGGGTTGCAAAGACAGTGCCCCTGTGAGGGAGCAGTTTGGTGTCGGAACTGGAGAATTACACATCCCTGGCAGTCACAGAGACGGTGACCCAGTGAGGGAGCAGAGCGCAGTGGGAGCTGGAGGATTACACGTCCCTGGGAGTCACAGAGACAGTGACCCTGTGAGGGGGCAGAGTGGAGTGGGAGCTGGAGGATTACACGTCCCTGGGAGTCACAGAGACAGTGACCCTGTGAGGGGGCAGAGTGGAGTGGGAGCTGGAGGATTACACATCCCTGGGAGTCACAGAGACGGTGACCCTGTGAGGGAGCAGAGTGGAGTGGGAGCTGGAGGATTACACGTATCTGGGAGCCACAGAGACAACTTTCTGCTACTGGGACCTGCCTGCACTGAGTTTGGAAGAAGTGCAAGAGCCATCACAGAAAAGGCTGTAAGTTCATTGGCTGATAAATACACCGTTATTAACGACTATCAGTTAATTGCTGTAAGTCAGCAAAGTTAATTTTCCAATTCTGAAGTAAGGTTCGAACTCAGAATTAAGAGACACTGTGAAATTCTGTGCCAATATAGTCAATTACCCTCAGTAAGCCACAGTGGAATAAGGGACTTAACCATATTGTTATTTCCCGGATGTTAACTTCATTCTAAGTAATTATTTAAGTTATTCTAGACTGTTGCATTTTACGACATGGCAAGACATATTTGTCAGATGGAAATTATGTTCTGTTACATTGGGAATTCATAGCCCCTGCTCGTGTCCTAGATGAACACGGGGTCTCGGAGATCAGACAGTGCTAGAGACTCTGTGATGCTGAGAGTTATGGGGATAGCGCACACAGAGAGCAGATCACCCTGCAGACATGACAGCCTGGAATAAGGAAGGGAATGGGGGACTAGGCAATCGAAGAGAAACAGTCAGGGAATCCAGGAATACCGTGATATCTCCCTCCCAATTCAGTTTCCCAGTTTGGAAGCTGATTAAGGTGTAGGCTGCTCAAGGGAGGGCAGTCAGAGCCATGTCTGTGGCCCCACAAGCAGCCTGACTGTATAGGATCGGAGGTAGAAGGAAGAAGGAACAATAGGAACAGGAGATTCCGGAAATTGAAGAAGATGTCAGTGTTTCTGTAATTTCAGGATAGTGGGGTTAAGAATGTCACTGTGTCTGCAGGACATTCGTCTGGGGTATAGTGAGCAGTCCAAGGTCACGTCCATGCTGATAGGAATGATCTGGGTAGGAAGGGTGAAGTGGTCTGGGAATCAGAATTTAGGGAGCTAGGTGGATAGTTAGCAAGCAGGACCTCAAATGTAGCAATCCCTTGGTTACTGCCAGTGCCGTGTCAAAGTGAGAACAGAACTCTGAGTTTTAGGTAGATGAGAGTGTGACTGGAACGATGGTGCAGCAGGAAGGGCTTCAGATTCCTGCGACACTGGGACTGGTTCTGAGGAAGGCAGCAATTGTGCAAGGTGGATGGGCTAACGTGACAGAACCGGGACTGAATTTCTTACGGGGTTTTTTGGGAGGGATTGAAAATAACTTGGCCTGTGCTTAGGATCCAAAAAGGAATATTAGAGGAGACTACCAGGATTCTCAAAATACTGGGAGATACATTTGGTACTAACTTACAACAACAAGTTTATCAGTGGAAGATGGAGCAAGAAAGAAAGCCTTAATCTGAGGTTCTCTGCATAGACATGAATACTCGGAGTGTGTAGAGTTACAGATGCAGATTGGTGTGTCTAAATCTGGCTCAAGGAATGGCAGGACTGGGTGTCAAATATTGCTGGGGATAAAGAATTCCAAAATGATAGAAGTGAAGGGAAAGGATGAAGGGAAAAGTACTGGTTTAAATTAGCATTAGTTTAGGAGTCCAAGACAAAGATGATCCATCCAAGGAAACAATTAATTTGGCTGGAGCTACAGAACAAAAAAATATACAATTACACTGTGAGGTACAGTCTGTCGGCAGAAACCAAAAGAAAATGACGGAGGGAATAAATATTAACTGATATTAACTGTGTTATTGGTGTTGCAGGGTCACGAGGTTCGAGTATTCCTAGATTACATGGAGGAGAGCTTACTGCCGGAGTATGTGTCCAGCCCAAGACAACATGTACTGTTGGACTTGGTCCTTGGAAAAAGATGGGGCAAGTAGATCCAGTCTCAGTAGGGGAAGATTTTGGGGAACAGCGATCATTTTATTGTAAAGTTCAGGATGATGGTAGAGAATGATATAAGTAACTGAGAGTGAGAAACATTAGTGGACTGAGAGCAGCCTTCAATGGGGCAAGAATGAAGCTGGGAAGGTTTGACTGGAACACCAATTTGGTCAGAAAATGACAAACTGAACCATGGGCTCCCTGCAAAGACAAGATGGCTTGGGTCCAGTTGAGGAATGGTCCCTCAAATAGGAACAGCAGGATAAACAACCCCAATGCTGCTTCGTGTGATAAACAATAGAATTTGTGTCAGATGGAGAATCGAATTAAGAGCCACGAGGAATGCTGGAGGTTCAGAGGGGAGATGGTAGAGCAGAGGGGAATTATGGGAAAACTGAGAGCCACCATAGAGCTGTCCCGGAATCCTCCTGCGGGCCCCTCATAACGAGCGTATCAAAAGATGGAGTAAGGCTGCGTCAAAATTAGAAAGAGGAGTTATACCTGGAAAAAGATCTTCGCAAGTAGTTAAGATGCACTTAGATGCGTTGTAGATGCATGTTTGACTGAAACATTCAGGAGGCGATTAGATGATATTTGATACAAAACAAATGTGAGGATGTGAATGAAGGAGGAGATCATTACTCAGCAAAGAGTTCAGTTGAAGAGCTGGGGTAGTCATGATCGATCAAATGATACCATTCTGTGCCAAAAGGCGTCTGTGTCATTCCGTGTGATGTCTTGAGAGTCCTCCAAATCCATAAATATCCCGTCTTTATAACCTCGTCGATCCTGTATGATACATTCTAAATCTCCATCAGCCAATGTCGCCGTCCTTATCTCTGTAACTCATACAGGCCATACAAACCTCCTTTCTCTGGAATCTCCTCCAGCCCCAATAACCTTTCCTCTCTATAAAATATTTCTCAAGTCTTTACAGCTCTCCCCTTCTCTGCAACTATCTGATCCATAGAAACCTAATCTTTGCAATCTCCTCCAATCCACACAACAATCAGCCTTACTAACCTCCTCCTGCCCTGACAGATTGCAATATCTCCATAGACTCCAGCCACGACAGTGTTCATTATATCTCCAACGTTCTCCATCACTGACAACACTGCCAATCTATTTTCTTTGCTCCAGTTCCTACAATTTTCCCTGTTGTGTACCCTAATCCAATGCCTAACCAGCTGTGTAATATCCTCTAGTCCCAACCATGCTCCTGATTCTGTAACCACCTTCTGCCCCGACACAGCTCACTGTCTCTGCAACCTCCAGATTCTAAACCTGTCCTTATCTGTGGAAATTCTCCCAGCCCTCCCCCTCTCTGTAATATCTACCAGATGTTAAAACTGAAATAACTCCACAGAGGCTGGTATCCTGTTACCAAATCACCTTTTATGTCTTCATGCATGATCCATGGCACTGACCCAAGCTAGCTCAGAGCCGGCTCTTATAGTCAACAGAGCCCCTGAAGCTTCTGTTTATTTATGAGCCAGGATTCCCTGATTAGAGCCAGTTAACAGTCCCAATCAGGTAACACGTATTAATGAGATTTAACTGACTGACCTCGTTCCAATCACTGTAAAAACACTCTACGTATCTCTAAGGTTAATTAACACCTACAAATCCCCTAGTCTCTGAAACCTCCTCCAGTTTCGCCAATGCTGTCTCTGTAAAGTTCCCCAAGGACAGTCCTGTACCTTTCAGTCGATCCTCCTGTTATCAATCTCCTGCAGGACCAATACAAGCTTTTTTTCCTGTTTTCTACAAACTCTCCGTCTCAATGTTCTCCACCCAAAATGTCTCTTCCTAATCACTAACTGGTTCCAAAGACTCGGTCTGCCGTTTGTGTGTGACGTTCTTCATAAGGAGGAAGGGGTATTCGAAACAGGGAGCTTCATAAGGCATGGAGACCTTTACACAAATAGGAATGTTTGTAGAAACTAGTGGGTTTACAGAAGTGGGAAGGGTCATGGAACATGTAGGATGTTTCAGAGACTGGTAGTATGTAGGCACAGTGGACAGAATTTTTTTTATATCTGGAGCTGAGAGGTAAAGATAAATAAACCATGTGATAAATTGTCCCGGTAACATTTTCATCAGGTGTCGGGGAGGGTTTCTCTCTACAAGGCTCTCGTAGCCAGAATATTGATCTGGCTGCTCCAGCTTCATTTTCACTTCAAACAAAACCTAAAACTATTCTTGTCTTTGTAATCTTCTTCAGCCTCTAGAACAACCCATATCCCTGCAATATCCCATAACTTTCACACAACTTCCTATCTCTCTAACCACCTATGGACCCTACAGCAATTCTGGACTTTGCACTTGCTACCATCCCTGAATTCCTTCCTAACGTTTGAACAAGGCCAATGAAATGGTAGATTTAAATAACATGAACCAGGTCAGATGGAGCTGTCATAATGGAGATGTGGCTCCAGTGTGACAATGACCGAGAACTGAATATATCAAAGGGGTTTACCATTTACACAGGAAGGATAAAAAGGCTAACTCAGTGAAGTACACTGTGTATAAAGATTGGGATCAGTATTATTGTGATGATAATCAATTCACACACTGCTCCTCCCTGTTTTCTCCCCTCATTCCTGCGTATTGATCCTGTCAGATATTGGTAAATCTTGAAAACTTCATAAAATAGTACAGTATAGAGGAAATCACTCTGCACACTGTCTACATTGGACAAGATGTCATGTTATTTTTGAAGCCCTAGTTCTCTCTCCCCAGAGACGATAGGCCTTCCAGTTCAGCTCCCGGCACCTTTTTAAAATGGTTTGACAGTTTCTACCTCGACTCCACTTCCATGCGTGACTCCCAGATCTCAACCATACTCTGGGTGAAATAACAACCTTCCTCAGTACTTCGCTAATATTTCAATTAATTACGTTTAATATTCACCGTTTGTAATGCAATTCTACAAGAGCAAAATGTTCTCTCCCTTTCTACACAGGCTCCTGACAATATGTGCACCCCAATCAAATCTCCTCTCAGTATCCTCCATTCCCCTATCTTTCCCCATAACTGCACTTCCACTGTCACAGGGTAACGGATCTCCTCTGTACCCTCTCCAGTCCAATTCCATCCTTCCATGTGATCGGGTGACCAGAACTGTATACAGTCCCCAAGCTGTGACTGAACTCATTATTTATACAGTTCCTGCCTAAGCTTCCTGCTCTGAAATTCTGTATTTTGGCTGACAGAGAAAATCATGCCAATTGCTGCATTAAAAAGATTATTGATCTGTCCAGCTACCTTCATTTATCTGCCCACACTGACCATACTCTCATTTATTGTGTATTCCTCTCTATTGTTGATGTCCCCAAATGCCTTGCCTTGCACTTCTCTGGGTTGTTTGCTCCATTCACCTGGACCCCACAGTTTCTGTTTTTAAGCAGTCTGCCATGGGATCTCTTGTCAAATCCAAGTAAGTCACATGCAGTTCCAAGTTACTGCCTCAAACCGACACAGTCAGATTAATTACACACGATCTTCCTTGAAAAAATCAAGACCGACTCTCCTGGAGTCCCTGGGATTTCCTCAGTGACAGTTTATCCACTGTCGCAGAATTCTAACCTCGACCTATTCAGTCAGTCACTTGCTCCACATTAAACAAAGTTGCGGTATTAGCTGTTCTCCAGGCCTCCGGCACCATCCCTGCATCCAGGGAGGATTTGATAATGTAGGTAAGTATAAGGCAGGGGATTTTCCCCGGCACCTTTTAACAGTCTGGAACATTGTGTTACCCCTTTTTAAGGAATTGAATCTCCTGTATAATTCTCCTTTCCAAGTTTGTTTCTCCCAATATTTCATCCCTATTTTGATTCAGACAGACAGAGGCCAAACCCATCTTATGATTTGGTCAAGTCTCATTTTAATCGGGTTTCATGGAGTGTTTCTCTCCACAAGGTGAATTGCATTTTCTCATGATACCATACCCAATCTGCCTTATACCCTACCTGCCTGCGTGGTCTTTCTCTCATCTGACACTAACGTGATGATTTTTCCCCTTCTTCATAAGAATTGCCCTCTGCCTGGATACCCAAGAATTTACCAGCCTCCCTGTTTCCAGGAGCCATCTTTAAAAAGTCATTTTACTCTTGGATTGTGAAGTCGAAATTAGCCTGGACATGGCAGAAGGGATTAAACTGGGGCTCCACTTTGTGGGCAAGGCCCTGGTCCTGGTGTATGACATGGTTCATGAGAGGGACATTATCTTCCTCCAGGGATTGCAGGGGAAGCTATGACACTAGACCCTGCCAACTTGGTCAGAAGCTGATCCCTGGGTCAGTGAGGTGCCAGCCTTCTGGGTGAATATCTATCATTATAGGAAGGAGGTCAGTGACCTTCTCCCCTGCACCAGGGTAAGTGCCACCATCTGCACTTTGTGACTTCACTCTCACTCTCTCTGTTACTGCACCCACATCCCACCAAGGCTCATTTTCTCCCACTGTCAGTGAATGCAGCACCTTCTCTCAGTCTCTCTGTAATCTCTTCTCTGCCCAACTCTGCCTGGTGTCTGTGCTGCCCACTCACTCACTCAGAACACCTCGACACCTTCCCCCCAACTGTCCCAGCACTAACAGCTGTACCAACCACTTCCATTTCCCTAATCCTCCTTGGTAATTCTCACATTCCAGAAGGAACCATCCCACACTAGGGCACAAAGAACGAAGAGGGATATGGGGCAGCCTAATATTCATCTCCTCACCCCCTAACAGGGGAAGGATCCTGACCCTAACAACCACGAGAGGCTGACTGACCATGTCCAAGCTCCCAGACTGGACTCTGAGACTCCCCCTGACTCACTCTGCTGGGCACCGTGACTGACCGTGTCCAAGCTCCCGGACTGGGATCTGAGACTCCCCCTGACTCACTGTGCTGGGCACCGTGACTGACCGTGTCCAAGCTCCCAGACTGGATTCTGAGACTCCCCCTGACTCCCTGTGCTGGGCACCGTGACTGACTGTGTCCAAGCTCGCTGACTGGGATCTGAGACTCCCCCTGACTCACTGTGCTGGGCACCGTGACTGACCGTGTCCGAGCTCCCGGACTGGGATCTGAGACTCCCCCTGACTCACTGTGCTGGGCACCGTGACTGACTGTGGACAATGATATCAAGCTTCCTGAGTTTGTGTTCCTGCTAAACACCAAGACAATACAGCAGATGGTGAAACAGGTAGCTCTAGCTGAGGGGAAACGCTGCTAAAGGCAGGGTAAGGCAAGGCAATAATTCTGTGAGCATTCAAGTCAGTTCAAAGTGAGTGTGTACAAACACAGAGTGAGCAGCCCAGAGGGACAAGCCATGAGCTGTGAGTGTGTTTCCTGAGCACAGTGTCCTTGTAGCAGCATTGCAATGAGAGTTGTCAGTATACCCTGAGCTGCAGCATTGAAGTGCTGAAGCGTACTGTCAGTGGGTCCGGGATGTGCTGGGAATGCATGGTGAGGCTGGCATGTGTCAGATGCCATCATTGGTGGGTGTGTACATGCAGCTCCTCTCTGTGCAGTGTCCCCCGAGATGATGTTGTTCAGGATAGAAGTCTGCAGGAGCAAGCGCCGAGATGGAGTCACCAGGTAACAGGTCTGACTTTCGTGTCAAATTCTCCATATTGAGTTTCCCCACAGTGGGGGAGGATATGAAGCTGCAAGTTGATGAGGGGGTGGATCTATAATAATGTGGTTGTTGATCATCAGTAATCCTTCAGTGAGGATCTCGCCTCTCCCGTGCTCAAATCTTGACATTAACAACAGTCCAGTACAGGAACAGGCCTTTCAGCCCAGCAAGCCCGCACTGACGCATGATGCCGTTCTAAAGTTAAAACAAAAGTTTTTGCTCCAACACCCTCTATGTCATTCTATTCCCTACTTGCTTATACTTGTGCCAAGATCCCTCTTAAACCTTGCTATATTGGCTTCTTCCCCTCTATCATTTCATTCCAGGCACTTTACATTCTGTCTGTAACAGCAAACGAAACTTACCTATCACATCTCCTGAACTTTCTCTCTTTTACCTAAAACCTACAGTCCTGAGTAATTGATACTTCTACTCTGGGGGGAAAAAGCCTCTAACTGTCCTTCTATCTATGCCTCTGATAATTCTGTAAATATCTGTCAGGTAGCCCCATATCCAATGATGCCCAGGTGCACACAAACCCTATATGTTCAATTTCTCCTTCTGACTAATACCCTCCAAACCAGACAACATGCTGGTAAAATTTTTCCATACCCTCTCCAACACTTCAACATTGTGTGGCAAAGAGTACTGTACACAATATTCTAAATGTACCTCGAAATAAGTTTCTCTACAGCTGCAATATGACCTGTTAGTTTTCATACTGCATGCTCTGATGCATGTCTGCAAGTTTGCCATCAGTTTTCTTGATCACCCTATCCACCCGTGTTACCCCTTTCAAGGAACTGTGGAGCTGTACACCTAGATTCCTTCGGATGTTGATGCAATCAGTAGTTTTTCCATACAATTTATACTTCTCTCCTGCATTCGACCTTCTAAAACGCATCACGTCACAACTGTCCAGATAAAGTTACATCTATGTTTTCTCTGTTCAAGTCTGCAGCTGACCTATATCCCGCTGTATTCTCTGGCAATCATCCTCACAATATGCACCTCCACCAATCTATTTACAGATCACAAAAGCACTGACCCACCACTACTCTGTCTTCTCAGACCAAGCAGTTCTCTATCCATCTTACCAACTGATCCCCTTTCACTTCACCTTCTGTATGAGCCTGCCATAAAGAAGCATATTAAAGGCCTTGCTAACATCCAAACGGCCAACATCCAGCCCCATTCCCTCATCAATCAATTTTGTCACTTCCTCAAAATATTCAGTCATGTTTGTGAGACATGATCCTCCCCACACAACTGTGTTGCCGGTTGCTAGTAAATCCAGATTAGAGTACTGTTGGAGCTGTACTCATTCAGACAAGTGATTATTCCATCATGTCCCTGACTTGAACCTTGGAAAGTAGATTCGATTCCATACAGTGTGGAAACAGGGCCTTACATTCCTTACAGTATGGAAACAGGGCCTTTGGCCCAACTAGTCCATACCAACCCTCCGAAGAGTAACCCACCCAGACCGATTTCCCTCTGACTAAAGCACCTATCACTATGGGCAGTTTAGAATTGCCAATTCACCTGACCTGCACATCTTTGAACTGTGGGAGGAAACCACGCAGACACGGGGGGAATATGCAAACTCCACACAGTCACCCAAGGCCGGAATTGAACCTAGGACCTTGGTGCTGTGAGGCAGCAATGCTAAGCACTGAGCCATCGTGCCGTTCTTGATGGTTAACATATAGTGGGGGCTGTGACAGTTACTGGACAGTGGGAGGTATGTCGGGTGTGATGGTTACTATACAGTGGAAGCTATGTCCGTTCATGGTGGTTACTGTACAGTGGGAGGTATGTCAGGCCGTGATGGTTACTGTACAGTGGGAGGTATGTCGGGGTGTGGTGGTTACTGTACAGTGGGAGGCATGTCCGGCTGTGGTGGTTACTGTACTGTGGGAGGTATGTCGGGGTGTGATGGTTACTATAAAGTGGAAGCTATGTCCGGCCATGGTGGTTACTGTACAGTGGGAGTTATGTCGGGGTGTGGTGGTTACTGTACAGTGGGAGGCATGTCCGGCTGTGATGGTTACTGTACAGTGGGAGGTATGTCGGGGTGTGATGGTTACTATACAGTGGAAGCTATGTCCGGCCATGGTGGTTACTGTACAGTGGGAGGTATGTCGGGGTGTGGTGGTTACTGTACAGTGGGAGGTATGTCGGGGTGTGATGGTTACTGTACAGTGGGAGGTATGTCGGGGTGTGATGGTTACTGTACAGTGGGAGGTATGTCGGGGTGTGATGGTTACTGTACAGTGGGAGGTATGTCGGGGTGTGATGGTTACTGTACAGTGGGAGGTATGTCGGGGTGTGATGGTTACTGTACAGTGGGAGGTATGTCGGGGTGTGATGGTTACTGTACAGTGGAAGCTATGTCCGGCCATGGTGGTTACAGTACAGTGGGAGGTATGTCGGGCCGTGATGGTTACTGTACAGTGGGAGGTATGTCGGGGTGTGATGGTTACTCTACAGTGGGTGGTATGTCGGACCGTGATGGTTACTGTACAGTGGGAGGTATGTCGGGGTGTGATGGTTACTGTACAGTGGGAGGTATGTCGGGCTGTTATGGTTACTGTACAATGGGAGGTATGTCGGGGTGTGATGGTTACTGTACAGTGGGAGGTATGTCGGGGTGTGATGGTTACTGTACAGTGGGAGGTATGTCGGGGTGTGATGGTTACTGTACAGTGGGAGGTATGTCGGGGTGTGATGGTTACTGTACAGTGGGAGGTATGTCGGGGTGTGATGGTTACTGTACAGTGGGAGGTATGTCTGACCGTGATGGTTACTGTACAGTGGGAGGTATGTCGGGCTGTGATGGTTACTGTACAGTGGGAGGTATGTCGGGCTGTGATGGTTATTGTACAGTGGGAGGTATGTCGGGGTGTGATGGTTACTGTACAGTGGGAGGTATGTCAGTCCGTGATGGTTACTGTACAGTGGGAGGTATGTCGGGCTGTGACGGTTCCTGTACAGTGGGAGGTATGTCGGTCCAGGAAGCTGCCGACTGTATGAGTTATACACAATATGATTCTGCTGCTGCTGATGGGCCATTGTACCTCATGGATGATCGTGATTGTTTGCCTAACCTGTTTAAAGTCTGTACAATTCAGTACATAACATGGTGTGAACGGTCTGCAAAATGTGAGGTTAGCCCTTGCTCCCCATAAGGACTGTGCAGTGAACATTGTTACCGATATATGAAATGTAGGGGTGATCTGCAGCAGGCAGATCAGTGATGATGTGGTCAATTATAGGTTTCCCTTTTATTGGTTCCCCATAACCTGCCGCAGAGCAGTCAAGCCACCACAGTGTCCAGCATCAATGCTGAGCACTATGATTATATTAGATTCCGTACAGTGTGGGAACAGACCCTTCTGCCCAACCAATCCACGCCCACCCTCCGAAGAGTAACCCACTACCATGGCCAATTCACCTGAGCTGCATTTCTTGGGACTGTGGGAGGAAACCCACGCAGACACTGGGAGAATGTACAAACTGCACACAGGTAGTTGCCCAAGGCTGGAATCAAACCTGGGTCCCTGGTGCTGTGAGGCAGCAGTGCTAACCACTGAGCCACCATGCCACTCTATATTGACTATGTGCCATGGAGCTGCCCTCTTCTGCCTGCCTGTACCTTTCAGTGGTACAGAACCTACCAGAGAAGATAGTGATGCCTGGGACATAGTCCTGTTCACAGAATCCTGCTTTACAGACAATATCTGATTGTTGCTTGATTAGTCTGTGGGAAATATACAACAAGTCAATTTTACATTCTGTATAATTGAAGAGTTAATTTCAATTTATTTCTTACTTTTTTAAATAAACCAAACATCATTGTTTTTCAGTTGAAAGCAATTGAAATGAACAATAATTGATTTACCAGAGCGCAAACCTAACTATTACAGTTCAGTGAATGTAGTAAACAGCCAATTCATGTTCAGTTCAGTGAACACACCATCTTACAGGCAGCAAAGCTGTTGGAAATGACATTGAGAAAAAGCCTGAACTCAGACACAGTGTTACTGGGCCTCTCCATGACGTCCAAAACACTGGCCATCTCCAAGATCTGTTCAGAGAGCTTCCTAACTGGAGCTGGACAGTTACTCACACAATCCCTCACAATAGACTGGTTAGAGACATACCTGAACAACAGGGAGATGTGTGTGGGGCAGACTGGTCAATGGACTAGCACATGGCACTGGTCAAAATGCAGTTCAACATCTATAACAATGACCTGTAAACAGCCATGTCTTGGAAGTATATCCCTTCCAGTGTGGGACCTAAACTCTGTAGTTCTGTACCTTGGACGCAATCCTGAATGAAAGTGTTATAAAGGTGATGGACTCCTGCAGCACATGGCATCTTACATTGAATCCCTCATAAACCATATCCAGTGTATGTTATCTCTACAATGTCAGTGTCCAAACAGATTTGTGCAGCGCCATTGATGGCCGGCAGCTTTACAGCCCAACGTACTTGTGTGTGACTTGATCTGGAAATCTCTGTGTAAATGTTTGCAACATTGTTCTAACCATTAACAGTAAAGTCTTATTACTGAAGGTCCGACATCCTTTCGTAATACGAACTTTTAAATTGTCCAATAAACACAAAATCCCCACTTTATTCAGTTCATTTTTATAACAATATGATGAAAACAGTGCACAACTCACAGTATGGAGCATTGAAATGATGGGTCTCAGTTCCACACCCAAGAGCAATTTATTATTAAGTGCAAGGACTTTGAAATAGAGCATAGAACATAGAACAGTACAGCAAAGAACAGGCCCTTCAGCCCATGATGTGGTGCCGACCACTGATCCTTGTGTCTGCACCCTCAAATTTCTGTGACCATATGCAAGTCCAGCAGTCTCTAAAATGTCCCCAATGACCTTGCTTCCACAACTGCTGCTGGCAACGTATTCCATGCTCTCACAAATCTCTGTGTAAATATCCCGCCTCTGACATCCCCTCTGTACTTTCCTCCAACCGGCTTAAAACTATGACCCCTCGTGTTAGCCATTTCTGTCCTGGGAAATAGTCTCTGGCTTTCGACTCTATCTATGCCTCTCATTATCTTGTATACCTCAATTAGGTCCCCTCTCCTCCCTTTCTCCAATGAAAAAAGTCCGATCTCAGTCAACCTCTCTTCATAAGATAAGCCCTCCAGTCCAGGCAGCATCCTGGTAAACCTCCTCTGAACCGTCTCCAAAGAATCCACATTTTTCCTATAATAGCACGACCAGAAATGGATGCAGTATTCCAAGTGCGATCTCACCAATGTTTTATAGAGCTGCAACAAGATCTCACAACTCTGAAACTCAATCCCCCTGTTAATGAAAGCCAAAATACCATGTGCTTTCTGAACAACCCTGTCCACTTGGGTGGCCATTTTAAGGGATCTATGTACCTGCACACCAAGATCTTTCTGTTCCTCCACACTGCCAAGAATCCTATCCTTAATCCTGTACTCAGCTTTCAAATTCGAACTTCCAAAATGCATCACTTTGCAGTTATCCAGGTTGAACTCCATCTTCCACCTCTCAGCCCATCTCTGCATCCTGTCAATGTCATGCTGCAGCCTACAACAGCCCTCTGTACTGTCAACGACACCTCCAACCTTTGTGTCATCTGCAAACTTGCTGACCCATCCTTCAATCCCCTCATCCAAGTCATTAGGAAAAATTGCAAACAGTAGAGGCCCAAGGACAGAGCCCTGTGGAACACCAGTCGTCACGGACGTTCAAGCAGAATATTTTCTTTCTACAACCACTCGTTGTCTTCTGTAGGCCAGCCAATTCTGTACCCAGACAGCTAAGTTCCCCGGTGTCCCATTCCTCCTGACCTTCTGAATGAGCCTACCATGTGGAACCTTATCAAATGCGTTGCTGAAGTCCATACACACCACATCCACTGCTCGATCCTCATCATCACCCGCCCCTCACAAAGCCGTGTTGACTGCATTTAATCAAGCCATGATTTTGCCGACGGTCAGAAATCCTATCCCTCAGAATCCTTTCTAACACCTTGCAGACAACAGTCGTGAGACTTACTGGTCTGTAATTGTCGGGGATTTCCCTATTTCCTTTCTTGAAGAGAGGAATTACATTTGCATCCCTCCAGTCCTCAGGTACGACTCCAGTGGAGATCGAGGATGCAAAGAACTTCGCAAGTGGCGAAGCAATTGCATTTCTTGTTTCCAAAGCAATTGTATTTCTCGTTTCCAAAGCAGCTGAGGACAAATTTGATTCGGGCCTGGCAACTTGTCAGTCTTAATATTGCTCTTCAGAGGGTCTGTGTGGACCTGTTGGACCTAAGGAACTGGTTCCACATGTAAGCTAAAATGTGCTGAAAAAAGCAGTGTGTGTGTTATCATTTTGATTCAAACCTCAACCCACAAAGTCTCATTTGAAGACCCTTCTAAGCTATTGTCCATCCTTTCAGCAGTAACTGACTTGTTAATTAATAAAGCAACATCACCTCCTCTTTAACACCCTGCCTTGTCCTGTCTATAGTTCCAGTACAACAGAGTATTGAGTTGTTTGCTCTAACCTCCCTCAAAAGAGCCTCTGTGATGGTAAAACTGTCACACCTCCACATGTCAACTCATTCCCTTATCGCACCTGTCAGCCTGTCTGATAATACTCCCAGCATTAATCTAAGCTGGAATATAATACCTGGAATACCCTGTACCTCGGAGTTCTTCAGTCATTTCCTGTTTCTTATCAAGCTGCTCAAACCATGAACCACAACTCTAACTCTGGCACTAAATGAATATATGCGGAATTGTAATTTCTTTTTTTAAAAAAAAAACATATTCATCAAATGCAACTTTCCAGAACTGAGCAGTCAGCTCCACATACAATGAGTTTCTGATGGTTAATTCCCCACTCAGTGTACAGAGGGGACAGCCCTCAGTAGTGGAGAAAGTGAGGACTGCAGTTGATGGAGATCAGAGTCAAAATGTGTGGTGCTAGAAAAGTACAGCACGTCAGGCAGCATCCGAGGGGTAGGAGAGTCGATCTTTCGGTCATAAATTCTTCATCAGGAAGGCATTGGTGCATTCCTTTATTTTTTCATTCCATGATTCACAGAATGTTGTGAACTGTACTTACTCAGGGAGGCAGCACTGTGTATTGCACTGAAATGGAAAGCAGTCAATCAGTTGGTTGGACAGGGTGCAGAAAAGTTGAGGGGAAGTATACACTGATTGAATGAATTACAAACATAAGGATAGGTAAATCCCCTGGGCCAGATGGGGTTACCCTAGATTACTCCAGGAAGTGATGTGAGAGATTGGCGTGCCTTTGGTGATGATCTTTGCGTCCTCACAGTCCACTGGAGCAGTGCCAGCCAGATGATTGGAAGGTTACAAATGATACTCCCTTGTTCAGCAAATGGATTAGGGATAACTGTGGGATTGACTGAACAGTCAGTCTTACATCAGTGTGGGCAAAGTATTGCAGACGTTTCTGAGAGGCCGGATTTACAATTACTTAGAAAACAATGGTTTGATTAGACATAGTCAGCATGGCTTTTTGAGTAGCAGGTCATCCCTCAGAAACCTTATTGAAATCTTTGAAGATGGAAAAAGCACATTGATGAAGCGAGACCAGTAGATGTGGTGAACAAAGCGTTCGCCATTGTCGGCTCATTCAGAAGGTACAGAAGCATGGGGTGCAGAGACATTTGGCTGTCTGGATACGGGCGTGGCTGGCCCACAGAAGACAGAAGATGGAAGCAGTTGGAAAGTATTCAGCCTGGAGCTCAGTGACCAGTGGTGTTCAACAGGGATCGGCTCTGGGACCTGTGCTCTTTGTGATTTTTATCAATGATTTTGATGAGGAAGTGGACAAGTAGGTTAGTAAGTTTGCCAATATCACGAAGGTTGGTCGGGTTGTGGATAGTGTGGAGGGCTATTGTAGTTTGCAACAGGACATTGACATGATGCAGAGCTGGGCTGACAAGTGGCAGATAGAGTTCAACTTTTAAAAATGTGAAGCAATTTTTTAAAAAGGTTGTATTTGCATAAAGCATACAGGGTTGAAGGCAGAATTCTTGGCTGTGCGGAGTGACAGAAGGATCTTGGGGTCATTGTCCATCGATCTCTCAAAGTTGCCACCAAGTTGATAGGGTTGTTCAGAAGGAATACGGTGTGTTGTCTTTCATTATCAGGGAGATAGAGATTATGAGCAGCGAAGTTATTTTTTTGCTCTATAAAGCTGTGGTTCAACCACACGTGGAAGCCTCAGAGAGTGTGCAGAGGAGACTTACCAGGGTGCTTCCTGGACTGGAGGGCATATCTTACAACGAAAGTTTGAGCTGCTAGGGCTTTCCTCCAGCAGTAGTAGTAGAGTCAGATCCATTAGGGATATTTAAGAAGACTCTTGGATAGGCACACGAAAGTTAGTGTATTGAAGGTTATATAGGTTAGTCTGATCTTAGAGTGGGATAAAAGGCTGGCAAAACATTGAGGGATGAAGTGCCTGCACTGTGCTGTACTGTTCTATGTTGCAAATTTCACTCAGCTTGTGGATTTTCGTCAGTTGGTGAATGTGTGAGGGAGTGAGGGAATGGAGTGTGTGAGGGAGTGAGGTGTGTGAGGTCAGGAAGGTGGGTAGGGACGTTAGACCAAGACTTCCATTTTTGATGTAATTGTTACATTCACCTAAGTGTCAGCACAATATGTGTGGTTATCAAGACCAGACAAAATCCACAAATTCAGTTATTAAAACGATTTTGGCTTGCTGTTTGCTCCTGGTTTCTAAAGATACATTCTGCTGGGTGACCCATGAATTAGTATCTGAATATCCACAGACATGTTTCATTTTGTTTTGATACTGTTAAATGTGAAGGTACATTTATTGGATGTAGTTTCAGAGGGTTCACTGTGAGACACAAAATGCTTCAATAGACTGTCAAATGTGAACGTTTTCACCCAGTGTCTGGCCCAGGGTGCAGATGTAGGGAGTTTGGGTGATATGCCAGATGTCATCACCATAAGTAATGTGTGCGTTGTGATTCTGACACTCCATGTCCATACATCTGCTCCATGGGCCAGGCTCTGACTGATGATGAACTTGTAAGACCTGGTTCCTGGTCAGTCATTGGTATCTAATTTAGACAGTATTTGTGCCTACACTGAGAGCAGTGATAGACTGTTGGCTAGTTTCCTCCTGCTCAATGTGGATTCCAAATGATTCTCTGTGAGGGAATGTTTCTATGACTGCCCTGACACAGGTTGAAAACTCTCTTCACAGATTCAGGACCAGGACAGGGTCTCTGTCATCGCTACATGCAGCTGTGAGGTCCAGTAGCACTGTACCTGAATTCAGGCCTTTTAGAATCCACTTTTAATGTCGGTCATGATGCAAAGTGATGGGTTTGCTGACCTGAACAATGATCAGGAGTTTGCCATATTTATGAATTGGGCAATAATAAAGTATGAGCTTCAATTATTCAATGAATAATAACTGCATCATCTCTGAAAACAATGAAGTTGATTTTATATTGATAGAATTAAAATATAAACACCAAACAATCTTTTATGATACAAAAGTAAGGAATCACATTTTTATTTGTATCGAAAAAGGACATGTTGTCTGACTGTGCTGGTGATCACAATTACACATTGAATCTCAGTATTCAAATGCATACATTGTCACCCTATCATTTGCAAAATGGTTGACCTCTACATGATTTAATATTCAGAGTGAGCAAATGATTGAACAATCAAATAGAATTATAACTCTGACACATTTAAATATAATCAATCGATTTAATTTCTCCTCTGAAATGTGTGAGCTTCAGTTATTTGCCAACAATTCTATTAGTTTTAAAATAATGATGGAAAAGGATAGATTAGATCTAAAAGTTGAAGTTCTAAATTGGAGAAAGGCCAATTTTGACGGTATTAGGCAACATCTTTCAAAAGCTGAGGGCGGCAAATATTCCCAAGTAAGCAGTCGGCTAGAAAATGGGAAGTCTTCAGATGTTAGATAGCCGGAGTCCAGAGACAGTATATTCTTGTTAGGGTAAAAGGAAAGGCTGGTAGGTATAGAGAGTGCTGAATGACTAAAGAAATTGAGGGTTTGGTTAAGAATAAGAAGGAAGGATATGACAGATACAGGCAGAATAGTTTGAGTGAATCCTCAGAAGAGTATAAAGGCAGGAGGAGTATACTAAAGAGGGAAATCAGGAAGGCAAAAAGGGGAACATGAGATAGCTTTGGCAAATAGAAGTAAAGAGAATCCAAAAGGATTTTACAAATACATGAGATAAAGAGGATAAACAGGGAGAGAATAGAGCCCTCAAAGATCAGCAAGGTGCCTTTACGTGGAGTCACAGGTGATGGGAGAGATACTAAACGACTATTTGATATCAGTGTTTACTCAGAAGAAGGACATGGGAGATGTAGATATATGGAGAAATAGATGGTGATATCTTGAAAAATGTCCATATTACAGAGGAAGAAGTGCTGGATGTCTTGAAATGCATGAAGATGGAAAAATCCCCAGAACCTGATTAATCAGGTGAAACTTGAAAGGGTTCAGAAAAGATTTACATTCATGTTGCCAAGGTTGGAGGGTGTGAGCTATGCTGGAGGTTGAACAGGCTGGGACTGTTTTCCCTGGAATGTTGGAGACTGAGAGGTGACCTTATAGAGGTTTATAAAATTATGAGGGGTATGGATAGGGTAAATAGACAAGGTCTTTTTCTTCTGGGATAGGGAAGTCCAGAACTAGAGGGCATAGGTTTCGGTTGGGTAGGGAAAAATGTAAAAGAGATGTAAGGGGCATTTTTTTCTCACTCAGAGGGTTGTACGTGCTTGGAATGAACTGCCAGAGGAAGTGGTACTGGTTAGTACAATTATAATATTGAGATGGTGTCTGGATGGGTATATGAATAGAAAGTGTTTCGAGGGATATGGGCTGAGTGCAAGCAGGTGGGAATAGATTGGGTTGGGATATCTGGTTGGCATGGACAAGTATGACCAGACAGTCTGTTTCCATGCTGTCTATCTCTTTGACCCTGTGACTGTAATTTAGAAATGATAATAATTTGACATGCATTATCAAATAAATAAATCGTTTATATTATTAAATTGTAGCATACAATAAGTTGAAAAGTTGCTATTTTTAGAATGAATGATAAAGAATAAAGAACATTCCAACACAGGAACAGATCCTTCGGCCCTCCAAACCTGTGCTGATCCAGATCCTCCTATTGTCTAAACCTGCCACCTATTTTCTAAGGTCCTGTATCCCTCTGCTCCCTACCCATTTATATTTCTGTCTAAATACATCTTAGATAAAGCTTTCGTTCATGCCCCAACCCACCTCCGCTGGCCACACATTCCAGGCTGCCACCGCCCTTTGTGTAAAAAACCTCCCACATATATCTGCCCCAAACCTTTCTCCTCTCACTTTGGACTCATGACCCCGAGTATTTGAGTTCCATAATGTGGGGGAAAAACTTCTTGCTATCCACCCTGTGTATATCTGTCTTGATTTTGTTGACCTCAACCTTCGACTTTGTCATGAAAATAGTCCTAATCTACTTAATCTTGCTTCATAACCAGCACCGTCCATCCCAGGCAGCATCCTGGTGAACCTACTCTGTACCCTATTCAAAACATCCACATCCTTTTGTTAATGTGGTGACCAGAACTATATGCAGTATTCCAAATGCGGCCAAACCACAGTCCTATGCAACCGTAACATGTCCTGCCAGCGCTTGTACTTAACACCTGATCCAATGAAGTAAAGCATGCCATATGCCGCCTTGACCACTTTACTTACTTATGTTGGCATCTTCAGGAAACAATGGACCTGAATACCCAGATCTCGCTCTAAGTCAATTTTCCCCAGGACTTTTCCGTTTACTGTATTGTTCACTCTTGAACTGGATCTTTCAAAATGCATCATCTCACATTTGCACAGACTGAACTCCATCTGCCATTTCTGTGCCCACCTCTCCAATCAATCTATATTCTGCTGTATTCTCTGACAGTCCCCTTCACTGTCTGTTACTCCAACAATCTTGGTGTCATCTGCAAACTTGCTAATCAGGCAGCCGATACCTTCTTCCAAATCATTGATATATATCACAAACAACAGTGGTCCCAGCACGCATCGCTGTTGCACAACACTAGTCAGAGGTCACCATTTTGAGAAATCCCCTTTCACTATTACTCTCTGTCTCCTGTTGACCAGCCAGTTCTCTATCCATCTAGATAGAACTCCCTGGACCCCATGCGACTTCACCGTCTCCATCAGCCGACCATGGGGAACCTAATAAAATGCTTTACTCAAGTCCCCCAGTACCTTCTCCAGCAACTTCCCTACCACTGATGTCAGGCTCGCTGGTCTACAATTACCTGGATTATCCCGCTATCCTTTATAAATAAGGGAACAATATTAGCAATTCTCCAGTCCTACGGGACCTCACCCATGGTCTATCATCCTGCAAAGATATATGTTAAAGCCCCAGTTATTTCCACACTCACATCCCTCAGTAACCTGTGGTTGAACCCATCCAGACTTGGAGGCTTGTCTACTTTAATACCTTTTAGAGTATCCAAAACTTCCTCCCTCTTTATGTCGACTTCATCCAGAGTATTCGGGGATCTATCCCTCACCTCAACATCCGTCATGTCCCTCTCCTTGGTGAATACAGATGCAAAGTACTCACTAAGAATCTCGCCCCAATTTCTCTTAATCCTTTCTTCCTTTGTCCTTGAGTGTGCCAAACATTTCTCTAGTTACCCTCTTGCTCCATATCTATGAAAAGAACTCTTTGGGATTTTCCTCACCCCTGTTTGCTAACGATATCTCATGACCACTTTTAGCCATCTTAATTCCTCGCTATTTACTGTGAAATGTGGCTAGTGAAAAGAAAATAAACATTTGTTCGTGTGAGTGGGAACTCAGACCTTTTCAAAGTATTTTGTGCAAAAACAATATTTGAAATCCGTCTCAGTGCAAATAAAAAGCAAGAGAAGAAACCTCTTGGGAAGAGTAATTTTCGGCCACTGTCCCCCCAAAGTACTTCTGAGGTGGAAAAGAGTGAGGGTTTGTAAAAAGGGCACAACAGTAACTATGGGTGGCTTGAACATGCAAATTGGCTCAATTAATCAACTGGACAGTGATATCCTTGAATATAGAGTGTATGAGAGAGTATTTCTGAGAGCAGGACGATATGGAAACAACCAGAGAATGGGGCAGCACGATGGCTCAGTGGTTAGTACAGCACCAGGGTCCTAGGTTCGATTCCAGCCTCGGGGGAATGTCTGCGTGTAGTTTGCACATTTTCCCGCTGTCTGCGTGGGTTTCCTCTCACCGTCCAAAGATGTGCAGGTCAGGTGAATTGGCCATGCTAAATTGCCCATAGAGTTAGGTATATTACTCAGAGGGAAATGGGACTGAGTGGGTTCCTCTTTGGAGGGTCGGTATGAACTTGTTGGGCCGAAGGGCCTGTTTCCATACTGTAGGGCATCTAATCTAATTTAGATTTGATATTATTTGGCAAGGAAGGATTGGTGGATGAGCTTTATCTTGGAAGAAGTTACCACAACATGCTGAAGTTTCACGTTCAGATTGAAAGGGTGAAGACTGAACCATACATGAGAGTTTTAGTGTTAGGCAACGATAATTATACTGACCTAAGGAAGGAAGGCTGTATGGTCTGGGGGGAGCAAAGAACAGTCAAAGGCAGGACAGCTGAAGAAATTTGGCAAACAATTAGGGAGATACTAAAGATTGAAGAGGAATTGCATAACGGAGAAAAATCATCCATACCTTGATAAGGAAGTCAAGGATAACATGAAGGCACATCCCAGTGCATGTCATACTGCACATGTTAGTCACACTGTGGAGGATTGGGCAAGTCAGTGGCCCCGTGGTATTACCATTGAATTCTTATGTGATAAACCCAGATAATGTTCTGGTGACCTGGGTCCAAATCCTGCCACAGCAAGTGGCAGAGCTTGAATTCAAATCCGGAATTTAGAGACTGATGGTGGTTATGAATCGATTGCCAAGAAAAACATACCTGGTTCACTGATGTCCTTTAGGGAAGGAAACTGCCGTTCTACCATAGATTCTCCACTCTCAGACTGAAGACGTTCCTCCTTATCTCCATTCTAAAGATTATCTCTTGACTCTCAGGCTATGTCCTTGATCTTTTCTCTCCTCAATGTGAAAGCATCTTCCCAATGTCTACTCTGACCAGGCAACCAGTATTCTGTATGCTTCTATTAGATCCCCTTTCACCCTTATAAACTGCAGCACCTATAGACCCAGAGACCTCTTTGTTGAGCATGTAATTACTAGGACCATTCTTATGAAGCTACTCTGAACATGCTCCGGGGTGGGACATCCTTCCTGAGTTATGGGGCCCAAAACGGTACACAACAAACCAAATTTTGTCTGACCAGAGTCTTGCAGAGCCACAGAAGTCCATCCATTCAAGTCATTGCAAAAGAAATGCCATCACTGTATTTAAGGCCACCTTAAATAATAATCTTACGATGGACAATAATATATTTACCATGGAGTTACAAAAATGAACAATGATTAAAACATGCTGGGAAGAAGAACCTAGCCTTGACCAAAGTCTCTGTACTCTTCCACATGCTACAGAATGCAGACAGGCTGCAGCTACCCACAAATGGTTGCAAACAAACCTGACAGCTCCAGACCCTGTAATACACACCTGAAATTGGACCTGAATGGGACCATGGAATGTCGCCTTTGGGCCATCAATGTGACAACCCCAGGATGGATCTGATTAATCAGGGTAAATGAACCTGTGAATTTCATTGGCAGATTCTTCACACCCTCCCAAAAGGCGTGAAGACTTGGGAGGATAAGAATCAACGTAAAACTGCTCAGCGAGTGGTAGCTCGAGAAAAACCACTGAAAGACAAGACACCTACAAGACCATCAGAAGAACAAGAAGACTTCACCACGTGGAATCTGGCCAACTTCTAGTGGGGTGATATGTGATCATCCAAAGTTCAGTTAAACAATAAGATAGATTGTAGTGTTTTTCATTACGGTATTGTACGTTTTATTGTTCTAATATTAATTGTGTTCAATAAACAAATATCATTGTTTATAAGAGATGTCTCATTGTTTATAAGAGATGTCTCAGTTCTTTAGCTGAATATAAGATTTCAAACACAGTATTTCCCTCAGTTTCTTCATCTAGATTCTTCATGTACAAAGTAAAAAGTTATGGTTCCCTTGCAAAATACCAGTTGTCATTGGCTGCTATCCTTGAAGGATCCTTTTATTCCCACTCTCGACCTTCTGCCAGACAGTCAAGCTTCTGTACACACTAGTACCTAGTCTCTGACACCATGGGCCCTTGTCTTACTCAGCCATCTCCTGTGAAGCATCTTGTCAACGTCCTTCTTGAAGTCCAGACACACAGTATCCATTAGCTCTCCTTAGTCGAACCTGCTTGTTACATCCTCAAAGCATTCTAACAAATTCATTAGCATGACCTCCCGTTGATGAAACCATACTGACTTTGCCGTACTTTACCAGGCACTGGCAATTATTCAGAAATCTCATCAATCACAATGGATTCCAGGAACGTACCCATGACCGGGGTTAGGCTAATCAGTTTTTAATTTTCTGTCTATTGCCTCATGCCCCTTTTAAACAGGAAGCCAGTGAGATCCAAGATGGCGGCGGCCCAGTAGGTCTCAGTCTGCAGAGCTCTGCCCAAAACTCAGGCAAATTGAAGTACCCACCCTCATCTCACCTGCTAAATTGCTAAAATAGCTTTTGCCCAGCAGCCCTAGCCATTCTACATCAAACTTTAGCAGTCTGATGCTTTTTAAAATGACCAGAGGTAAAGTCTCTCACAGTTCACAACGGGCAGAGCTCAGGCAGGGACTTTTCCCCCACTACCCCTTAGCAACAGAGACGCCTGCGTCCACCCCGGGGCGTGACCTGCAAGGGCAAGCCTAATCTCGGAATTTCTTAAACTCTGAGAGAAGATTGATGAGTCCATTGAAGAGACACTGTTCAGGTGGGAGTCGATCTCGGTCATGATGCAGAAACATGACGGAGAGGTCGAGAAACTCGGGCAGCGTGTCGGGGGAGGGGTGGGGCGGGGCAATGGGCCTCGGCCTCCGAGACCACTGATGAGTCATCCATGGGTCAGGTCTGGGCTCTGGAACATCGAGATCCGACCTTAGATGATCATATTGATGAGGTCATCGGAAAAATATTCGGTTGCTAGGCCTTCCCGAATGGGAGGAGGAACGTCAGCTTGTTGATTTCCTGGAGCCATGGCTCCCACAGCTGCTGAAACTGGAGTTGGAGCTGGGCTGGTTGCCGGTTGAGCGGGCCCACCGGGTTGCTGTGCGCCGGCCCGGCTTGGACCAGCGCCTCTGCCCGGTCCTAGTTCTACTTCAGCATTAGAGGGAAAAACAGATGCTGCTTGAGTCCACCAAATGTTGGGGAAGGATCGCCATGCCATGATATACAAGGCCTCCAGGATAATGTTATTCTCTGGCTGTGGTCCGCAAGAGGAAGGCAGTTGATGAGGCGAAGAAGCGTCTGAGGGATTTAAATATTCAATATTCTATGCGATATCCGGCAATGCTATGCTACAGTCATGGAGGATCTGTATCAGATCACCGAAAAAAGGAAAAGAATTCCTGAATGCTCTCAAATAAACTGCAGGATTTGAACTGTATGGTTATGACCTAATTTTGCCCCCCTTTTCTTTTTATTTTTCTCCTCCTTTCTTCTTTTTTTCTCTTCTCCATCTTTCCGTGGTGGTGGGGGAGGGGGAGTGCTAGTTCCTTCTCCTTTCTATGGACTCTTATCTATCGTGCGGTTTATTTGATGATAGGGGGACTTTTCTGAGTGTTTTTTTTTATTTGGTTGCTTATTACTTGCTGGGATTGTAATTTTGTAATTTTATACATTTTCATCTTGTGTTGTTTTGCTAAGTGTATCGAGGTGATGGTGGTTTAGCTCGCACACCTCTAACATCTGTCTTATAAGATGTTGGAATTTATTTACTCTACTTTGTAATGCCTGTGCCGAGGGAATGCCTCTGGCTGGGAGATGTTATGGTGGGATTATTGGAAGGTAGTAATGCCCCTTGTAAACAAGGGGCAAAGTCTCCTTTTAAATATGTTTTGTGTTATTTGTTTTTATGAATAGTTCTTAGTTGTTTTGATTTAGCTTTTTTAAAGAGTATTTTATGTGTGATTCATTTTTGATTTCTAACCAATGTCTTTTGGGTGGGGTTCTCCCTCCTGTGGGGTCTCGGGCTTGCTTAGACTATCGTGGCTAGTCATTCGTTTAGGTGGTACACCTGCAAAGTCAAGGGGAGCCACTCATTAATCAAAAGGAAAAAAATATTATCAAGTCTTAAAAAAAGAAAAGGTGGATGTCGCCCTTCTACAGGAGACATATCTACTTGATAAGGAGCATTCGAGGCTGCAACAGGGTGGATTTGGACAGGTGTTCTTTTCCTCTTTCAGCTCAAAAAGTAGGGGAGTTGCCAGTCTTACTGGGAAGCATCTTCCCTTCCAAATGCGAAGCCAGATAAAACATGAGTCTGGATGGTATATATTAATTAAAGCCCTAATATATGGAGAGGAATATGGGAAAATGAATCTCTATTGCCCGCTGGTGCACCATTTAAATTTGTAATGGAAGTGATCTACAAGTTGGTTGCTCTTGGGGTGCGCCACACAATTATAGGGGGAGATTTTAATTGTACCATCGTCCCGAGGTGGACAGAATACCTAAGAGCTCTGTGGGCATATCTTTGAGATCTAGGCAGTTGGTGGATCTGATTAGGGAGGTAAGGCTGGTAAGCATGTGGACGTGTCTTCGCCTTCAGGGTAGAGACTTTACTTTTTATTCTAACCCACGCAAGTGCCATACCAGAATTGATATTCGCCTGCCCCCTCGACCCTTTTGAACTCAATATTGTTTTGTAAACTAGGTAATATAACTATTTTAGAACATGCCGCATTACATATGGAGGCTAAGACTAGTGATGACGAGATAGCTTCCCGACATTGGTGTATAGACCCTTTCCTATTGAAGGATAGTAAGTTCATAACATATTTCTCTCAGGAATTTAAAACCTTCTGGAATATCAGCTCAAACACGGCCGGTAACCCTTCGGTGATGTGAGAGACTGGTAAGGCAAATGTGCGAGGCTTGGTCATGTCATATTCTGTGACCCGGAAAAGACACAAGGGAGAACAAAAGCATCTGATCGAGACTCGGCTGAAGGCAGGTGAGACAGCATATGTGGTTAGACCCTCCATTACTAGACTACAGCTGGTCACAGCCCTTAGGGCAACTTTGAATGCCACACTGACTCAGACAGCAAAGAGGGATATATTATTTGCGAAGCAGAGATTATTTGAATACGGTGACAAGCCTGGCAGGTATCGAGCATACCTTGCATGAAAGAAAAAGTCTCCCCAAGCCATTACGTCTATTGAAAGAGTGCTGGTACCCTGACTTGTGATCGTGAAATGAGCAATGCAGCCTTTAGAAAGTTCTGTTTCAAATTGTACAGTTCAAAGAGCTGTGAGGATAGAACGATGAATATAATCTTTTTAAAAAAATAATATGGCCCTCCCAGGCCTAACCTTGGAACAGGTGTTGTTCCTGAATGCCCCCCGGCAACCCAGGAAATACAGGAGGCGATAAGGCAGCTCCAGGGTGGCAACGCGCCCAGACCAGATGGATTCCAGGTTGAGTTCTATCAAGAATTTATTGGGGAGTTGGCCAGGCCACTTATAAATATGTATAATTATTCACATAGTCAGGGCTGCCTCTCGTCTTCTCTGAGAGAAGCAAATATTTCTCTCATTATTAAAAAAGGTAAAGGCCCCAGATGACTGTACTTCGTATAGACCTATACCTTGTTTAATGTGGATTTTAAAGTTCTCACAAAAATGTTGGCATTAAGACTGGAGAGGGTGCTGGGACGTCTTGCCAGTATATCCAATTTTCCGGATGAATCCCGTTTCCCCTTTCCGTGGTCACTGGGAGGTTTTCTTAATTTTGGTATTTTTAATACTCCGGCATTTGTTCAGCTATATAAAACCAATTATACACATTTGTTTGAGAAAATAAGATAGGACCTTCAACGCTGGGAAGATCTCCTGATATCCTGGCTAGTTGGAATAGCTTTGGTCAACATGACCATCCTACCTCGCTTTTTATACGCTATGAGAATGCTCCCCTTGCTGCTGCCGAGACAGGCGCTGCGTTAGCTTATGGTTGGCTCGACTCCTTTATTTGGATTCATAGACAGCCGCTTATTAAATTAGAAAAGCTGCAGCTTCCACAAGTAAGGGGTTGGCTGGATTTTCTGGATTTCAGGAGGTACCAATTGAGCTCTCTATTATCCTTCATAACTGATTGGGTCTCTTGTGAACCACAGTCAATCTGGTTACATATTGAAGCCTCCCTCGGAAAGTATCCCCTCATCAATCTACAATTTTTGGACAAGATGAGAGTTATTACGGATCATTGTAAAAAATCTATTGTATTAAATATAATCAAAGCCTGGAAGATAATGCAACAGGATGCGGGTAAACTACGAAAAACCTCCCTTATACTCCTATAGTGGGAACGTTGTGATTCCAGCCAGGGCTGAGTGATGCGGTATTCAGAACCTGGGAGTGCAAAAGTATCTTCTGTTTGGGAGATCTGTTCGATGGGGAGGTCATGACGTCCTTCGAACAACTGCATCAGAATTTTGGGCTGCATAGCAAAGATCTTTTTCGATATTTTCAAATAGGCGACTTTTTGCAAATTGATAATTAATCCTTATAAATCGGAGAGGGAAAGTATAGTGCTTCGGCTGATGCGTCCGCCTGTGCCCAGTACTCTCTACCACTAACTATTTAATAAGGTATCGAAGGACATGGAACGGTTATATAAAACCTAAAGACAAGAATTGGGGATAGAAATCTCCTTCGACGTGTGGGACGGTATCTGGGAAAACGCCAGGAAGATCTCTATCTGTAACAGAACTCAGGCTATCCAACTAAAGATACTTCGTCGGGCTCAGATGGCACCTGAGTGATTGCAAAGTTCAAGGCAGGAGCATCTCCAATGTGTCCCATATGCAAAATAGTCGTTGGTAATCTCACGCATAGTCTGTGGACCTGCCATAAGATCTGCAGGTAGTGGGGCAGAGTAGCGAATGCCCTGGCAAAGAGTTTGGATACAGAGATTGGGTTGGACCCAATGTCTCTACTTTGGGGCTCCCCAAATTTCCCCTTTTTGGAAGTACACGGGAGGAAATAATTCACTATCCTTCCCTTTTGATTGAGGAAAAATATTTTATCGAATTTGGTATCCGAAGGTCCCGCAGGAGTTTCAAATTGGCACAGGATAGTCATGGAATATATCCCCTGACTTACTTATGAATATGGTGCACCAAAAATTTAATTATTTTATGGAATATGGGAGCATTTTTGAACTACATTTGCACAGATATATCAGCCACATTGTTCAGAGCCTTTGTTTAGCCGTGGGGACGGTTCTGGCTGGTTCGGGGGCCCCTGAGAGGAGGAATCCTGTACGAATATAGGTTCTGTTATGACTTAATATAGATTTACTTTGAATATGTATCTAGTTATTTATTTACTTATTTATTTTCTTTACTCCTTTTGTCTATTGTTAGTAATGCAGGATATCCTACTTCATGTTTTGATAGTTTGTAGAATAGATTAGTAGTTTTTACAAATTCTATATTGGGGTTGTTATTATATTGTAAAGCAGAATAAACGAGTTTGTACTATTTTTGTAATTTTGTAAAATATTTCAAAAATCTTCTGTTTTCAATAAAAATATCTACTAAAAAGACAGGGTGTCACGTTCGCAATTTTCTCGTCTTCTGAGACCCTCCCTGATTCTAGAGATTCCTGAAAGATCACTATTAATGTCTCCATCCAGTTTATTTATCCATTTAGTTATTCGAGCAATTTCTCTAATCAGCTCTGCCTCCTCACTTTCTTGAATATTTGGGATATGTTTCATGTCATCTGCCGTGAAATCTGACGTGAAATAATTATTCAGTTTCTCATCTATTATTTGTTCCACACTACTATCTCTCCAGCGTCATTTTTCAGTGCCCCAGTATCCATTTCTGCTTCTCTTTTTTGCCCTTAATATATCTAAAGAGACTCTTACAATCGTCCTTTCTATCACTGGATAGCTTAACTTCGTATTTAATCTTCTCCGTCCTTATTTCTTATTTTGTTGCCTTCTGTTCATCTTTGTAAGCTTCCCAATCCTCTGGTTTCTCACTGCCATTTGCCATGTTATCTGCTTTCTCTTTTTCTTTTACCCTAGCCATGCATTCCCCAGTCATCCATGGATACCTCATCCTCCCTGTACAATGCATCTATTACCTCGGGATGAATCTCTGCTGTGACTCCTAAATTGCTCCGAGAAACTTCTGCCATAACTGTTCCACTGTCTGTCCTGCTCGGCTCCTCTCCCAGTCAATTCTACCTAGCTCCTCCCTCATGTCTTGGTAGGTGCCTTTATTCAACTGTAATATTAACTCCGGTTCTACCTTCTCCCTCTCAAACTGAAGAGTAGGTTCAATCATGTTATGATCACTGCCTTCAAAGGGTTCCTTCACCTTAAGCTTCCTTCTCAAGTCTGCCCCATTGCACAACACTAACTCCAGTATTGCCCATTCCCTTGTTGCCTGCACATAAGGTGCTCCAAAAATCCATCTCGTAGACATTCCACAAATTCCTTTTCTTGCAAACGACTGCCAGTGATTTTCCCAGTCTACCTGCATATTGAAATCCCCCAAATCAGTGTACCTTTGCCTTTACTACACATGCTTTTTTTCTTGCCATCTCCTGTTCTGTCTTGTGTCCCAGCTCCTGCCTACGATTCTTAGGCCTGTACATAAATCCAACTATGGTTTTGCACCTTTGTGGTTCCTCAATTCTACCCACACATATTCCATACCATCTGACTCTACTTCGAGTAATGGGAACTGAGTGATGGGACTGCAAAATACTCCAGCATTACCACAAATTTCTAGCTAAGTCATTGAGTAAAAAATATTTAATTGTCAATTACTTTGAAATGTCGCCAGAGTGTATATCTTTGGCCAAATATTCTGTCTGTATTATGGAAGAATACAAACTTTTGAAAATGTGAGAGAATGAAGATATGACGACGACATGAGTCTATAAAGAGATTAAGATGGGTCAAATGAACAGCCAAATATTGGTGTATAGAGCACAGTTGGAAAATATGTCTATGCTCAAAGTTGTCTGAAGGTTGAATGGAAACGCAGGGTATTATTTCAATGGAGAGATTGGCTTGAGGCACAGAGGAACCGAGGAACTGGGAACCTGAATTACAAAATAAAACCTTTCGGTGCACATCATTTTTTAGGGAGGTTAGTTAAATGTTGAAAGTTTCTGAAATAGAATACATTTAAAAGTAGGGAATATTTTCTACAGATCTACAAGGTAATGGTTTAACCACATCGAAAGTGCTATGACCACAATGATATGAAATGCTGTACAGAGAAGATTCATTCAGCTGACTCTTCTGAGGATCGTTTATTTCAGGAGGAAATCTTGAACTGACTGGCCCTGGATCTGCTGGGGTTTAGGCAAACAACATGTGATCTTGTTTAACTCCAGAATATTCCAAGTAGTTGTTACAAATTGAATTCTGAAACAATATTTCAGCTTGTGTGAGCGATTACCACGAGTGGACGGAAGAATATCTCAGTAAAGAAGATGGTGATTTGATGTAATCCTCTCAAAGTGTTGTGTCTTTGTGGAACTCTCTTCCCAGATAGCACTGAGGGATAAGACATTGAATAATCCTAAAACAGATTGTTGACTAAGAATGACGCACTAACGTTGTCAGGGCAAAGGAGTGATGTTTGATTGAGGTCACAATCAGATCATCCACGACCTTATCACATGACGGAGCTGTTTAGATTCCTTATTCCTGACGCTAGTTTCTACATTTTTGTTGTCTTCAGATACTGAAAAAAAATGACACGTTTCTCATGAACATGAAGATTTTTCTTTTCAGATTATTGGGCACAGCTTTCCATATGTGACTTTTAAACGGCACTCAAAAGCACTCAGGAAAGATTCATGATGTTGTAGAGACATCAGGAGCATAGGACAAAGGGAGAGCCTCGCTTGAAACTGCTTTAGGAATCAGATTGGGTCGAATGGATAACTTTAACAATGCAGATTCCTTTCAGTTGTTGTTATGAGGTGCGTTTCATTAGCAAGGCCAGCATTCTTTTGCCTGTTTTTAATTTCTGATCAGAATATGGTGATCAACCCCAGGGGTTCTTGTGGCACAGGAACACTAACAGGAATGTTACAACGGGAGAAATAGGGTTCTTAACAATTTGATAGTGAAGGGAGAATGATATAGCTTCAAATCCTGTGTGTCCTTGGAGATTGTATTCCTCACTATTTGATGCTCACAAGCTATGGAAATAGTGAGACCACATTCTCTGTTTCCAATAATTAAAGTGACAGTCATACAGCATACAAACCGACCCTCCAGCCCAAAACAAATACATCAGCCAGAAAACACCAATCTATGTTATTCCCAGTTACCTGAAGACCTATAGCCTACTATTCCCTTTCATTTTGCGTTTAAACGCTGCATTACCGTGTATCTGTGTACTGAGCTGTTTTGTTCTTTCAATATATGCACGAAATGATTTCACAGAAATAGATCACACAATTTCAATGACAGCGTCAAACCCATCAGATCAATAAAATGTCCTCATTGTTTAATAATTATTAGAAAATCGGGTTGTCTTTTTAGTTCATTTGAGATTTTAACGTCGCTAGACCAGCATTAATTGCCCTTGAGAATTTCCAGTCCAGTTGATGTTGGTCCATCCAAGTGGCTGTTGAGAGGGAGTACCAGCAGTGCATCTCATGTGACGGTTTAACTGGGA
The DNA here is from genome assembly GCF_047496795.1 of Chiloscyllium punctatum. Lineage (NCBI taxonomy): Eukaryota > Metazoa > Chordata > Chondrichthyes > Orectolobiformes > Hemiscylliidae > Chiloscyllium > Chiloscyllium punctatum. The sequence goes on from NC_092750.1 coordinate 82,273,389, forward strand.
GTAAATATTACTGGTGGTGGATGGAGTGTTAAACAAACTGCCACGTTGTGATGAACAGCTCGCAGGATAACAGACTCTTTGTCAATACAAATATATGGGAAGGAATTCATTAGTCTTCAGAGAAATAACAACCTTACACGAGAAGTCTATATAATAATGAAACGAAGTCTGTTTCTGTGTTATTGGTGAACTTAAAATAACTGTGTTAAACAGCTGAAGTAATGCTGATGCTGTCTTTGGGCAATTCTTGCACTGTGCATGTGAATTATCCTGGATGATTTCAGAGATGGCTGGGCTGTCCGAAGTTGAGTAAGTGCTGATACTCCATGGGATGATGCTTGTTAGTAATCTCGTCACTTACTAAGCACAGTTCGATGGAACAAGCCAACAAGTCCAACTGTCTGCTGCTTCAGTATATATCAGAGCTTTCATGGATGCCAACTCATGGAATCATTTAATAAAGACAACGCCCATCGTGTCTCCATCACTCAGTGCTGATAAAAGTGCTATATAAAGTTTGTGAGGTTACCTTCCTGAACCACCCTCCCAGACAATGCATTTTTGACACATATTATGCACTGGGTTCAAAACAGATTTCACAAACTCTCTCTTAGTATCCTCTCTTTCACTTCAAACGTATTTCCCCATTGACTAAGGGAATAGCTGTTGTCTGTTCACTCGTCCCATACCTCTCATGCTATAGTACACCTCTGTCAGGTTCACCCCTCACCCTTCTCTGCTCCAAAAGCAAATGTAACCTATCTTCATGGTTTGAGTTCTCTCTTGTCTTGTTACATCTTCCAAAATGCAACACCTCACATATCTCAGTTTTACCTCATTATGACCCACTGGCTAATCATTGTGTCATCTACAACATTGTTTATCATCCTCCAATATCACCCACCCCCCACCATCTCCCACATTCTTCTCATCACCATTTATGAATTTCAGAAAAAAAACTTGATTTTCTTCCTGTTCTACCAACGTGGTTTCAGAATTGGGAATTCCAGTCTCTTGTTTTTTCCAATTTTGGTGAATTTACAGCGTGAATCAGTTATGGTCTTTTGTGAGAGAGCCTCAAACAGTATTTTGGACATGGAGTTGAATTCTGCTTTTATACTCTGCCCCTCTGCATGTATTATTCATAATGCTTGGACATCATTAACCTTGGACTAACTTTTGGCACCTTGTCCTGCAGCATTTCCATTTTACGTGGGCCTGTAATTTATTCTTTACAATATTCGTTGTAATAGTCGGAGCTGAAAGAACCCTTTCATCTGCAGGATGGACACAGGCTTATTCATTAATTTTGTTTGAAAGAGCTAGAGCAATGATGATAAAGATTGAATTAAATTCTGGATTATAAACACACTATAGAAGTTAATTCACGTTCTCATTTCTACGTTGAATGGGAAGCAAATACAAAGAACAAATACCCAACATTCTGAATATTGTTTGAAAAGTGATGTCATGTAGATATAATGCATTAAAGAAGTCCACGCAACAATTTTCTTTTGAATATTGCGAGGACATTGTTCAAACAAACAGTGTTCTTGTCTTTTGCTCCTTATTCTTTCAACTTATATTTCCCTGTAATTCGAGGTGAGATCAGAGTGACTTCCCTTTCAATCGAAGCAGGACTTGACTGAGGGTGGAATCAAGGACCCTGAGCAAAACTGTGATTAATGGGAATTGGAGAACATTCTGCAGTGGGAATGGGAACAAGAGAAAAATCAGTCTCTGAAAGGTATCTTCCAAGTTGCATGTCATCCTGACTAGGGACTAATTTGCTGTTCCTTCACAAGTATTTGTTAAAAAATCTTGGAATGCCCCTACAAACAGCTCTATCTGAATCTGCTTCAGTTCGGATTGAAGAGGTAAAATAGGGCAACTCTGTGTCGCTTATTCCAGAGCCATTGGGGATGACAAATTAAGTCTGCCCTTGCTGGTGCCTTCCAAATCCCGGATGAATATGTCTTGTTAAAAATACAAAGATATTTTATGTTTTCATAGTTATATGCAAACTATCAGAAAGGTAAGACCTTGCTGGATGAGTACGATGCCAGTGACAACAGGAACATGATAAGAATTTGATAACAATTGGGATCAGTACTTCAATCAGTTATATTCAGAGGATTGCTCATGTGATGTCATGACCACAGAGTTCAACATTTTCATGATGCATTATGACAATGGCAATAAACTATCGGTATTTAGGGAGTTGTCAGGCACAGAGTTTTTAATTATTCATTCAAAAACCGTAACTTGAGCGTCAACAGAAATGGCAGCTTCACTGTTCCCTTTCAGATCAGACAAATATCCACAGTCCAAAAGAGTAACTAAGTTGAAAGTGCAGGAAAACATGTGCAGGTTCTGAGAAGAGAGAATACGTAATTAACTTCTTGAGTCCAATATGAGTTTTTTCAGAAGATGATCATATCAGACTCAATATGCTGCCTCTGTTTCTACCTCCAGACCCTGACTCATCTGTGGTGTTTTGTCACTGTTTACTCTTTGTATTTCAAATTTACATTTTCCCCAGTATTCCCAAGCACAGTGACTCCGTTTTGAGGGAGGGGGGGGGTGGGGGGTATGGTGTGTCAGTGGTTAGCATGGTTGTTTCACAGTACCAGGGATCCGGTTTGGGGGAGAGGGGGAGGCCACCATGGTGTCTCAGTGTTTAGAACGGCTGTTTCACAGTACCAATGGCCCGGTTTGTGGGGAGGGAGGGGGAGGGGGCATGGTGTCTCAGTGGTTAGCACGGCTGTCTCACAGTACCAGGGACCCAGTTTGGGGGGGGGGGAAGCGGGAGAGGGAGGGCAGCACGGTATCTCAGTGATGAAGACAGCTGTCTCACAGTCCCAGGAACACAGTTTACACTGTATTGAGTTTTGACATTCTCCACGGGTCTGCTAGTGTTTCCTCATGTTTCCTTCTACAGTCCAAACTGAGTCAGTGTATTGGTCATGATAAATTACCCACCATGTGCAGCTAGGTGTGTTAGCTATGGAAAATGCTTGTATAAGCTAGAAAATGGGTGAACAAATGCAAGTGCAGAAGTAGGATATGAGGTGGTTCTGGGTGAAATGCTGTGCAGACAGTCAGTGTGGATTCAATGGGCCAATGTCCCTCAAAATTAAAAAAAAGTTAAATCAAACAAAATAAGTTACTGGTGATCAGAAACAAAAAGAAACAGAGTGCTAGGGAAACAGTAGTTTTGGCAGCCTCTGTCGAGAGAAAAATAGAGTTAGCATTTGAATCCATTAAACATGTATCAGATCTGAAAGCACCTGGGAAATTGTGGAATGTGTGTTGGTGGAATGATTGGAGTATATGGAGAAATAGAAGGATTAAAAATGGATTATTGATAATCAGCTGCGATGGAATTAAAATGTGAGAGTATTTTCACGAATTTTCACCTTTTCGCATATTCCTGCGTATCATGCACATGTAGGTATGTTTCCAAGTCCATGTTTCACGTGAGTTCTCTCCTCTCCACCTCTCTTTCCTGAGTGTGGACATCTTCCATTCATTAATGGGCCAGCATTTATTTCCCTTTCCGAGTTGCTCTTGAGAAGGTGTTGGGGAACTGCCTTTCTAAACCCATGCACTTAGACATACTATCGGCTACAAGTACTCAGGTCTGTCTGGTTTCACTTCTTTGAGAACTTGTAGTATTATGCCTTAATAGCTGGCTTGGGCATTGCAAATGGGCATTTGAGAGTCTATCATTGCTGACGGCCTGGAATCGCATGTAAGTCAGACCAGTGAAGATAGCAAATTTCCTTCTGTGAAGGACACTAGTGAGCCAGGGCTTTTTAGTTTTGACCACCAACAATATTTCATTAGATTGCTAATTCCAAATGTTTTATTGAATTCAAGTTCCACCGTCTGCTGTGGTGGGTTTGAAGTCCGGGTTTAGGTCATTGTAAGATGTACTTAGCAGGCTGAATGACATCAATCTATTCCTGCATAAATCCTTAGAGGGCAGAATGGTCTCATTACAACGATGCTGACTGGCTGAGTGGGAACTTCCTTTATCTCTGTAATATTACTGAGTGCTTCAGAGAACAACACATGGGTTAGGAGCAGCAGCTGGCCATTCAGCCCCTCGAGCCTGCTGCACCGATCAGAATGTGCATTGCTGATGTGATTGTAACTAAATATCTCTCTCCGGTCTGTTCCCCTAAACGTGGATTCTCTTGTTCATCAAAGATCTATGGAAATCAACCTTGAGTGTTTTCAGTAACCCAGTCTTCATTGCTACTTTGGCATGAGAACATCGCAGATCACACAACCCTAAAGAGAAAGGAACATCCCTGTCTCAGTCTGAAATGGGAAGGTGCTTATTCTCAAAATGTGCTATCTTCAAACCAATCACCACTCTTTTGAGATACAAGGAGATTATAATTAGGAACAAATATTGACCATTCAATCCCCCAAACCTACTCATATTCCCATTAACTCTCCTAAATCACATACTTACCAATTTGGGTCTCCACTGAACTTGTGGGAAGACAATCCCAGGCACCACAATATCATATCACCATGAGACATAGGAGCATAATAAGGCCATTCAGCCCAACTACTCTGCCGTGGCATTTGATCACGGCTGAAATGTTTATCAACCCCATTATCCTGTCTTCGACTGACCATTGATCGCTTATTAATAATATATATGTGTATTAAAGACATAGTGTGTCCCTGCACGCAGGGTTGTGTTCGTGATGTTTGTGTGTAAATGCCCATATCTACGTGCATATATCTGTGTGCATGTGTTATGTGTGTTAGTGTCAGTATCTACGTTTGTGTGCACCTCTGTCTGCATCTTCATACAATGTTTTTGAAGAAAATACATTGAAATTGGAATCAGTCTCCTTCCTCCTCTCTCTCTGTCTGTCCCTGTTGTTCATAGAGTTCATGGAATCCCTACAGTGTGGAAGCAGGCCCTTCAGCCCAACACATCGACACTGATCCTTCGAAGAGTAACACACCCAGATCCATCCCCCTACTATCCTACTTTTATGCATGACTAATGTCCCTAATCTACACACCGCCGGGCACTATGGGCAATTTCGCTTGGCCAATTCACCTAACCTGCACATCTTTGGACTTTGGGAGGAAACTGGAGCATCCAGAGAAAACCCATGCAGACACAGGGATAATGGGCAAACTCCACACAGTCAGTTCCCGAGGGTGAAATTGAACCTGGGTACCTGGTGCTGTGAGGCAGCAGTGAGAACCAATGAGTTTTATGATTAGATTCATACAATTCTACCCTCTGCTGGCCTTCCCGCACCACTGCATCAGTGGCAGAGTTTTTTTAACTCTCTGATAAGATAACAAATCCTTTACTGTCGATCTCTGAAACTGCATTGCTGTTTAGTTTTTCGAATGATATCTTTGAACACACAGACCAGTTTCATCAATATTGAGCAATATTACTGCTAGGCCTTTGTCAGGATTCTTCAATACTTTCTCACATTTTTTAAGCATTGCAAGACACAGAATGAGAAATAAATCTTCTCATCTCCGTACAAAAGGGTTCACTCACAGGTGAGCATTTCCATTCTGACAATCCCAAGTATATTTGCTACCCTCCATCTACCAGCATTGTGTTTATGTCTGCTTGTGTGTGTGTGTTGATGGTGCTGTGAGCTGCTGCCCTCTCTCCCACCCAGACTGAATCATTGTATGTTATCACACTCTGCCACTGTCACTGCAGTTGGATGCAGAGGCCAGCTGCAGGAGAGATTGTGTCATTTTAAGCACCACAGAGACTGTCAGAACTGCACCCACATTTAGATACTCACAGACATGGGTGTGTGTCAATGGAAAAGCACAGCTGGTCAGGCAGCATCTGAAGTGCACGAAAATCGCGGATTCAAGCCCTTCTTCAGGAAGTGTAAATCCTGGAAATGTGGTCTGTCCAGAGCCTGAGAAAGCCTCAAAATCCCTACCTTTCCATTGTAGTCCTCTCGAGATGAATGATAACATCGTATTTGCCTTCTGAACTAATGACTCAACCTACAATCTTCAGCGCATCCTGGACTTGGAATCCCAAGTCTCTTTGAATTTAGATTTCTGAATTTTCTTCCCATTTAGTAAATAGTCCATGCCTTTATTCTTCATAACATAATGCATGACCCCACACTCTCCATCTACTACTCCTTTTCCCATTCTCCTAAACTGTCTAAATCTTCCTGCAGGCTCCCTGCCTCCTCAATACTACCTGCCCATCCACCTATCTTTGCATCATCTGAAAAAGTAGCCAGAATGCCCTGAGTTCTGCCGCCCAAATCATTAACCTACAAAGTGAAATATCGTGCTCCAAACACTGACCCTTGTGGAACACTACTAGTCACCAGCTGCCATCCTGAGAAGGACCATTTTATCCTCACTGTGCCTCCCGCCAGATAGCCATACTTTTATCCATGTTAGTACTTGGCCGCGAACACCATGGGTCTTTATCTTACTCTTCAGCCTCCTGTGCGGTACCGTATTAGAGGCATACTGGTTGTCTACATTGTTAACTCCATTGTGTCTCCTTGATCTAAACTGCTTGTTACCTCTTCAAAGGATTCTCATTAACTTGAGGGAAAGGTATTTATTGAAATGGGGAGCAATCACAACACCAGGGTTATTCCTAGAGTGGAAGTGTTCCTCAAAGCAGTCTCTGGTCTCCCAAGTGTAAGGTAGACTGCATTTTGAGCAGCAATGACAGGAGACTGGATTGAAAGTGTACAAGTGAAATGTTGCTTCACCTGGGAGGTGTGTTTGGGGCCTTAGACAGTGAGGAGGGAAGAGTTGAATGGGCAAGTTTTGCACCTTCTGCAATTGCATGGGAAGGTGCCACGAGGAAGTGGGGCAAGTGTTCGAGGTGATGGAGGGTATCAGAAAGGGGATCATTACTGTGAAATGCTGACAGTGGACGGGAGGGGAAGATGTGTTGAAGGTGCTGTTCGACTGGAGGTGGTGGAAGTAGCGGAGGATGATCCTGTGAAAGTGGATTCTAGTGCAGTAGGAATTGAGGGCAAGGGGAGATCTATCATTGTTCTGGGAAAGAGGCGAAGGTATGAGGGCAGAAGTGAGGGAGATGGGGGCAGTCATAGCTCAAGGGTCAGTCCATCAGAGTGAGAGGATTTCTTATTTGAGAGAAAAGGTGGTCATGTAGGAAGCTTCCCACTGGAATGTGACATCCCCAATCAGAAATGACAGAGCCAGAGAAACTGGGAGAATGGCATCACTCTCAGCTGATCATGTGTTCAGCCACATACGGAGCCACAAAGTAATTCAATAATATAAACAAAACCGTAGTCAGATGAAAGTTCTTGAACTGTCTCTAACAAAAGGATTTTTTTAACAAACAGTTAAGAAAAAGGGTAGACAGGTCGTCAGTAATTCATAGCTGGACTTTTAAGAGTGGTTGCAAAGTGACTGGGGGCACTGTGCGAAATATTCCATAATTCTCTGGATTACAGGAATGTTCCAGTGAACCTGGCGAACCTTCAATGTGGCGCCTGTCTTCAAGAATGGAGTGAGTCTTCAAGTGTTTAGATACTATGTTTGTCTGAATGATGCAGTATTTTTGAGAGGATGAATGGTCTCGTGATATGCTTTCATCCTGAGGGATTAAAAATATCTCCTTCTACTGGTGTGTTACAAACTGGGGGACAAACATTTGCCTGAACCTGGGAGTTATTTGGGAAACTATCTGGAATATTGTAAAAAACGACATTATCCAGAGAATTCTAGTAACAGTATTTTCCAGAAGAATTTATCACCATGTAGGGGTATTGCATAGGTGAGAGGTTAAGTAGGTGCTGCATGCAGTAGTGAGAGCTTTGGAGTGTGAGCCTTGTTCGGCAGTAGGTGCTATAACAGATATACAGTGAGTGTGAGGGAGCAGAGAGAATATGGTGACCCTTATCCTTATGTTATTGATGTTTGTCCTGTATTGCTGGAAATTTCTTCAGACAACAGATACTGCACTGAGCTGGGGGGGGGGGGGGGGGGGGGGAGGGGGGAGCTCAGACCATGCTCGGTTTGTCTGGTGGTGTGGCCTGCTCTGGGAATATAATGGTCATCTTCTGTACCTCTTCTCCACCAGGACGTCCGTGTCCCTGTCAACAAACCGTGGTGTAATTGCCCCTTAAATGCCATGCTCAGGGGAAATTGTGCAAAGCAGCTCTGAACTGAGAATGGTCAAACCTGTGCCCATTGGCCTTTTAAAAATGGCACCAGTGCTCACTTGGTAAGCTCTGAACATTGTTCGATCCTGGATGGATTGTGGCGCTGTAACCTAGCAGTATTTCATGATCAACAGATATCTCATCTTGCCTTATATGTGTCCGGGCTGGATCTGTGACAAGGAATGATTATCTGATATAAATCCTGACATAACTATCACTCCTCCAGCTGGGTCAATTCTGCTGTCAAACCCCATATTTCTGCAATATGTTGTCCATTAAGCAATTGCCCAAGCAAAACGAGAACATCTATCCCTCTGTTATGGAGCAGAGCAGAATCCCTCAAAGTACATGGAGACGGTAGTCTCGGCCTGAATGTTTTCTTATTGTAAAGGTAAATGTCAGGTGCTGTGTTTCAGCTACAATTTAATTGGTCAAAATATATAACATTAAGCCAAACACAATCTATTCAAGCACAGTACACAAAATATAACGAACATAAGTGAATCTTGGAATAACTTAATTCTTTTGGAAATTTAAACAGAATAATAGGTTATTTAACTAACAGTAACTGATCTAATATGGTAACGGGGGAAAAAGTGAGGACTGCAGATGCTGGAGATCAGAGCTGAAAAATGGGTTGCTGGAAAAGCGCAGCAGGTCAGGCAGCATCCAAGGAGCAGGAGAATCGACGTTTCGGGCATAAGCCCTTCATCAGGAAGAAGGGCTTATGCCTGAAACGTCAATTCTCCTGCTCCTTGGATGCTGCCTGACTTGCTGCGCTTTTCCAGCAACGCATTTTTCACCAACCAATATGATAACATCCCAGAAACACAAATTTGTCTAAAAACAAATCCAGGAAATAGATTGTCTCACATACAGTTCTCCAACCCAGGCGGAAAGAACATCAAGAAACAATCAAAAGAGAAATCTCAGAGAGAGAGAGTGTAGCAGCCGGGAGAGATTTCCTGCCTTCCAACCCTGCTGAGAACCCCAGAATAACTGGCGAGTGGGAAAACTAATAATCCTGGTTCTGGGAGAAAATGACCATCACTCCACAGGACCAGGCCACGGCTGCAAGGACCACAAGGAATGGACTGTATCTACACAATATATGGCACTGTAGGAGCCTCTCAAAATGCCTAACTCCACTTAAGCCGTTAAATGATGGTCAAATAAATGTCAAAGTTAAACATAAATAAATAAACCGAAAGGATGCACAGGCCTGGTGATCAGACACAGACGTCGTTAGGTGCCCAGAAATTCCTACCCGGCCAAAACAAAGTACAATTATTGAGCTTTTGAGACAAATCATCATCTCCCTCCCTCACCTCAAAATTAGAGATGTACCATTCACCCAACAGTCAGCGGTGTCAATATTCCATCCAGTTCAAGTATTGTTGGGGTATGTCAGGGTTGTCATGAAATGAGTCAACTTAAGCTGATTGTTCGGTGACTGTGATTAATATCAGTCTTCCTGGATCTAACTGGGTCACTGGAGGCTTTCCCTCTTCCATAATTATGGCCTTCTTTCTACTTGTTATGCTATAGTATTTAGGGCAGAGTCAACCTCAACAAGATTGGGATCAGCAGATGCAGAGAGAGGGAGAGATCAGAATCTGAGAACATTAGACTGGATTATTCCAACAATGGATCAGAATCTGAGAACATTAGACTGGAATGTTCCAACAATGGATCAGAATCTGAGAACATTAGACTGGAATGTTCCAACAATGGATCAGAGTCTGAGAACGTTAGTCTGGAATATTCCAACAATAGACAGGAGTTTATCCTTTGGTCTTTACTGGTTTTCTCTGGATTGGGCATGGTTATGGTTGCAGATAGAAGCCGTACTGATGATTATTCAGGCAGGTTACGACCCCATCCTCGCTATCGTTGGTGTTCCTGGTAAGCCTACCTCTGTCAATTCTATAAATGATGGTGAACGTTATTGTTACTTTGGTTATTGATATTTAGCAAATATAAACTTTCAGTCATAAACTCCACTTCCTTTTCATGCATTTCAAAATCTTTATGAATATATAAGAAGGAACTAGACTGATTAGAACTTTGAGTCCCCATTTTACTCTAAACTGTTTTACCATTCTGGATTCTCTCTGTCATTAAAACGGTCAAATTCAACCTCTATAATATCCCCAGTCTCCACTTCTGTCTCAGTGCTGTTGCTGAATGAGCTTGTCATCTACCCCTTTGTTAACTTCAAACTTTATGGCTTCACTTCTCTTCTGACCTTCCTTCCACATTACAAATATTTTGACCACAGACTTTTTCTTGTCTCTACAGTTACTTTACACCAGGGACACTGTATCAGAGTAAGAATATCACTGACTGTGTACTTCAGAGGCACAGGCTATGACTCTAAAAGCTGGTGACAGAACAGAAATTCGAATGGCAAAAATTGGAATGAATCCTAAATTCACTCATGGCAACCGTAAACTACCAGATTTATTTTTCCTCATTTTGCTGATAACCTTTGGTAAAGAACCTTAAGATTTTTGCCCAGTCTGGACTAAGTGTGAATTCAGACCCACAACATTATGGTTGGCTCCATATTTTCTTGACAAATGGCCTCACAGTCAATAGCAATTAGTGATGGATAACAAATGCTGCCCTTACCAGTAATGCTGGCATCCTGGGAAACAACAACATTAAAAATGAAATAAACAAATGGATATTGAAGATTTGACATAAAATTCTGCAGCATCTAGAAGTGTTGGAGAATCTCAGTAGTCATGTCTCTCTGTCGGGAGAAACACAGATAATGTTTCGAATGCAGTGATCCTATCAAAACGTAATGTAACTGGGAAATAATATTATTTATATCAGGGATGGTTAGAAGGGTGAGTGGGAGGTTTGTGTTGAATGAATTGATAAACGTTCAGAAAAAGAGAGACAGAGCAAGAGAAAGGCAACACAAACAGAAGGATTGCTGATGATGAACTGGAAGGAAAATAGAATGGGAAGTTATTCTAACATTTCGCCTTCCGATATTCCTGAATATCATGTCATTTCGGTATGTCCCTGGTTAAAGTTAGTTATTTTCCTTCTATCTCTCTTCTCTGAGTGGGGTGATCAACTCCATGAGCAATACTGGTGCTGCACGTCAAGTTGCTCAGATGCAGAGAAACCTAATGTTACATTGTCAACTGCTTTTGTAGACAGATGAACTGGTATCGTGAGACTGTGTGGAGACGTAATAGCTTTCTTAGCTAGGAAGAGAAACTGAGGAGAGGGAGGCATTTACAACCCTGAATGGGTTGGGTGAATTGACTTGCTGCTGTCATTAGAAATTCAGTGGAGTTTTTTTGGATTGGATTCTCGGGTTTGTATCGTCAGCTGCTGCGTTCATTCAGGAAGACCCGATGCTCTGGTGAACCCACTCTGGACAGTGAATTTACAGAGTGTCTGGGTGCATGGGAAACAAATGGAGCTGAGACTCCACAGAAGGGAAGCTCTGTAAACAGGGTGGGGCTGGGCACTGCACATTCCTCCCTTGGATTTCCAGGAACATTTGTCTAAAATGGACCCATGCCAAGTGTCAAGTGCAAAACCAGTTTGTTTCAAAAATGAGGTGGTCACTGAGCTGTGTCCCCTCATTCAGTATAACCTGCAGCTTCGCACCAGGGTGCTGACTCTCACCATGAAGTGAACTGTTACAATTCTGGAACTTTCCAGGCAGGAGTGCATAATGTATCCACCATCTCTGAAGTGCAGTCCTCCGATGTACCAAGAGCTGTCAGAAACCATCTGCCTGTTGAGAAGAATACATTGGTTCCATCTCCACAGGGGAAGGTGCAGAAACTAACTTCCAGAAATAGGGAAGAGGGGGACTGGTAAAAATAAGAAACTGCTGGAAATTAGAATTAATGAAAACTATGTTTTTTGAAAATCTAATTGAATTGAAGTTTCATAAGTTGCTGAATCTGCAGAGCTGCATCCCAGAGTATTCAGGAGGTGGTATTAGAGCTCAATAGACAATAGACAATAGGTGCAGGAGTAGGCCATTCTGCACTACGAGCCTGTACTACCATTCAATATGATCATGGCTGATCATCCTCAATCAGTATCCTGTTCCTGCCTTATCTCCATAACCCTTGATTCCACTATCTTTGAGAGCTTTATCCATTCTTTCTTAAATGAATCCAGAGACTGGGCCTCCACTGCCCTCTGGGGCAGAGCATTCCACACAGCCACCACTCTCTGGGTGAAGATGTTTCGCCTCATCTCTGTCTTAAATTGTCTACCCTGTATTTTTAAGCTGTGTCCTCTGGTTCGGCACTCACACATCAGCAGAAACATGTTTCCTGCCTCCAGAGTGTCTAATCCTTTAATAATCTTATATGTCTCAAACAGATCCCCTTTCAGTCTTCTAAACTCAAGGGTATACATGCGCAGTTGCATGAGTCATTCAGCATAAGGTAATCCCACCATTCCAGGAATTGACCTACACTGCACTCCCTCAATAGCCAGAATGTCTTTCCTCAAATATGGAGACCAGAACTGCACACAGTACTCCAGGTGTGGTCTCACCAGGGCCCTGTACAGCTGTAGAGGAACCTCTTTTCTTCTATACTCAATTCCTCTTGTTATGAATACCACCATGCTATTAACCTTCTTCACTACCTGCTGTACCTGCATGCTTACCTTCGTTGATTGGTGTACAAGAACACCCAGATCTCTTTGTACTGCCCCTTTACCTAAATTGATTCCATTTAGGTAGTAATCTGCCTTCCTGCTCTTGCCACCAAAGTGGATAACCATGCATTTATCCACATTAAACTGCATCTGCCGTGCATCTGACCACTCACCTAACCTGTCCAGGTCACCCTGTAATCTCCTCACATCTTCCTCACCGTTCACCCTGCCACCCTGTTTAATATCATCAGCAAATTTGGTAATGTTATTACTAATACCATCTTCTATATCATTAATATATATTGTAAAAGCTCGTGAAAAAACTACTGATTATTCTTCAAAGCTTGTTATATTCTGGAAAGGATCCTGCAGACTGGAAAGCAGCTATTGTAAACGTAAATATTTACAACAGAACGGAGAGGGAAAACAGAAAACTAAATAGCTCTGTATCAGCTGTGAGAAAAAGACATTGTAACCTTTTGTAATGGATTTGAGAACTAGACACTTGGAGAATAGTGATCTGATTTGGTAGAGTCGGCTTAGATTCTGGAAAGGGAAATTACCTTTGATTAACTTGCTGGAAATTATGGAGATTGTCCGCTGTGACATTGAAAATTGAGAACCAATAGGAATGGAGTATTTATTTTTTCAGCTGATATTTGACATTGTTGAATACAGTTGAGTGGGGAAATTTAAATTCCATGGGTATGTAGATGTGAAATATATACCACATGGTATAAAAATTGGATGTTGGAGACAATGAAGGGAGTGGGATTTTTCTCTGGACTGAAGGCTTGTTGGGTATCAGAATAATCAGTGTTTGCCCAATAGCTGTTCACGAGTTTTAAAAACTGAATCAGATGTGAACAAATATCTTCATTCACATTTATGTTTTTTTTTTCAATGGTGAGAAATTGGGAAGTGTTGTTGTTTAAAAGGACCTGGATGACCTTGGTCATAAGTCAGTAACAGAATTATTGCGTTGCAGGAAGTAAGTAATATGTGGCTTTTCATGCAAAATGATTGAAGTCCCAGAGTTGGTATATCTTTCCTAATGGTAGTGTTTTTTTGAGAGTGTATTTGGTGCATTGCGTATAGATTTGGTCTGTTTTATAAATAATGATCTCTTTGTCACTGAGAGACTCCAAAGGAGTTTTACCAGACTAAACCCTGGCATGATGTTATCAGAAGGAGAGTGTGCAGGAAATATGAGTTTAACCTGTAGCTCTGTGAGACAATAAGAAGTTGATACTTGATGGTTACGGACAGACACTCATTACATACTGAACAGCTGAATAGGGTCAAAATTGCACACTATTCATTGGATGTTTGATTCCCAAAAGTTTGCATGTCTCTGCAGAGCCTCCATGTCGATTGACAGAAAGGTACAGGCTCTGAATGCACTCTGGGCACTTGAATGCACAGTTACTGTGTGACACTGTACTAAATGTCACTTTGTACACAAGCCTGTCAGCAGCCACAATACCTTCGTTTTGAAAGAGTTAACAATTCTGCACAAGCTTCTGACCTCCATAGAGACTATGGGTCTGCTTTCTTGAAGATGGAAGACATCTTGGAAAATGGTTAATAAAGTTGGCTTCATTCCTACTACCAGAAAACCATGTGAAAGTAGCACATAGGTAGCATGAGTAATTCGCCGTGTGGACCTGTTTGGAACAGTCCACCTGTTCAGTCACTGCTCCATTTGTTTGTGATTTTGCAGCATCTCTGGCACCTTCCTGTTCCTGTATTAGTGACTTGTGAAGCTGAATGACGTCTTCCTGTTCCTTATGTACGTGACTCCGGGTGTGAAATGGTCTCTTTCTGATCCCATGTAAGTGACATGTGGGAGTAAGTAGATTCCTTCTTTTCCTGTGTAATAGGCAGGAGGGACTGAATGAGCTACCACACGTCCTGTCCAGTAGTTTGATTGGCTAAGTAACTTCCCCATATTCTTGTGAACCCAGATTGTGGTGCAGAATGAGCACCTCCGTTACTGTGGAAATGTGCAGTGTCTGCCATTGCTGTTACATGAATGTTACCCAGGCTTTAACAGCATGATCTTGAATGGTGTCCAGTTCTAGTTGCACATGGACACTCTCTACTTCAAGAGCTGAGTAGTGACAACTTGTTTTGAACATGATGTAAACTTCTGTGAATATCCCCACTCTTTCTCAGTTTGGACTCAATGTCCTCCTCCGACACTGTTGGGATTCTATAATGACCAACTGGAGATGCCTGGGCTGAGGGAGCTACTCCGAGGATCTCCTACAAATGTGTCCCATGGCTGAGATGATTGATGTCCGCTGGTGATAGCCATCTTCCGTTGTGCATGTGACTGATTCCAAACAGTGGAGAGGTCACAATCGATTCTCATTAAGTGCGATTTTGCTCAGACTCCTTGATGTCATCCTTAGTCTAATACTGCCTTGAGATCAGGGCCAGTCTCTCTTACCTGAGCCCCCGTGTTTACTCTTTTGTTCATATCAATAGGTCATGGTGTAGAAGCAGAGAATGTTTTCTTCAAACAGAGGGTAGTCAATATCAGGAATTCTCTTGCACAGAGAGTTAAGGGAGCGAGATCACTGAAAGGGACCAATGGTGTACTTCAGGGATCAATTCTGGGACCTCTGCTCGTTGTAACTTTTATAAATGACTTAGATGAGGAAGTGGAAGGGTGGGTTAGTAAGTTTGCTGATAACACGAAGGTTTGTAGAATCATACATAGCGTGGGGGGCTGTTGTAAGTTGCAACGGGATATTGACATAATGCCGAGCTGGGCTAAGAAGCGGCAGATGGAGTTCAAATTGGAAAAGTGTGAAGTGATTATTTTTGTAAGTTTGAATTTGAATTTGAATGCAGGGTTATAGGCAGAATTCTTTCCAGTCTGGAGTAATAGAGGGATCTTGGTGTCCATATCCTTACATCCTTCAAAGTTGCGGCCTAAATTGACCGGGTTTTTAAGAAGGCGAATGGTGTTTGCGTTCATTAACAGGGTGATTGATTTTAAGAGCTGTGAGGTTATGCTGCAGCTCTATAGAGCCCTGGTTAGACCACACTTGACATATTGGGTCCAGTTTTGGTCATCCAATTAAAGGAAAGATACGGAAAATTTAGAAAGGGTGTAGAGGAAATTTACCAGAATGCTGCCTGGACTGGAAGGTAGGTCTTATGAAGAAAGGTTGACAGTTAGGGCTTTTAACATTGGTGTGAAGAAGGATGAGAGGTGACTTGATAGAGATAAACAAGATGGTGAGAGGCATATATATATATTGGATAGCCAGAGGCTTTTTCCAAGTCAGAAATGGCTATCACGATGGGGCATCATTTGAAGTGAGGTTTCGAGGTCCTTACACAGAGAGTGGTGGGTGCATGAAATACACTGCCAGCAGTTGTATTTTGCCAGGTATATTAGGGACATGTAAGTGACTCTTACATAGGCACATGGGAGGATAGTACAATGTTGTGTATGTAGTCTAGTCTGATCGGAGAGTAGGATAAAAGATCGGTGGAACATCGAGGGCCGATGGGCCTGTACTGTGCTGTACTGTTCTATGCTCTATCTTCTATGAAACTATTTAAAGGGGGGTAGATGGAGTTTGACCCCTCGGAGACGTGAGGGCTATGAGGAATCGGGCATTAAACAGGATTTGAGACCGAGAGCAGATCAACAATGACCTTAGTGAAGAGCAAAGCAGCATTGGGGTTTGAACGATTTGTTCCTGTTTCTGATGTTCTCCCATTCTGTTATTGAAAAGTTAGTGGGTGTGATTTTCCTGGTACGTCTGTTGTTGAATATTGCGGTTAAGGACACAAGAGGACTCTGTGAGAAATCACGAGGTGAGGTCTGGGGTCTGTATTCACAGTGAATCTGGGTCTACAACATGAACAACAAATGGTGCACAAGTTGCAGAGGGGGGAAGCTCTGTATAGAGAGATGCGGTGCCTCTTTCATGCGAAACCTGGATTTTCCAATTATATTTTCCAAATCTCCTAAACCGTGTGGGACAGACTTGAGGGGCTGAACAGTCTCTTCTGTTTCTGTGCACCATGTTATAGCAGTAAGCAGCTTCCAACTGCTCCTGTCTAGCAGGTTTAAGGGGCTGAAAGGAACACAGGAACATGGGACTGAGGAGCAGTACTGGGTCATTAGACACTTTGACCCTTCTCCACCAGGCACCTACTGTGATTGATCAGGTTGTGGTCGCAATCCCATTTTCCTGTCTGTATCCCATTATCCGTGACTCACTGCTCTGCCAAATATTTACCTTACAAAGCTTTCAATAAACGTAAACAAAGAGGAATGTCAAACTTCCTGGGAAGAGAATTCCCACGTGAAAGGCCCTTTTAGAATTTTTCCCCATCCCTCTTATAGAATCAAAGAGTCATACAGCTTGGAAACAGATCCTTTATTCCAGTTTGCCCACATCGGCCAGATATCCCAATCTGGTCTAGTCCCATCTGCCATCATATTCCTCATGTCCCTCTGAACCATTCCTATTTATGTACCTATTCCGATATATTTTAAATGTGTAATTGTACCCGCTTTCAACATTTTCTCTGACAGCACTTTCTGCACACGCATCACCTTTGGCATGAAAATGTAACTCCTAAGGTCCGCTCTAAACCTTTCCCCCAGACCTTCAACCTATACCGTCAATAACTGCACTCCCCTAACCCTGGGAAAAAGACCTTGACCATTCAGGCTATCCATGCCCCTCAAGATTTTATAAGCCACTTCATGTCACCATTCACCCTCCTCCTGTCCAGGGGAAAAGCCTCAACCTGTTCATCTTCTCCCTGAATCTCAACTCCCCCGCCCCCCCAACCTCCCACCCCCAGTATCGAAAAATCCTTGTAAATCATTTCAGCGTCCTCTCAACATCGTCCCATCAGCAGAGCCAACATGGTGCGCAGTATTCTTAACGTGGCCTCACCTGCGTCCTGTACAGGGGTAACATGCCACATCAACTCCTATGCTCAATGTTTTGACCGATTAAGGCAAGCATGTCAAACGTGTTCTTCACCATCCTGTCTACCTGTGACACCACTTTCAAGGAACTGTCAACCTGCACCTGTAGGTCTCTTTGTTCAGTAACATTCCCGAGGGCACGACCCTGCTTTAATTTACCAAAATGTAAAACCTCACAAATATCTAAATTAAACTTATCTGCCAGTCCTTGGCCCTTTGATGGTCAAGGATGCCGCTGTACTGTAAGATAATCTTCTTCACTGTCCGCTACACCACTCTGTTGATGTTATCTGCAAACTTATTAACAATGCCTCTGATATTCACATCCAAATTATTTATCTGCATGTTGAAAAGCAGTGAGCTCAGCAGTGATTCTTTCAGGACACCCCTGGCCAAATTCCTCCAGTCTGGAAAACAATCCTTTACCTTCAAGACAATTTTGTATTTAATTGGTTAACGTTCCCTGAATTCCATGTGACCTAACCTAAGTAATCTGTTAGAATGAGGAACCTCATTAAATGCCTAGCTGTAGCCAGTGTAAACAATGTACATCAGACTACCTTCTTCAACCTTCTTTGTCACGTCTTCAAAATACTCAATCACATTAATGATACTTGATTTACATGGCACAAAGCCATGTTGACTACCCCAAACCAGTCATTGTCTTTCTAAATGCATGTAAAACATATCCCTCAAAACCTCCTCCAACAACCTACACTATGCTGACGTTAGGCTCACTGAGTTGATAGTTAACTGTGTTTTTAGATCACTGTTTCCTTTTCTAGTCCCACTCTTCTACTCGTCCCAAAATTTTCAATTATTACTAGGTTAATGAAATGGCCAATGATACAGATCTCAGAGTGTGTCAGGGTCAGTGTTAGGAACAAGTCAGGCAGATTTCTTTCATCTGCTAAAACAACATGTTTACGACTAAAACAATGTTACTCAAACTATGATCGAAAGAAGAATGATGAGTGGGTATTGAAAACATGTACATTAATTTTTCCCTTTGAAAAATACTGAGGAACACACACACACACATACACACACACACACACACACACACACATTTGATGGAGAAACAACCTGGAAATCAAAATCTCTGCGATGTTAACTTGAAAGAACGTTGTCCAAATATTATTGGAACTCATGACAAAAGGAAAAATGAGAGTTTGGCCCAAATGTTATTCTCCTTGTAGCGTCAGAGAGTCCTACAACATGAAGACAGGCGCTTTGCCCCAAATTAGTCTATGTTGACCTTAATGTCCATCCACGCTAAACCCATTCCCCTGCACTTGGCCCATATGTTTCTGAACCTTTCCTCTCCATGTTCTTGTTCAATTGCCTTTTAAATATTGTTAATGTAAATGTCTTAACCACTGACAGCTCATTCCATATGCATATCACCCTCTGTGAAACATATCCCCTTCTTGGTCTCTTTTATTATTTCCCCTCTAACCATTAGCTGATGCACTCTAGTTCTCGATTCCAAAACTCCGGGAAAAAAGACTGTGACCATTCACCATATCCGTTCCTCCCATTATCTTGTACCTTTCCGCACCATCAGTCCCCCTCAGTCTCCTATGCTCTAAAGAAAAATGTCATTGCTTCTCCAACCTCTGCCTGTAAATCAGACTGTTGGGTTATGTGAACATCCTTGTAAATTTCGTCTGCAATCTTTCCAGTTTAATAACATCCTTCTGATAGCAATGTGACCAAAACTGAACACAACAATGCAAGTGCAGCCTCAGCAACATCCTGAAACTTGCAACAGAACTTCCCAACTTTCACACTCAATGCACTGACTGATGAATGCCAGTGTGCAAAAAACAATTTCACTCAACTGTCTGCCTGTGACTTTACTTTCAGAGAACCATGCACCTGTACTCTGTCCCTCTGTTCCACTACACCATTTAACTCCCTGCAATTCACCACGAAATTCCTGCCTTGATGTGACTTCACAAAATGCAAAACACACATTTGTCTGTATTAAACTACATTTTCCCATTTTTCGGCCCACTTCCCCAGCTAATCAAGGTCCTGCTACAATTTCTGAAAACTTCCCTCACTTTCATCAGCAAATTCTGTTAGACTTACTGGTCTATAGTGCCCAGTTATTCCTTTCCTTCCCTTCTTGAATAAGGGAACAACATTCGCTACCCTCCAGTCTTCTGGGACCCCACCTGTAGCTAGCGATGATGCAAAAATATTAGCCAGAGTCCCTGTAGTTTCTTCTTTAGCCTCCTGCTGTGTTCTTTGATGCATATGATCAGAACCAGGAGATTTCTCCACCTTTCTACATTCTAATACCTGTACATCCAACACCTCCACTACTATGATGACTGTCCCCAAAGATATCACCACTAACTTCCATAAGCTCCCACATCAAGGAGAAATATTAATTAAGAACCTTCAGAATTTCCTGCAGTTCTGCATATACATATCCACTTTGGTCCTTGAGGGGTCGTATTCTCACCGTAGTTATTCTCTTTTCTTTAATGTATGTAAACAACCTCTTTTGATTCATCCTGATCTTCTCAGCCAAGGTTATCTCGTGCCCCCTTCTCACCCTCCTGATTTCCTTCTTCAGTAAACTCCTGTATTCCCTGTATATGTCCAGGGATTCCTTTGATCCCATCTGCCTGCACCTCACCCACGCCTCCTTCTTTTGGTTAAAGCCTCAATATCTCTTGTCATCCAGTGTTTCCTCTTCATGCCAACTTTGCCCGTCACCCTCACGGGAGCATATAGACCTTGAACTCTTGTTATCTCATTTTTAAATGCCCCCCCCCCCCAGTTGCTGGAGGTCTGTTTGCCTGCAAACAAACTACTCCAATTAGCCCCTGCAAGTTTCTGTCTAATTCTATCAAAATTCACCTGGCCTCAAGTTAGATCTTGCAGCTGTGGACCAGTTTGTCCCTCTCCATAACTATTATAAAATTAATAGAACAATGGTAACTGGTCTCAAAGTGCTCCCCCACTGTCACCTCAGTCACCTGTCCTGCTCTATTTCCCAAGAGTAGGTCGAGTTTTGCCCCTCCCCAAGTAGGCTCCTCTACATACTGCTGGGGGAAATTTCCCTGAACACACTTCATACGTCCACCCAATCGAAGACCTTAATTCTGTGTCAGTCCCAGTCTATGTTAGGAAAGTTAAAATCTCCTGCAATGACAATCCTACTGACCTTGCAAGTCTCCCCAGTCACTCCACATATTTTTCTTCCTCGAATTCCCATTGACTATTTGGGGGCCTATAGTACAACCCCAATAATGTCACCATTCCATTCTCAATTCTTAGTTCCACCCGCAAAGCTTCACTGGAAGATCCTTCAGTTATTTTATATCTGGTCACTGCTGTGATACTCACCTTAATCAAAAATGCAACTCTCCCTCTGCTCCTTACATCACCACTCTCCTGCCTAAAGTAGCTGTACCCTGGTACATTAAGCTGCCAGTCCTGTCACTCCCTTTGCCCTGTTTGTGTAATGGCTACGATATCCCAGTCCCACGTACCTATCCCCGCCCTGAGTTTATCAGCCTTAGCTGTCAGCCATCTTGCATTGAAACAGATGCAACTTAATCCAACAGATTTCTTGCCCTCTGTCGTGTTCCAGCCTGACCTGTCTCTTCACTTTACTGTTTCTGATTACTGTATCTCCTTCCATCCTCGCACTTTTCTCCCTACTGTTGAGGATCCCACTCTCAATAGCATCCCCAGCCCCAGTCAATCAAGTTTAAACCCTCCCTTGTAGCACCAGCAAACTTGCCTGGCAACATATTGGACACCCTCTAGTTCAGGTATAACCAGTCCCTCTTGAACAGGTTACCTCTGCCCCACCAATGATCTAAAAATCTGAATTTCTGCCTGCTGCACCAATTCTTTAGCCACACATTCATCTGCTATGTCCTCCTGTCCTTACCGTCACTAGCATGTAGCACTGGAAGTAAACCGGATATTACCAATGCCATGGGCATGGTTTTTATCTATTTTTCCTAGTTCTCCACAATCACTCTGCAGGACCTCATCCCTATTTCTACCTCTGTCATTTGTACCAACGTGCACAATGACCTCTGGCTGCTGCCCCTCCCCCTTGAGAACGATTTGCAGCTGCTCTGAGACATCCTGGACCCTGGCATTTGTGAGGTTACACACAATCCCACAATCCTGGGTTCCCATTTGCAGCCACATAATCTCCTGTCTGTCTGACACCATCCCCCAACCCCACCACCACCACCACCAAACTATCGAATCTTAATAATTATTTCTGAAGTTATTCTGCTCACACAAGCTTCTGAAAATGTGATTCCTTCCCGGAGCTGATGAAAAAGGCTGAATTCCCTTTCCTTCAAGCAGTGGGGAGATTTCAATGAATCCTCATCCGGACTCCTCTGTGAGTGATAAAACCGAGTATGTTTTTGTTTTTGCTCGCACACACTGCTGTGATGAGGGACAGGGAAAGAGAAAGGGAGGAACAAGCTGTTTCTTCTCAGATGGGTTGCATTTTTCCATCTCTAAATTGATTCAGAGATGTTGTCAGTACGCAAACTGGACCATATGAGCTCTCCTTGAACATTGTTTGAATGATATGACGCCATCATGTTCCCTGCTCCATGCAGGTACATCTATGGTGCTGTCATACACAGAATCATTTCATTAACAAATAATTACCCGACTTGATCTGAAGATGTGTTTATATGTGCCTGCGTAATATAAAAATAAAACGTTTAATATCTTCACAATATCTGCCTTAAAATGAATATGTTTTATTCTTAAAGAAATACAGAGATTGCTGGAAATGCTCAGCACGTCAGGCAGCATGTCTGAAGAGAAATGAGAGTTAACCTTTCTGGTCCAGTGACCCTGCCTCAGAATCTGTCTTATTCTTAAATTACATCCCCACTTTTATTCTCCCACACAAGAGGAAATATCTATCAGGTATTCACCAGCTGCACGCACCTCATGATTGTATATGATCAATAAGAACATCTCTCGTTCTCAGGCCTAAAGTGGTAATCCTTCATAACATAATGCCTTCATCCCAAGGCTGAGTAAAGAAAAGTATCTTTGTAATGTTTGAAAACAACTTCGCTTTTTTTCAGTTGTGGGGATCATAACTTCAAACTTTACGTCAGATGTGGTCTCCGCAATGCCTTTTACAGATGCAGGGAAATATTGCTAAGTTCAAACCCGATACCCATTGCACGAAACAGCATCATTCCGTTTCCCTTCCAAATCAATTGACGCATCTTCACAGTAACTTGATGTGATTCATCTACTAAGACACACAAATCCCTGTATACCACCAAGTTCTGCATTCTCTCTCCATTTAAATTATTTACTGCTGTTTTGTTAATTCCCCAAAAAACAAAGTTCCAGTCACCCACATTGTACTGCTTTGTTTTTGCTGCAGGTTTACTCACTGCCCTCCCCTGTCTGTATCCCATTGCAGAAGCTCTGCTTCCACTTGACTCCTTATTGACTGTTTGTCCTGGTGTATGAACAAACTGAGCTCCAGTTCATTCAGCCCCTTCATCCAAGGCATAAACCTAGATTATAAACTGTTGATAAACTCACACTGATCCCTGAGGAATTCCACTAGTTACAACTTTCCAAGCTGAAACTTATCTCTACTCTGTATTTCTAGCTAGTTAGCCAGGGCTTCCCTGTTCCTGTGTAGCTGCCCAGAAAGGTTGTATAGCCTCTTCCTGTGCAATGTAACTTAGTCAATGGGTTGAATGAATATATTCTATTCCTGTGTAACTCCATTGAGAGGCAGAATGGTCTCCTCCTCTGTGATGATAATGCATTTGACTGGCTGAAAGGGGCCTACCTCTCTCTCTCTCTGTAACAGCTTCGAGAGGAGAATGGGAGGACCACATGTGGGATAAGAGCAGCACTTGGCCAATCGACCCCTCCAGCCTGCTGCTCAGTTTAGAAACATCATGGCTGGACTGACTGTAGCTGAACACCCCTTTCCTGTCTGTTCTCAATAAACATTGATTCTGCGTCCCTTCAAAGATCAGTCAAGATCAGCCTTGAGTATTTTCAATGACCCAGTCTTCACTGTTCCCTGAGTATGACAGCGCCACAGTTTGCACAGTCTGAAGGAGAACAGAACAACGTTATCTCAAAAGTTAATGGGAGACTCTTTAATTTTAAAGTGTGCTAACCTCACAGAAAGTCGCCCCCTATTCTGAGAAATAACAGCACAACAAATGTGAACAGACGTAGACCAATCAGCTCCTCAAACATATCCCATAATCGCTTTGACTGTTCAGTAAAGTAATTATCAAGCTCAGCCTCCATTGCACACTCCAAAAAATATTCCTTTCATCTGAAGGCCACACAGCATAGGAAATTGAAATAAGATCATTTGGCCCATCAGCTCGACTTTGCTGTTCGGACCTGCCTGACATGTTTCTCAACACAATTCCCCTGCATCGTCAATGTAACTCTGGACCCATGTTTTCATCAAAAATAATATATCTCTGTATTAAAGACATGACTGTACCTGTGTCTCAATATAGATGTGTGTTTGTGTGTGCGTCTGTTTCTGTGTATATCTGTTTAATAGCGGGATACAGGGTGGTGGAGGAGGGTTATGTGTGCATGTTTTGTGTATATCTGTTTAATGCAGGACACGGGGTGGTGGTGGAGGATTATGTGTGTGTGTGTTCCTGTGTATAACTGTTGGTGACAGGTTTATGGTGGAGGGTTTGTGTGTGTTTTATTGTGAAAATCAGTTTAATGGCAGGAGACAGGGTAGTGGTGGAGGGTTGTGTGAGTGTGTGTGTTTCGGTGTATGTCTGCCTTATGGCAGGAGACAGGGTAGTGGTGGACGGTTGTGTGAGTGTGTGTGTTTCGGTGTATGTCTGCTTTATGGCAGGAGACATGGTGGAGGTGGAGGGTTGTTTTCAAACTGGAAACCTTGGACCAGATGTGATTCACAAGAAAAAGTGTTGGATCCTCTTTTGTTTGACATTTATATCAATAACTTGGATGAGAATTGTAGAAGACATGATTAGCAAATTTACAGCTGACATCAAGATTGGTTGTATCGTGGACAATGTTGACTTAACGATTTACAGTCAGTGATTATAACGATACCTTGATCAGTTGAATATATGATTCGTAGACCTGTACAGCAGGGAAACAGTCCTTCTGACTCATCCAAGTCGGCCAGATATTCTGGATTAATCTTGTCCCATTTTCCAACATTTGTCCCACATCCCTCTGAACCATTCCTATTTATATACCCATGCCTTTTAAATGTGGTAATTGCACCATCCTCCACAACTTCCTCTGGCAACTCATTCCGTACATACACTACACTTGCGTGAAAAAGTTCACTCTAGGTCTCTCTTCAATCTTTCTCTTCCCACCTTAAACCTATGCCCATTAGTTTTGGTCTTCCTATCTCTGGGAGATAGACCGAGACTATTTACCCTTCCCATGATTGTATAAACCTCTAGAAGGTATAAATGCGACTCCAATCAACACGAATGATTGTGTTTTCAGTCATCGTGGGCCTAAATTCTGAAATTCAATAAGGACACCTCTTCTTTATCCATCAAGTCACAATACAAAAATCATTTTAATCCAACTTGTTCAGACATATAATGAAAGATCTCTGTCGGATTTGAACCTAGAGCCTCAGAGGTAGGGGCACTACCACTACTCAACAATAGCCTCGAAAGCTGCAACATGATTGTCCTGCGTGCTTGTTCATCAGCCTGTTCTGACATGCTGTGACACACCTTCACAACAGGTAGGACATGAATCTAGATCATCTGATCCAGAGATTGTGACATTAAAATAGGTTCATGGTCTGAAATCAAATCCAGAACTCTGGCATAAGGCCAGGGGCATTTCCCACCACACAAGACTTAAACCATGCCCAGAATTTGGATCATATTTTAAGTGTCAGCTTTCAGTTCTGCATGCATGTTTAAAGTTCTGATTAACTTGACTGAAAGATACAGGCAACAGTTCTCATTGTTAAACAAATAAAAGGTATTAGACTCAACTACAGGATGATATTTCATGCTCTCTGCTATCGAGATAAACTATGAACATCTTGAATTGCTTGGCTATGATTTTCAGCTTAAATGGTGATTATCTGTAGTCTGCAATATTATGGAAAGAAATCGTGCAGGCACGCTCTGAAGTACCTCAAATAGATATCAATACCGAACACCAGAGATGAGGAAAGAGGCCAATTTCATAGAGTCATAGAGTCATAGAGATGTACAGCATGGAAACAAACACTTTGATCCAACTCGTCCATGCCGACCAGATATTTCAACCCAATCCAGTCCCAAATGCCAGCAGTCGGCCCATACCCCTCCATACACTTTCTATACATATACCCATCCAAATGCCTCTTAAATGTTGCAATTATACCAGCCTCCACCACTTCCTCTGGCAGCTCATTCCATACACGTACCACCCTCTGCGTGAAAAGGTTGCCCCTTAGGTCTCTTTTATATCTTTCCCCTCTCACCCTAAACCTATGCCCTCTAGTTCTGGACCCCCCGACCCCAGGGAAAAGTCTTTGTCGATTTATCCTATCCATGCCTCTCATAATTTTGTAAACCTCTATAAGATCTCCTCTCAGCCTCCGACTCCCCAGGGAAAACTGCCCCAACCTATTCAGCCTCTCTCTGCAGCTCAGATCCTCCAACCCTGGCAACATCCTTGTAAATCTCTGTAACAGCCTTGAAGGTGGATAGAGAGAACAACATATGGGGTAGAGGCAGCAGTATATCTCTGTCACAGCATCGAGGGTGGATTGAGAGAACAACAGATGGGGTAGAGGCAGCGGTAAATCTCTGTAACAGACCCGAGGGTGGATTGAGAGAACAACAGATGGGTTAGGGGCAGCGGTATATCTCTGTAACAGCATCGAGGGGTGGATTGAGAAAACAACAGATGGGATAGGGGCAGCGGTATATCTCTGTAACAGCCCCAAGGGTGGATTGAGGGAACAATACATGGGGTAGGGGCAGCAGATGGTCATTCGGCTGCACCATTCAGAATGCTCATGGCTGATCCGATTGTGTCTGACCATCCATCTCCTGTCTCTTCCCAATAAACATTGACTCTCCTATCCGGCAAAGATCAGTCGAGCTCAACCTTGAATATCTTCAATAACCAAGTCGTTACTGCTCCCTGAGGCTGAGGACACCACAGAGAGCACAATACAATTACATTGCGAGACCCGTTATTTTAAACTGTGTTAACCCAACATCAAATCACCACCACTTTACAGCTAAAAAGGTACAGTAATTAGGAATAGACAGACGCCATTCCACACTCCCAACCTGTCCCACATTCCCACTGTCTCTTTCCGATCAAATACTTATCAAATCCAGCCTCTGCTGCTGTCTCAGAAAGAGAATACCTAATAGCATCACACCACATGAGAATTAGAAAAGGAGCAGAACCCATTAGACCCATCATGTCTGATATTCCGTTCATTAATTTCTTATTTGTTCCTCAACATCATTCTTCTGTCTTTTGCCTAGAATTGTTGATCCCCTTATAAATAAAAAAACGATCTATTCGTGTCTTAATGAGACAAGTGTCTGTGTGTGTGTCCATCTGCTTGTTACATGAGTATTTGTTTGCCTACGTCTGTCTGTGTATCCGCCTGTGTATTTCACTCCGTGTTTGTTTCTATTGTGTGTGACTGTATATGTTTTTGTGTGCTTGTATGGGTGTGTATGCTTTTCTCCTTGTACACATTGTACATGTTAGTATATTGGGGTATTTATCAATATTTCTATATAATTCTATGCCTGCATCTCTGTGCAGTGAGGTATCTCTTTTTCTTTGAGACAGAGCTGACACTGGAACTGCCAGTGGGTTTAAAGTGAGAATTGCCCTTCGCTGATCTTTGCTCCTTACTCGGTTGGTGGGACGTAGATATTTCGGAATCTCCACACAAGTCATCCCGGTCCTCTTTGGCTCCTACCAAGATCTTCCCCACATGGCGTGGGGAGGGGAGAGTGAACAGATGTCAGGCACCTCATCACCTGGGATGGCCTTTTTCTGTCCTATTCCAGGCTGATTCTCCTGGATTGGGAGAAGGGGAGGGAGGGTGTGAGGGTGGCCCTGCTGTTAGAGCTTGTACAGGTGGGTGCCATGGTGAGAAGTCGTGAGTGAGTCAGTTTACAGTGTTATATCCACGTTGTGTTATTAGTGTGGAGGCTATTGCATAAGTGACGGAGAAAGTGAGTGAAGGAAGTTGCTGAATTCAATAGCGAGAGTGTTAGTGCCTGAGCTTATTTGGAGATAGAGCTAGAGCCTTGTTCGGGGGTAGGTGCTATAACAGGTATACAGTGAGTATGAGGGAGCAGACAGAATACAGTGACACTTATCCTGGCAGAGCGGGGTAGGTTATTAATGCTTATGCTTTATTGTTGGATATTCAGATCATCCCAGCGTCTAGATGAGCCTCGTCGAATGTCTTGTCCATGTCTATCAATAACGACACAGACCAAGTCCCTCAACTTTCACGGAATCAGTTTAGGTAGAGCGTACAAATAGCAAGGAGAAGCAAACACTGATGTTTTATGTATCTAAACCAAAACGGTAGCAGAAAATCTGAACATCATGTGCTCTGGAAATTACACATGCAAGTATTGTGAATACTGCAGTCTTATTGGATGGTCTCAAGTTGTATCTAAACTGCGTTAACTAAATGATTGCTAATGCTGTGAAAAATAAATACCATAAGTGTATATCAGATGGGTTGAAGTGTATGTTGTGAACCAAACTAGATAGCAGGTTATTTCGGAGTTGGTGTTGTGTGGTAAGAAATACTAATTACTAACCTTAGTCTGAAGCAGCTTTTGAGGAATAGTGACGTTAATGAGGTGCATTTTATATGGCGTCCGCAGACAATATCAAATGTGTGAACATTCTGGTCAAATATCATGGAGGCCTGGAGGGTAGAGGGTCAAGCTCACTCCAGTAAATTGGGAAAGTACAATATAACATTCAGTGGGAGACAAGCAATGGTTGTTCGAGTCATAGAGCACACGAGCACGGACACAGGTCCTTCAGCTCAAAGTGGACCATTCTGAACAAAATGTCCTCTCACGCCAACCCATTTCCCTGCCGTTGCCCTTTATCCTTCTAATCCTTTCCTCTCCATGTATTTGTACAAATGCTTTTTACGTGTTGTTAATGTATCCACCTCAACCACTTCCCCTGGCAGCTCATTCCATATGTATACCAAGATGTGTGTTAAGATCATTGCTCGTCAGTTTCCCTTTTATTCTTACCTTCTGACCTTAGACTGATGCCCTCGAGTCCGTGATTGCTGTCCTGGGTAGAAAAGACTGGGTGCATTCACTCCATCCATGCCTCCTGTGATCTTTTAAGCGTCTATAAGATACCGCTCAGTCTCATATACTCTAAAGTAAAAAGTTCTAGCTTGTCCAACCTCTCCCCATAACGCAGACCATTAAGACCTTGGCAACATTCTTGTAATTTCTTCTGCACTCTTTCCAGTATAATAACATCCTTCCTATAGCAAAGTGAACAAAACTGATCATGACGCTTCAAATAATGCCTTACCAGCGTCCTGTTTAACTGCAATGTAACTCCTCAACCTCAATACTCAGTGCTCTGACTGATGAAGGCCAGTGTATTAAAGCCTTCTTCACTGCCCTGTCTACCTGTGAATCAACTTTCAGAGCACCGTGCACCTGAACACCAAGGTCCCTCTCCTTCACTACACTCCTGAAGGCCCAACCATTCACCATGAAACTCCAACCTTGACTCGACTTTGTAAAATGCAAGTACTTACACCGATCTGTATTAAACTGCATTTTCCATTTCTCAGTCCACTTCTCCAGCTGTTCAAGGTACTGCTGAAATTTCTGAAATTCCGAATAACCTTCCCCACTCTCCATGATGCTGCCTATTTTAGTGTCATCATTAAACTTGCAAATCATGCCTGTGCATTCTCATCTAGATCATAGATCTATGTCATAGGTAAATTATATATATATAGATATAAAACATATTACATACATCTATGATCTAGATGAGAGAATATAAATATAATATACACACATATATATAGAAACAAACAATGTCCCCAGCACCAACCCCTGAGGTATTCCACTATTCACAGGCCTCCAGTCCAACAAGCATCTTTCCTATATTACCCTCTGCTTCCTACCACCAAGTCAACTGTGTATCTAATCTACCAGCTCCCCCTGGATTCCAGGTGATCAAACATTCCAGAGGAGCTGATCTTCTGTAACCTTGTCAAAGGCTTTACTGAAATCTATGTAGGCTATGTATACCATTCTGCCCTCATCACTGTTCCTTGTCACTTCATCAAAGCACTGTAACAAGTTTGAGAGCCATGATCTCTCATGCACAAAAGCCTTGCTGACAGCTACTAATCAAACCCTGTCTCTCAAGTGCATGTACAGAGGAACCACGATTGTCCAAATATCAATTATCCGAAATTTGGATTATCCAAAGAGGACCTCAAGGTCTCGATAGAAACATTATGTCTTTCAACCCTTTTGTTTGTAGGTACAATGATTTTTTTTTAAATTGTCTTACTAAAATACTGCCAAGAACAGTCCAGGCACCGTCTCCAAAAGACTGATCTCCCACCTTCTCTCTCTCTCTCACCCCACACTTTCCCTGAAGTTCTACACAGAGGTTCACCCTAAATCCCCCTTCTCCATATAACTGCGCCAACATTGTCCTGTACACAGCAAAGGTGGAACTTGCCAAAACGCGCGTGCGCATGTGTGTGTGTGTGTGTGTGTGTGTGTGTGTGTGTGTGTGTGTGCTATTTGAAGACTTACCCCACAAAGACAGCAGCAACAGCAGTTCTGTTGGTGTACAGTCGCCTGCCCAATTGGAGGCGGTTGGGGTTGCGGACGGGAGTCCGAAGGTGAGTGAGGATGTTTGGGGATGTGGGGTTTGGGAGTGCGGGGTTGGGGGCACAGGGTTACAGGTGTGCGGGGGTGTGGATGGGGTTTGGACGATGGGTGGGGATGTTTGGTTGTGCGGGGTTAGGGGACCGATGTTAGTGTTGCAGGGTTAGGAACGGGCATGGGCAGACGGGTGTGGCGTTGGACAGGGTTCTGGGCTGATGGGGGGCAGGATTGGTGTGGGAGCAGTCAGGGTTGGGGCGGGCGTGGACAGGTGGTGGCACGGAGTGGGAGCAGATTAGGATGTTGGCGGGCAAGTGGGGGTGTAAGATCAGGCGGTTTGGGGGTGCGTGGCGGCAGACAGGGACGTGGGGTGGGCGTGGAAGGGTTTGGGGTGGGCGGGGCACATATGGGGCAAGGTGGGAGCGGGGTGGGAGCTGACGTGGCGTGGGGTCTCACGCGCCGATTGCTTTTGCCTTGTCTTCTGAATGGGGAGCAGACTTCACAGTAAACTTCAAGTCCCAGAGTAGATCAATTCACCAAATAATCAATTATCTGAATGAAATAGTGCTCCGTCCATCTCAATTGGACAATCGAGGTTACTTTGTATATCTTATCTCAGTATCTTCTCAAGTCATTACCTACTACAGATGTTAATTCTACCAGTCTATAGTTCCCAGGTTTAACTTTGTCGTCCTCCTTGAATAGGGGCACAGCATTCGCTATCCTCCAGTCCACCGGTACCTCACCAGTTGGCCAGCAAAGTTGGAAAAGTACCAACCAGGGCTCCCGTAATTTCTTCTCTGTCCTCCTGCAGAGTTCCTGAATATATCTGGACAGGATGAGGAGATTTATAGAAGTACTGCAAAGTCGGAAAATGTGTCTCTTTCTTGAACTTAAAAACACCGCAGAGTGAGCAAGTGACTTAATGATGGTTAAAATAACAAATGAAAGATTATATTAATCATAGGAAGTGACTTCAGAAGAATTCCAGAAATTGTGGAAACCTGAGAATTCTCAGAAATTGATGATCCAGAAAAGGAGGGCCATGAAACTGATAAGGAAATCTAAAAGCAAACATACATGCTAACAAACAGGAACACAAAGACTGCATCAATCTACTATCTATATTTCAAAGGAAACAAAATAAAAGCAATGTCAAATGTGGAAATTTGTAATCGGGAGAGGAGAGTTTATTGTGGAGAACAAGGAAATGGCCAAGAAAATAACCAGTAACTTTGCATCTGTCTTCTTGGAGGAAGATCCATAAAATCACCCAGAAAACCAAGTGATCAGATGGAGCTTATGGAACTAAAGACATAAAGTCAATTTATATCAGTGACAGGGTAGTACTTGACAATGTAACTAAATTGAGCATTGCAATGTCTGACAAAACAGACTTACTTTGCATCAAAATGTCAGAAATAAGGCACCAATGTAAGTATTAAATATGTTCCAAGCACATTAGATGAATGGAAGGGATCCAAGTAAATATTTGTGATTCCGAGGAGCTGGTGTTGGATTGGGGTCAACAAAGTTAAAAATCACACAACTCAAGGTTATAGTCCAACAGGTTTAATTGGAAGCACAAGCTTTCAAAGTGCACAACCACCTGATGAAGAAGCAGCACTTCGAAACCTAATACTAGCGAATAAACCTTTTGGACTGTAAGCTGGTTTTGTGTGATTTTTAACGTTATCATTTATGGTTACCATAGATGGTGGAGATGAGAGTGTGGAGGAAAGAGTTGGCCGGGTGGTTGGCAGTGAGGAGGAAGGCCTTTTGTTGCAGGAAGATGCAGACGAAATGGTCAGAAGTGCAGATCGATGGCAGATGGAATGTAACGCTGATAAATATGAGTTGATGCACTTTGGAAGCAGGAACCAGACAGGGGAGGACTCAATGAATGGCAGCACACTAGGAATCTCAGAGGGTGCTTTTCCTCACATCCCTGAATGTAAGTGGACAGGTTAATAGTCCAGCTAAAAAGGCTTAGGAGTCGTAGACATAGATTATAAGAGTTATACAGTGGCTTGTTTCGGGCAAGATGGTATGCAGTGTGAAGTTCTGGATATCACATCATGAAAGGATGTCATTACACTGAGGGGGTGGGGTTTGGTGGGGATTCACCAGAATGTTCCCTGGGTTGGAGCGTATCAGCTATGGAGAGAGGCTGGATAAGCTCGTGTTGTTTCCTTTGGAGAAGAGGAGGTTGGAGGGACGTGATTCAGAAGGATAAGGTAACGAGGGGCATGGACAGATGGATAGACAGCAACTGTTCCTTTTAGTCAAGAACAAAGGAACAAGTGAAGTGCTTGAGGTTTAGAGAGAATTTAAAGATATTTTGTCAACCAGAAGATGTTGGGGTCCAGAAGAGACAGAATGGTTGTTACGGGTAACTCCACAACAAATATAAAGTACTTGGACGAGTTTTTGCAGTGGCATAACATGCCTGGTTCTGGGCCTCTTGTCAGAAAGTGGGACTGTGTTTCTGTGATTGTATGATTATGGAATGCTCATCATTAAACTGTTTAAGACAGAAATTGATGCTTTTCCAAAGAGAATATCAATGAGAGTTATACGAGTGAACTGTAATAGCTTCGAAAGATATGCCAGTGTGAAAGGTAAGATAAAGCAATTGCAGCTCAGTACAGTCTGAACCAGAGAATGGAGAATGGAGAACAGGGAAATGGCAGAACTATGAAGCAACTACTTCATTCTGTCTTCGCAGAAGATACCACAGCAAAAAACAAGCTTCCCAGCAATACCATGAAACTTTAGTCTGGTGAGAAAAAGAGAATAGAATGAAATTAGCAACTAAACAGTTCAAGAGAAAGTATTCTAACAGAACATAATGGGCATAGACAAAGTCAACATAGATTTATGAAAAGGGAATCATATTTGAGAAAGTGAAGTTTTAGCAAAATTATGGAGAAGCTATCAATGCATTACGATTGGATTTTCAGAAAGATTTTTAATAAAGCCCCAAGCCTGTTGTGCAAATTTGAATCCTATGGGACTGGGGCTAATATATGGTCATGGTTTTAGAATGGGAGAGCTGGCCGGGGACAGTGAGGAGGAATAAAACTTTTTTTTAGAGTGGAAGGCTTGGAGGATATAGCAAGGATCGGGATTTGGGACCAGATATTCCCAATACACATCATATCTTTGATTGAGGGGCTCAAATGCAATATTCCCAAGTCTGCTGATGGCATTAAACGATGTTGGATTGTGAGTGGGTGAGCAGGATGTCAAAAAGCTCCAACGTGATTGAGACAACTGGAGTGACTGGGCAACTACGTGGCAGACGGAGAGCAATGGGGGGAGATGTGACGTTGTGCACTTTGTTGGGAACAATAGAATGCCAGCCGATCAATTGAAAATGGATTGTTTGAAAAATGTTGATCTATAAAGGAACTAAAGCTGCATTTTTGTTTCCTTCTGCGCCGACCTGTGAAGGCCATGCAGGGCTGTGAGTTCTGAAATCAGAAGTCAATACTGGGAATGGCACTGACACACTGACCAGTGTACACAGTCCCACCAAGTGGGTAGCTGTAACATTGAAAAGGATTTGGATCTTCTTGATCACCAGTCACTGAAAGCAATATTGCAGGAACAGAAAGCAGTTTGTAAGATAAATAGCCCATTGACCTTCATTTCAGGAGTATTTGAGTATAGGAGCAATGGTGTCTTACTGCAGCTGTACAGGCCCTTGGTGAGACCCCATCTCGAACATTGTGCAGTATTTTGTGTGGTTTTGCTCTCCTTACAAATCTGACATTGAGGGAGAGCAGTGAAGGATGACCGGACTGATCTCTGGGAAGACAGGCTTGGTGTGCGATCAGAGTTTGAGGCGACTGGGCCAGTATTCCATGGGGTTTAGGAAAATGAGTGGTGATCTCAGTGAAATACACAAAACTCTGACAGGGTGAGACAGATTGGAAGCAGGGATAATAATTCCCCTGACTGGGACGTCAAAGAACAAGGAGCCACAACATTAAGTACAGACAGGCCACTCTGCATTGAGATGAGAATAAATATCTTCACTCAGAGACTGCTGAACTTGGTCAATTTTCTGACACATAAGGCTGTGGAAGCCAAGACACTGAATATATATGAGGATTTCATGAAATTAAAGTTATAGACAGAGAGCAGGAGTATCGTGTGAAGATAGAGAATCAGATATCATTCCATGTTTTTCTCCAATAACACAGTAGTTGTATTCCTGTGGAACACCGTGTTGTAGAAAATCATGCAGTATTAATAATGTGGTCTATGGGAAAAAGTGGGGAAGGGGCAAAACACTCCCCCCAAAAAATAAATCAGGAAAAACCAAAAATTTAAGTTAATCTAACACACACGAGCATAGTCTAAGAAAATCTTTAAATCATATATTGTAATGAAACAATGCTGTAAATGTTGCACTTTCACCCTAATGTCACTGACGACAGCACTGTACCTTTCACCAAGCTCTTCGCCAGAAAGCGCGTGAGCCGACTGACCACATGATGCTGACATGGAATTCTGGTTTGAAATAAACGTCCATCCAAATGTAGACGACAATTCCTAGTTTCAGTCTCAGTTTTAAGGCTTGCAGAGGATTACATTCCTGCTTTAGTGAACACACTGAGTGTGCATTTTACAGACAGAGGATCCTGAGGCTGGGTTTTGCTATTCAGCTGGTGCCGGGGATGGAATTGCGTTACAGTGAATGGGAGATCTCTTTATAAAGAGAATGCACAATTCACGAATTGTGATGCAGACAAGTTGTGTTCAATAAACATGCGCTATCGGAGTACTGCCTGTATATTGAAGGGAGGATATAAATTGATGGACCAAAGCAACTGCTGCAGTTCCCATTTTATATATCCCGATGTTTAAACATGTTAAATGATATGAACACTGTACGGGGCAAATCTCACTAAGGAGATTTTCTCCACTATCTAGAATGGGGGATGCTCAATGGGTTGAATGACCTCCTCCCTTCCCGATGTTTCTGTGCAGTCTGTGGGATAGCTCTGCAAGTCATGTCACAAGCTCTCAGGCGTTCGAAAGGAGGACTCTGCGGGGACGTCAGGACTGTGTTTCCCATTCCCATTTCCAATAACAAGGCTGAGACCGGGTGTTCTGACCTGGTTTATCCTTTAAGAATGATGAGCAGTTTGATACAATTGAGTGTCTTGTTTGGAAGTTTCAGAGACCATTGAAGGGTTTATCACATGTCTGTGTCTCTGGAGTCACTTTTCGGCCAGACCAGGAAAGCACGGGAGATTCACTTCCTGAAACTACACTTGGGAAGGAAAATGGTAATCATAATTGACATTGGCTTCAAAGTCACTATTCCTGACACCAGATTTTAGAGCTCGATATTTTATTAATTGTTTTTAACTTCCACCAGCTGCCAGAGCATTAGCCTGATCTGGATTAGTAATCCAGTGACATTTCCACAACAGCACCATCGCCACATGGGGACCTATCAGAAACCACACTGAGGTGGTTATTCCTGTGCTGCTTGACAACTCTTTCAAAAAGTACTCCCACTAATGTGACGATCATGATCGAACTGAAGGGGTGGTAATTGGACAGATTGTAGTTATTCCCTCTTAGCGGACTGGATATAGTAGAGTAATTATTCACATTGCCAGGGAGATGTCAGAGTTGGAGCTGCAATGAAACAGCTTCCCCAGGGACACGGCTTGTTGTGCAGCCCAAGTCTTCAGTCCTATTGCAGGAATGGTGTCAGGGGCCATTGCCATTGGATCATCCACTCAAAACTCCTGGCTGAGGATGGTTTAGACACTATATCCTTGTCTTTTACACTGATGTATAGAGCAGTTCCATTATTTAGGATGGAGATACTTGTGGAGTACTCTCCTCCAGTAAGTTGTTTCGTAGTCCATTGACATTTATAATTGGATGTTGCAGGACTGCAAAACTTAGATCTGATCTGTTGGTCTTTAGATAATTTTGTCCTCTCTATCAGATGTTAATCCTGTTATTTGGAACGTAACTGGTCAAGTACCATAGCTTTAATGGTTTGTCATCAGGGTTAGGTTCTGATTCTGGTATGTTCACCCACGCGCCTTACTGAACCATGGATCAGTTTGATGTTAATGGTAGATTGAGAGATTATCCCAGGGAAAAAAGTTACAGATTGTGATTGAACACAATTCTGCTGCTGCTGCTGCTGTGATCCACATCATCACCTGAAAGCCCAGTTTGACCTGCAATATCTGTAATTAAATTCTACTGACTGTCCCCCAATTCACACCACGACCCATTCACCCATCAGCACTGTACTCAGTGATCTAACCTGGTTTCTAATGTGGTGGCATTTTCATTTTCATATTTTCATTCTGTAAGGATCTCTCCATGGTGTCACGCTTCCAATTTGTCACATTACTTAAATTCTTTAACATATTCATGTGAATCTGTTCCATTCCCACAATGACATCTTCTATATTTAAAGTGAATGTGTTTCCCTCTGTTTCTCTCCCTGACCATGATTAAGAGCTCTGCAGTGCCCGTGATGCAGCCTTATGCACGTTCAGAGCCAATGAATCTGTGCACCTGGTGTTACTGTTCACTTCCCTGGTACCCAGTGCTCAGTATTGGACAGAGCTTTTGAGCAACTTTGACAGACATCTGTGGAACGAGTTCAAAAACAGACATAGCTGAAAAAACTAAGTAGGTCTGGCAGCATCTTGTGGAATGAAAGCAGCGTTCATCTTTCAGGTCCAGTTTCTCCAGAAATATTTGTGTTTTTATTTTCAGTATCCATAATTATTTGTTTATTTGAAAATTTGTGCTGTGCCTATTCAACCCTGGAGAAACTCAGCAGGTCTGGCAGAATCTTCAGGGACAGAGAAACCAAGTTAGGCTTTCAAGTCCAGTGTGACACTTCTTCAGAACTGAAAGGTATTGGAAAATGTGATTTTTAATCCCTTGACAGAGGTGGGGGAGTGGGTGATGCATAAAAGAGAGTGTGGCAAAAGATAAATAGGCTTTTAACAGTGGTGAACGAGAGGATGGTGTGAAAGATGCGAATTGGGGGAAAGGGGTTCTCTCTATTGAGTGCAAGATAAAGAAGTTACAACCACACAACGTCATAGCCAGACTTGGAGAGAGAATGTATGAAAATGGAGAACAGTCATAATGGGGTCAGGCTGTGAAGTTATCGAATTGAATATTAACCTCTACAGGCTGTAACGTACCAAAGTGTAAAGTGAGGTATTATTCGAGCTTGGGTTGTTCTTCACTGGAACATTGCAGCAGCTCAGGATCGAAACGTTAGCATGAGAGCAAGAAAGGTTATTGAAATTGGAAGCAATGAGGTGGTCAGGGTTATTCTTCTAGACAGAGTGGGAGTGTTCCTCAAAACCGTTTCTGTTTTGTCTCCCCGGTGTGAAGGATACTGCATTGTGAGCAGCAATGACAGGATTTTTTAGATTAGATTCGATTCAGCCCAACAAGTCCATACCGACCCTCTGAAGAGTTACCCACCCAGACCCATTTCGCTCTAATGAATCGAACACTATGGGCAATTTAGCACGGCCAATTCACCTGTCGTGCACATCTTTGGATTGTGTGAGGAAAACGGAGCACCCGGAGGAAACCCACGCAGACACAGGGAGAACGTGCAAACTCCACACAGTTCCCCGAGACTCTAAATGAACCCGGGTACCTGGTGCTCTGAGGCAGCAGTGCTAACCACTGAGCCACCGTGCCGACCTCCAACTGTGTGGAGACTGATTTGAAACAGTACAAGTGAATGAGAGTGCAGTGGGGGCGGCAATGTGGGAGATAGGTCAGTCACAGCATAAGGCCCTGTCCATCATAGTTAGGAGATTTCTGGTTTGAAGGAAAAGTGCTCACGTCAGAGGCATCTCACTGGAATATGGCGTCATCAATCAGAATCATAAGAGATGGAGAAACTGGGAGAAAGAAGTCACCCTCCGCTGATCATATGTTCAGCCACATGCAGAAGTTCCCTCTGAATGATTGAAAAGAACCAGACATTAAATGGAGGAGTTCTGACTCACATCTGGTCAGAAGCGTGATGTGAATAGAAACCCAGAGGAAGTTCAGTAGGTATACATGGACAGACGTTCAAGCAGATATCCCATTATGCTCAGCAATTATTTGTTTCTGCTCAAAAAGAAGGACTTGATAAGGAGATGAACCACCCATGGTTGACTAAAGCTCTCAAAGATAATATTCAATCACAAATTGATGAGCATTGATATCGGGCCAGATTTAGGATGTTTATTTCAGGGACAATTGGCAGATGCTAGGCATGAATTTCAGCTGTGCTTCCTGAATTATCCCAGAAACCCCTGCCATTGCTGTTCCATCTACTTCCCTGTTCGTCTCCCCTTCCTGATTCCGGGTTCTCCCTCTCCAATTACAAAGCATATTCTCTCACATTATTGTCCCTACCCACATCACCTTCAGCTCTTTGATCCAGTCTACCTTCCCTGCACTAGCATCAAGCTGCATTTTGTGCTGCCACTTTTCCTCTGGTCTCAGTGTGGCTCGGCCTCTCCATTCACGCTGTTTTACAACTTCCACTCACATCTCACTCTGGAAAGTTTCCTTCTTGGAGTAAACCTTATTGAAAACACCTCTCCCCCTTTGCTCTGAATTCACACTGTGATCCAAATTTCAAAAAGTATACTCAGTCTACATTTCACTCTGCTAAAAGTAACTGCATTCTTACCGTGTGGTATAAGAATTCCCTTCATTACATAGATCTGGCCAGAGTCACGTTTTCACTGTCGAGATCATCACCCCCTTTAGACAAAGGAATTCAGGTGTTTGATGCCTTTTTGGCACTAGTAAGAGTTTCCTGCTGCCTTGGTATTGTAACATGGAGAAAAACAAATCACAGTATGAGGTTTGGGCTGAGTATTGTTTACATATCATTTTTAATCTGTATAGGTTAGATGGTTTTTTGAAGTTGGCTCTGTGGGTCGACACATCATCGAAGGCCGAAGGGCCTATACTGTAGTGTCATGTTCTAGGTAATATTGATGAAAAGGAGGTCATCTGGAAAGTAATTGTACAGGAATATGCATAGAAACTAGAAGCTGATGTGGGCTATTTGGCCCCTCGCGTTCTGACATTCAACAAGATCATGACTGACTCCTTTCCAATTTGTATCCAACATTCTCCTCTACCCTCGAAAATGCTTGATCCCCTTATTAACGGGAATATGAATACATGCCCCCACACATAAATTTATGCAAATAATCCATCTCCATTACATTTTTATGGTTTGCCAAACGTAATGAGGAGGTCAGATGAACAAGATGAAGCAAACGTCTGAGATGAGGAATTGCAAAATCGTCCAATAGAAGAAAGAAAATAAAATTAGCGATGACAGAGTTATATAAAGCAATGCAATCTGCTGCGTGCACTTCTGCTTTACTTGTAAAACATTTTATGCAGGCAACGTCACAGAATTGTATCAGTTATTGTGTGCAATATTGAAGATAAATGTAGATGTTAATGTTTCAGCTTTATCAGGCACTGGGTGTTGGCAAGTTCAGTTGCCGAGATAGCTAGTCTATCAAACAGAATGATACTAATAGCATGGGTTTAATTCCTGCTCTCACTTGATAGTTTAATTGAGTATAACATGTCTGCAGAGTAGCTGAAAGAGAAGCATCTAGGAACTATTTTTGGGATAATGAGCTTTAACCAGTGCAGTGCCACAAGGATCAGAGCTGGGGCCGGAATTATTAACCGCACAATGAGTTGGGTGATAGATATGAAAGTACTACCTCCATATTTATGAGTAACACAAACAGAAGTGGGAAGGAAAATGGTGAGGATGATGCAAGGAGTTTATCAGGAGATAGAAAAAAATAAGGTGACTGCACCAAAAGTTGGCATCTGACATATAGCGTTGGAAAGCTTGTACTGGTTAACTTTGTCAGGTAA
This sequence comes from Chiloscyllium punctatum, assembly GCF_047496795.1. Taxonomy (NCBI): domain Eukaryota; kingdom Metazoa; phylum Chordata; class Chondrichthyes; order Orectolobiformes; family Hemiscylliidae; genus Chiloscyllium; species Chiloscyllium punctatum. Next base: position 82,314,062 of record NC_092750.1, read on the forward strand.
AATAGAAGAATTTACAAGAGAAAAGATTCAGGAATTTCAGGCCCTCGGCTTGACAGTTAAAAAGTTGGCATGCAATTCAGCAATTATAGGAAATTCGAACGCACTAATAGCAGTTATTTCAAATGTGGTGGTGTATAATTATCAGTCTAAACATGTACACGTTTCTATGCAGACTGAACGTACAAAAATGTGAACGGTTCTGGTCTAATTTTCAAAGGAAATATGTAGAGGAGATAACAGACATATTGGTAGCAAATGGGAGAAGCTCCATAGAATTAATCCTGAGAATTGAGGTATTTTCTTATGGAGTGAGCTTGAGTAGCTTCGTCAAAAACTCATTGGAGTTTGGAAGAATGAGAGGAGATCTCAATGAAAACAAAAACAGATTGTCAGTAGGCTTGAAAGGCTCATTGCCAACAAGGTTGGCTCCATTTGTGGGAGAGTCCAGGACCAAAGGGTATAGCCTCAGTCAAAGAGAGCATATATTTATGAGGGAGGTGAGGAGTGCCTTCTCTGTCAGAGGGTTACTGAATGATAGGCCTGTTGAAACCCTGTCGCTAAGTCTAATCGAAGCAGGTAGTGGACAGATTTCTAAGCAGCGAGGGAATCAAGAGCTATGGGGATAAGGCAAGAAGGCGGATTTGAGGATCATCAGTCAGCCATGATGGTAATGAATTGTGGAGCAGACTTGATTTGTTGAATAGACTATGTTAGCTTAAGGTCTGATAAACATCCTGTTGGATCCTGACAGATTAGCTGTGGATAGAACACTTCGACTTGCGTATAACATGCAAACTTATAGTTCATTTGTTAAACATGAGGGATCACCCATTCAAATCAGCAATTAACTTTCCTTTCTGCAGGTGGTTGTATTTTGGATTACTCTAGCTGAAAATTTAGTGGAAGCAGAGACCCTAAACACCTTTTAAGGCAGAAGTAGATAGGTTCTAGGTTAGGAAAGGGTTGAACAGATTTGCAGATTAGTTGGGAATGCAGTTTCAATGCTATAATCAGCTCAGCGTGACCTTATTCAATCAGGGTAAGCACAAGGAGCTGAATGGCTTGCTCCCAGTTCGGCTGCCTCCGTTTGCACATTCTTTGACATAGTGTTTAAAAAATTGTAGACAACTCATCTATGATATCAAAAGATAAATAGGAATGTTAAAACTGTAGGAGGAACCACCAATAATTTACATCCTCATTTTCATATGCACATTGTGAATATTATACAGTACTTTATAAATTCATTCCTCTCTCCTGAGCACACTCATGTAAACAAGGCCAGCTTATCACCTTTTCACAAAAGATAGCCTGAATATCTGAAGTTTCAACTGAGTAAACTAACTCTGGCAGCATACAAGATATTTGCATACTTACAAAAACGACTGACCAAATCTGCAGATAGGATTCAAGATGTAAACTCACGAATTTCTGCATAACTGTAGTCCAGCATCCTTACTGAAATGTTCAATACCACTCACCCCCACCCCCATCTCTGCACACATACAATGAGGGAGCTGTGCTCTGCATCTTACACAGGCCATGCTTTTGTTTTGGTGATCAATCTTTTGGAGGCTGTAACATTGTTTAATTTGCGAACTACTTATTCTAAGTATCATATCAATGATAGAATTAGTGACATGCTCTATTTTTTATAAATTCATTTCTATTTTTGCTTTCTGCTCCATAGATCATTCCTGCATTAATCTATACTGACTGTTCTGTTATAACACAGGAGCCCATATCATCAAACTCTGCTGTGATCTCCCACATGTACTGACTTTATTCCTCTCCCAGCTTTTACCTGAGCCTGAACAAGTTTGTGTACAATCTCAGCATTCTATTTTAAAGTGGATTGAGTTTCTTCCTAATTTTCCTATCTGTCACCGAAATTTTCCCCATTTCCCAGCTCTATTCAAGCCTCGATATGCATCCCTGCCTTAGACACTTTGCTTCTGAAAACTTCATCCATGTCTCGGTCTGCTCCAGTCTCAACTATTCTAATAATCGTCTCATTGGCGTCTCACTTCATACTCTCCATGAACCTCAGTTTATCCTCAACTCCGCTGCTTGTCCATCAACTCACACGGAGTCTAATTCACTTATCACCCCTATAATCATTGACCTACAGTGGCTTCTGGTATGATAATATCTCATTTTAAAGTTCTCATTCTTATCAGTGTCTCTCTCTGGCATCACGTCTCCAATTAGTACCATTCCTCAAGTCATTTCTCATAGATCCCTCAAATTTGTTTTCCCTTCCAGAATTGTGCTTGAAATGAATGTGTTTCTCTCTGTTTCCCTCCTTGACCATGATTTGAGCCCCTGTACAGTTGATGGTACTGTGTCATTGCTTGTATTTTCATTCACTTCCCAATGCGTCACACGTGAAGCTCCCTGTCAGACAGGGATGTCTTCAACTTTGACTCATTACTTTCACAATTATTCTTTGTCAATCCATTGAATCTCAATGTTATTCATTGTCAGCTGATCATAATTGAATCCACATAGGAAAACCCCTTGGAGGTTTGAGAAGAATCAGGCATGATTTACAGACTTTTGGTCTGCAGGTACAAGAAGTGGTTAGGAAGGCAAATGTAATTTACTCCTTCATGGCTAAAGAGGTTGAGTTTAAAAGCAGAAAGGTAATGCTGCAGCTGTACAAGGTGCTGGTGAGATCACATCTGCAGTACTAAATGCAGTTTTTGTCTCCGTACTTAAGAAAGGATGTACAGACACTGGAGGAGGTGCAGAGGAGGTTGTTTTCAGCGTTGAGGAGGGTTGATTTATGAGGAGTGACTGAGTAGATTGGGATTATATTAGTTCGAATTCAGAATAATGGGGGGATCTTATAGAAACATATAAAATAATGAAGGGAATGGATCAGATAGAAATAGACAGCATGTTTTCACAGACATGTGAAGCTAGGATAAGAGGGCACAGCTGCAAGAGGAAGCAGATTTAGGCCTGAATTGAGATAGAATGTCTTCATCCAGAGGGTTGTTAATCTGTGGAATTCTTTGCCCAGTGAAGTAATTGACGCTATTCAGGAAAGTGTTTTAAAGTAAGGTATATGTTTTTCTAAAAATGGAAAAAAAATAACGGATACATTGAGAGGTTGAGTAAGTGGAGCTGAGTCTACAAAAAGATCAGCTATAATCTTATTGAATGATGGAGCAGGGTCAAAGGGCTGGACGGCCTACTCCTGCTCCTAGTTCTTATGTTATAGTCAATAGCGTGAGCACTTGTTGCTAACAATGAGCTGGAAAATAGACTGAAAGGAATTTCAGTTGATAACGTTGGCAGATATTTAATTAACATTTCACAATGATCAAACATGATGGGGAGACGATGGCCTTGTAGTGTTATCGCTAGATCATTAATCCATAGACCCTGATAACGTTCTGGGATCCGAGTTCAAATCCTGACACGGCAGATGGTGATAGTTAATTTCAATAAAAACAATCTAGAATTTAGAATCTCATGATGACCATTAATCCATTGTCAATTTTTAGCAAACCTCTCTGGATCACTAAAGCCCTTTCGCGAAGGAATCTGCCATCCTTATCTGGTCTGGCCTACATGTGACTCCAGTCCCATTGCAATATGGTTGACTCATAACTGCTCTCTGTGCAATTAGGGATCGGCAACTAATGCTGACCTAGCCAATGATTCCCTAATTCCGTGAAAAAATTTAAAAAACATCAAAAAGGAATTGATGAGATGGTAAACTTTGTATGATTAGCAAATATTGTTAGGGTGAGTACCCAATGAAAACAAAGGCGCACAAATGATGAAAACTGCTGCTAGACCAGAGGTTTGGGACAATATTTTTAGAGCCCACAAGCTGAAAGACATAAAGCGAATAAAGTTGGGGATAATTGATTTAGGAAGGTCAATTGTTGCAAACATCAAAAAGGAATTGATGAGATGGTAAACTTTGTATGATTAGCAAATATAGTCAGGGTGAGTACCCAATGAAAACAAAGGCGCACAAATGATGAAAACTGCTGGTAGAGCAGAGGTTTGGGACTACATTTTTAGAGCCCACAAGCTGAAAGACGTAAAGCGAATAAAAGTGGGGACAATTGATTTAGGAAGGTCAATTGTTGCAAAGTATAAACAAAAACAGCACGAGGCTGCATGTGGAAATAAAAATAATAATAAAAATATAGTTAAAACCTTTTTTGGAACAATTGGAAGATGACATCGGGAAATTCCACACAGGAAAAACGGAAACTTTCAACTATTTTATATTAGTTGTGACACCGTTTCGACAGAGAATATCCCAAAGGATCTCAGGCCTTACTTCAGGACAACCCCTTTGATAAAGGAAATGATTACGGATAAACTATCCACCAAAACCTAGTGGTCTATTTCCTGGATTTCGAAACAATGTACTCCAGACATATTCTTGGCATTTGTTGAAATATCACTGCAGTCCAAGGGGATTTCAGTGGATTCAAAAGTCTGACTGTGATGCCTGTCTTCAAGGAGGGAGAAATGCAGAAACCAGGAAAATAACGGCCAGGTAGCCTTGTCTATTATTAGGAAAGTGCTCATGTCCATTATAGTGTGATTTACAATAATTTAATGGAATCAAAGAGACTCAATAGTTTTATCTGAAAAGGAGAAGCAGTGATAATAAAAGTGAACCCTTAGATTGTGTAATTAGATTTGGTAAGCATTTTATAAAGTACCATATAAAGCGTATATTGCACAAGTTAGGAACTTGTGGGTTATTGTTCAGAGATTGAACATTTGTGAAGACACAAAGAAGTGAGTCTTGATGAACATGTCTGTGTGAGTTCAGAGAGACATAATAAGTGGAGTGCCACAAATGTCAGCCCTTGGACTCCCAGTTGCTTATTCTCTGTATTAAAGTTGTTTTTGTTGGTGGGGGGGGGGGGTGTAGAATGCAATCAATGCATATTTGATGATGGTAAAGATAGGTTGGAGTGCATGGTGTGATAAGGATATAAGAAATCTGCACTGTGTAATTGGAAGATAGAGTTAATTTTAATAAAGTGCGTGATCAAGCACTTCAGAAGGAATAGCAAAAATAAATGGTTATTTATATGGAGGGAGACTGTGAAAACAAAAGACCAGCGCAGAGAGATTTGGGTGTTGTTGTGCGTGCAAGGTCTGAGGAACCATAAGGATTGATCATTTTCCAGGACCGGATCATGTGTATGCCAGGGCATTGTAGAAGGAAAGATATGTAGGTTCGAGAGTTGGGCTGAGAGTTGCAAATGGAGTTCAGTCCTGTCAAATGCGAGGTCATGCTTTTTGGAAGATCCAATTCAAGAGCGAATTATACAGTAAGTTGAAATGTCCAGCGGAAAATTAATATACAGAGAGATCTCTGGGTGTTCAAGTTCTTTGATCCCTGAAGGTGGCAATTCAGGTCAATAGATTTGTCAAGAAAACATATGAAATGTTTTCCTTCATCGAACTAGGTATTGAGTACAGGATTTGGCAGGTCATGTTACAGTTCAATAAGACTATGGTTCAGCATTATATCTGGTACATTTCTGGTCGCCCACATTACCAAAACGATGTGGATGATTTGGAGAGAGGACAGAAGGGGTTCACTAGGATATTACCTTATATGGAGGGTGCATGCTATGAAGAAAAGTTGAGTAGATTAGGATTATTTTCATTAGAAAGACAGAGGTCAGGGAGGGGGAATCAGAATGAGGTCTACAAAATCATGAGCGGTATAGATAGGGTGGATAGCAAGAAGATTTTATTTTCCCCAGAGTGGCGTACTGAATTTCTAGTGGCCACGAGTTCAACGTGAGATTGGATATGTTGATGGGAGGTATATGTGGTAAATTCATTATGCAGAGGGTGGGGGTGCCTGGAACGTGTTGCCAGTAGTGGTGTTAGTGGTGGACACAATAGCATCATTTAAGATCTATCTAGACAAATATATGAACGGGCAGGGAGCAAAGGGATACAGATCCTTAGAAAATATGCTTTGATAGAAGAACTGGATCAGCACAGGCTTGGAGGGATGAAGGGTCTGTTCCTGTGCTGAAATATTCTTCGTAATTTTTATTTGCTCTTTGTTCTTTTAAACTAATGGAACCCAGCAGATATAGTTGAATCATTTATACACACAAGTGAAGTACTGGAGGGTGGCTAATGCTGCACCTTTAGAAAGGCCGGAAGGAAAAGCATGGAAACGATAGACTGTGTGTCTGACATTGGTGATGAGTAAGTTGTTGGAAGAGATTCTGAAAGATAAGATTTACATGCATTGAGAGAGAAGGGTTGAATTGTGTTGGTCAGAAAGATTTTGTATGAGAGGAATCATGTCTTATAACATGATTTTAATTTGTTTTAAATGAAGTAAACAGAAAGATTGTAGCAGAATGGTAGATGTTGTTTAAATGAACATTAGCGAAGCCTTTGATAAGGTTCTGCATGGTAGACCAATTAATAAAGCTAGAGCACATGGGATTGCGGGTAAGCTTGACAACTGGTTGTAAATTCAGTTTTACAGAAGGAGACAGAATAGAGGGTTTTGATTTTGCCTGGAAGCTTATAACAAGCAGTGTTCCACCGGGATCAGTACCGGATGGACTTTCGTTTGTCATTGATGTAAAAGGTTAGGATGATAATATCAAAGGCATGGTTGGTACGTTTACAGATGACACTAAAAGTGTGGTTATATTGGGCAGTGAGACCTGTTGTCCGCGATTGCAAAGAGATATTGTACAATTATGTCAATGGATTGAGGAGTGACAGATGGAGATTAGATAAACTAAATGTGAGGTACTGCATTTTGGTAAAATAAACAAGTGCATGACGTAAAACAAATAATTATACGGTCCAAGGCAGTACTTCAGGCCATAGAGATCGAGGGATTTTGGTACATAATTCTTTGAACTTTGTATCACACGTGGAAAAAGTATTTTAAAAGGCATTTAGCACGTTTGCCTTCGTCACTCAGACGTTTCACTATAGGTGTCGGTATTTAATATTGAGGTTGTACAAGACATTGACAAGGCCTCTTTTGGAGTACTTGGTCCAGTTCTGATCACTCAGTCAGGGGAAGGGTATTATTAAGTTTGTTAGAGTTAAAAATTATTTAGCAGAATGTTACTAAAAACGGAGGGATTGGGGTATAAGGAGAGATTGGATTGAATCTTATTTCCTTGGAGGGCAGAAAATCCAAGGGTTACATGATAAAATCATCAGGGATATTGATAAGGTGAATGGCATGTTTTTGTCCCTTCGGACGGAGAAATTCAAAACCAGCGAGAATATTTTAAAGTAAGAAGAGAAAAATTTCAAAAGTACATGCGGGGCAATTTGTTCTGACATAGAGATATTAGTGTGTGTAATGCACTTTCAAAGGAAGTGGCGCGTGCAGGTACAGTTACAACATTTAAAAGATGTTTGGGTAGGTACAAAAATAGGAAAGGTTTGGAGGGATATGGGCCAAACGCAGGCTGGTAGTATTAGTTGAACAAAAGGTGTGGTTCCATGATGTTCTATTCTGTGACTATGATCCTTTTTCCTTTTATAAAAAGAAGTTAATGACTTTCTAATATCTGTGTCAAATTGAATACTTATTCTTAAAATGAATTCCCTAGTTTTAGTCTCCCAAACAAGAGGAAATGTCCATCAGGTATTCACCTGATGCACGGTTTTCAAGATCTTGTTTAGTACAATAGCAAGAACACTTCACTGAGACCTAAAATGCATAGCTTTCATAATACAAAGCCTTTAACTCACAAATAATAAAGTGAAGTATCTTTGGAAGTTTCTAAATGAAATGAATCTATTTTTCCAGAAACCAAAAGCACGTTGGATAACAGATATAAACCGATCCCTGGAGCATTCCACTGGTTTCGGTTTTTCAACCTGAAAATCAATATAAAATTCTACACACAACTTCATGTTGTAAATCAGGAACAAAAACAGAATTTCCTGGAAAATCTCAGCAGATATGGCAACTTCTCTGAAGAGAAATCAAAGTTAACATTTTGGGTCTGAATGGTGCCCCTCCTCAGTTTGAATCTTTCTTTTTGTTAGTTTAGGATTCAAAACATTTTACATTGCATCAGGCGTGATCTCAGCGATGCCCTGTACGAATGCAGTAAAACATTCCTACGGTTAAACCCGATACCCTTAGCAGCATCATTCCATTTACATTCCTAATCATTTGCTACACATGGTGACTAACTTTACATGATTCACGCGACAGTACTCACAAATCCTTGTGTGTCACTGAGTTCTGAAATCTCTCACCATTTAAACAGTTAGTGATTTTATATCCTTCTTCCAAAACACCCACTCTCATAATCCACATTAAACAGTTTCTGCTGAAGATTTTCGCACTAAACCACCCCTGTCTGTATCCCATTGCTGACTCCCTGCGTCCAGTTGACGAAGCATTGTATGACAATCTTGATAAATTAGCTCATATAGCTTCAATCCATCGGGTCATCCAAATAACTGTAACTAGTGGAGTAACTCAGAGATTAATATATATCTGTTTTACAACCTGCAAACCAATATTAATCTCGAAGCACTACTTCCTGTTATATTCAGGAGGCTGCTGTGATTGCTCAGCACCGAAGGCAGTTTGTATGGCCTCGTCCTGTGCTGTGTAGTGTGTACTGGATGGCTGAATACCATCACCTCATTTCTGTCTAACTCCTTAGAGGGGCATAATGGTCTCCCGCTGTCTTATTGCCTTCCTGGCTGAATGTGGTCTTTCTCTCCCTCTGTAACAGCATTGAGGAGTGGATTGAGAGAACAACACAGGAGATAGGATCATTAGTTGGCCAATCGCCCCCTCAGGCATGCTGCAACATTCAGAATGCTCTTGGCTGATATGATTGTGTCTGAGCATCCTTTTCCTGTCTGTTCCCAATAAACACTGACTCTGTTGTCTATCAATGGTCAGTTGAGCTCAGTCTTGAATACTTTCAATAACCCAGTCTTCACTGTTCCCTGGGAATGTGAAAATCGACAAGAAGAAAAAAATATCCTTAACTCAGTCTTAATTAGAAGGCGCTTATTTTATCATATATTTGATCAGATTAGTTTAAATTAGAGTAAATTAAACCCCCTACAGTGTGGAAACAGATCCTTTGGCCCAACCAGTCCATACCGACCTTCTGAAGAGTAACCCACCCAGACCCATTTCCCTCTGACGAATGCACCTAACACTATGGGCAATTTAACATAGCCAGTTCACTTGACCTGCACATCTTTGGACTGTGGGAGAAACCGGAGCACCCGAGGAAACCCACGCAGACACAGGGAGAACGTGCAAAATGTGCAAACCTCACAATAAATTCACTACTGCTTTTGAGGAGCAGGAAATGACAATAATTAGGAATAGACATAAAACATTCAGCTTCCAAACATGCCCCACTTTACCACTGACTATATTTTGGTTTATTATCTATCAAAGCCAGTCTGCACAGCACCCTCAGAAAGCCAATTCCAGATATCAAAGTATCATAAGAAACGAGAACAGAATTAGCTCCATCGAATCTGCTCTGCTGCTTGATCTTGGATGGTTTGTTTCTCAACCACATACTCCTCACTTCTCCCAATTATCCTTGATTCACTTATTAATCAAAAGTTTACCAAACTCTATCTCAAAGCCGCTACTGTGTTACTGTGTTTGCATGTTTGTTCATATATGAGTGTCTGTATGTGTGTTTGTGCATGTGTCTGTTGTAGATTTAAGGGATTATTTTATCCTGGACTCTTTTAAGTTTAAGTTTTCAGGCAGAGTTACCGAGCAATCTTCCAGAGCAACTAGAGTAAATAGTTTGTGGGACCTTAGTTTTTTACAAGTTGGAACAATAGAAGCAGCCTCAATGAGTACAGTCAAGGTCTCAAAGAAGCAGGGCGTATAGTCGGCAGTTTGCCGCAGTTGTAGCCGGGATCTCACCAGGGTTGAACACTGTACTACATGTCGCTGGCTGCTACTCTCTCTGAATTTTCCTTTCTGGGTTGCAGGAGTTGCATGTCCTGCAGTTTGTTTTTCTGAATTTTGTGCCCAGGGTGTGTTTATGAGCTGTTCCCACATTGGATCAGTTACTGTTTAGTAGTAAAATTATTTACTGAGTTTTGTTAAGATTTCCAATAGAGTAGAGTTATTCCATATTCATCTTTCTTTGTTTATATTTATACTATAGTGATCAAATAAACTGTGATTTGAGTAACTTCAATTAGTTTGATCAACTGAATTGGATCTGGAACACGGCACCTTATGTTTAAAATAAGAAAACATTAGGGTCCAGACTAACTTCTTAATCTATTTTGAGAGTTCTGCTCCATCCTGAAACACTGTGTAATGGGATCTCTCTTGTTTGGGGACTGGCGATTAATTGAAATGGGGAATAACGCCTTGTTTCCTCGAATGCTTAAAATGATGTAATATAATCCTCTGCTGGTTCACCAACTCCACTTTGCAAGCAGTAGGCTTCATAGAATCCATTCAGTTTGTAATTAATTCCCTCTAGTTCACACTGACCAGCCATAGAGTGTCCCACAATCATTCCCATCCCTTTAACCCTGTGTTTCACATGGCTAATCTTTCTAAGCTGCACATCCCTAAGCATTATGGACTACTTAGCACGGCCAATCTATCTAACCTGCACATCTTTGAACTACAGGGGGAAAGTAGAGAACTCATCGTTTGCTTGAGAATGTATCAATAACTGTGAATCACCCACATTCATGCTTCAAAGAATAGCATTAGCAACAGAGAGGAGTTTATCAGATCCCTTGCAATGCTGTCCCTGAGATATTAGAGAAGGAGGTGGAAATGTCTAGCATTGGCCTGCTGGCACCATTGTGTCATGAACAATGCTTTCGCACTTATCATTTGTCAGAGTGTAGAGCAAATAAAATGCAAGTAGCAGAACGTGCAGAACGTGCAATCAAATTATCTCATCTTCTTCCACAATGGTTCACTAACAGACGTCTGAAGACAAATGCTGTGGAGCACAGACATTTCCCCATATGATCCTCAGTACAATTGCAATCTCTCCACACCAGTCTAGAGAGAGAGACAGAGAGACAGAGACAGAGAGACAGAGAGACAGAGAGTCCGTGTCTGCATCTGTGTGTCTGTGACTGAGTCTGTCTGTCTATCAGTGTACTGTTGATGTTGGTGTCAGTTGGTATGTTGCTGTGACCTGCTGCCCTCCCTCCTACCAGATGGTTTTCACCCTCCGCCACTGTCTGTGCAATGGAGTGGAAAGGCCAGCAGAGTGTGGAATTCCATCACTTTAACCAACACAGGGACCGCCAGACCATTCCCACACAGAGGTACACCCACACACACTAATACACACAGTTGCATGCACTATTACATACACGAAGATGCAGACATACAAATAAATACACGCACACAGATACACTGACATTAGACAAACATGGGATTCAATCGGTATTTCTCTTTCTCTGTGGCAAATTCTCGCTATTTCATCCACTCTGTGTGGTGTACAATATTATTTCTATTTCTCTGTTTGCAGCATGTCAGTTTTCTTCTCTGGCTCTTTGGGGTGTGTGTTGTCATTTCTGACGCTCCTTAGGTATCAGTGTACACCTTGATCACATCAGTGAGTCTGTCAGTATTTCAATTGTTCTGTAGGGGAAAGTAAGGACTGCAGATGCTGGAGATCAAAACCGAGAGTGTGGTGCTGGAAAAACACAGCAGGTCAGGCAGCATCCGAAGACAAGGAGAATTAGCATTGTGGGCATAAGCCCTTCATCAGCCCTGTGTATAATCCCGATTCTGGCCTGACTTACTGTGCTTTTCCAGCACCAACTCTCCGCTTTGATCTCCAGCATCTGCAGTCCTTACTTTCTGACTTGCTGTGCTTTTCCAGCACCACATTCTCTTTCAGTTATTTTGACTGGCGTGTGACACTATGACAACTTTGATGCTTGTTGATGTCAGCAAACCTGGAAGAATTGTGAAGTGTGTGGAGGATGGAGTGCAACAGCAACAGGACAACGCCAATTTGGTGTAGAGTTCAGGTATATTTCATACGACGATCAATGCAAGACAGTGTGATGTGATGAAGTTTGGAAGGAAAACAGGCTGTGCTGTTATAAAGTGGGTGCAGGAGCAGAGCGACCTCGGTGTGTATGAGCACAGATTATTGAAGATATCAGGACAAGTTGGGAGAGCAGTAACTATCACCGATTAGCTTCAGTATCTGAGCTGTTTATAGGGGGAGGCGTAAGACGGAGTCTCCGTGCTCCCTTCCTGGGAGGTGGTGGTGACGATGTGTTGTGAGCCCACCCTCCTGCCCACCGCAGGGATTCCAATTGTAGCAGCTCGATACAAAAGGGAGATGGCATCAGGGTCACGGCTTCGAAGTTGTGTCGGGGGAAACGGAACTGCCAATGGATTTAACGTGAGAATTTCCCTTCACTGAACTTTGCTGCTTACTCGGTCGGTGGGACGTGGATGCTTCAGAATCTCCACACGAGGCGTCCCGTTCCTGTCCAACTCGTACCAGGGTCCTCCCCACATGGCCGGTGAGGGAACGGATATTGGGCACTCCATCGCCCAGCTTGTCCCTTTCTGTCCTATTCCAGGCTTCTGAAATGGGAGGGAGGGAGGGAAGGAGGGAGGGTGGGGGGTGGGTGGTCCTGCTGTTAGTGCTGGTGTAGGTGTGAGGGGGGAATAAAGAGGTTTTCGGAGGGGCGTCTGTCCACAGTATTGTATCCATGCAGTGTTGTTAGGGTGGGGGGTATAGTAGAGTTGAGAGAAGCAGAGAGAGAGGGGGAAGATGCTACATGCATCAGTGAGAGTGGTGGAGCATGAGCCTTGTTCAGGGGTCGGTGCTATAACAGATATACAGTGAGACTGAGGGAGCAGAGAGAATACGGTGACCCTTATCCTGACAGAACGGGGAAGGTTATTGATGCTTGTCCTGTATTGCTGGACATTTCTTCAGACTGCAGATACTGCACTCAACAGGGTGGTGAGCTCAGATCATGCTCGGTGGGTCTGGTGGTGTGGCCCCTCTGGGAAGAGAATGTTCCCCCTCTATACTAACCCATCCACCAGGATCTCCGTGCCAGTGTTGACAAACTGTGGTGTAATTGCCCCTTATCTGCTATGCTCGGGGTAAACTTTGCAGGGCAGTTCCTAATAGAGAAAGCTCAAACATGTGCCCGTTGGCCTTTTAAAGCTGGCCACAGTGCCAGGGATCACAGAATATCCAGGGGTATCCGAGCGATGGTGAGTTCCTCCAGCCATGATGGGTGTTAGAATCAGTCTGGCATTGAATGAGAGGGACAACATGGGGAGGGGTGGTTGTTAATGAGGTGAGTTCGATACGATAGCACCAGGAAACTAGCTCAGCCTCGTGTTGACGATACCTCTATCACATTCAACGAACATGTCACTGAGACAAATTATTGTTAGATTCAGCCCAATGGGTCGAAGTCTGTGCTGACCCTACTCCCAGTTACAATGGCTGCAGAACAAATGTTAATCCAAAATTCTCCTGACCTCACACCAATATCCCATTCACCAATTATTCCTGGAAGCACTGGCTAATGTTACAGGATACTGTACGCAGGACAGTGATCTCATGCAGTGTTACTGAGAAACGTACTGGGGTGGTGGACACAGTTCCACACCATGGTCGCATGTCTCATTTGGTTTTATAGATCAATACACTGCTGTGGTCTGCATACCTTTCCACTCTGTGTCGATTGGGGATTTTATTGTACAGTACACCGGTCCGGCCTGCACAGTGTATCATACTGAACACATATCTCATCTGGGTTTATAGATCAATCACTTCAGAGGTCTGTACAGTGTTATACTCTGGACCAATTGCAGGGTTGTGTTCAGCAATACATGAGCATGGTTCTGCACAGTGCTCCATGCTGAACAGATATCTCCTCTGGGTTTATGGTGTCTGGGCTGGTTCTCTGAGGTGGATTGAGAATGTGATAGAACTAATGACTTCAAGTGATATGGCAATGCTTTTACTTTTGTTCTCATTCTTGTGGTTGGACCCTCCAAATTCTGACTCCACTGGCCAGTCCCATTCTTCAATCTATCACCATCGTTCAGTGACGTGTTGTCCCATGTGTTATTGTCCATTTCAAATGTGAGTAAAACTGTTCTATTTCCCTGGCCTTTGACGTTGCTCACCCTGGAGAATTGGGATTCACTGCGATAAACCTCAGTAAGGTCACTCCTCAGACTCAACACCCCAGGGAATATAGCCCCAACCTATTTGTACTCTCCGTGTAGCTCAACATCACCCACTCCTAACACTAGCAACATACTTGTAAAAGTTTTCTTCACTCTTTCAAATTTAACAACATCTTTTCTAAAGCAGGGTAAACTGAATTCAAGGCAGTATTATGAAAGTCCCTGAGCCTCGTGTGTTGACGAAAGTGAGTATTGCAGGTACTGAAGATTAGTGTCGATAATCTGGAAAAGCACAGAAGGTCAGGCAGTATCTGAGGAGCAGGAAAATCGATGTTTCAGGCAAAAGCGATCTCGGATGCTGCCAGCCTTGCTAGGCTTTTCTAGTACCGCACTCTGAACCCAGTGTATATCCCAAATGGTCTCCTTCTTCGAAGACCGCAATTTTCCCTCCTACATGGTCGACAATGCCCTCCAGCGCATCTTATCCACGTCCTGCACCTCCGCCCTTGAATCCTACCCTTCCAAATGCAACAGGGAAAGAACACCTTGGTCCTCATCTTTCTCCCTACCAAACCTCTAGATGCAATGCATTATCGTCGCCCATCTGGGCCACCTACAAACAGACCCCACCACCAGGGTTATATTTCCCTCCCCACCCTACCTGTGGTCCATAAAGAACATTCCAGGCGCGACTCTCTTGTCAGGTCCACACCACCCACCAACCCACCCTGCCATCTTGGCACATTACCGTGCCACCGAAGGAGTTGTAAAACGTTCACCTTCACCTCTCCCTCACCTCTGTCCAATACCCCAAAGGAACCTTCCACGTCAATTGGATTTTTACCTGCACTTCCACATATGGCACCTACTGTATCCGTTGCTCCTGATGTTAACTCGTCTATATTGGGGAGACAGGACACCAACTTACGGAACACTCCACAGAGCATCTGTGGGACACCCACACCAACCAATCACACCGCACCGAAGCTGAGCACTTTAACTCCCGCTCCCACTCTACCATGCACATGCACGTCCTGGGCTTCCTCCACCTCCACTCCTTAACCACCCGACGCCTGGAGGAAGAAAGCTTCATCTTCCACCCTGGGACCCAACACCACATGTGATCAATGATGATTTCTCCAGTTTTCTCATTTCCCGACCCCCTCCTTATCCCAAATCTAACCTTCCAACTCAGCACGGCACTGTTGATGTGTCCTCCCGTCCATTATCCTTCCCACCTATCCCTTTACCCTCCTCTCCAACATACCACCTTCATCGACCTATCACATTCACAGCTACCTTCCCACCAACCTCACCCCATCCCAGTTATCTCTTAACATCCTTGGGCCTCAAGCCTTTTTTTCCTATTGAAGGGTTTACATACAAAATGTTGATTCTCCTGCTCCTCGGATGCTGCCTGACTGGCTGTGCTTTTCCAGCACCACTTTCCCGACTCAGATCTTCAGCATCTGCAATCCTCACTTTCTTGTGTCAGTGTATCCAGAAATTTCCTCACCAGATATCTTATGCAGCTAGTCTGACATTTAAACCCTGTCTCCTTTAATAGACAGAGTGGTACATGAACAATACTGCAGTGCTCTTACAGTACCCGTACATTCAAGGAAAAATATTTTAAAAATGTACGATTCATAGTCCATCCAGTAACCCTCTTCCATTCCATCCAGACTGAGTAAATATTCCCTTTTATTGTGATATGAGATGTGATGTAAGGAAGGGGTTAACTGAACCTGTTTGTTCAGTGATTGTGATTAATGTCAGTCTCCATGGATTCTAAATACCCCGGTGGAGAGTTCCCATCTTTAAATCATAAATGGGTGCCGTTCAATGTGTTATGCCAGAGTATGAGCCGGAGAATCACCAACAGCACTAACAGGGATCAGCAGCTCCAGACAGAAGCGAGGAGAGATGAGAATCTGAGAATATTAGATTGGAATGTTCCAACAATGGATCAGAACCTGAAAACATTAGTCTGGAATGTTCCAACAATGGATCAGAATCTGAGAACATTAGACTGGAATGTTCCAACAATGGACAGGAGTTTATCCTATTATATTTGGTATCTTTCTATGTATTATGGTCGGTTGTCAATTTCATGGCGGATCTATTGTGCACTTCACATTATTCAATATTTTTATTATCCTCTCCTGTCTATCGTTGGTGTACCTGGTAAGTCTCACTGTCCAGATTTTTTTTTTCTATAAGCCAGTTACGGCCGAATTTGTGTTCTTTCGTGTAGTCTACGCTTCTTGCCCCCAATAGTGTTCCTGTTGAGACTTTGAATCCAGTTCAATTCCTGTCTCCCTCTTTGCATCTGGCAGTATTACTCATGGGTCTCTATGTTGACCTACTCAATTGCAGATAGGAACCATTGTCTCTCTGCCCTTGTTATTTAAATATTGGGAGTGTGGGTGTCATTGTCGTCTATTATGTTTACAAACTCCATTTTCTTCCTGGGGCTCCATCCCATCCCTGGCCAATATCTTTTTTCATTCATTTCTGGGTCTTGGGCATCGCTGGCTGTCCAGCATTAATGGCCCATTCCTATTTGCCCTTGAAACGGTGGTGAGCTGCCTTCTTGAATTGTTGCAGTCCACTTGCTTTGGGTTTACCCACAATGCCAGTAGGGAGGGAATTCCGGAAATTTGACCCAACGATTCTGAAGCAACAGCAGTATATCTCCAAATCATGGTGTGTGGGGGGGGGGGGGGGGGGGGCAGGTTGGTGCGTGTAGGTGAAACATGCAGGTTGTGTTTGGAACAGACGAATCACAACTTTAGTGATCCTTTTGGCCATGAGCTGATTCCTGACACCATGCCCTGACCATTATTACCTTTAACTACACACTGCTCCAGAAAGTGCTTCACTTTCTTAACTCATCTGCTGTTTGAATCTCGAACTGTGAAATACAGACATAATGATGACAACAATCTGCTGCTGACACTCTCAGATTGAAACCTGCAGAAACAAATCTGATTCGAAAACACACCAAAGTTCCATTCATCTGACATTGCTGTGCACGCTGATCTATATCGCTATTTTGTCTGGCAATGTCTTTATTTTACTATTCTTCAGCACTTTAACTCATCTGTTCATGAAACTTTCCTCAGTCATTCTGTGTCGTTTATCCAAATCCCTGCCAGTGGTTCATATTTAATCTGTTTTCCTTCATGTGTATTTACTCTCTTGCAATGATTTTTGCATTCAACACCCAAATGCATCACACACACGCACCCACCCACACACCCACGTGCATGACGCATATACACACACAGACACAAACACATGCATACTCGCGCACATGCACATGCACACACACACCTTCACTTATATTGGAAATCCTCCCCTTTTAGACAGTAATCTGTTGTGTGTATCATTCCCAAATGATAATCAAGTTTTGCAATTCTCCACATGCTGGGCAGATAGTGCAGTTTACTGAGCAATACACGACCATAGTGTGCACAGCTCTCCATGCTGGGCTGTCATCTTGTCCCAGCGTTCGTTGTTTGAAGTGTTCTGTGAATCAGTTTCAGAATTTGATTGAACAAACCATTTCAATTCACCTGAAAATACCTTTATTCAATGTTCTCATGCTTATAATTTTTCTCTAGAAGGATTCACTCCTCCAGTTAGTCCCACTGCTCTGTCTTTTTCCCCATATTTCCACAACAGGTTCTCAGGTAATTAACTATCTGTTTCTGTCTTTAATGTGAATCTCTCCGTCCCTCTGTACCTTTCCCTGACCTTGGTTTCCGGCTCCCTAGTGTATCGACTGCTGGCATGGTGAAGTGCAGAGACAATGAAATGGTACATGTCAGGCTGTTGTTCACTTCCCAGCGTGTCTCATGTGGTGCTCCATGGACAATGGGGTGTATTTCAGGCTGTTTGTATCCCTATTGGAGGAGGTATCTGTGGAGTATAAGGTGAAGAAAGCATATGAGCTTGTGTCAGAAGCCGACAGACAGTGTTTCAGGAATCTAAAAAAGCAAATTAAGTTTGAAAGAATCAAAGTAATTTTGAAAGGTGGAAAAGGGTGTAAAAAGCTGAGCAAACCTATGACACTCTTAGAAAGGTTCTTTTTACGAAGGAATTCAAAAATTCACTTCCTGCAATAGTGAGAACTCGCGCAGAAGAGGAGAGAGTTACAATGGCAAGATTAGAAGCAGAAATGGCTGATGATTATGAGTTCGTCCACAAATCAAAGTTGGGATACCATGATGGATTGAGAAGAATGTCTGATAACTTCTTAAAATATACACCTGTGAGAGTAAGGTTGACTAGCATAGGCCAGGAGTAGCAGGAAAAGACATTACAACTTTAAGAGGTACAGAGGCATGTAATTTCTTGATGCTGAGAAATGAGGAGACATGTCATTCAGAAGAACTATTGGAGAGATGCAAATTGCTCCATTATGTAAGGTGTGGTTGGTGTGTCCGGTGAAATCATCAACAGAAGTATTTCACAACTGGGAAGGAGACTTTGAGCTTGGTGTTAGTGTCACAACATTTCAGTATTTAACTTGCAAATAACTTGCCCGACAAATCTATATACGATCATAACGCCTAAACGTCTTTAGAGAAATTTAGGGAGAAAACATCTGATCTGTTCAGATATAGGTTTTTTTGTTGCTGCCATTCGATTTGGAAGTTATACAGGTGACAGGACAAGAAACTGTACTTGCTGACAAGTTGTCGAGACTTGAATGAAGAAAGACAAAGGCGTTCTGCGGCAGGAGTATACAGACTGAAATAGAATGGAGTTGTGAATGTTTGCATACTTATTGTCAATGTCTTATATATGTATTGTAGTCCACTAATAGAGTAAGAATAATGGGTTTAAAAAGAAGCTGCTGTTGTGTGTTAATGGTTCATTTTGTCAAAGGAGGAGATGTGACAATGCTGTCATTTTGAAAATGTTATTTTCTCTTTTTTTGAAGAGAAGTCTTAAAGGCAGAGATGCTGAACTGCCTACTGAAAACGGCTGAAGTAACTAACTTACGAGGCCTTTAGGTTTTATTAAAACAGTGGTAACAATTGTAGGGCAGTGGCCAGCTCTCCCAGACCAGATCTTCTCATTTTGATTTTAGCTGCAGCATTCAGAAGCTGCTCGGTGTCCCAGGCGGGTTGGAAGCTTCAATGCATGATCCCGAGCTGCTCGTCTCTCTGAAAACTCTCTTGAAGATGCTTCTTCCTGGATTAGAGAACTGCACCTAAGATTCTGTGTTTGAATGTACCTTTGTGTCAAGGAACATGTTTATGGGATGTTCCTGTATTGGCACAGTTAAATAGTAGAAGGCACTGTATCTATTGTTTGAGTAAGTGTTCCAATTGAGAAGCTATCTCAATTTGTTCATCTGTTTGATTGTGTTTTAATTGGAGTGTTTGAATAGATTACATATTACTTAGCATTGAGTCGGTTGACCAGTTGCAACTTTTGTGGAATGCACAATTCACATCTACAGTTAAAATAAGGAAAGGTTAAGGTCTCGGCTGCCTTTTAAAAAATATTTTGAGGGGTCTGGTCTGTCCATAAGGCTTGGAGCTGTGGGGCTTCTGACTGACTCCTGTTATTGAAAGGTTAGTGGAGGTGCAGGGGATGGTTTGCTGGAGGTTGTGCTGTGAGCTGCCTCAGACATTCTGAAAGAACAGAGGATTTGGTGACCCAACTCGGGATAGAGCATGGGGACTGTAGTTACAGCATGTGGGTCTGTAACATGCACAACAAATGGAGCAGAGGCTGCAGAGAGCGGAAGCTCTGAAACCATGGAGTGAGTGCCTGTGGGGAAAGGGATCTGCAGTATCTGTTTGTGTTTTCGCCTGGACAAACACACACTCTCACTCTCCCCGTTACATAAACTTATGCACACACGCCCTATCTGCTCCACACACACACACACACGCACTCCCCCGTCTCACATGTGCACATGCACACTATGCTCTGTCACATGCATGCACACCCATACCCACTATATAATCATCCCGCACTCACACACACAGTCCCCCTCAGTCTCTCTCACGTACACACATTCTCTCTCTCCCCCTCACACAGGCACACCCCCTCACACACACGTACACGCACACACACGTATGCACGTACAAATCTGCAGCGTGAATTTGCATTTGTATTTGCAGATACGCTTTATTTTGTTCCAAAAACATACAATTTGGAGACAGTCAGTCAATGTGGCATTTTATAAACTCCTCAACTCGGAACAAACCCAGTCTGACTCCAGATGAAGACACAGACAAACTCCAAACAAGACCTGACCACTGAAATACATTGCCTAATTGGAGGTGTCACCTCCTTTACAGCGATAATGTCTGCGTTTTGCATATCAATCAATCAAAACCTACACCTCGATTCTAAGTGATTAAGGATTTAAGAGCCATCTTAGGTGTGTACCATTCATGTGCATGAGTTGTACAATCCTTTGATCTTTTCCTTATAACTTCTGGGTCGAAGGTCTTCCTCTCTCTCTAACACTTAATGAGGAAGCAGCGCTATGTAAGCTTGTGTTTTCAAATAAACCCGTTGGACTCTAACCGACTGTCATGTGAATTTTGACATTGTCCGACTCAGTCCAAAACCAGCGGCTCCATATCGTACTTATTTATTACTTATCCCATTATCTCTCTTAGTAAATAAATGTTTCCTTTCCCCATGTGGTCTTGTCTTGCATATTAATCTATTGTGAGGCACATTACGCACTGCTGTCTGGCAATCAAGTTATAATACATCTAGGTGAGCCCCATTACCCATCTCTTAAACGAGGAATCAAGCGGGCTAAAAGTTGTCTTGACATAGCTTTAATGAGCAGAATTAAGGAGAATCCCAAAGCGTCTTATTCTTATATAAGAAGCAAGCGGGTGACTAGATAAAGGATTGGTCCACTAAAAGATAATGAAGGAAGGCTGTGTGTCGAACCTGAAAGAATTGGTGAGATTCTAAATGATTACTTTGCATCAGTGCTCACTGAGGAGAGGAACATGAGGAATGTTGAGATTAGAGATAGAAATTTGATTAGTCTGCATCATGTTGACATAAGTAAGGAAGATGTGTTGGGTACGCTAGAGGTTATTAAGGTGGACAAGTCCCCAGGACTGGATGGGATCTATCCCAGGTTGCTGAGGGAGGTGAGAGAGGAAATAGCTGAGGCCCTGACAGGTATCTTTGTGGCATCCTTGAATACATATGAGGTGCTGTAGGACTGGAGGGTTGCTCATGTTGTCCCCCTGTACAAGAAGGGTACTAGGGATATTCCGGGTAACTACAGACCATTGAACTTGATATCAGTGGTGGGAAAGTTGCTGGAGAATGTACTGAGGAATAGGATCCATTCATATTTAGAAAAGAATGGGCTTATCAGTGATAGGCAACATTATTTTGTGCAGGAGACACCGTGCCTTACCAACTTAATAGAGTTCTTCGAGGAAGTGACCAAGTTGATAGAGGAAGGAAGGGTTGTTGATGTCATACTCATGGACTTAATAAGGCGTTTGATAAGGTTCCCCGTGGTAGACTAATGGAGAAATTGTAGTCACATGGTGTTCTAGCCAGGATAAAGAACTGGTTGAGAAACAGGAGACCGAGTAGTAGTTGAAGTGAGTTTCTCGAAATGGAGAAAGCTGACCAGTGGTGTACCACAGGGGTCAGTATTGGGGCCACTGTTGTTTGTAATATATATAAATGATCTGGAAGAGGGTACTGTTGGTATGATCAGCAAGTTTGCAGATGATACGAAGATTGGTGGAGTAGCAGAAAGCATAAGGGACTACCAGAGAATATAGGAGGATATAGATAGACTGGTGAGTTGGGAGGAAAATTGGGAGATGGCATTCAATCCAGACAAATGTGAGGTGATGCATTTAGGCAAGACTAATTCGAGAGCAAATTATACAATGAACAGAAGAGCCTTGAGAAAAGTTGATGGGCAGAGAGATCTAGGAGTGCTGGTCACTGTACCCTGAAGGTTGCTGCACAGGTGGCTAGAGTGGTCAAGAAGGCATATAGTACACTGGCCTTTATTGGACGAGGTATTGAGTATAAGAGCTGACAAGTCATGTTAACATTGTGCAAGACATTGGTTCGGCCGCATTTAGAATACTGTGTACAGTTCTGGTCGACACATTACCAAAAGGATGTGGACGCTTTGGAGAGGGTGTAGAGAAGGTTTTCGAGGATGTTGCCTGGTATAGAAGGTGCGAGCTATGAAGAAAGGTTGAGTAGGTTAGATTTATTTTTCATTAGAAAAAAGGAGATTGAGGGGGGACCTGATTGAGGTTTACAAAATCATGAAGGGTATAGACAGGGCAGTTAGAGACAAGCTCTTTTTCCCACGGCGAAGGATTCAATAATGGCAGGTCAAGCTTTCATGGTGAGAGGTGGAAAGTTTAAGGGGGATACTCGCAGCAAGTACTTCATACATGGGTGGTGGGCGTTGTCAGCAGAGGTGGAAGAAGTAGGCATGGTAGATTCATTTAAGATGCGTCTGGACAGATGCATGAGTAGGTCTGGAGCAGAGGGATACAGAGCTTAGGAATTGACCGATAGGTTTAGACAGTACATTTGGATTGGCTCAGGCTTGTAAGGCCGAAGGGCCTGTTCCTGGGTTGTAAATTTTCTTTGTTCTTTGTTTGTCGCATTTTTAAGAAAGCTAGTCAAATCATTCAAACATGATTTATTCTTCATAAAACTATGTTGACTGTGCTGGATTTTGGCTTGACTTTGAAAATTTCTTGTTATTAATTCCTTCATAATGGACTCTAACAATTTGTCTTCAATACCAATAGATTTCTCACAACTTTTCATTCCCTAATGAATTTGGTTATTATAATTTCTTTGCTTTCTATAACCTCTACATTTCCTTACACAATTCCTGGGTAACAGGAACAAGGCTGTAAGAGATCTGTGCTAATTGCTGTGTCAGAGACATGAGTAGCTGATTGGGCACATTCTGTTCCTGCTTTATACACTCGCTGGTCTGAATGTCCTCTTGGTATTCCTACATTATAGTGTCGATGGCGTGCATGCCCTGCTCCTGTTCCTGACCAAGCCATTCAAGATCTCAATGCCCCCCTCTTGTCGCTCAATGACAGGTCTGTGTCTTATGGAATCCCCCTGCTCAAATGCCACTTTTCAAATGCTGAAATATGCAGACAAGTTGTGTTGCCCACACTGGGTACCTCAGTGGTTAACACTGCTGCCTCAGAGTACCAGAGATTCGTGTTCAATTACAGTCTCCAATTTCCTCCCACAGTCCCAAGATGCACAGGTTAGGTGGATTGGCCACGCTAAATTTCCCATAATGTCCAGGGATGTTCAGGCTAGACGCATCAGTCATGGAAATGCCAGATTATAAAGATTGGGTGGGGTGAGATAAGTTGGCGGGAGGGGAAATGAGGAAGCTGGACTTGTTCCTAGTGGTCATTGAACTAGATCCCTCCAATCATCATACTGGATCCCGGTGCTAGATCCACTTGATCACAGCACCGGTCCAACTGGATCCCTTCCCTCGCTGGACTTGATCCTAGTGATCATTGAACTTGATACCTCCAGTCATCCTACTGAATCCTTGCGCTAAATCCGCTGGATCACTGCGCTGGTCCTAATGGATCCCTTCAATCGCCCTACTTGATCTCAGTGATAATTGATCTAGATCTCTCCAGTCATCATACTGGATCCCGGTGCTAGATGCACTTGATCACAGCACCGGTCCAACTGGATCCCTTCCCTCGCTGGACTTGATCCCAGTGATCATTGAACTCGATACCTCCAGTCATCCTACTGAATCCCTGCGCTAAATCCACTGGATCACTGCGCTGGTCCTAATGGATCCCTTCACTCGCTCTCCTTGATCTCAGTGATAATTGATCGAGATCTCTCCAGTCATTGTACAGGATCCCTGCACCAAATCCACTTGATAGCTGCACCGGTCCAACTGGATCCCTTGCCTCGCTGGACTTGATCCCAGCAATCATTGGTATGTATATGCTTAATTTTTAAAAATCGTTTGATGTCATTATAATATCTGTGCTTAAATAATACACTTTATTCTTAAAATGTATTCCATAGTTTTTGTCTCCCTGAGAAGAGAAAATATGCATCCAGCTGACTTTTCTCAAAATTATATTTGCTTCAAAAGGATTTCTCATCTAAGTCTAAAACTGATAATGTTTCAGAACAAAAGGCCTTCATTCCAGGAAGGTGTGAACAAAACATTGTTGATAAGCTTCTATAACCTTTTTTTAAGGTTAAGGGGTCGAAACTGCACATAATGTACCAGATGTGGTCTTAGCAGAGCCCTCTACAGATGTAGACTCGTAAAACGTGAAGCTGGAAAACCACAACAGGTCAGCAACACCCAACGAATAGGAGATTCGATGCTTCGGGCATATTCCTGATGAAGGACTTATACCCGTGACGCCAATTTTCTTGCTCCTCGGATGCTGCCTGATTGTCTGTGCTTTTCAAGCCTCACACTGTTCAACTCTGATCTCCAGCATCTGCACTCCTCACTTTTACCGGTACAGATGCAGTAAAACATTCCTGATTAAACCTGGGACCCTTTGCCAGAAACACAATCATTCCACTTAGCTTTCAAATCACTTACAGCAAATGCAGACTAATTACATATGATTCGTGTACCAGGATCATGAATACCGTCTGTATCACAGAGTTCTGCAATCTCTCTCCATTTAAATTGTTTACCATTATTTTATCCTTCCATCCAAAATAGACAACTCACATTTTGCTGTATCTGGATAAGGTTTGCTCACTAACCTCCCTTTACCTATATCACATTGATCACACACGACCTCCATTTGATGACATACTGGATGACCAGTTTGGTGTTTAAACTAATTAGGCTCTGAAATATCCTGTCCCTTCCTCCAGATCTTTGATACAGATATTGATCGTTGATGATCCCATAGTGATCTCTGAGGCACTCCACCTGTTACAGCTTTGTAATGTGAAAATAAGCATTTATCTCTATTCTCTATTTCCTGTCAGCAACAGCTTCCTGTGTAGCAACTCACGCAGTTTAAATGGCCTCCTGTGCAGTAAAATGTACTCAATGAGCTAAAATGATTAGTTCTATTTTCCTCTGTAACTCATTAAATAGGCAGAATGGTCTCCTCCAGTCTCATGGTAACGATAATGACTGGCTGAATGAGAAGGCCCCCTATCTCTGTCACAGCGTCGAGGGGTGGATGGAGGGCACTATACATGGGGTAGTGGCAGCAGTATATCCCTGTAACAGCATCGATGGTGGATTGATGGAACAACATATTGGGTAGGGCCAGCAGTATATTTCTGTAACCGCATCGAAGGATGGCTTGAGGGAACGACACATTGGGTAGCGACAACAGTATATCTCTGTAACAGCATTGGCCGTGAATTACGAGAGCAGCACATGGCGTAGGGACAGCAGCATGTCTCAGTAACAGCCTCGAGGGTGGATTGAGGGAGCAACACATGGGGTAGGGGCAGCAGTTGTCCATTTGGCGCCACTAGTCAGAATGTTCATGGCTGATCCGATTGTGTTTGACCATCCGTCTCCTGTCTGTTCTCAATAAACACTGACTGTCCTGTCCAGCGAAGATCAGTCGAGCTCAGCCTTGAATATCTTCAATAACCGAGTCTTCACTGCTCCCTGAGGATGAGGACCCTACCGATAGTACACCACTAAAGTGAAAGGGGCGACCTTATTTCAGTGTGGGACCTGTTATTTTAATCTGTGTTAACCTAACATCAAAGCACCACCTCTTTTGAAACACAAGGACAGAATAATCAGGCATAGACATAAACCATTCAGCCCTCTAAACCTGTCCAATAGTACCACTGATTCTTTTCAATCAAATATGTATTAAACTCATTCTCTGCTTCTGTCCCAGGAAGAGAATAACTGACAGCATGACACCGCACGAGCATTAAAAACACAGAATTAAGACATTCGGCCCTTCGACTCTGAATGCCATTTAATACTGACTTAGAGATTTCTCAACATCATTCTCCTGATTACTCTCTGTTATTCTTGACATGCTTATTCAGCAAAAACCTATCTAACTCTGTCTTGTCAGCACTAGTGTCTGTGTCTCTGTGGGTCTGTGTGTCCACTTGTGTGTGTTTGTTCATGTGTCCGTGTGTTTATGTATTTATGTGGTGACATAGGTTCATCTGTGTATGAGCCTGTGCTTTTTACTTGTGTCTATTTGTGTGCGACTGTTTATGTCTCTCTATGCCACTTCACGTGTGCGGTTCTATCTCTGTGAGTGTCAGTATATTAGCGTGTTTACATATGTCTCTGAATATTTTTGTGTCTGTATCACTCTGCAATGAGACATTTGTTGTTTTGGGAGGGAGAAATTGTGAGAACAGACAGAATGGTTAAAGTGCGAATTACCCTTCACTGAACATTGTTTTTTTACTCAGTTGGAGGGACATGGATGTCACGGACTCTCCAGATGACACGTCCCAGTCCTCTCCAGCTCATACCAGGGTCCTCCCCACATGGTGGAGGAGTGGAGGAGGGATCAGATATCGGGTGCTCCACCATCTAGCTTGCCCTTTCTCTCCTATTACAGTCCGTTTCTCCTGGAATGGGAGAAAGGGAGAGGAGGGAGTGATGGTGGGGGTGAGTGGCCCTGCTCTTAGTGCTGGTGTAGGTGGAGGGGGAGGGGGAATGCTGAGGTGTCCAGAGGGAGTCATTCCACAGTGTTGTATCCATGCAGGGTTATTAGTGTTGGGAGTATAGTGAAGGGAGAGATCGCACGGGGGTGGGGGTGGGGGTTGTGCGGAAGGTGCTGAATTCAATAGTGAGAGTGGTAGTGTGTGAGACTTGTTAGGGGGTAGGTGCTCTCACAGGTAATGTGTGTGATGGAGCAGAGAGAGTACGGTGACAGTTAACCTGACAGAGTGGGGAGAATATTGATGCTTGTCCTGTGATGCTGGTCATTTCTTCAGATCATGTCAGAGTCGAGGTGACAGTCCCCGAATGTCTTTTCCAAGTCTATCAATAATAACGCCACAGACTCTGTCCCTCAGATTCCACAGAATCAGTTTGGGTGGATCTTACAGATAGGAAGGAGAAGCAAGCATTGGTGTATCATGTATCGAAACCAATGGTCTCGTGCAAATTCTGTGCATTACATGCTCCGAAAATTAGAGATGCAAATATTGTGGGTGCTGCAGTATTACTGTATAATCTGAAATTGCATCAAAACTGCGTTAACTAAGTGACTGCTAATGTTGTGAAAAATAAGTTCCATAAGCGTATAACAGGTCGGTTGAAGAGTTATGTTGTGACTCAGACAAGAGAGCAAGTTATTTTGGATTTGGTGTTGTGTAGTCAGAAGGATTCATTATTAACCTTGGTCTGAGAACTAGAGACGTTAATATGTTATATTTTACACGGCACCAGCATACAATATAGAATGTGTGAACATGAAGTAGTAGACACGCCATGGCTGTTAGAGGCATAGAATCATGGAGCCCTGCAGCATGAATTCAGGCCCTTTGGATCAAACTGGTCCGTGCCGACCAAAATGTCCATCCTGCTAATTCCAGTTCCCGCCCTTGCCCCTTATTCTTCTAAATCTTTCTGATCCGCATATTTGTCGAAAAAATCTTTTGAATGTTGTTAATGTATGTGCCTCAACCAAATTAGCTGTCTGCTAATTCCATATGCGCGCCAACCTCTGTGTAAAAATGTTGCCGTTCAGATCCTTTTTATTCTTTCACCTCTAACCTGATTAGTCCTTGATTCCCAAAACTGGGAAAAAGAATGAGTGCATTCACCTTATCCACGCATCTCATGATCTGATACAATTCCATATGATTTCACCTCAGTTTCTTGCAGTCAAAGGAAAATGTTCTGGTCGGTCCAAACTCTCCCTACAACTCAGCCCATTGAGTGCTGGCAACATCCTTGTACATTTCTTCTGTCCTCTTTCCAGTTTAATCACATCCTTCCTATGGCAAAGTGAACACAACCGAACACAATACTCCAAGTGCATGCCTTACCAGCGTCCTGTCCAACTGCAATATAACTCACTAACTTCCATACTCAGTGCCCTTACTGATGAAGGCCTGTGTGCAAAAAGCCTTTTTCACTGCCCTGTCTACGTGCAACTACGTTCAGAGAACCACGGACCGGAACTCCAAGGTCCCTCTGTCCCTCTACACTCCTTCAGGGTCTAACATTCACCACGAAACTCCGACCTGGATTTGACTTCCCAAAATGCCACAACCCACACATATCTATATTAATCTCCATTTGCCATTTCTCGGCCCACTTCCCCAGCTGAAAAAATGTCCTGCTGCAATTTCTGATATCCTTTCTCACTGTTCACAGTACTGCCGATTTTATTGTCATCAGCCTAATTACCAATCATGCCTTCTACATCCTCATCCAAATCATTGATATCGATAACAAACAGTAATAGGACCATCACCGACCACTGAGACACTTCACTAGTCACAGGCCTCAAGTCTAACCAGCATCCTTCCAGTATTAGCTTCTGCTTTCTACCATCAAGGACATTGAGTATCCAATTTGCCAGATCCCCCTGGATTCCATGCTATCGAACCTTTCAGAGCAGCCTATGATGTGGAACCTTATCAAAGGCCTTTCTGAAACCTAGATAGACTACGTCTACCACCATACTCTCATCAACATTCCAGGTCACTTCCTCAAAAGAACGCTAAAGAATTGTGAGCCATGATATCCTATGCACAAGGCAGTGCTGACTGCTCCTTATGAAACCGTATCTTTTCAAATGCATGCATATGTTATCTCTCAGAACCTTCTCAAGGAACTTACATGTCACAGTTGTTAAGCTAACTGGTCTATAGTTCACAGGTTCTTCTTCACAAACACTACTTGAACAAGGGCACAATATTCACTACCCTCCAGTCTTCCGGGACTTTCCCCGTGGACAGCGATGATACAAAAAGATCAGCCAGGGCCCCCGCAATATCTTCCCTCGCCTCTTGCTGTGTTCTTGGATACACCTGATCAGGACCAGGAGATCTACAGAAATACTGCAATGTCTGAAAATATGTCTGTTTCTTTAAGGTAGAATCACCAAAGAAAGGGCAAGTGACTTAATGAAGGCTAACATAATAAATTAAAGATTATATTTAATCGTAGGAAGTGATTTCAGAAGAATTTTAGACATGGTGGAAACCGGAGAATTCTCAGAAATTTGTTTGTGTGGAGTTCGCATATTCTCCCCCTGCCTGCGTGGGTTTCCTCCAGGTGCTTCGGTCTCCTCCCACAGTCCAAAGATTTACAGGTTAGGTGAATTGGCCATGCTTATTTGCCCAAAGTGATCAGGGATGCGTAGATTAGGTGCATACATCGCAAAGTGTAGAATCAGAGGGGAATGGGTCTGAGCGGTTACTCTTCAGAGAGGCGGGGTGGACCTGTTGGGCCCAAGGTCCTTTTCCACACTGTGACTTTTAATGATTCTGTGAAAGAAGAACACAAATACGGTATAAACCTACAATCTGTATTGCAAAGAAAACAAAATAAAAGCGAAGTCAAAATAAAAGCGAGGAATTTTATAATCGGGAGAGGAGCGGTTATTGTGGAGAACAGGGAAATGGCCAGGAATGTAACCAGTTACTTTACATCTGTCATCACGGAGGAAGATCCAGAAAATCACTGAGAAATACCAAATGATCACATGGAACCTGTGGAACTAAAGACATAAAGTCAATTCATATCAATAACAAGGTAGTAGTTGAAGGTTAGCATAGTAGTATTGTAGCTGGATTGAGCATTGCTAAGTCTGAAGAGCCAGTTGTACATCGTATCAAAATATTAGAAATAAATCAGCAATAGACGCATTAATTGTGCTGTCGATGACTGTTTTATTTTCCTGCACATTCTGCAGAGGCTGGAAGTTAGTCAATGTGTTCCAAGCATTGTAGATGAATGGAAGGGATTCAAACATCTGCAAAGGGAAGAAGAGATAGTGTGGAGAACTGCAGACCAATTAACTTGACATCTGTAGGGAAACTGATGGAATCTATTATATAGGGTCAGATATTGGATATTTAGAAATTAACAGCAACATTGGAGAGAATCAGTATACACTGACAGAGTCTGACAGAGTCTTCATCCTTGAAAAACTTTAGAATGATTTGAACTTGTTTATTACAACATAGAAATGGCATATTTCGATTTTCAGAAGACTTTTTTATAAGAACTCATGCAGTGAATTCCTAAATAAAGTAATGTGAATGGTAATTGGAGGAATATATAGAAGTGGAAAGTTAAGTCAAGTTCGCCTTCATTTAAGAGAATCAGAACACAGTTGGAAGGTCATGTTGAAGCAGTTTCACAGCTTGCTAATGAGACTGTACATAGAGTATTGACACAATCTGAGAAAGAATATACTGACCACCGAGGATGTGCAATGGACAGTCTCCAGATTATTCCCTCAGATGGTGAGATTGCCTGATGTGGAAACTCGGCCAGTGTTCTTTAGAGTTTCGAAGAATGAGAGGTGATCATAGTAAAATTTAGAAAAGTTACTAAACATATGAGAAGGTGGAAATAAACAGGATGTTTCTCTGGTTGTCTACTCTACATTTAAGGCAAATAATGGCAGGTAAAGGATGGACCATTTCAGACTGCAAGAAAAAGGCAGTTCTTCATTTGAAGAGGACTGACTAACACAGCGACATGGAAACCTTCTGGTAGGACAAGATTAGGGAGAATCCCCAGATATTCTACAGGTACGTCAAGTGGTACAGAATAACCCTGGAACAGGTAGGACTCGTTAGTGACTTGTCAAGTTGCATTCAAATCAACTTAGTGGTAGGAGACAGAAGGTCTGCTGGTAGAAGTCCGTTTGTTTCACTGGAGACCAGTATCCAATCGTGTAACACCGGGATCAGTTCTGTGTCCCATATTATTTGTGGTTCGGAGATGCCAGTGTTGGACTGGCTTGCGCAAAGTTTAAAAATTACAGAACACTAGATGATAGTCCAACAGTTTATTTGGAGACACGACCTTTCGAAGAGCATAATCACGTGATGAAGAAGCAGCGCTGTGAAAGCTAGTGCGTGCGAATATAACTGTTGGATTATAACTTGGTGTTGTGTGATTTTTAACCTTATTATTTGTAGTATTCATAAATGATGCAGCTGTGATTATGGAGGTGTTGGGGTGAGTGATAAATCATTTTGAGTTTGACACAAAGTTTGGCTTGTTGGTTGGCAGTGAGGAGGAAGGCCTTATATTATAGGAAGATACAGATGGAATGATCAAATGGGTGTATCAATGGCTGATGGAATGTAACCCTGAGAAATATGAGGTGATGTACTTTGGAAGAAGGAACCAGACAGGGGAGGACTCAATGAATAGCAGCACACTAGGAAGCTCAGAGGGTGCTGCGCCACATATCCCTGAATGTGATTAAACAGGTTAATGCACAAGTTGCCAAAGCATAGCGACCATAAACATAGCCTTTATTCATGGAAGCACAGATTACAAGAGCTATGCGGAACTTTGATGAGGCCAAACGTACAGTTCTGTAGAGTTATGTACAGTTCTGGGAGTCCCATTACAGGACGAATGTGATTGCACTGGAGAGGGTGCAGTGGAGATTCACCAGGATGTTCCCTTAGATGGAGTAGATCAGCTCGGGTTGTTTACTTTGAGGCAGAGAAGGCTGAGAGGGACATGCTTCAGAAGGATAAGATTACCAAGGACATGAACAGGATGGATAGACAGCAGCTGCTCCTTTCAGTCAAAGGGCGAAGAAGAAGGGAGTACCATTTTAAAGTGAAGGGTTTGATGTTTAGTGAGGATATGAGGATTGGTTTTCATCCAGAGGCTGTTGGGTTCAGGAATGTACTTCCTGAGAGGGCAGCTGGCACAGGTAACCTCACAACCGTTAATAAATACGTGGTCGTGCCATTGAAGTGCCATAACATATATGGTTATGGGCCTCTTATCGGATAGTGGGACTAATGTAGATTGTGCTGTATTTCTGACAGTACAGAGTCAGTGCTTCTGTGATTGTATGGGTTGGACTGTCAATCATTGAGCAGCATAAGACAGGAATTAATGAGTTTATGAAGAATGCATTAACTAGGGTTATAAAAGTGAACTTGTCTCCATAAGCTAGAACAGGGAAAACTAAAAGTGTCTAATGCTCTGCTCCCTTCCTGATGTTTCTGTGCAGTGTGCGGGAAAGCTCTTTCATTGGTGTCACAAGCTCTTAAACATTAGGAAGGCAGCATCTGTCTAGTTGACAGGACTGTGTGTGCCGTTCCCTTTCCCAAAGCTCGTTGCCAGTGTTCTGTCTGGTTTTATCCTTTAAGAACTCAGAGCAATTTTGTACAATCGAGTGTCTTGCTTGGCCGTTCCATTGACCATTGCAGAGTTTATCACATGTCTATTTGTCAGGAGACACTTGTAGACCAGAAGAGGAAGCACGGGAGATTCACTTCCTGTAAATACATTGGGGAAGGGACAGATGTTTACAATGGACATTAGATTCAAGGTCAATATTACTGGCACCAGATTTTATGTCTCGATATTTTGTTAATTGTTTTTAACTTCCACCAGCTGCCAGAGTATTATCCTGGTCTGGATCAGTAATCCAGTGACATTTGCACAACAACAACATCTCCACATGGGGACCTATCGGAAACCACACTGAGCACATTATTTTTGTACTGTATGACAGCTCAGTCAAAAATAATTCCCACCAATGTAATAATCGCGACGGGACTGAGGGCGTGGGAAATGATCAGACAGTATTCATTCCCTTGTTATGGGACTGGATATAGTTGAGGAACTTTCCATGTGGCCAGGCAGATGTCAGAGTTGGAGCTGGATTTAAACAGCTTCCCCAGCGACACAGCTTATTGTGCAGTACAATCTTCAGTCCTATTGCAGGAATGGTGTCTGGGTCCATTGTCGTTATCATATCTACTGTGTTCAGCTGTTTCTTCATGTCACGTGCAGCGAATCGAATTGGTTTAAGACTGGCATCTGTGATTCTGTGGGCATCATGAGGAGGTTGAGGTGGATTATCGACTCAACACTTCTAGCTGAGGATAGTGCAGATAGTATTTATCCTTGTCTTTTACACTGATATACAGAGCTGGGGATATTTTTGGAGTTATCTCCTCCTGTAAGTTGTTTATTAATCCATCGACAATGATGACTGGATGTGGCTTGACTGCAGAGTTTCAATCATATCTGTTTGTCTTGGGATCATTTCCCCTTCTCCACCAGATGGTAGTTCTGCTGTTTGGAATGTAATCAGTTAAGTGCGGTAGCTTTAATGGGTTGTCATCAGGTTTAGATACACATAGTTCTGACTCTGGCATGTTCACCCAAACTCGTCACTGAACCATCACTCGGCTTGATGATAATGGTAGAGTCATGGATTAGCCTGGGGAAAAGTTATGGATTGTGATTGAATGCAATTCTGCTGCGGCTGCTGCTGTGATCTACAGCATCACATGATAACCCAGTTTGATCTGCAATATCTGCAAATCAATTCGACAGACATTCCCCCAGCTCACACACCAGGACCCATTCACCCATCAGCCCTGTACTCAGTGACTTAACCTCGTTTCTGATGTGCGAACACTTCCAGTTTCATATTCTCATTCTGCTGAGGGTCTCTCCCTGATGTCATGCCTCCAATTTGTTACATTTGTAACATATTAATCTGAATCATTTTCTTTCCCGTCACAATATCTTCTGCGTTTGAAATGAATGTTTTTCGAGTATTTTTCTCCCTGACCATGATTAAGGCCTCGGTCGTGTCAGTGATGCCAGACTTATGTCGTTTCAGAGACAATGAACTTGTGCACTTTGCATTTTTGTTCAAATCCCAATGTACAGCACTCTCTGCTGGACAGGGTGTTTGAGCAGATTCAACACACGTCTTTGGATAATGTTCCAAATGCAGAAATTGCTGAAGGAACTAAACTGTTTTCGCTGCATCTTGTGAAATGAAAGCTAAGTTCATCTTTCGGGTCCAGTGACCTTTCGACAAAGCTCCCAGTTTTCACAGCAATTTGTGCATTTTTGTTTCAAGTATTCATAGTTATTTGTTTAATTGAAAATTCGTGCTGTGCCTATTTATTTCTGGAGAAACTCAGCAGGTCTGGCAGCATCTGCAGAGACAGAGAAACAGAGTTAGCCTTTCAAGTCCAGTATGACACTTCTTCAGAACTGAAAAGGATTGGAAACTGGGCATTTTAGTTCCTTGCCAGAGGTGGGGGGGTAGGTGGCGGGAAAAGAGGGTGTGGCAAAAGATAACCAGGCTTTTAGCAGTAAACGAGAAGATGATACAAAATGAGTTTAAATTAAGATGTGAATGGGGGAAATGGGTTCTCTCTATTGACTGCAACATAAAGAAGACACCACCACATAAGGCCATAGGGAGGCCAGGAGGGAGAATGTTGAACATGTGGTATTATATAGATCTGGCCAGAGATACATTTTCACTGTAGAGATCACCGCTAACAGACCAAGGAATTAAGTCACTTGACGGCTTATTGGCACTAGTAAGATTTTCATGCTGGTTTAGTATTGTAACATTAAGAAGAAAACAAATCACCGTATGAAGATTGGTCTGAGTGCTGTTTACCTATCGCTTTTAACATTGTTTCAAATTTGCAGTGCTGATCTTTAAATGCTTGTTCTTGAAGTTAGTATCAGATGGAGTGTAGGAGGTTGTGGGGTGGCATTATAGAAATTTACAAAATCAGGGGAGGCATGGACAAGATGAAAAGCCGAGGTCTTTTCCACTGGTTTATGGAATGAGCTGCCAGGGGAACAGTTCCAACGTTTAAAAGACATTTGGACGAACACGTGAATGAGGGCCGTTTAGAGGCATATGGGCCAAATGCAAGAAGATGGGAATAGTTTAGTTTGTATAACCTGGCCGGCATGGACAAGTTGGACCAAAGATTGTGTTTGTATGCGATATGATTGTATGAATATAGAAAGCGAAATAAATGAAAGAAAAGATGTGATGTAAGCAAATTGGCAAGAAATATATTAACAAGCAGAACGAGCTTTTCCATTTATATAAGAAGAATTCAAGAGGTTTGTGTGATCTTTGGTAGAAAGAAAGTCAGGAAGGTTTTTTGCGACAATTGGAGGGTGTGACTGGGGAACTGGATACAGGAAATAGACAGATAATTTACGCCAGTATTTTACACGATCCTCACGGGTGAAGGTGCTGTAAATATTTCAATGGTACAAAACAAAATGGTAATGGGGGGAAGATCTTGAGCTGTGTCTAACAGAAGGAACAAGGCATTTCTCAAACAGATAAGACCAAGGGTAAACAGGTCATCAGCAATTCATAGCTGGTTTTAAAAGAAGTGGTCACAGAGTGGCTGGTGGCACTGTGTGAAATATTCCATAACTCTCTGGATTAAAGGAGTGATCCAGTGAAACTGGAGACCCTCCAATGTTGCGCCTGTCTTCAAGAAACGAGCGAGACTGAAAGCAGGAAACACTTAGCCTCACCATTATTACTGGGAATCTGTGAGAGTCTGTTATTAAGGAAGAGACTGCAGAGCATTTAGAAAAGCTTCACACAGAGTCAGCATGGTCTTGTTAAAGGAGAACTACATTTTGCCTGTAAAATCATGCAAAGTTTTTTCTGGAAATCCATGAGAATGTAACAAGTGGCCTTGACAAAGGGGGACTGGCAATCATGAGGCTTTTCAGAAATTTTCCACAAGGTTTCACAAAATAAAGGTTCTTACGCAAGACAGAAGCTCATAGTATGATGGGTATAGCATTAGCATGGGATAACACTTGGTAAACACATAGAAATCGGAGAGTCAGAATTCATTCATCTTTATGAACAAAATGGAGTACCGCAAATATCAGTCCGATGGCAACAGCTGCTTACAAGAGCTGCACTCAGCTCCTGACGGCAGGAGCTGTGTGCAATATACATTCGAGTTTGAGGATGACACTGACAACCAAAAGGCAGGCAGTTATTAAATGGAGAGGACTCCTTAAAAAAAGAAGCAGTACAACGTAGTGGCATGTTCTCTGCATGAAACATAACGTCAGCATGTTGATGCAGAAATGTTGGTTCATTAGACTGGTTCATGGGATGAAAGGATTAAATTATTGAATACATCAAAAATGCTGAGGCGATTACTCATTGTGGTTTAAATGAATGAGGGTGTCATTACTGAAACGGACAAGATGCAGAGGAGGCTTGACAAGGTCGGTGTTGAGGATGTGGTTCCACACCAGGCAGAGCCTCGAAGTCAGGGATGTCGGTACAGAATAAGGAATATCGATTTCAAACTGAGACGTAAAGAAATGTCTTCTTTCAGAAGGTAGTGAATGGCTGGAATTTCCTAACCCCGAGAGTTGTGGAGGTTGGGTCACTGATTGTATTTACAGACGGGTGGATTGGTTTGTGACATTTCAGCGAGTTGAGGGATGCAAGGGGTAAGCAGGAAAGTGGAGTTGAGTTGTAGAGTAGATCAGCCATGCTCTTACTGAATGACAGCGCAGGTTCCTATTTCTTACGTTCCTATTTATGTTTTTGGAAAATAATTGAATATTTTCATGGAAGTCATAATGTAAAATGTTGCATTCAGAGACAGCAGAGGATTTGTCTGAGTTGACCTTGTGTGGAGCATGGGGGCTTTATTCAATGCGAATCTGGGCCTGTAACATGACCAATATCAGGAGCAGAACTTACAGAGAGGGGAAGCCTGAAAAGAGGGATGGGGGAGGGGGGGTCACTGCCTGACCTAGCCTGGATTTCCAATACATTTGCCAAACTACACCAAACCATCAGAGTGGCCTCAATCTGCTCCTGCACAGCAGGACCGAAGGGCTGAATGGAACATCAGAACATAGGGCTAACGGACACGACTGGGCCATTCGGCACTTTGACACTATTGCAGCAGTCAATAAGGTCATTGATCATCTCATTGTGTTCCCAGATGCACTGTTCTCTTATTTCACAATGATCCCTGATTCACCTGTCTATGGAAAATCTGACAAAGTCAGCCTCGATATAATATGAAGATTCAGCCCTCCCAACCTTCTGGGCAAGGGAATTCCCACTTGAATGAATTCCCACTTTGTGAATTTCTCCTCACTCCGGTTCTGACTGAGGTTGGAGGGTGTCACTGTTTCCATTTCTAGTCCCACTCCTCCACTGCTCACAACAAATTTTAAATGTAACCAGGTTGGTGATATGGCCGATGATAAAGGTCTCATACTGGGTCAGGGTCAGTTATCAGAAGAGTCCAGTTGGATTTCTTCAGTCAGCTACGAGTAATTAACAGAACTAACTGAGGACTATGATGGATATGTGGTTAGCACTGCGGCCACACATCACCAAGGAGCTGGGTTCAATTCGAACCTCAAGTGAGTTTGAACATTCTCCACGTATCTGTGTGGGTTCTCTCCCAATGTTCCAGTTTCCTGCCAGAGTACAAAGATGTGCAGCTTAGAGTGGATTGGCCATGCTCGATTGCCCATTGTTGAGAGAGTGTCCCCTTCATGGCAACCTCTGTCAGTTTGGGGGAATTGAACCTGCACTGCTGGGCTCCCTCTGCATCACAAACCAGCCGTCCAGCCAACTGATTGGGAGACAGTGTAACTGTTACAGACAGAAACAGGCACAGGCAAAGGGCAAGAGAAACTTTCATAACAAGAAAAAAGGTACAATTCAGATAACAGTCAAGATAACAGTTGAGGAAAAATAGTTCTCTGCTCAAAATTGCATTTCGTAACGGGACAAGTGTTTAGAAGCAGTGTTTGGCTGAATACAATAAGGTGAGACAAAGTGAAATAGCCAGAATTACTAATTGTGATTGGATATAAAATAAGTGCATATTTTTGCAGGACCTCGCGGGGTTGAATGATTGAAAGTTCCTGTACCTGAAAATGGGAATTCTTTGGAACACTATCTGGAATTTTCCATATTCAAAGTGTGTGTGTGTGTGAGAGAGAGAGAGAGAAAGAGAGAGAGAGAGACCGCAGATACTGCACTGAACTGGGTGGTGAGCTCCGACCATGCTCAGGCCTCCTCTGGGAAGAGAATGGACCCCCTGTTCTGGCCCATCCACGAGGACCTCTGTGCCCCTGTTGAAATGTCGTGGTGTCAGTTCCCCCTATCTGCCATGCTCGGGGTCAACTGTGCAGGGTGGCTTCAAACTGAGGAATTACAACAGTGTGCTCATTGGCCTTTTAAAGCTGGCATCAGTGTCAGTGATCATAGAATAGTCAGGGAAATCAGTGCGATGGTGATTCCCTCCAGCCATGTTGGGTTGGAGAATCGGGATGGCATTGAATGCGAGGAACACTATGAGATTGAGTAGGTAGTTAATGAGGTGATTTCGATAAGATAGCACCATGAAACTAGTTCAGTCTCGTACAGACAATCCCTCTGTCACACTCAATGAAAATGTTACTGAGACAAACTATTGTTAGATTCAGCCCAATGAGTCGAAGACTCTGCTGACCCCACACCTAGTTACAAAGTTGCAGAACAAATGTTCATCTAAAACTCTCCCTCATCTTTATTGAAGCCAGTATCCCCTTCACCTATCATTCCTAGGAATACTGGCTCATGTTGCAGATGCTGTCGAAATGTCTTCATTTCAGCATTCCGAAAACTGTGATCTTACTGGAAATTACCTCTCAATCTCTCTTTCTCTTTTTTCCCCAAAATTATTTTGATTGTTGGTAGTTAAACTGATTTAACCGCCATTCCTCTCTGGCAGGAACTAGGGAATACGGACTAGGCAATGAGGACTCTGTATCAGAGTGATCATGTAACTAGAAGCATAATTCAAAGGCATGGGTTGTGACTCCAAGGCAGTGTTTAAAACCCTACCACAGCCGATGACAGAGCTTAAATTCGAATGATAAAAATTGGAATGAAACCTAATTTCCTTCGTGGAAACCAGAAACCGTTAAGAATTATTTTTATTATTTCACCGATTGTCTTTGCTAAAGAAGCTTAACAATATTACTCAGTCTGAGCTCAGTGTGAACTCAGACCCACAACAACATTGTTGGCTCCATTTTGTCTTGACAAATGGCCACGTTTTCAAGGACAATTAGTGATGGACAACAAATGCTGCCCTTGCCCATGATGCTGGCATCCCGTGAAACAACAACATTAAAGGTGAAATAAACCAAGGGACGGTGGTTGTTACAGATCGAAAATAAAATTCTCCAGCGTATGAAAGTGTTGGAGAATCTCGCAGGTATGTAAGCCTCTGTCAGGAGAAATGCAGATAACGGTTTGAGTCCAGTGACCCTGCTTCACAACTGAAAGCAAACTGGGAAATAATATTATTTATCCTGGTATCATGGACGGTTGGGTTGGAGAGAGAGATGGGGGCAAGGTTTAAATTGAATGGATGGAGAAATGGCAAGAAAAAGAGGAAATGAAATGAAAAGTGAGCAAAGGGGCTGCTGATGATGAACTGAAAGGAAAACAAAATGGCAAGTTATCCTCACATTTCCCCATTTTCCCATATTCCTGAATTTCGTGTCCATTTAGATTTGTCCCTATTTAAAGTGAGTTAGGTTCCCTGTATCTCTCTTCTCTGAGTGTGATGATTAAATCCATTCGCAATGCTGGTGCTGCCCTTATAGTTGCTGAGATATAGAGAAAGGGAATGTTACATTGTCAACTGCTTCTTTGGAGAGAGAAACTGTCACTGTGGGATTGTGTAGAGATGGAACGGCTTTCTCATTCAGGAAGAGAAACTGAGGAGCAGAAATAATTTTCAACACTGAGCCCGTGCACGTTCCGTGTGGGGAATTGATTTGTTCCTGTCATTGGAAAATCAGTGGAGTTTCTGTGGATGCTTATCTCTGGTTTGTATAATCAGCTGCTGGGTCTGGTGACCCCACTCTATACACTGCATTTACAGAGTGTCTGGGTCCATGGTAAACAAATGGAGATGAGGCTCCACGGAAGGAAAGCTCTATAAATAGGGAGGTGCAGGACAGTGCATTATCTCTCCTGGGATTTCCCGGGACATTTGTCTAACCTGGACCATGTGTCAGGTAGGAAACCAGTTTGTTTCAAAATTGAGGTGGTCACTGAGCTGTATCCCCTCCTTCAATATACTGTGCAGCTCACACACCAGTGACAGGACTGTGCTGATGCTCATCATGAATTAAACTGGATTAATTCTGGAAATTTCCAGGCAGGAGTGAGTAACATATCCATCACCACCGGAGTGCAGTCCTCTGATATATTCACTGGCTGACAGAAACCATCTGTCCGCTGAGAACAATATGTTGTGTCCATCTCCCTGAGGAAATTTCAGAACGAAACTTTCAGAAATAAAAGGGAACAGAGTGATTGGTTAAAATGGGGAACAGCAGGACATTAGAATTAATAAAAGGTACATTTTTAAAAATCTCATTGAATTTAAATTTGGTATATTGCTGCATCTGATGAGCTACGTCCCAGAGTATTGAGGAGGTGGCAGTAGAGCTAGTGAAAGAATGACTGATTATTCTTCGAAGCTGGTTAGATTCTGGAAAGGATCCTCCAGACTGGAATGCAGCGATTGTAAACCTAAATATTTAAAACAGAACGGAGAGAGCAAACAGCAAACTAAACAATGTAAGCTTTGTAAGCTTTGACAAAAAATATTGGAACCTTTTGTGAGGAATGTGATAACTAGACACTTGGAAATACTGACATGATTTGGTAGAGTCAATCTAGATTCAGGAAAGGAAAATGATCTTGATCTTTGATAAACCTGCAGGATATTGTGGAGGATGTCCATTGTGACATGGACAATTGAAAACCAATGGAAATGAAGTATGTGAATTTTCAGCAGACGTTTGACATGGTTGAATACAGGTGAGTGGGGAACGTTAGAATCCATGGGTAAGTAGGGGTGGAATACACCGAATGTATTAAAAGTTGGATAATCGAGAGAATGAAGAGAATAATATAATTTTCTGGAGTGAAGGCTTTGGGGTATCAGAAGGATCAGTATTTGGGCAATAGCTATTCGCAAAATAGAAAATATTTCAGATAGGAACAACAAATATCATCATTCACATTAATGTTCATTAAATAGTGAGAGGCTGGGAAGTGCTTGGAAACAGACCTGGATGTGCTTGGTCAGAAGTCACAAACAGAATCTTTACGCAGCAGGAAGTAAATAATATGTGACTCTTCATGCAAAATGATTAAAGTATCAGAGTAAATGTATCTTTCCCAATGATAGTGTTTTGTTGAGAGACTGTTAGGTGCATTGTGTACAGGTTTAATCAGCTTTATAAAGAATGATCTTGTCAGCGATTCAGTCCAAAAGAGTTTCACCAGACTAAACCCTGACATGATGTTACCATGAGGATAAAGTGAAGAAACTTGCGCTTAATAAAGTATGTCAAGGTGTTTTTGAGTTTATATTAAAACAAAGTGCTGAAGCACATTGAGTGTTGAAGATACAAAAATGCCTTATTAGATCAATTTAAAGGAATGCCCAGACAAATTCACATTTCCTATGTATTGGAATGCAAATATATGCACTGTAAATATATTGGATGGTGCCTGGTCTAGTCCAGGAGAGATCTGCCCGGTAACAGCACGTAGATTGTGGTTTTTGAGGGTGGTGGTGGTGGGAGGTTCGGCTGGTTACAGTATTGCAAACTGACAACGCAGCAGAATCATCTAGCCTGCTATAAGAAAACATGCATCATTCTCCCTCACTACTAACTTCACGAGAGCAATGGGTGATAGAAGATGTGATCAATAGCCAACGGTGCCAGCATTCAATCCAATCCAGTAGTTTTTGTGAACTGAAGGAACCATATTGAAAGGGTTTAAATGGAACTGTTTATTCGGTGATTGTGATTGATGCCAGTCTCCATGGATCCGAGTTGTGTCACTGGATGGTTTCCGTCTCATATTAGTAAGGGGCCTCTTGCAATGGTTTATGCCATTGGAGCAGCAAATGCATCAACTCCAGCGCTCAAAGGGATCAGCAGCTGCAGAGACACAAAAAGGAGATTTAAACATCTGAGAATAGTCTGGAATGATCCATTAATGGATCAGAATCTGAGAACATTAGACTGGAATGCTGCAACAATGGACAGGAGTTTATACTGGGGTCTTTTCTATTTTTCCTGGTCTTTGTCAACATTGCCATTTCGGATATATGCTGCACTGATGATTATCCTGGCGGGTTACTATCCTATCCTCGCTATTGTTGGTTTTCCTGGTAAGTTTCTTCATCTCTATCCATTTATTAATCTCTTCGACCATGGCGAACGTCTTTGCTACTTCTGTTATCTATATTTGACAAAGACGGAAACTATTGTCTTCAGTTTCAAATGCAAATTCCATTGATTACCCACAAATTTCAGAAGCGCCCACACCCCCGCCCTCACAAACATCTGAGAACGAGACTGTTCTCAAAACCGAATTTAAATAAATAAAATCCATTTATGTCTCGGCATTCTGTCCATTACAAAACCTATCCACTACCAGCTCGATTATATGCCCAGTCACCATCTTGGCATCAATGATAACGCTTAATAGACCATTATCTATACTTTGGTAAAATTCAGACGTTATGGCTCCACCCCTCCTCTAAGCAATCTTTCAGTTGCAAATATTTCGATCACAACTTTGTTCTTGTTGTCTAAAATAACTTAATGACAGGAACATTCTCTCAGAGCAGTAATGTCGGAAGAAATGTAATTCAGATGCACAGGTTATGACACAGAAAGAGACTGTTCCACATCCAACCACAGACGATGTCAGAAAGTAAATACAAAAGACAGGAATTGGAAATAACAACCATTACATCTCCAGAATTTTGTCTATACGTTTATCTATTTCACTGATGTCCTTTGATAAAAAGATCTTGCGTTATTATCTGGTCTGGCTTAAGATTGATGTGAGACCCACAGCAATGTGCTTGGTTCTGTACTGCCTGAAAGAATGACCTCGCAGTAAATGACATT
The DNA here is from genome assembly GCF_047496795.1 of Chiloscyllium punctatum. Lineage (NCBI taxonomy): Eukaryota > Metazoa > Chordata > Chondrichthyes > Orectolobiformes > Hemiscylliidae > Chiloscyllium > Chiloscyllium punctatum. The sequence goes on from NC_092750.1 coordinate 82,357,243, forward strand.
TGGTTATAACAAATGCTGCCCCTGTCAGCAATGCAGACATTCCAAGTAATAACAAAATTAAAGGTTAAATAAAGCAAAGAATGATGCAACAGATCAGAAACAACAAAGAACGAGAAAGTGCGAGACAAACTGAACAGATTTGGCAGCCCCCTCGCGTCGGGAGAAAAATAGAATTGGCAATTCGATTCTAATGACCATACATCAGAACGGAACACAGTTGGGAAATAGTGTGATTGATGTTGGTGACACCGACATCTGTTATGAAGGGGAGAAGGACAGATTTGAATAGATGGAGAAAGAGACAGATAGAGAGAAAGAAGCAAACAAAGCGATTTCCGATAATCATCTGTGATGGAAATAAAAAATAAAATTAAACCTTGCTTATGTTTCTCCTGTTCCCATGTTACTGATAATCATGACCATATAAGGTATATGTCAAAGTCCCTGTTTAAAATTATTTATGTCTCTTCCCTGAGTGGGAACATCTTTCTTTATTCATTAATGGGACGCTGGGCCAACATTTAATCCCCTTTCCCCATTGTCTTTAAGAAGGTTTTGGTGAGCTGCCTTCCTGACCCACTGCAGTCTGTGGGCTGCAAGTAGTCAGTGCTGAGGACCATACGGTTTCATTTCTTTGAGGCTTTGAAGTGACTGATATAACTGAGTGGCTGGCTTGGCTATTTCAAACTGCAACTCAGAGTTAACCACATTGCTGTGGGCCTGGAGTTACATGAAAGCCCGACCAGCTGAGGACAGTAGATTTCCTTTCCTGAAGGCCATGAGAGTGCCAGGTAGTACAATCAACAATGGTTTAATTGATTCATAATTCCTGATATTTTATTGAATTCAATTTCCAACATTTGCCATTGTGGGATTTGGATTCGGTGTCTGGATCATTACCTGATACCCTGGATTCATATTCATAGATAGTACAGCTAGATCATCGCCTCCTCAGTATATCCTATCAATTCCAATGGCAATGGCAATGGCAATGCCACTATAAATGCAGGAGGAAACAGCACAGAAGCGCTTCACATCAGGCTCCCAAGCACTGACTCCCAACCTAGACAGGGGACGAAACGTTTGCAAGACAAATTCCCAGCTCGGCGAACAGAACCACAACAGCAATAGTGATGTTGTTTTTGGTGTGACTTTGCTTCATAAGGCAATAAATGATTTGGAAAAAGTGCCATCCTTCTCAGTTTGTATTTATGAGAAGGCGAGATGATGGGAAGTGCTCTTGGTGAAAAGGAGCTGGATGTACTTGATCATGAGGCACTAACAGAATTCCTACAGAGCAGTCGGGTACTGGCAGGTGGGACTAGATTGGGTTGGGATATCTGGTCGGCACGGACAGGTCCCACCGAAGGATCTGTTTCCATGCTGTGCATCTCAATGACTCTATGACTCAGCACAATAAATGAGTAGCATCGTTCATTACAAATTGATTAAAGTATAAGAGTGAAGACACCGTCCTGCAGTTGTGGAGTGTACTTGAGACAGTATTTTCTTTAATTTATAATCAATCATCTCCTTGCTAAAGAGTGATGGTGTGACGGAGTTTCAGCAGACTAATCTCTGCGGTGATGGTACCATGAGGAGAGTGTGAAGGAAATGAGTGTTTAATCTGGAACGCTACAAAGAGAAAAAAAGTGATTGCATTAACACTGGAGTGTATTGAATCAACACTCATTATTTCCAAAACAAAACACGGATAGCATTAGATATAACATGTTTTCCATGGTACGTGTCTTCACATTTGAACAATATATAGATAGGAAAGGTTTAGAAGGATATGGACCAAGCGCAGGGAAATGGGGTTAGCAAGGATGGACATTTTGATCAGCATGAACCAGTTTGTGGTAATGGGCCAGTCTCTGTGCTATAGGATTCTATTACGCTATGATAGTTTACAAAGCTCTATGAAGCCCCCATGTTGTTTGAGAGAGAGCTCCAGGTTCTGAATGAACTCTCACCGTCTGGATGTACAGTTGGTGTGTGACCCTGCATTGAACGTCATGTTGTTCACAAATCTGTCATCAGCCACACTCTGATAGTATTAGCCATTCCCACCAGTTTCTGACGTCCATACAGAAAACTAGCCTGTCTTCTCTGTCACAAACAAATCCTTCTTTCTTGCTAAAAGCTGTTCATTGCTTCAAGTAGACTCTGTCCTTGATGTTTTTCAGAGGGTCAATAAAACGGGGCCAGGCTGCAATCAGTCTGGTGAGATACAAACGCGAAATGGATTTTCAGAGGCCTTTTACTTATATGTAAACAGATTAAACTACATGGCAAAGTTGTCATGCTTTAGAAGTGACCTGTATAATGAACGGGTTGTTGTCAGCTCTTTTAGCTGAGCTAGCTGAGTTGAGCGGAGCTGAGCAGTTTTCTGTTGAGTCTTGAACTGGGTAGTTCAACTGGGAGCTGTGTGGAAACTCTCTCTTTTCTGCCCTTCAGCTTCTACCTGCAAGCATGCATTCCATTATAAAGTTTTTACAAGGGAGTCTGATTATTAGGACTATTCTGTGTATTTGGAATAGCACAACTAAGTCTTGCTGGACAGGTTGAATTCTGTAGGGGCTCTTTATTCTGTTCTTTGTGTTTCATTGTGTAACTTTGTGAATAACGTTTTTGTCTGATTTAAAATCTAGTAGTCACCCTAGCTAAATTACTCCGGGTAATTTTCATTGGATAATTACCAAAACAAACTGCAAAGTTATTCTCTGGGCTGCTTGCTGAAGAATGTTTTGAGTGTTCGCGCCTCGTCCATCACAGATTGTAAGCTCATTGCTGGATTTTTAACAGCGAGTGGGAGATGCTAGTGTCTTTATTTCGGGTATTAGTTTGATTGGGTTGACAAAGCTTAGAATAGTAATGGCTATTTCAGTTGCCAAAAGTTTCCTGGGTGTGCATGCAGTGACTTTGGAAATTTTACGAAAAGTGACTAAGACCAAGTTGCAAGAATTAGCAGAGAAGCTGGAATTGGAACTGACTGCTTCTGTGAGGAAAGGAGAGATAATTACAGCAGTAGCTCGTCAATTAAACTTGCTGGAGAAACCATCAGAATCAGAGATGGCAAGAATTCAGTTGCAAATGAAACATCTTGAGTTAACATCGAGAAGTAGGGAAAGGGCAGCAAAATGAAACATTTGACTTTTGATAAAATGCAGAAGAGGGGGAAAAGAGAGAGCAGCAGAACAGAGAGTAAAAAGAAAGAATGGCAAAAGAGAGAGCAACAGGGGAGAGAGAAAGAGAGAGCTTTTGAATAGCAAAAACTGACTCATAAAAAGGGAAGTCAGTGTAAAAGGCTGGAGATAACGGCTGAGTATGTGCTTATTAAGGATGAGAGTGACGATGAGCGAGCCCCTGGTAGTCAGAAGCCTAGTGAGAATTTGTTTGAGTATGTTCAAGCATTGCCTCAATTTGATGAGAAGAATGTGATGCCCTTTTCATCTCATTTGAAAAGTTTGCGAAACAAATGCAGTGGCCAGAGGCAATATGGGTTTTGTTGATCCAAACGAAACTTGTAGGTAGGACTGGTGAGGTATTCACATCCCTATCAGAGGAAGTATCTGGGGAGTATGAGCAGGTTACAGAAAACATTTTGTCTGTATAGGCGACCTTTCAGGAATCTAATGAGGGATCCTGGTCAAACCACTGAGTTTTTAACGATCACACAGACTAATTTCGATAGTTGGATATGAGCTTTAAAATTCAAGCAAAGCTATCATGCTCTTAGAGAGGTTAGTACTTGGAGGAATTCAAAATTTCACTACCTGAAGTAGTGCAAACTCAGGTTGAAGAGCAGAGAATGTAAACAGCAAGTTTAGCTGTTGAAATAGCTGATGATTATGAACTGGTACATAAACTTGGTTTGGCTTCCAGAACCAGTTCTAGTCCCTGAGGGACAGAAATTGGAGCAAAGAGATATCCTCACATGCAAAGGGAAAGGTAGATCACAGTGCAGATTATAAGGATAACGTACGACAGTAATAAAGAAAACCTTGAAGGGGACAAAGAAGTTAAAATACTATGGTGTTTTCATTGTAATAAAGTGGGCCACAAAAAATCACAGTGTTGATGGGCTGGGAGAAAAACAGCTGTAGGATAACAGACAAGCCTGGAAGTTTTGTTGGACTCGGAACATAAAGCATAGGGGGAGTTAGGCAACTGCCTCAGTGTGTACAAGATGATCAGTGGACGTGTCAAATCTGCATAAAAACTTACATGAAAGGGAAGAGTTTATTCACATAGGCCAGGAGTAATTGGTAAGGAGGTTCCGATATTAATTGACACAGGATCTTTTTAGTCTGTAATGCTGAGGGGTGAGGGTTTATGCACTCTTGAGAGACGATTGTCAGAAAATGTGCTAGTAACAGGAATTCATAGTGAGGCAAAAAGTGCTCAGTTATGTAAAGTGAGGCTAGGGAGTCCAGAGAAGAGTGGAGAATGTGTGGTAGGAGTACTGGACCCCTAACTCTCAGCTCTCAGTCCTTGCAAATAATATAGCTGATTTGGTAGTCGTGCTGCCTATTCTAGTTGAAAAGCCAGTGGAGATGCAGGCAACTGAAGACATGGAGAATGTTTGTCCAGAAATTTCCCCCTGATTGCATGACCAGAAGATCACAGATGCACAGGTCTAAGCAGGATAAAGGCACAGATAAGGAAGCTGACGTAGAGTTATCCGAAAATTTCTTTTTGATCAGATAAGTGGAACAGAGAAGGAACAAGTAGGAAAATATGAGCGTATTTTTAGCTCTGATAAGCTGATTGAGTTACAGCTGAAAAATGAGGAGTTACAAAATTTATATCAAAAGATATTTAGTAAGAAAGAGAATGAATGCATTCCTGTGTGTTATTACTTAACAAATGATGTCTTAATGCGGATATGGAGATCAGCACACATTAAAGCAGATCAGACGTCGACAGAAATTCATCAAATTGTTTTGCCTGTTGTGTATAGAAAGGAGGTGCTGCGAGTGGCGCATGAGCTACCACTTGGAGATCATTTCGGGGTGAGGACATTACAGGCTGAAATACAAAGATATTTTCACTGGCCTAGACTACATAAAGATGTAGTTGAATATTGCCAGAACATCTCAAATATGTCACACGGGCATGAATAAAACCTACAACTTGAATACCTATTCCAGAATTTGAGGAACCTTACACAAGAGTCTTGACAGATTTTATAGGTCCCCTATCTCAAACAAAAAGTTGGAATAAGTATTTATTAACAATAATGGATATGTCGACTCGATTTCCAGAGGCAGACCCATTATGCAGCATCACAACTAAAACAGTTGTAGAAAACAAAACTTATTTTTAACTAGGTACGGACTACCAATAGAGATCCAGACAGATCAAGCCTAACATCCGAACTATTCAAGCAGGTGATTGATTACTTGGGAATAAAGCAATTCAAATCTACTATGTAGTATTCGGAATCACAGTGAGCATGAGCATCAAACAAGGAAGACCATGTTGAGGGTTTATGGTCAGGATAATCCAGATGATTGCGATAAGGAAATTCCTTTTGAACTATTTGTGATCAGAGACGCACGAAATGAATCGACCAAATTCAGACTATTTGAATTAATTTGTGGGCAAGAAGTGTAAGGACCATTACCATTAGTTAAGGAAAAATTAATAAGTCAGAATTCAGAGACCACACATTTGGACGATGTGTCAAATTTTAGCGAACGATTAAATAGACAATAGACAATAGACAATAGTGCAGGAGTAGGCTATTCTGCCGTCAAACCTGCACCGCCATTCAATATGATCATGGCTGATCATTCCTAATCAGTATCCTCTTCCTGGCTTATCTCCATAACCCTTGATTCCACTATCTTTGAGAGCTCTATCGAACTCTTTCTTAAATGAATCCACAAACTGAGCCTCCACTGCCATCTGGGGCAGAGCATTCCACACAGCCACCACTCTCTGGCTGAAGAAGTTTCTCCTCATCTCTGTCCTAAATGGTCTTCCCTGTATTTTTAAAATGTGTCCTCTGGTTCGGCACTCACCCATCAGCGGAAACATGTTTCCTGCTGCCAGAGTGTCCAATCCTTTCATAATCCTGGTGAACCTACGTTGCACTCCCTCAATAGCCAGAATGTTTTTCCTCAAATTTGGAGACCAGAACTGCACACAGTACTCCATGGCTGGTCTCACCAGGGCCCTGTACAGCTGCAGAAGCACCTCTTTGCTTCGATACTCAATCACTCTTGTTATGAAGGCCAGCATGCTATTAGCCTTCTTCACTACCTGCTGTACCTGCATGCTTACCTTCATTGACTGGTGTAAAAAAACACCCAGATCTCTCTGAATTGCCCCTTTACCTGAATTGATTCCATTGATGTCGTAATCTGCCTTCGTGTTTTGCCACCAAAGTGGATAACCATACATTTATCCACATTAAACTGCATCTGCCATGCATCTGCCCACTCTCCTAACTTGTCCAGGTCACCCTGTAATCTCCTAACATCCTCATCACATTTCACTCTGCCACCCAGCTTTGTATCATCAGCAAATTTGCTAATGTTATTGCTGATACCATCTTCTATATCATTAACATATATGGTAAAAAGCTGCGGTCCCAGCACGGATCCCTGTGGTACCCTACTGGACAATAGACAATAGACGCAGGAGTAGGCCATTCTGCCCTTCGAGCCTGCACCGCCATTCAATATGATCATGGCTGATCATTCCTAATTAGTATCCTGTTCCAGCCTTATCTCCATACCCCTTGACTCCACTATCTTTAAGAGCTCTATCCAATTCTTTCTTAAAAGAATCCAGAGACTGGGCCTCCACTGCCCTCTGGGGCAGAGCATTCCACACAGCCACCACTCTCTGTGTGAAGTAGTTTCTCCTCATCTCTGTCCTAAATGGTCTACCCCGTATTTTTAAGTTGTGTCCTCTGGTTCGGCACTCCCCCATCAACGGAAATATGTTCCCTCCTGCCAGAGTGTCCAATCCTTTCATAAGCCTATACGTTTCAATCAGATCCCCTCTCAGTCTTCTAAACTCAAGGGTATACAAGCCCAGTCGCTTCAGTCTTTCCGTGTAAGGCAATCCTGCCATTCCAGGAATTGACCTCGTGAACCTACGCTGCACTCCCTCAATAGCCAGAATGTCTTTCCTCAAATTTGGAGACCAGAACTGTACACAGTACTCCAGGTGTGGTCTCACCAGGGCCCTGTACAGCTGCAGAAGCACCTCTTTGCTTCTATACTCAATCCCTCTTGTTACGAAGGCCAGCATGCTATTAGCCTTCTTCACGACCTGCTGTACCTGCATGCTTGCCTTCATTGACTGGTGTACAAGAACACCCAGATCTCTCTGAACAGCCCCTTTACCTAATTTGATACCATTGAGGTAGTAATCTGCCTTCCTGTTCTTGCCACCAAAGTGGATAACCAGACATTTATCCACATTAAACTGCATCTGCCATGCATCTGCCCACTCACCTGGACACTGCCTGCCATTCCGAAATGCAGCTAAAATAGTGCTGGAGAGTTGGGTAGACAGCATTTAAAAGTATCGCAGCATACAATGAAACAGGAAGTGGATCATAAATCACAAATTTGCAATTTTGCAATTGGGAATACGGTATTGGTGTTACTTCCAGTAACAGTTGAGCCTGTACAAGCAAGTTTTAGTGTCCCTTATCAAATTGGGAAGAAATTGAATGAAGTGAACTACTTGGTACGGACTCCAGACAGGCAGAAATCTCACAGAGTGTGCCATGTGAATATACTCAACAGGCATTTTGATAGGGAACGAAAGCAAGAGGAGAAGGTGTAAATGATTACAGCACAGAAAGAAGAACCAAGTTCGGAGGATTCTGAATTGGACATTTCTCAAATCAAATTGAACAATGAGAAAATTGTCAAAACTTGTGATAAATTATTGAGTTACCTTCCTCAAGAAAAGCATAGTAACCTGAAAGAGGTATTGCAATACCGTGGAGATATATGCTAAAATAAACTGGGAAGTACGAACATAATTGTGCATGATGTAGACACAGGAGATGTTGTTCTGATTAAGCAACATCCTTAAAGGCATTACCCTCTAATGTTGGTACAGGTTCAGACGAAGATAGAGCACACGCTCCACGATGGCATAATCGAAGTGACTTACAGTGATTGGAGCTCATATATAGTCATGGTGCCAAAGCCAGATGTTACCCAGCGGTCTTGTGTGGACTTTCACAAAGTCAACTTCGTTACAAAGACTGATGCATGTCCAATTCCATGTTTGGAGAACTGTGTCGAAAAAGTGGGAGAAGATACTTATAGTTCTAAGTTGAACTTGCTCAGAGGCTCCTGGCAAGGACCTCTGACAGAGAAAGCAAAGGCAATTTCCGCTTTCATAACGCCAAATGGACTATATCAGTTCAAAGTTGTTGCATTTGGTATGTAAAATGATCCAGCCACATTTCAGAGACTGATAATAAGGTCATTGCCGTATTACCCAACCATGTGATGTACATTGATGACCTGGTGATTTTTAGTCACTCATGGAAAGAACATTTACAGCATTTAACGGACTTGTTTGATTGGCTTCAGAAGGAAGGCTTGGTGGTAAACCTAGCTAAAAGCGAATTTGAAAAAGCCCAAGTCACGTTCCTGGGTCACGGTATTGGACATGGACCAATGGCCCCATGAGATACAAAAACTATAGTAGTTATGGGAATGTTCCACACTGTCGACAAGAAGAAATATGCAATACTACGGTTCCTGGGATTGACTGGATTTTACTGAAAATTTGTGCCAAACTTTAAGCAGTGTGGCTGCTCCACTCACCGAATTGTCCAGGGCAAGAACTCTGAGTGGACAGAGGACTGTCAAAGGGCATTTTGCAGCCTAAAAACTGTGTTAGCCACTGCCCCCAGTATTAGCTACACTGTATTACATGAAGCCTTTCAAGGTGGCTATCGTTGCCAGTGATGTGGGTGTCGGTCCGGTGTTGGTGCAGGAGGATGATGAGGGAATAGAAAGACCCATCGGGTATTTTTCTGGGAAGTCGAACATTCATCAACAGAAATCTTCAACGGTGGAGAAAAAGACTTTAAATTTGTTGTTGGCATTACACCATAACTGTGTTTATATTATCAGCAATTCATCTGAGACAATCGTATACACTGATCACAACCCATTGACATTTGTGGAAAAACTTAAAGACAAAAATGCCAGACTGTTTACATAGAGTTTGTTGTTGCAGCCATTCGATCTGACAATTGTGTATGTGGCAGGTCACGAAAACGTGAAAGCTGATGAGTTATTGAGACTCGAATGAGATACGGAGGTGTCCGGTAGTGGGTATACTGCGGCCTGAATTTGCATGGGTTTGTGCGTGTTTCAATGTTTACAATTAATATAGTGTATCTGTCAGTTTTGAGACTACTAACTGGGTTTGGAAGGGTTGAAAATGCAGCCACCTTTTAGTATTGGTGGTTCTTTTTTTTAAGGGGTGGGAGAGACATGTCACAAAGCAAGTCCATTTTTTGTCTAAAAGCTGTTCCTTGGCTCAAGGAGACTTTGTCCTTGATTTTTTTCAGAGGTACAATAAAACGGGGCCAAGCTCTGACCAGTCTGGTTTGGTACAGAGATGAAAAGTATTTTCAGAGGCCTTTTGTTTACTTGGAAACAGATGAGACTTCAGGCCAAAGTGGTCATGCTTTATAAGTGACCAGTATAATGAACGGAGAGTGGTGAGCTATTTTAGTTGAAATAGCTTACCTGAGCAGTTTTCAGTTGAGTCTTGAACTGGGAAGTTCAACTGAGAGCTGTGTGGAAACTCTCTCTCTTTTCTTAACTTCAACTTCAATCTGGAAGTTTGTGTTCCATTTATATTGGTTTTTATTGGGAGTTTGCCTATTGGGACAGTTGTGTATATCCGGAATAGCATAATTAAGTCTACCTGAATAGGTTGAAATCTGTCGTGATTCTTTATTCTGTTCTTTGTGTTTCATTGTGTAATTTTATGAATAAAGTTTATGTCTGTTTTGAAATCTAGTAGTCAACCTATCTAAATTACTCCGACTAATTTTCATTGTACACTTACTGAAACAAATTGCAAAGGCATGCGCTGGGCTGCCTGCTTAAAAGTGTTTTGAGTGGTCTAGCCTGGTCCATAACATCTCGGAGATAGAAGATGCATCCTTGGGACTTGGCACAAACCAATCACTTTCCATCCTCATGATCGGCAAACCACGTTAACATAGCACGTGTGTACCATTAGCAATGGAGCCAGGAGGAACAACATGGAGCAGTCTGTCTGTGCAGTCTATGCCTCATTGGTTTGTCGTGTTGCAGCAACAATGACATCCTCCTATTTAAGTCTAACAGTTTGGAGGGGCTGAATGGCCTCTTCTGTTCATGTGTCAGTGTCTCAAGGAACTGAATATCTTCCTCCTTGCCCGAAGACAGAGGTTCAAAGACTTCAGTGAGCAACCCGTGGCTTCTGCCAACCAGCACGCTGTGCTGACTAGACTCTTATCTTCCTGGGTTATAGGAGACAAACAGAAGGCAGGAAGAACACAGCAAGCCAGGCAGCACCATGAGCTGGGAAAGTCAACATTTCAGGTATAAACCATTCTTCAGAACTGGGTTGGGGGGTAGGGGGAGCTGCAGATAAAGAGGGAAGGGAGTGGTTTGGGGTGGCGAGATCAGGGGGATGGTGAGTTACGGCTATGTGGACACAAGTGGTGGGTACAAAATGGTTGGGCGATGGGGGGATGAATCCCATTGGGAGCTGAAAGTTAGGGCCGTTAGGTGGAATGGAAGACATCCCAGTCACGTCCTATTTCAAGTCTCTTTCCCAATCCCTTTCCAACATGGCCATCCTTGGCCTCCTCCATTGCAACAATGAACCAAACCATAATCTGGTGGAACAAGATTTCACCTGTCACCTGTGCAGCCTATACCCTGGAGACGCAACATTGAATTCTCCAATTTCAATTAACCTCCCTTCCAATCCCCCGACTCCCTTCCCAAGCCCTCTCCTGCCTTCCATTCCTCTGAGCAACCTTTTGCCCAGCTACCAACTGGATTCAGCGCTCCCATCAACAACTCGCTGATACCCTTTACCTGTGTTTACTTATCCCCACCTCGCCACTCTGCCTCCTCCTCCCTCACCCGCCACTTTATCTATATACCCCCTTACTCCCATCCACAGTCCTGACGAAGGGTTATATCCAAGGCGTTCACTTCTCAAAGTCTTGATGCTACCTTGCTTATTCTGTTCTTCCAGATTCCTGCGTGTGTATTTTGGATTCCAACATCTGCTTTTATTTTAAATTGTCTTCTTGTATAATAGGCAGGAGTGAGTGAATGCATTGTGCCTCTTGTTATCCAATAGATCTGATGGGCTGAATGGCTTTCTTATATTACTAGGAAACCAGCTAGAGTTGCTGAAGGGGTTCCTCTTTCTTTTAACCGTGGAAATGTTTAGTGCCCAGCAGAGCTTTTGATTCATGTTACCTATACATTAACAGCACAAGCTTGAATGTTGTCCAGATTTGATACTTTAGTACCTTAGGAGTTTACTTATTGTTCTGAACATTGTATAATCTTCAAAGAACATCCCCATCTCTGATTGTGTGACAGAACGAAAGACATTGAGGAAGCAGCTGAAGATGTTTGTGCCGAAGAAGCTACCCTGAGGATTGCCCACAGAGATATCCAGGGACTGAGGATTTATGTCCACCAGCCCCATTGTGCTCTGAATGATTCAACCAGTGGGGAGTTTACAACTGATTCTCATCAAGTTCAATTTTGTTCAGTCTCTTTGACATCTCGCTCAATCAAATACTGCCGTGTTATCAGGGCCAGTCATTTTACGCTGTGTTCATATCTTCTATCCATGTCAGTAGGCCAAGGTATATGTGTGGGGAGTGTTTCCTTCTCTCAGGGAGTAGTGATAGTTGGGACCAGACAGTTAGGGGAGGCTACATCTCTGAAATGTTTGGGGGGTGTGAGTGGGTTTCAATGGGTTTTGACCCAAGAGAGAGTCGAGGGCTACAAAGAATTGGGCATTAAAGAGAAATTGCGGCCGAGTGCAAATCAGCCCTGACTTACTGAATGGAAGGGCAGGTCTGAGCGGCTATATGGCCTGGTTTTATTCCAGCATACCCCATAGTCCAGTCACTTTGTGGCCTCTTCCATTTCTTGTGTTACTGATTCAAGTAGCTGAATAGATTGATCCTGTGCAACTGGATACTGGTGCTGCATGATCTGGTTACAGTTTTATAGGCCCTAGGGGCTTATTTGCCTCCTCCTGTAATTGTATATCAGGCTCCAGGGGATGAAAAGCCTCATTCTTTTCTGGTGTAATTGAAATCCATATTGACTAAATCTACCGTCCATGGAGAAAGTGAGCACGACAGTTGTTGGAGATCAGTGTCGACAAGTGTGGCACTGGAAAAACACGGCAGGTCAGGCAGCATCAGAGGAACAGGAGAATCGATGGTTTGGACGTTCCTGATGAATACTGCCTGACCTGCTGTGCTTTTTCAACACCACATGTTTTGAAATCTACTGCCCCACTTAAGTCAATTTTCCTAATCACATCATCCAATAACTTTAAGAGAATTGTCAGGTACAAACTTCCTCACACAAAGCCACACTTACTATTCCTAATCAAAGCCTGTCTTTCTAAATGCAAGTAAATCTTATCCCTCAGAAATTTACTGGTCTTTAGTTCCAAGGTTTTTTGTGTTCAGTTCTTCTTGAATAAGGGCACAACATTTGCTATCCTCCAGTCTTCCGGGAAGTCACTGTGGTCAATGATGATCAACATCATAGGCCAGTGTCCCCGCAAACTCTTCTGGAGACCCTTGAGGTGTTCTTGGATATATCGGGTAAGGACCGTGAGATTTATCCACTTTCAAACATTCCAGTACGTCCAAAATCTCCTCTACTATGATATGGATTGTCCCTAAGATATCACCACTAACATCCTCAAGTTCTCAAGTGAACATGTCTTTCTCCACGGTAAACATAGAGTAGAAATATTCGTTGAGGACTTCACTTATAGTTCCACACATACTTGTCCACATTGGTCTCCGATGGGTCCTATTTTCTATCCAGTTATTGAGTTTTCTTTTAACATATTTAAAGTAGCTTTTTGGATTCATCTTAATCTTCTCAGCCAAGGCTCTTTCTTGTCCCCTTTTCACCCTACTGATTTCCTTCTTCAGTAAACTCCGTTATCTCTTATATACCTCCAGGGATTACCTTGATCCCAGCTGCCTGGACCTGAGCCACGCCCCAAGTTCGAACATGAACCTGAGGACCAGTTTTGCCCCTCTACATAACTATTTGAAAATTAATAGAACTACGCTTACTGGTCACAAAGTGCTCCCCCACTGTTAACTCAGTCACTTTTCCTGCCCTATTTCCGAAGAAAATTTCGAGTTTTGCCCCTTCCCGAGTAGGACACTCTGTATACTGCTTGAAGAAACTTTCCTGACGCTTTTATCCGATTCTATCCCATCAAATCCCTTAGCTCTGTCCATTCCAGTCTGTATTTTAAAAATTATATTTCCTATTATGATAACCCTATTGCTCCTGCAGGTCTCCCCTCTCTCCCTGCATTTTTGTTACTCTCATCCCTGTAGACTATTTCGGGGCCTATAATACATCCCCAATCACCTCACCAACACCTTCCTATTTCTTAACTCCACCCACAAAGCCTCACTGGGTGATCCATCAGTTATTTTGTCTCTGATTACTGCTGTGGAACTCCCCTTAATCAGAAATGCAACTGCCCTCCCCTCTTTCCGCCATCTCTGTCTCACCCAAAGCACGTGTACCCTGGCACATTAAGCTGTCAGTCCTTTCCATCACTTAGCCATATTTCTGTAATGGCTATAATATCCCAGTCCCACCGACGAATCCACTCCCTGAGTTCATCGGCCTTACCTGTAGGCCTTCTTGCATTGACATAGATGCAATTTAATCCAAAAGGCATTTCTCTGTCGTTTTCCAGCCTAATCTTACTATTTCTGATTACTATATCTCCTTCCAGCCTCGCACTTGCCTCCCTGCTCTTGAGGATATCACCCCCTGCCAATCCAGTTTAAACCCACCCTTGTAACACTATAAAAACTGGCCGCCAAGATATTGGTGCCCCCTCTAGTACAAGTCTCTGATGGTAATCTCCATCTCATGAGATTACCACTGTCAAGGTTTCTTTTTAAATGTTTCTCCTAGCTCTCTGCAATCACGCTGCAGGAACTCGTCCCTGTTGCTACGGGTACCATTTGTGCCAACGTGCATAATGATTTCTGGATGCTCACTCAACCTGTTGAGAATGTTCTGCAGCCACTTGGAGACATCCTGGACCCTAGCACCTGGGAGGTAACCCACCATCCTGGATTCCCGTTTGTGGCCACAGAATCTCTGATCTGTCTCTCTAACAATCGACCCTCCTATCTTTAACGTCCTGTTTACCTTTCCGCTTTCCCGCTGTGCCCCAGAGCCAGTGGTAGTACCACCAACTTGGCTACTGCTGGTTTCCTCTGAACGGTCATCGCCCCCAACAATCCAAAATGGTCTACTTGTTATCGAGAGGAATGGCTACACGAGATTTCTGTACTCTCTGCCTACTCCCTTTGCCATTCCTGGTGGTCGCACAGCCACTCTCTACCTAGAATATGACAGGAAGCAAGGTATGCCTGTTGGAATAAAGTGTGTTTATTTAACTACAACAGGACTGACAGGTAAAGCTAATGAACTGAGGGCGATGAACATTGGACTGGAATATTACATAACTGGGGGGACATAACTAGGGGCGTGTCTTGGGCGTGGCCACTACACTAAAGCACTTATCTATGAAGTTCTCAGTATCTCAGATGACTCTGAGTGCATCCTAAGTTAGATTACCTACGGCGTGTAAACAGGCCCTTCGGCCCAACAAATCTACACCGACCCATCGAAGAGCAGCCCACCCAGACCCACTACCCTACACCTAACACTACGGGAAAATTTAGCATGACCAATGCACCTAACCTGCACATCTTTGAAACTATGGGAGGAAACCGGAGCACCCAGAGGAAACACATGCAGACATGGGCAAAACGTGCAAACTCAATGCAGACAGTTGCCTGAGCCAGGATTTGAACCCTGGTCCCTTAGTGCTATGAGGCAGCAGTGCTAACCACTGAGCCACCGTGCCATCCAGCTCCAGCGCCCTAACACGGTCTCCCAGGAGCTGAAGCTGGGTGCACAGACACACGTGTAGCCATCAGGGACAGTGAAAATCTCCGTGAGCTCCCACATCCCACACGAGGAAAGTGAGACTGCCCTAACTGCCATCTCGACTGCTGTAGCAATAAAGTTAAAAGGACTTTATTTCAGTTTCCCTGTACATTTTGCTGAGCTGGAGCTGTCCGAAGCCCTTCATGTCAAAGCCCTACTGCTACAACGGCATGTCTCTCTACCCCTCCACACATAGTTTTGGTCAGGGAAGGGAAGGAAGGAGACACGATAGTTTCATAGTCTTTAGGCCTTCAGCACTCCTTGACACCTGGCCCCTGACTACCTGTTCTCCAGTGCAGGTCTCTGCTTAGCCTTGGAGGGTGTCTTGCTGAGGTCTTCCTTCTGGTAGTGGTGCCAGTGTCGATGCAAATCCTCACCCCGACAGGCAATCCGTGTTATTGCAGACCTCTCGTACTTTCTGTCTATTAGTATCGCGTTTATGAATTCCTTGAATCCCTCAATTGCATTCCAAACTGAGTCTCACTCCATAGTGAGAGAGGTTGATGTTCTTGTGAATACAGGGCTATTGGAAAAGAACTCCATTAAACAAAGGGGAAACAATATATCTATCCTCTCACTGAGTCTGCTTTTCCTTCGATTAGGTTATATTTATTTTGCCAATCCCCATTCCACTTTCCTATGATTTCCTGTAACACTTGTATAAAAATCTGTCTGTCTCAGCCTTGAAGAAATTTAATGATCCAGCCTTAACAGCCCTCCGAATTTTCTACAATTGTTTCCCCCTCACTGATGTGAGACTTGGTGGTCTTTAATCTGGTTATTTGCCCACTCTATCTTGCATCAATTCCAATTCTTACTCAGCACCTGTGTCAATTTGCTCAAGGGTCAAACGGTCAATCTCCCTGAATCCAGTAACAGCTCCTCCAAACTGAAGACCGATTCGTAGAATGTATTTAACATATTCTCTGGCTCTGTGAACAGGCTGTCCTCTTAGACCCTAACACTCTCATTCTTTCCCACATTATCGTCTTCCCCTTAATAAACCAAAAAAAAAGACTTTGGATTCTTGCTAATCTTACATGCTAAAGTTTTATCAACCCTTCTTCTGCTCTTCTACTGAGTTTTTAAGTTTAGCCCTCCACTTGCTATATTCTTTTAGGACCGTCATTGGCCCGCTCACTTGGTATCTGCGTTAAGCTTCTCTTCCTTTTTTCATCCTGTTCGGAATTTGCGTCGATATCTGAGGTTCTCTGGGCTTGTTTTCCTAAATGTTATCTTCGGTGTAACATGCGGGGCCGACACTGTCATCAATTCCATTTTAATCAAGTGATCCCTCAACCTTCGCCCCACCTTGTTCTGCTACGATTTCACCCAGAAGCAACTGCACTTTGCCCAGATCCTGTCATTTTTTTTCATAAAATCTGTATACCCAATCCAAAAAGCTTTTATATTTCAAACAGTTTTGGGGTCTTTTGCTTAGCAAAGTCAAAATGTGCGATATCACGGTCACTGGTCCTATAATGGTCTCCCACTTCTGCCTGAAACAGCTGAGTGGCTTCGTTCCCCACAGTGAGGCCCAGCACTGCACTGCCCATTGTTGTATCTGCTCTATGTTGATATAAGAAGCTCTTTGGAATAAATTTCAAAGCACCTGCCCCCGCTTAAGAAGTTATCACTGACCGAACTAATGTTTGGAATTAAAATACCTGAATATAATGATCGTATTATTGTTTTTACACATCCAAATAACTTGGTTATATACCTGCTCCCGTACTTTCCTTTATCTGGGGGTCTACAATATATCCCAAACAGTGTTTCTGTCATGGTTTTGAGACTGACCTTTAACCACCAAGCCTCAGTAGAAGATCCTTTCAAGATATCGTCCCTTCTTACGCCAGTAACTGACTCCATAATTAATAAGGCACCACTACCTCCTCTTTTACCCCCTTTCGTGTCCTGACAAAAGTTCTGGTACCACAGAATATTGAGTTGTTAGCCATGACCTCCCTCAAACACATCTCTGTAATGGCAAAAGTGCCACACTTCCACATGTCACCTCGTTTCCTTGTCTTATTCGTCTGCCTGATAATATTAGCAGCATTAAAGTAAAGCACATCCAACATGAAATATATCGCCTGGAATACTCTGTACCTCGGAGTTCTTCAGTCATTCACTGCTCGTTATCAAGCTGTCCAATTCATGAACCAAAACTGTAACTCTGGGACTGAATGAAAATTTTTTGAATTGTAATTTCGTTTTTAGTAAAAGTGTTCGTCAAATGCAGCTTTCCAGAACTGAACAGTCAGTTCTAAATACAACTGGTTTCTGTTGATTAATTGCCTTCTCAGTGTGTAGAGAGGACAGCCCTCAGTAATGGAGATCGTGAGTACTGCAGATCCTGGTGATCAGAGTCGAAAAGTGTGGCGCTGGCAAAGCACAGCCATTCAGGCAGCATCAGAAGAACAGCAGAGTCAAAGTTTTGGCATCTGTCCTTCATGAGAAAGGCATTCCCATGTTTTCCATTCCATAATACACAGGATATTGGGAACCATACTTGCTCAGGAAGGCAGCACTGTACAGAGCGCTGAAATGGAAAGCAGTCAATCAGTTGGTTGGACAGGGAGTAAACAAGTTGAGGTGAAATACAGACTGATTGAAGTACAAACATAAGGATAGATAAATCCCTCGGCCAGACAGGAAACACCCTAGGTTACTACAGGAAGAGAGGGAAGAGCTTTCTGTGCTTTTGGCGATGGTCTTTGCGTCTTCACTCTCCATTTGAGTAGCGTCGGTTGATTGGAGGGTGGCAAACGTTACTCCCTTGTTCAGGCAAGGGAACAGGGATGGTCCTGAGAATGACAGACCAGTCAGTCTTGCATCAGTATTGACCAAAGTATTGGAGAGGATTCTGAAAAATCATAGTTTGATTTAAAATAGTCAGCATGGCTTTGTGAGGGGCAGGTCATACCTCACAACTCTTATTGGATTCTTTGAGGATTGGATTAATCGCACTTAAGAAGGTAGAGCAGTGAATGCGGAGTGCATGCATTTTTACAAGGTGTTTGATAAACTTCCCCGTGGTAGTTTCATTCAGAAAGTAAGGAGGCATGGCATACAGGGAGACCTATCTGTCTGGATACAGAATTGGCAAGCCCATAGAAGACAGCGGGTGGTGGTAAATGGGTAGTATTTAGTGTGGAACTTGGTGACCAGTGGTGTTCTGTAAGGATCGGTTCTGGGACCTCTGCTGTTTGTGATTTTGATAAATGACTTGGATGACGAAGTGGAAGGGTAGGTTAGTAAGTTTGATGATGTAACACAGGTTGGTGGAATTGTGGATAGTGTGGAAGGCTGTTGTCGTTTGCAACAGGACATTGACAGGATGCAGGACTCGGCTGCTAACTGGCAGATGGTGCTCAAGATGGAAAAGCGGGATACGATTCATTTTGGAAGGTCGAATTTGAATGCAGAATACAGGGTTAGAGGCAGGATTCTTACATTGTGGAGGAATGGAGGATCATATGGGCCATAGCAAAACTCCCACAAAGTTTCTACCCAGGTTAATACGGTTGTTAAGAAGGTGTTTGATGTGTTCATTAGCCGAGGGATTGAGTTTAAGAGCTGGAACGTTATGCTCCAACTATATGGAGCTCTTGTGAGACCACACTTAGAATATTGTGATCAATTCTGGTTGCCTCGTTATCGAAAACATGTGGAAGCTTTGATGAGAATGCTGAGGAAATTTATCAAGATGCTGCCTGGACTGAAGGACATGTCGTGCAAAGAAAATGTGAGGGAGCTAGGTTGTTTTCCTCTTTGGAACGAAGAAGAATGGAACTTGACTTGACAGTGGTATGCAAGATGATGAGAGGCATAGATAGAGTGGATAGCCAGAGACTTTCTCCCAGGGTGGAAATGGCTATCTCGATGGGGTATGATTTTAAGGTAATTGGAGGAAGGTTTAGGGGAGATGTCAGAGGTAAGTTCCTTACACAGACAGTCGTGGGTGTGTGCAATGAACAGCCAATAGTTGTAGTAAAATCAGCTATATTATGGATATTTAAATGGATAGGCACATGAATGATAGTATAATGAAAGTTATGTAGTTTAGTCTGATTTTAGAATAGGATAAAAGGTCGACAGAACGTCAAAGGCCGAAGGGCCTGTACAGTGCTGCACTGTTCTCTGTTTCCAGTTTCACCCAGCTTGTGGATTTTCATCAACTGTTGAATGTGTGAGGGAGTGATGTGTGTGAGATCACGAAGCTTTGGAGAGGTGTAAGGCCAAAACATCCAGTTTTGGTGTGCATTGTCACAGTTACTGAAAGCCAGTATAATCTGTGTGGTTACTTCGACCAGACAGAATCCGCCAAGTTCAGTTATTAATGTGATTTGTGGATTGCCGTTTGCTGCTGGTTACTTTACTTACGTTCTACTGTGTGATCCATGTAGTAATCTCTGACCATTCATAGAGATGTACAATTTTACTTTGATACTGGAGAATGTGAAGGTGACATGTATTGAACATGGCTTTAGAGGTTTCTTTGTGAGACACAAGGCACTGCAATAGATTGTCAACTTGTTAACGTCTTCACCCATGTCTGGTCCGGGGTGCAGGTATATGGAGTCTGGGAGACAGGTCAGATTTCATCACCACAGGTAACTTGTATGGAGTGATTCTGGCTCTCCATGTCAACACGTCTGCTCTCTGGTCCAGGCTCTGACTGAAGATGAATTTCAAAACCTAGTTGCTGGTCAGCCATTAGTATTTAACCTGGACAATATTTGTACCTACACTGAGACCAGTGATAGTCTGTTGGCGGGTTATCCCCCTGCCCAAGGAGGATTCCAAATTATTTGTTTTGAAGTAATGTTTGACTGACTGCCCTGAACCACGTTAGAAGCCCAATGCACAGATTTTGGAACAGGCCACTGAGTCTCTCTGTGTCTCAGGCAGCTGTGAGGTCCAATAACACGGTAAATGATTTCAGATAAATTGGAAGCAATTTTCAGCGTTGCTCATTGCAAGGTGTTGACTTTACTGACCAGAACAATAATCGGATGTTTGCTATATATCATGAATTGGGCCACAATAAGATGTGAACGATAACCATTCAACTGAATTATAATCTCTTCAATCAATTCTGTTGATTCTATATTTATGGAACGAAAATATAAACTCCTGTCAATATTTTCTAACACAGAAATAAAGCATGTACATTTTATTTTATCGAAGAAAGAACATAACTCTTGTAGTTATCAAAATTAGATATTCAATGTCAGGATTCAAAGCAATGTTTTGCCACTCCAATATTTTTGAAGTGATTGGCTTCTGAGTGATTGCATATTCAGAGTGAGCAGAAAATTGAACATACAAATAGAATTAGCGTTCTTATACATTTATATATATCAATCAGTTTAATTTCTCACTGAAATGTACGATCTTCAGCTATTTGCCACAATTTTAAAATGGCAATAATTCAACATGGACTGTGAATATTAAACTAAAGAAATTATTTTTGTTATCAAATTTCAATGAACAATAACTTGAAAACTTCCAATTTTTAGAATGAATGATATTTAATATGAAATGTGGATAGTGAAAAAAAACAACGAACATAATATCGCGTTAGTGAGAAGTCAGAGCTTTCCAAAGGGTTTTGTGCCAAAGCAATGATATATTTGCTTTAGCAATTGGAATACAAAATGTAAAATATTCATGTTTTGAGTAATAATTAGACTTCATAATGAAGCTGACCTTGCAATACTTGCATTTTAAATGCTTATGCTGCACCAAATAATCAGGTATTTGCGAGCATTTACACTGTGAAATAATTGGACACTGACTTTTATTCACAGCTGACACATGATAGAGTAAAAGACTTTAAAGTACAGGAGTAGGCCATTGGCCATTATGTATGAATCAGTTCCAAAACTGTCTCCTAAGCACCTCCCATTTGCCAGCCCTCTCTCTGTTGCCCGTTAAATTAATAATTTCCAAATATATACACAGTTCTCTTTTGACTCTTCATCCACAACTTCCCCAGCCAGTCAATTCCAGTTCGTAACAACTCGCTAAATAAAGACGTTTTTCCTTATTTCACTCCTAGCTCTTTTGCTGACAACCTTGAAATTAGAATTCTTTGATGCTGTAATGCCAACTAATAGAACATTATTTTTCACTCTGACTGTTTATTCATACTATTGAGCACCACAATAAATTCAAATCTTTCTCCGTTCTGCTTCAGGAACAATAAGCCTTGCAAGAACTGTAACAAACCCTACAACGGAAAAACAAGCAGAAAACTAGTCACCAGGATATATGAACATCAATTAGCCACAAAATACTTGACACAAACGCTAATTTCTTACGTACTGATGAGGAAGTACGTCACTTTGACTCGGTCTGCATATCCATTCTAGGACAGGCCAAACAGAGACAAGCACAAGAATTCCTAGAAGTATGGCATTCTAACCGGAACTCCATCAACAAACAATTCAATTTTGACTCCATCTACCACCCTCTGAGAAAAAGGGCCGGAAATGACATCAACGACACAGAAAATTACATTACCAACGCGAGGAAACCTAAACACTTCAGTAGAAAGTGGGAGATAACGCCAGCACTTCACTGGAGGCTCACTTACTGACACAGTCAATGGAACAAACCAGGAACTGCCATTAGCTATTGCTTCAGAATATATCAGTGTTCATGGCTGCCACCACATAGAATCATTGAATGTAAGTGCGAGCCTGCACCACCAATTGCATATCCAAAGGCTTTTTTAAAAGTTTGTGAGATTATCTGCTCAATCACCAGCTGAGGGAATGCACTCCAGCCACATGTCACCAGGGGCAGAACGGTGGCTCAGTGGTTAGAACTCCTGCCCTAGAGCGCGGGAACCCAGGATTGATTCCAGCCTTGGATAACTGCCTGTATGCATTTTGCACATTCTCTCCGTGTCTGCGTGGTTTATGCTAGGTATTCCGGTTTCCTCCCACAATCCAAAGATGTGCAGGTTAGGTGAATTGGCCATGCTTAATTCCCCCTGGTGTTCAGGGATGTGTAGGTTAGGTGCATTAGTCAGGGGTAAATATAGGAGGAACTTGTTTGTGTGGGTTATTCTTTGGAGGGTCAGTGTGGATTTGTTGGGCCAAAGAGCCTATTTCCACACTGTAGGAATTTTATATTCCATGTCTGTGCCACCCTCTCAGTTCAAAATTTACTCACAAATCCTCTCTCAATCCCCTGCTTTTCACTTAAAGTATGTATCCCTTTGTTTTTGATCCTTTGAGTAAGGTAAACAGCTGCCGTCTGTTCATCCTCTCCATTCCCCTGATGCTTTTGTAGAACTGGACCAGGTTTCCTCCTCAACCTTCCCTGCTGCAATGAAAAAAGGAGCAAATTTAGCCCTCACACTTCACAGTTTGAGTACTCACTTGTCTTGTTAATTCAGATGTGCATCATCTCACATTTATGTGTTAAACTTCATCGGCCAATAATCTGGGTATAGAAATCATCTGTTTATATCGTCCTGTAGCCTAACCCTTTCTACTTCACTGTGAACCACCCATTTAATCCTTGTGTCATCCCCAACATTAGTTATCATTCCACTGCCATCCATCTTCCACATTCTCACCATCATCATTTATGAATATCACAAACAAACCTTGATTTCCTTCCTGTTCTCCAGATGTTATTCAGAGAAGAGGAATTAAGAATTCCAGGCTCTTGCTTTTGTTATTTTGGGGCATTTACAGAGTGATGTAGTTCACACCTATTATGAGGGGGCTGCAAATAGCATTTTCGACAGAGATTTGAATTCACCTTTTACACTTTACCACTCAGCATGTCTTATTCATAAAGCCTGTACCTAATTTAGGATGAACTAGGGTTTGGCACATTGCACTGGAACCTTTTGTGTGGCACTGTTCTTCGTAATAATAGTCAGTGCTGAAGAAATTTTTCATCTGCAGGATGGACACAGACTCATTGCTTGAAGCAGTAAATGTGATGAGGATGAATACTCAATTAAATTCTACGTTATGGACAAACTGCAGGCGATCAAATGTACTGCTCATGTCTACATTGAATTCGAAGCAAATACATTAGATTAGATTAGATTACTTAGATTAGATTTAGATTAGATTAGATTAGATTAGATTACTTACAGTGTGGAAACAGGCCCTTCGGCCCAACAAGTCCACACCGCCCCGCCGAAGCGTAACCCACTCATACCCCTACATCTACATCTACCCCTTACCTAATACTACGGGCAATTTAAAAAATTCAAAAATGTTGAGACACCATACCGGCGAAAACAAAGGCATCCGCAATTGATGGACATACAGAAATACAGAGTGAATGTGCAATCTGAACAAGAATCAGATGCTGGAAAATGAAGTACATCAAATTTTAATTTTCAGTGGATCCCAATTTTCCTCAATAGTCATGTTTTTCACCCAATCTCACTTTTGCTAAAGCAAGTTTTTCCCAGTCACTAAATCTTCATTAGCCATTCTTCCTCCGCCTTCCTACTCTTTTTTTACACTCCTACTTCCCTTGCACTACCCTTTCAGCTGCTACATACTCTTCCACTGATGATAGCTCTTCGCATCTTTCTTCTCCCACTCCCACTGTAAGTTACACCAGTTCCCTAGTTACCCCCACTTCCACTGGCCATTCCTTTCCCTGTTTGCTTTCCAACTGGGGTGATGAGAACTGCTGGCTTCTGTGCTGCTATTGGTCATCGTTGAATGATGACATTGAGATGATCAATGTCCAATCGGAACAGACAATTGTGTGTGTGTGTGTGTGTGTGTGTGTGTGTGTGTGTGTGTGTGTGTGTGTGTGTGTGTCACTATCCAATGCACCGTGAACAGGGTGGTTTTGTTCCCCATAGAGAGTGGAACATTTTTCTGTCTCTGTGTCTCAACGCTTAACCAAACAGCCTCATCACAAATAGGACAAACCTCTCCTCAGAATCAGATGTCCATGCATCAGTTTTTCCTTAAACGTTGTGAGGACAGTGACCACATTGTTCAAATAAGCCGTGTTCTATCATTTTGCTCTTTACCATTTTAACTGATTTTCCAATGTCATTAGAGATGAGATCAGAGTAACTTCCCTCGCATCAAAGTAATATTTGACTCATGTAGCATCATTAACCCTCAGCAAACTGTGGTTAACGGGAATCAGGTGAAATTCTGTGCTGGTAATTTCCTCAATGAACATCTTCCCTACAGTAATTGGGAATGACAACTAAACTCTGCCTTTGCTAGTACCTTCCAAAACTATGGATGGACTTGTCTTATTAATAACATCATTTGTTTTCACCATTTGGTCTAAAGTCTCTGAAAAGTAAGACCTTGCTGGTTGAGTGTCACCCCAATGAAATCAGGGCATTACAATAAGATAACGATTCAGATCATTATCAATCAGTTACTTTATGAGGACTGATCGTGCGATGTCAGTGCCACTGAAATCAACATTTTCTCTGTCCAACAGCATCTCATCACATTGGCTCAAGGCTGCACCATTCCCCAATTCTACTTCATTCTCCAGCTCATTCGCCATGCTCGCCAGATATATGAGGCCCACAAGATGGAATAACTTCGAGAGGCCTATGAGCCTCTGGCACCTGCCACCCCACCCTGCGCTCTGAGTCCATCCCCTCTCCCAAGCCCACCTCCTGACGTGTATTCACCATCTCTCCTGAAACTTTCACGCTCTAAATCTGAATGTTCTGTACTCAGCAAAGGTCTCAGCGTTATCCCTCTGCACCCCCTTTAATGAATTTCAGGAACGACATAATGTTGAACTCCTCTTCCACCGTCTTCTCCTCAGTATCCATTTCTTTGGGCAAGAGTCCATTCCCCATCCCACAGACCCTTCCCCCAGCTCCCACACTCTCCCTCCACCTAGACCCATTCCTCTGGCGTTTACTCAATCTGTTCTTTGAGAACTTTCAATGTGATACTGGTTGTTTTAATTTCTCTGCATCCCTGTCACCCTATCCAACCTATCGCCCTCTAAGCAGACTGTACGCTGTACGCATGGATCCAACCCTGACTGTGTTATTCAGTCTGTGCCGATAAGGGTGATGCTGCTGTAGTCTGGTGGACTCACCTCTCCATTTCAGAGGCTGACTGCCAGCTCTCAGATACCTTCACATATCACCCGCTGTTCCATAACCCTGCCATGGCACATCAGGCCATGTCCATGTTATTAACTAAATCTGACAACATTTCATCTGGAGATTCCCATCCACTCGCCCCCACGTAACAGTCCCGAAGCTGATGGCCCTCTGAAAGCAGAGCTCGCTTTTATGTCCTCCTGAAAATCCACAAACAGAACTGCCCAGGCAGACCCATTGTTTCAGTCTGCTCCTGCCATACAGAGGGGTTGCATGGATGCACACGTGGGCCCAAGTTATACCTGTTCCTTCATGGGATGCATAGACCATTCCTTGTTCCAGTTCTATTCCAGCGCCCATCCACAACTGTTTATCCAATACATAGATGATATCATAGCTGCTCCTCCTCTCTCTTGTCCAGAATTGGAAAAGTTCATCGTTTCCAATTTGCATTCCTCCCTCACTTTCACCTGGTCTATCTCTGACTCCTCCCTTTCTTTCTTCTGCACCTCTGTTTCTATTTCTGGCTATAGACGGGTCACTGATATCCACTATTAAAGCACCGACTCCCACAGCTACCTGGAGTATGCACCCTCTCACCCTGTTTCCTGCAAAGACTCCATTTCATTCCCTCAGTTCCACCCTCTCAACCGCATTGCTTCTGATGATGTCAACTTCAAAAATGTTTCCTCTGAAATGTCCACCTTCTTCCTCAACCGAGAATTCCCCAGCACTTTTGTCGACAGGGCCCTCAACCAGTTCTGACCCAACTGCTGCGCTTCTACCCTCACCCTCTCTCCTACCTCCTGCAACAGGGTTAGAGTTCTCCCTGTCCTTACCTACCATCCCACCAGCATTCACATGCAGAAGATCATCTGTCTGCATTCCCCCATTTCCAGCGAGATGCCACCACCAGAGATAAATTTGCCTCCTCTCCCTTTTCTGCCTTCTGAAGTGACCATTTCCTCCAGGACACCCTGGTCAGCTCGTTATTCATTGCCCACACCTCCCCCAGCTCCCCCACCCCCCACCACGGGTCCACTACACTTTGTCCTGCCGGAGGTGTAACACCTTCCCATTTATCTCGTCTCTCCTCACTATCCAAGGGCCAAACATACCTCCCAGGTGAAGTAGCATCCTATCAACATTTCCCACAATCCGGTCTACTACATTCACTGCTCACATTGTGGTCTGCTCTACATTGGGGAAACTAAAGGTAGACTGGGTGGACACTTCACAGTATAGCCAAGCTATCACAATGCAAAAGACCCTGAGTTTCCATTTGCCTGCCAGTTTAATACCCCATTCTGCTCCCTGCCCAATATCTCTGTGTCAGGCTTGCTGCAGTGTTCCAGGACATTTCAACGCAAGCTGGAAGAACAACACCCCATTTTCCGTGGGCGGACCCTGCAGCTCTTCACACTCAAAAAAAAATTCAATAATTTTCGGGACTGAACTCCTCAATGCCGCCTACCCATACCACCAGGCCTAGTAATCACTTCGCCTTCCATTACTCACCCTCTATTGTTAGCTACTATTAGTCCACATTAAAAGCAATTCAGCATCTTCTGTATAGAAATCAACATTTTCAGGGCTACCATCCTTTCTGAGGAAGGGCCATTGAACTAGAAACTTTAATTCTGATTTCTCTGCACAGAGGCATTTAGACTCAAAACGTCAGCTCTTTTCTCTCCTTACAGATGCTGCCAGACCTACTGAGATTTTCCAGCACTTTCTCTTCTGGTTATAAATTACTCGAGATTCAACTCAGATAGCAGCTTTGCTTATATCGTTCAGACCAGTCAATTTGTCACAGTTCAGAACGAAAAAAAAATCGATAGAGGGAACCACAGCAGGTCTGGCACCCTCTGAGCAAAGATACACCGAATTAACCTTTGATTCCAATATGACTTTTTCAGAACAGTGTCACAGCATATTCGATATGTTAACTCTGTTTCTCTCTGCGTTTACTTCCTCATCTGTTGCGCTTCTCCATCATTTTTATTTGTGTTTCATGCTTCCACCTCACTATATTTCATGTTTCTTAATAGGGTTCCATGCTGAATTTGGTTATATATGGACAATGGAGTCCTTTCCTGTTCCTATTATAGTTGGTGTGTCTGTGACACCTGTGTTACGGCCGAAATCTGTTTCTTCTTTAAGATTCAAAGGAAAAAAGAATATTTTTCTGAATATCCTGCAAATGTCAGGAACTCCAGTTTGTTTGAAAAGACATTTCAGAGGCAGCTGAAATTTCATGAGATAACAGGAATAAATTATTGATGGTGGAGCACGACGTGTCCTTCGTTGAACTAGCATGTCTACCCCCTCTCCAAAGGCTGTGATTACATATCACAGAATTATTTACAGCAAAAGTGTGGGCAATTCAGCCCATTTTCTCTTCCAGCTTGTAACGACTGTCTCTCTACTTTAGTCTGCTGTACTGTCCCCATAGCCTCATGTTTTGTTATTAGTATCTGCTTTTAATTTTAAGTATCCTGGCAGATTTGAACAATATAATCAATCTCAAACACAAAAAAAACAGAACTTAGAGGGCAAGCTCAGCAGGTCTGGCAGTATCTGTGAAGATAAATCAAAGTTAATGTTCTGGTCCAGTGATCCTAATCGAACTGTATTCCCAATGATTAAATGGTGTGTATATAAAATATAGTTCACCTTATCACATTAAGAATTATCCTGTTTAGTTCACATTGTCATTCAGCATTGCATCTCCCAAATGTTGGCTGTTTCCTTGTTGTGCATTAGATTTAATTCTGTTTGTCAGAAAGAGTGATGATGACTGGGGAATAACATTGCAGTCTCCACAGCCACTATCCCCATTCTGTCCTATCTCCCAGCCAATGTCATGTTCATTCGAACCTGACTCATTAATTCATAAGTCTTAATGAATAGGTTCATTGTAAATATCACTGTTGGTTTTGGACTGAGGCCAAATTGCGTAAAAAATACGGTTTTACAGCAAATAAAACTGCATTTAGAAGTTTGTCAATTTGTATAAATAAATTACAGAAGCATATTCCCTATGGAAGTTCCAAAGTTGCCTTATTACAGCAGTGAGAGTTACATTTAGAGAAGTCCACACTTCCTGTCTATGTTCAGGGCAACTGTGCCCAATGACAGTCTGTTTGCTAGCGTTTGTTCCCGTGGAGGAGAGATCAGCACAGTAACAACATCCTGATTGTGATTCTTTTGTGGGGGTGGAGGGATTTGGGGAGAGATGGTTACAGCATAGTAAACGGACAACAGAGCAGGATCATCTAGCCTACGAAAAGATAACATCCATCATTCTCCCGCACAACTGACTTCACAAGAGCAATTGGTCATGGGAGATTTGACCAATAGCCAGCGATGTCAACACGTAGTCCATTCGAGTTATATTGTGAACTAAATGTGCTGTATTGAAAGCTGGGATTAGTTGCTCAGTGACTATGATTAATGTCAGTCTCCATGCAATGCAACTGTGTCACTGGAAGGTTTCCCTCTCCTATTGGTGAAGGGCTTCATTCAGTGCGCTATCCCAGTGTAAGAGCAGATGCATCAATTCCAACAGTAATAGGGATCAACAGCTGTGTAGACAGAGGGAGGGCAGATCTGAATCTGAGAATAGTGGACTCGAACATTACAACAATGGAGAGGAGGTTTCTCTTGCGTCTTTTCATGATTTTCCCCACTGGGAATTTCTACCATATCAGATATCAGCAGTGCTGATGATTATTCTGGGCGGGGTGGAGGGTGTGCTACTAAATATTCCCTCTATTGTTGGTGTTCTCTACATCTGACCATTCATTAATCCCATAAACAAGTTTGAACCTCGTTGCAATTTCAGTTGTCTATATTTGTCAGAGAAAGAAACTATTGTCTTCAGTTTCGCTTGCAGTCTCCATTCATTATCCGTGAATTGCAGACCACTCACTCACAAACATCTGTGAACAAGACTGTGCACAACCTCGGGATCCCATTTTTGCCCTGAACTGATTTATGTCTCCTGTTATCTCTGTCACCAAACCTGTCCACTACCAGCTCCTAATATCCGCAATCTTCATCTCTGCATCAGTGTTGTTGCTGAACAATCCATTGCCTACACATTGGTAAAATTCAGACTTAATGTTTCAAGCTCTCATCTGACCACTTTTCCGATTACACATATTTCAAACAGAAAAATGTTCTTGTCTCAGACGTTACTTCATGAATAGCACAATATATGAATTAGGATTGTCGCTGGATGGAATTCAGAAGCAAAGCTTATTAAACGAAAAATATTGTTTCAAGTAATTTGTTTCAGTTCCACCACAGCTGATGACAGAACTTCATTAAAACTGATAAGAATTGGAATAGAAGTGAATTTCACAATGACAACCATAAAAGCAATATTTTGTTTGAAAGCCTTCCTGTTTCACTGATCACCTTCGGTAAAGAAAACTAATGTTATTACCCGGTCTGGGTTAAGTGAGACTTCACACCCATGACAATGTGCTTTACTTTATATTGGCTAGTGGAATGGCCTCAGAGTCAGGGCAATTAGTGATGGTCACCAAATGCTGCCCTTGACAGAGATGCCAACGTCCCACGAACTAACAAAATTGAAGGTGAAATCAAATAAAGGAGGATGCTGAAAATCTGAAATTATACAAGGCAATGCAAAGAAACGAACAGAAAGTGCTGGGGAAATTTCCTGAACTGAAAGCATCTGGAAAGGAGTGTGATTAACACCATTGACAGGGAAGTTTGCTTTGAAGAGAAGGAGCAAACAATAGAGAAAGAGGGATGTAGAAGAAAAAGAGGAAACAAAGAGAATGATGATTAGCTGGGCTGGAAATAAAATGTGAGATTCACCTCATTTATTTTTCGCCATTCCCATCTTCCTGGTTATCATGCCCATGTACATACAGGTATTCCCCGCTTTTCAAAAGTTCGCTTTTCGCCACTTCCCTTCCTGAATGACTTACATTAGGGCCTTGTTTCGCTAACCAAAAGAAATCCGAAGAGGATTTTCACTTTTACGAAGAAAGGCGAAGCTTTTCCCATATAAATTAGTGCTACTGCACTTTACACCATATCAGCGAGCCGACGGTTTCTTTCAGATAGCGAGGAAAACCTATATATGTCTAAGACCATGTTTTAAGCGATCTGATTCCCCTTGTCAGTATTCCCTGAGTGTGGTCATCTTCTTATATTTGTTAACGGGATATGGGTATCTCCCACTGGGCCAGCATTAGTTCACTTTCACAGTTGCCTTTCAGAAGACCTTGAGCCAATGCAGTTCACGTGATTGATCTGATATGATTTGATTTATTTTAGTCAAATGAACAATGGAAAGGTTTGGTTTGAGAGTAGCGCAGGCACATCATAGTAAACAAGAAAACAGAGATCGTGGGGTACTTACACAGAGTGAGGCATACATGTTTACAGCTTCACAAGAGGTGAGCAAAGCAAAATCGAAATTAGCAAGATTAATATTATTTGAAAAGATAGAGATGTCAATTCATCAATCTAATAATAGTAGGGAAGGAAGTGTTCCTGAGCATGCTGGTCCATGTTTTCAAGCCTCTTTGTCTCCTCCCTGTTGGAAGAGGTTGTAGGATATCATGACTGGTTTGGGAGAGATCTTTGATGTTGCCAGCCATTCTGCGACAATGACAAGTATAAATAACGGAAGGCGGTCTTCCATGATGAGCTGGGCTGTGCACACAGCCGTCTGTAGTTTCTTATGGTCCTGGGAAGAGCAGTTACCATGTCAGACCATTATGTACGTGACTCGAATGTTTTCAGTTGCCAGTGTACGGAACATTGGGAGACGGGTTGTTCTAAAATAGTTAGATGTAACAATTGGCTTTGAAATGGATACCCATGTTCTGGTTGCTGTTTTGACAACAATTGAAATTTAACCGATAATTTAAATTATGTCTTCGATATCAAAACCCAGTTGAGTTAATTATATTGCCAGCATCGAAGCAATGAGCCATCACCAGCATCAAACGAATAGAGAAGGCATCACCATCACAACGAGGGAGAAAGAGACAGATACGAAGGGAAGAAGAGAGAGATTACAGCGTGGGAACGAGATGGACAGTCAGTCAAAGAGAGAACGGAAACAAAACAAGGAAACAAGGAGAGGGAGCAGGGAAGATAATAAGTTCAGGGAAAGAAACAGAAGGCAGGGAAAAGGAAAACAGAGGGAAACAGACAGTGTGAGAGACTCAGTGAGAGACAAAGGGAACGGGGCGCTGGGGATGGGGTTACAGAGAGCTGGGGTGTATGGGAGAAGCTGGGGGTGAGGACCGGAGAGAGCTGGGAGTGAGCACTGGAGAGACCTGGGAGAGGGGGCGAGGTGAGGATTTATTTTGACCTGTACCAAGATGTCCCGGCAGATCATAGTAAGCAAGGATGTACAGAACAATGGCTGTAAAACATGTCTGAGAGGCATATAGGTTACGCTGCACAGAGCATGCCCTAGGTGAGATCAACATGAACAAGATCAGCATTATCTGAGATTAGAGAGTCCATTCATCAGTCTCATAACAGTCAGGAAGAAGCCGTTACTGAACCAGCTGATCTGTGTTTTCAAGCTTCTTTATCTTTTAGCCTGATGGAAAAGATTGTGGGAGATCTTTACAGGCATGTGATGGGTCTTTGGTAATGTTAGAACTAAGAAAATTCCAGTACAACAGGCCATTCGTCGGTCAAATTCTGCGCCGATCCATATCCTCTATCTAATTCCGTCGTATATTTTCTCAGGGTCTTTATCTCTTTGCTTCCTGTCCATTCATGCACCTTTCTGGAAACATCTTCAATGGAGCACCACTGGTCACAGTTCTCCATTTTGAGAAACTGCCTTCGTCTACTACGCTCTGTACCCTGTTGCCCAGCCAGTTCTTTATCCATGTCGCTAGCACACCCTGGACACCATGTGACTTCACTTTCTCCATAATCCGACCATGGAAAAACTTACCAAACGCCTTCCTGAAGTCCATGTACATGACATCTACAGTCCCTCCCTCATCAATGAACTTTGTCACTTTCTCAAAGAATTCTATTAAGTTGGTAAGACATGACCTTCCCTGCACATAACCATCTTGTCTATCACTGATAAGAACATTTTCATCCAAATGAGAAAAGACCCTATCCCTCAAAATATTTTCTAGCAGCTCCCCTACCCCTGATGACAGGCTCACTGGTCTATAATTAAGTGGATTATTCATGCTACCCTTCTTAAACAACAACTTTCCAGTCCTCCGGGACCTCAGTTGTGTTCAAGGGTGCTACATAGATATCTATTAATGCCCCAGCTATTTCCTTTCTCCCTTCCCTCAGTAATCTGCGATAGCGGTGGAGCTTCTCGTCAAAAGGAAGAAGGCAGCTTACATAAGGTGGAGGCAGCTAGGGTCAAGCTCAGCTCTTGAGGATTACAGGCAGGCGAGGAAGGAGCTCAAAAATTGTCTGATGAGAGCCAGGAAGGGGCACGAGAAAGGCTTGGCAGAATGGATTAGGGAGAACACAAAGGCATTTTACACTTCTGTGAGGAATAAGAGAATGGTCAAAGAAAGAGCAGCGCCGATCAGGGATAGCATAGGAAACTTCTGTGTGGAGTCTGAGGAGGTAAGGGAAGCCCTAAATGTGTTTTTTGCCTCTGTCTTTATGAAAGAAACGAACTTTGTAGTGAATGAAACCATTGAAGAGCAGGTGTGTATATTGGAATGGATAGACATAGAGGAAGCTGATGTGCTGAAAATTTGGTCAACCATTAAGATTGACAAGTCGTCAGGCCCAGACCAGATTTGTTTACGGCTGCTTTGGGAAACGAGAAATGCAATTGCTTCGCCACTTGCGAAGATCTTTTCATCCTCGCTCTCCACCAGAGTCGTACCTGAGGACTGGAGAGAGGCAAATGTAATTCCTCTCTTCAAGAAAGGAAATAGGGAAATCCTCTGCAATTGTGTACCAGTAAGTCTCATGTCTGTCTTCTGCAAGGTGTCAGAAAGGAATCTGAGGGATAGGATTTATGACCATCTGGAAGAGCATGGCTTGATTAAATGCAGTCAACACGGCTTTGTGAGGGGCAGGTCAGGCCTCACAAACCTTATCGAGTTCTTTGAGGATGTGACTAGAAACTTTGATGTGGGTCGAGCTGTGGATATGGTGTATATCGACTTTAGCAAGGCATTTGATAAGGTTCCCCATGGTCGGCTCATTCAGAAGATCCGGAGTAATGGGATACAGGGGAACTTAGCTGTCTGGATACAGAATTAGCTGGCCAACAGAACACAGCGAGTGGCAGTAGAATTAAAATATTCTGCCTAGAAGTCAGTGGTGATTGATATTCCACAGGGCTTTCTCCTTGGGCCGCAACTGTTTGCAATTTTTATTAATGACTTGGATGAGGGGATTGAAGGATTGGTCAGGAAGTTTGCAGATGACACAAAGGTTGGAGGTGTCGTTGACAGTATAATGGGCTGTTGTAGGCTGCAGCGGGACATTGACAGGATGCAGAGATGGGCTGAGAGGTGGCAGATGGAGTTCAACCTGGACAAATGCGAGGCGATGCATTTTGGAAGGTCGAATTTGAAAACTGAGTACAGGATTAAGGATAGGATTCTTGGCCGTGTGTAGGAACAGAGGGATGTTGGTGTGCAGGTATATAGTCCCCTTAACATGGCCACCGAAGTGGACAGAGTTGTTTAGAAAGCATATAGTGTTTTGGCTTTCTTTAACAGGGGGATTGAGTTTAAGAGTCCTGAGATCTTGTTGCAGCTCTATAAACTTTGGTTTGACTGCACTTGGAATACTGCATCCAGTTCTGGTCGCCCTATAATAGGAAAGATTTTGGTGCTTTGGAGAGGGTTCAGAGGAGGTTTACCAGGATGCTGCCTGGACTGGAGGGCTTATCTTATGAAGAGAGGTTGACTGAGATCGACTTTTTTCATTGGAGAAAAGGAGGAGGAGATGGGACCTGACTGATTATACAAGATAATAAGAGGCAAAGATAGAGTCGATAACCAGAGACTATTTCCCAGGGCAGACATGGCTAACACGAGGAGTCATAGTTTTAAGCTGGTAGGAGGAAACGATAGAGGGGATGTCAGAGGCGGGTCTTTACACAGAGAGTTGTGAGAGCATGGAATGCGTTGCCAGCAACAGTTGTGGAAGCAAGGTCATTGGGGACATTTAAGAGACTGCTGGACATGCATATGGTCACAGAAATTTGAGGGTCCATACATGAGGATCAATGATCGGCACAACTTCGTGGCCTGAAGGGCCTGTTCTGTGCTGTACTGTTCTATGTTCTTTGTTCTAGATGATGGTAGCCTTTCTGCGGCAACGAGCCGTGTAAATAGAGTCAATGGTTGGGAGATTGGCTGTGAACCTAACCTTCTGTAGTTTCCTATGGTCCTGGGCAGAGCGTTGCTGTATGAAGCCGTGACACACCCAGACAGTATGCTCTCAGTGGTGTATCTGTCGAAGTAGTACATGCTGAATTTACTGAGCCTCCTGAGGAAGAAGAGGCGTTATTGAACCTTCTTGACTGTCACACCTATGCAAGAAGACCAGGGTAGGTTGTCAGTTATCGTCACTCCAAGGGAGTTGATGCTCTGCACTGCCTCAACCATTGATGTAGATGACGGTGTGTTCCTCTCCTTTCTTTCTGAACTCAATGATCAGTTCCTTACTATTGCCGAATTTGAGAGAGAGGCTATTATCATTACACCATGCCACTAAGCCCTCAATCTCCTTTCTGTATTCTGACTCATCGTTATTTGATATCCCTCCTGATTTGGCAATGATATGAGCGAACTTGTAGCTGGCGTTGTTTGGAATTTGACAACACAGCCGCGTGTGTACAGGGCGTATAGTAGGGGGTGAAGACAGAGATATGGGAGTAGAGGGAGTAGGATATGGGGCTGAGGACGCAGCCATGGGTGTGCAGGGAGTACAGTTGGGCGCTGAGGACACAGCCAGGTGTGTACAAGGAGTACAGTAGGGGGCTGAGGGCACAGCTGTGGAGATACAGGGAGTACAGTAGGGGGCTGAGGACATTGCTGTGGGTGCACGGAGAGTACAACAGGGGGCTGAGAACTCATCCTCCAGGAGTTCCAGTGTTGAGTTCTATTGTGGAGAATGTGCAGTTACCTATCTTCACAGATTGTTGTCTGTGTGTCCAAAACCAGGTTATCCAGTTGCAGAGGGTGGAGCCGTGATCAAGGTCACAGAGTATTGAGATGAGTCTGGAGGGGATAACGATATTGAAGGTGGAGTTGTAGTCAATGACCAGGAGGCTGGCGTAGGCGTTCTTGTGGTCCAGGTGTTCCATGGATGAGGGCAGGACAGGTATATGGCATCTGTTGTGGACCCGTTACAACAGTCGGCACATTATAGGACAGCAGGTCAGGCTTGGAGACTGAAGGTTTTGTGGGCCATAACCAGCGTCTCAAAGCACTTTATGTTGATTGAAGTCAGAGCCACTGTGGGGAAGTCATTAAGGAACGTTGCATGTGATTTCTCAATTACAAGGATGATGGTGGTCTTCTTGAAGTGGGTTGGGATTTCGGCTTCAGGAGGGAGAAGTTGAAGTTGTTTTTAAATACCTCTGTCAGTTGGTCCTCATAGGATCTGAGTGCTCAGCCAGCAATACTCTGCAGGCCTGTCATTTTCTTTGATTTGACCTGCAGGAAGACTGATCATGTCTGCTGTGGTGACATTAGGCACAGGTACATCTGATGCTGTCAGAGCAGGTTTCACACTGACAGTCACACGTCATTCATCATAGACATTCCCTCCCCCAGCTCTCTCCATCATCATCAACACACAGTGACATTGGTTGTTGTGAGCAACACACAGTTAGTGTTGAGACAGAGTGATATCATTAGATTGGGATTGTGCAGCATCAAGTCTTGTGTCACCATAACCGGGTAAATTCATAACAATTCGGGGGCAGGGTGTGCTCCTACTGGGCGTCAGTGGTGTAGGGAGTGAAGATGTTACAGGTATAATTCCAGTCAAGCCACTGCTTTAACCTGAATGTAGTCAACCACCTTGAGTGCTGTGTCTTTTCAATGGTGGGCAGTTCTTCGGGAGTCAGGAAGTTCCATTTACATGAATCACCTGAACAAAGGACCTGCGGGCAGTTTTGCTCAGTTTGGAGATGATACAGTGATCGTTGGATTGGCAGGGGATATTCATAAAGTGGGGAGGCTGCATTAAAGCTTGGAAAGTTTAGGGCTGTGGGCAATCACGTGGCTGATGGAACACAATATAGGATCGTGTGAGATTATGCACTTTGATAGGCGGAATAGAGGCAGACACTGTGTTCTAATAGGATCCATTGAATCTGAAGCACAAAAGGATTTTGAAGCACTCATCCTCTCTTTTTGGATAATGTGCAGGTTCAGTTGACAGGTAGGAAACCAAATGCAATGTTAGTATTCATTTCAAGGGATCCAGAAAACAAGAGAGGAGACATACGGCTGAGAATGTAATGGGCTATGTTCAGACAGCATTTGGAAGTTGTTTTGGGCGCTATCTCTGGGGGAAGATCTGCTGGTGTTGGACGTGATCCATCCTGGAGAAGGTGATTTGTCATATACATGGCAGTGTGTGTACTCGATGGAATTTAGAAGAATGGGAGGTGAGATATCCGATAGAAACTGATTGATCACTGCAAAGATTGATACAGTCAGTGTGGAGAAGATAGTTCCACTAGCCATACAGACAATGACAAAATGGCAGTTTCCGAGTGAAAGAATAGGCGGAATGGCCTAAATCTATTACTATATCTCATGCTCTTTAGGTAGTAGGGTCTATTATTCAGTGCAGAATTGTAAGTCTGTGACCTGCTTTTGTAAGCCTTGTATTTGTATGGTGATTTTTCTTCACGTTCTGTTCAATGGTAACCCCTGTGATATGGATGGTTGGAGTATTCAGTTTCAGCCAGTAGTCCATTAAACGTTGAATATAAACAGTGATCTGTGAGTCTCATCTGGCGGGAGTACATTGTCTCTCCGATGATTGTCATTTTCAGTTTGGTATTTTCGAAGGATTGATCCTGTTACGCCAGTATTGATGAATTAAACAAAACAGATGCAATTTATCACAGCACACAGCAACAATAAGTCATCGAACACTGAACACCCTTCTAATAACAAAAAGTCTACAATGTTCGGTATAAGAAACACTGCTTTCCTTTTCATGTTCAAATCAGATAACCTTTCCCATTGAGATGCTCAACTTGGAACTATTTTTTAAAAATCTTTTTTTGGATGCGGGCATTGCTGGATGGGCCCACCATTTCTTGTCCGTCCCTCGTTGCCCCCTTGAGAAAGTGACGCTGAGCTGCCTTCGTGAACCGCTGCAGTCAACCTGCTGTGTGTTGGCCCGCAATGCTATTAAGGAGATTATTCCAGCGTTTTTACATAGCAACAGTGAAGGAACGGCGATATATTTCCACATCAGGATGTTGACTGGTTTGTAGGGAATTTGTAAGTGGCGGTATTCGCATAAGTCTGTAGCCCTTGTCATTCTAGACGAAAGTGTTCGTGGGATTGGAAGATGCTGTCTGAGGATCTTTGGGGAATTTCTGCATTGTGTCTAGTAGATAGTACACACTTCAACTACTGAGAGACGGTGGTGGAGGGAGTGAATGCTTGTGGATGTGATGCCAATCAAATGGACTGTTTTGTCCAGGATGGTGTCAAACTTCTTGGTGCTGTTGGGTCTGCACTCATTCAGGCAAGTGAGAGAATTCCATCTCATTCCTGACTTGTGCCTAGTAGATGATGGACAGGCTTTGGTTAGTCAGGAGGTGAGTTACTCGCACAGTATTCCTAGACTCTCAACTGCTCTTATATTTATGTGGCGAGTCCAGTTGAGTTTCTGGTCAATGATAACCCCCAGGATATTGATAGTGGGGAATTTAGTAATGGTAATGCTGCTGAATACCAAGTTGTTATAATGTTTCTTATTGGTGATGGTCATTGCTGGCTTCTGTGTGGTTTGAATGTTACTTGCCACTTATCAGCCCAAACCTGGAGATGGACCAGATCTTGTTGCATTTGGGCATGGACTACTTCCATATCTGAGCATTTGTGAATGGTGCTGAACATTGTGCAGTCATTGTCAAATATCCCCACGTCTGACCTTATGATGGATGGAAGCGCATTGATGAAGCAGCTGAAGATGCTTGGATCGAGGCTTTATCTGAACTGTCACTGAAGATATTACCTAGTATGGTGATGAAATGTCTGATAATGAACCTTCCAGCTCAGCGAGCAAAACTACATTCACATTATCCTGAGGGACTGCTGCAGAAATGTTCTGGAGCAGAGATGACTGACCTCCAACAACAATGACCATCTCCCTATCTGTCAGGTATGACACCAATAATGGAGTATTTGCCCGCAATGCCCTTTTTGATCGGGTTCCATGATGCCACATTTGAAAGAATGTAGCATGATGGTAAGGGCAGGAATTCAGCTCCTTTTTCTATGTTTGAACCAAGGTTGTAATGAGATGGATAGATAGAGACAAACAGTGGTAAGAAGTTTTATTTAGAAATTCCTCTGGACTGCAAACCCTTTGTCTGGGTGTCATACACGGTGAGCAGTGTGCTGATACTGGCTGTCATCCCAGATCACTTATTCCCAATAATGTTACAGAGCTAGGTTACTGAGAGCGAACCAAATCCATTCGGCCAATAGATTAGTACCATGGAGAAGGTGGATTTAAAAAAAATAGACTATGCCAAGAACAGCAGGAAATTATAACAACCCCCACTGTGTGACAGACTGATCCAGGGAATCTCAGTCAGGTGGATCACTGACTGGCGTGGAAATTAATCTGACTGGACTCAGATGTGAGCAAGAGCAAAGCTTTATTTTTAACCACTGCAGGGAACCAATACACTTGGCAAACACCCCTTGTGTCAGGGCCCTGAACATTATTAACGTATTCCTTTTATGCCCTTCTTATCACACACTCAATGACAAGAGTTGGGAAACATTCGAGTTCTTATTTTCTCATCCCCTTGCCGTGGACATAACTGTCTTTCTGTTTTCCTTGGCTTTTCTGCTGAATTCGCCTGCTCGCCACACCAGGTTGAATGTGCACAAAGTTCAGCAAAGACAAGCTGTCTCTTCGACTGCAGAATTCAGCAAAGTGTTTGCAACGTTCAGAAAAATTTTTGAATTAGCATAGTATTCTCTTTCAGGTTTTACAGAAAATGTTAAGTTTGTTTCTTTTCTATTACACTGACAGAGGGGAAATCAGGATCTCAGTTGTGGATCAAATAATGATTGATAAATATCACACAACACTTACATAGTCTGTAATCCACATTTCAATTTATATAGCTCCATATCAGGAGGACATTTTAACAACCGCATCTCTTTGTAGTTTGCATATTTCCATCTGTACAGAAAATCACTTTTCCCTGTATTTTGTATTGCATAAATGCATTTCATTAATATTGTCTCTGCTTACTCCTCATTGCAGATGTACCCTTGAATCTGTTCTTCATATGAGTTATAAAGAGTAATGTTCCAATGTTAGGAATTGGGGAACATCACTGTCCCTCCGCCCAGACTGAACAGTCATGTCCCCGAGTCCTCGTCATCTTCTCTCTTTTCCCCAATGTCATAATCACAATGTAAATGAAGTCTAGTAAATTATACTTCATCACAGTTCTTTAGCATCGAAAACATCAACAACATAACCCACACCTTCCCTCTCTGATTCTGGAATAACAATCTGAATTGTGTTTGTCATGTACAATTCTGCATTAACATATCCATGCCGTTTGTTTGTTATAAAACCACATTGTCTCAGGCACATTTTGCCATCAGATCATGAATGAAAGATGTTCTCTCAATGTGTTACTGATATTGCAATGACTGATCTGTAGTTACAGGATTTGTTTCTCCATGTATGAGCAGAGAAGCATGTTTATGGTCTGTTAAACCTCTGGCATTATTTCCATGTCCAAGGCAGACTGAATGATTACACACAATCAATCTTCCATCTCCAACATTCCTTCCTTCAGTCACGCTCACATATCACACCCAGAATGCATGAATGTTCAAAGTCATTTTGAATTTTAATGAAATAGTATTGAATTGAAAGGGATTAACTGAGCTGTTTATTCAGCGATTGTGATTATGTCAGTCTCCATGGATCCTATGCGCTTCTCGTGAGACATTCCCTCTGCTATGAAGAAGGGAATGTTTTCAGTGTTTTATCCCATCGTATGATCAGAAGCAGCACCCACACCAGTAACAGGGATCCGCAGCTTCAAAGAGAGGGTGAGGAGAGATCAGAAACTGATAGCAGTAGACTGGAATATTCCAACAATGGACAGGAGTTTATCCGATGGTCTTTACGAGCTTTCCCATCCTTGGATATCATCAGTACCGTGGATTGAAGATGTACTGATGGTTATTCAAGCTGGTTACTATCCTATCCTTGCTATAGTTGGTACTCCTGGTAAGTCTCTCGAGCTGTCTAGTGAAACGGTATGAACTGAATTTATGATCATTATATGTACATTTTGGAAAGGTGCAAGTCAACGTTTCCATTTTCAATCAAAGATTCCATTCCTTAGAAATTATAACGAACAAAGTACTCAATACCAGTTGCTCACCAATATGCGAGGATGAAACAGACTGTCCTAAACCTCCTTGATTCATCTTCCCCTGCCCAGTTTACATCTCCATATCTTCCCCACTCACCAATCCTTTCCAGTACCACCGTTGTGACATCCAGTGTCCTCCTCAGCCTCATGCAATTCTTGAATAAACCTTTGTGCCTTTGTTAATTCCGGATGCAGCTGTTTCACGTCCCTTCTACCACGTGTCCATTGCAAAACAATTGCACTTGACATGTTTAACTTGTTCTCTGCACAGAATCTGAAAGATGGGATGACAGTGTATGGTGGTCACATCATTGGTTCATAATCTTGAGCCACAGAACAATAACCTGTTGTTATCGGCTTGCCTCATACCCATTACATAAAGCAGTGGGTCATCCTTCCCTAGTCAGGTTTCTGTGTGACTGCAAACCCACAGTATTGTGTTTTACTCTTTTATGTCCTGTGGAAAGGCTGCACTAGCCACTCAGTTCATGGTCGCCATAAGATGCTGGCCTGACCAGGTCTGCACAGATCCCGCAAGGGTAGATCAAAAAGAAAGACAGCTCCCTTCCTCTGCCTGTATCCCATATTCCAGCAGTTCATTTCCATTCAGGTAGGTGGCCATTCACTGTTTTAGATGGATCCTTTGTGATTGAGTCTCTCCCCTAGAGTGATGTCCATCTGAATAGGCACCCACGGTGCTGGCTTTATTGATGCTGACCTACAGATGTAAGGATGTTTTAAATTGCAACTCAGTGACAGTGCTTCGTAAATGAATAGTTTCCTATTTCACACAAAAGGAACGGAGGCAGCTAAGTGAGGGAAAGGAATTTTTGCGATCAAACCTGAGAGTGCAGTTGAGCCCGTATTTGGGGCATTATGGACAGATTTTCTCTCCTTTATAAGAAGTGATCTTACCAGAGAGAATGTGAAAAGGAGTTCCACCAGATTAATCTCTGGGATAATGGCACCATGAGGAGTGAGTGAGGGTTGATCTGTAGCGCTGTGAGAGAATTCTAGGTGATTGCATTGAACCCTGGGGGGATGGGCAATCACTCATTATATTCTAAACAAACAACGGGAAGGTGATAGATCCCATGACTGTTGTTTCACTCAGGATGCATAATTCTGGATAGTTTAAGTGTCTCTGAGGACGTTACGCCCTCCCCCACCCCAACTCGCACTCCCCACTGTAATTGACAGAGAAGGAGAGGTCCAGGTTTTGAATAAACTCTCCCCACATTAAATCAGTGCAATTGGTGTGCGATCCTGCACTGAATGTCATATTTTCCACCACCCTGACAGCAGCCACAATGCCTTCATTCTAAAACAGTTAACTATTCCCTCCAGCTTCTGACCTTCATGAAGAACATGAATCCATCTTCTCGGAGATGCAAGCTGCCTCCTTGAGGTTTAAACCATAAGACGATAAGACGATAGGAGCAGAAATTAGGCCATTTAGCCCATTGAGTCTGCACCACCATTCAATCATCGCTGATAGGTTTCTCAATCTCATTCTCCGACCTTCTCCTTGTAACCCTTGATTCTCTGGATAATCAAAAGCTTATCTGTCTCCGTCCCAAATATACTCAATGACCTGGCCCCCACAGCCTTCTGTGGCAACAAATTTCAAAGGTTCACCATTCTCTGGTTAAAGACATTTCTCCTTATCACTGTTCTAAAAGGTGCCCCCTTTCATCTAAGGCTGTGCTCTCTGTTTCTAGTGTAATGGAAACATCTTACCAACATCCACTCCGTCCAGGTCATTCAGTATTCTGCATGCTTCCATTACAATCCCTCTAATCCTTCTAAACTTTATCATGTATAGACCGAGAGTCCTCAAACACGCCTCATACGATAAGCTTTTCATTCCTACGACCATTCTTGTGAAGATCTTGTGAACATACCCCAGGGCCAGTACATCCTTCCTGAGATATGTGTCTCAAAATTACGCACAATACTCAAAATATGGTCTATTCAGAGCCGAATACAACCGTATTCAATTCCTCTCATAATAAATGCCATCAATAATAAATGCAATTGTACTCCTAACAATTGCCTCAACCTGCAATCTTACCTTGAGAGAACCCTGCACTTGAACTCCCAATTCCCTTTGCACTTCAGATTTCTGAATTTTCTCCCGATTTAAAAAATAGACCATGTCTCTATTCTTCGTGCCAAAATGCATGACCTCACACTTTGCGACGTTGGATTGCAGCTGCCGATCTCTTTACCTGTCCAACTCCTTCTTCAGCCTCTCCACCTCCTCAATATGACCTGTCCATTTGCCTATCTTTGTATCGTCTGCAAACCTAGCCAGATTGCCCTCAATTCCCAAATCTAGACTGTTAACGTTACGATTAAAAATTATGATTCCAATTCTGAGCCTTATGGAACACCACTTGTCACTGTCTGCCTTCCTGGTAAGGACCATTTCATCCCCACTCTCTGCTTTCTCCCAGACAGCCAAGCTTATACCAATGCCACTACTTTGCCTCTAACACCATGGACCCTTATCGTACTCAGTCATCTCTTGTGTGAATCATTGTCCAAGAACTTCTTGAAGACAAGATTGATAACTGTGTTTGGTCGAGCCTGCTAATTTCGTCTTCAAAGGATTCCAACAGATTTATCAAGCATGACCTTCCCTTGATGAAACCGTAGTGACTTTGCCCTATTTTAACAAACACTTCCAAGTATTCAGAAAACTCATCATTCACAATGGATTCCAGGATCTTACCTACGACCGAGTTTAAGCTATTCATTGTGGATCTTTTGTCTTTTTCCTTACTCCCTCGTTAAAGAGGGGTGTCACGTTAGTGGGTTTCCAGTGATCTGAGATTATTCATTACTCGAGTGATTCCTGAAAGATCACCACGATCGCCTCCCTTCTCTGTTCAGCTATCTCCCTTATAACGCTGGGATATAGTCCATCTGGTCAAGGTTATTTAACTATCTTCAATGCTTTTCTAGCATGTTCTCCATGATGGTGGCCAACATATCCAGCTCTGGCCTCTCAATCGCTTGAATGTTTAATGTATTTCTCGTGTCTTCCATCGCTAAAGCTGATGCGAAGTAATTCTTCAGTTCCTTGGCCATTTTCTCATTCCCCACTACTATCTCTCCAGTATCATTTTCCAGCAATCCAATGTTCACTTTTGCCGCTCATTTGTACTTTATATATCGACAGAAACTGTTACAGTCTTCCTTAACATTACCCCAGACTTAATCATCTCCCTTCTTATTTTAGTTTGTTTGCCCTCAGTTTTATCTTGGTAAGCTTCGCAATCCTCAGATTTCCCTCCGCACTTTGCCATATTATATCCTTTCTCTTTTGCTTTTCTGCTATACCTGACTTCCCTAGTCAGCTATGGTTGCCTCATCCTCCCTATACAAGCCTCTTTTTCCTCAGGATAAATCTCTGCTGTATCCTGAATTACTCCAAAAATCTCCTGCCATTGCTGTTGCACTGTCTTTCCTGCTGGGCCCGTCTCCCAGTCAATTCCAACCACTCCTCCCTCATGTCCCTTATTCAGCCTTTATTCAGCTGTAATACCGTTACTACTGATTCTACCTTCTCCATCTGAAACTGCAGAGTAAGTTACATCATATTATGATCACTGCCTGCTAAGAATTCCTTCACCTTAAGCTCCTTCATCTATTTCACCTGTACAAGCTGCTCCAAAAAGCCATCTCATACACTTTCCACAAATTCCTTTCCTTGCAAACCATGACCAACCTGAATTCCCAGTCCACCTGCATAAATGAAATCCCACATGATCATTGTAACTTTGACTTTCCTACAGAACTTTCTAGCTCCTGGTGTATCTTGCACCCCAGCTCCCTGTACATAACTCTAACTGCATTTTTTCACCTTTTTGATTCCTCAATTCTACCG
The DNA here is from genome assembly GCF_047496795.1 of Chiloscyllium punctatum. NCBI lineage: Eukaryota > Metazoa > Chordata > Chondrichthyes > Orectolobiformes > Hemiscylliidae > Chiloscyllium > Chiloscyllium punctatum. The sequence goes on from NC_092750.1 coordinate 82,402,146, forward strand.
ACACAGATTCTACACGATCTGACCTTACTTCATTTCTTATTATTTATTATTGATTCAATTCTATTCTTAATAATGAAACAACTCTATCTCTCTGCCCACCTGCCTATCTTTTCGACAGGATGAATATCCTTGAATATTCAGCTCCTAATCCTGATCCTGTAATGCCCATGTCGTACCTGCCAATTTGTGAATGATTCACAAGCGTGTTTATCTTATTCCTTATGCTGCAAGCATTTCGATATGATAGTTTAGTCCTGTATTATCAGTCGCTCTTTTCACTGTCATTTGTTTGTCCAGCCGTTGGTACCTACACAGACCCTGTCCACTGGATCATTCCCCGCCCAATCCAAGTTCTTCTGTAGCCCAGATGATATAACCCAAACCCAAGTACCAGGTAGGCAACTCATCATTCAGTACTCTCAATCTCAATCACAGAGAACAGTAGCTATGTCTCTAACTCCAAGTATCCATCATTGGGTGGCACGGTGACACAACACTGCTGCTTCAAAGTGCAAGGGACTGGGGTTCAATTCCAATCTCTGGATCCTGTGAATGTGGACTTTGTAAATTCTTCCCGTGTCTACATTAGGAACATTAACTCTTTCATTTCTCCACAGTATGTCTCGGTGTTTGCTTCGGATTTCTACCATCTACAGTATTTTTGCTTTGGTTCGACAGAGAAATCTAGCAAATGTGACAGGTTTTCGTAAAAGCAGCCGTGCATCGCGAGTTCCCTGGTTGTTTAGGAGTCTTGCCCGGCCCCTTCCATGTGTGCCGTGTCCCTGGATACCTATTCCATCCCTTTCATTCCCTCAGCCCATCGTCACTACATGCAGCCTTTTCTTGTGCCACCCCTGGGACTCCCCACACCCCACTGCCTGGCATTGGACACTCCCTTCGCAGGACTGTGCACACAACAACACTGGGCACTTTCCGACCCATTTGGGATGCTGGGTAAAGATCCTGCCATTGAAAGGAACAGAATAACTAAAGTCCAATTGAATAGCAAAGCAGAGTAAACAAGCTGCATGACATCCATCTGCTCTGACATTTTCTAGTGTTCTGTTTATCCTCGTCCATCTGCAAATATATGGTTCATATGTATACCTTGGTAAAAACAATGACTGCAGATGCTGGAAACCAGATTCTGGATTAGTGTTGCTGGAAGAGTACAGCAGTTCAGTGGTGCTCTTCCAGCACCACTAATCCATATGTATACCTTGTCAAACAGGTTTAGTGTCGGGGATAGATATCAGATCCTCTGGGCATTGGACTGATTCAGTGGACTCCACTTTCCTGAGGTCACACTTAAGTTTTTATTATCAAGTTTATCCACTTTAAAGAAAAGGCCTTGCGAGAGTTCTGTTGAAAGGATATTTGAATTTGGAGACACTAGAATATGTCACGTGCGAGTGAGGTTAAGACTAGGAAGGTAGCAAAGATAAATACATGGCCAAACAGCTGGCAGGAGAGGCAGCACTTCTGATATGTGGATCATTGGGATTCCCGAGTTGGTAGGACCTAAACAAGAAGGACAGGATGGACCTGAACTTGCAGCAATCTCTGATATGTGGAGAGGGGTATAGCAGGAAAGACAGTGGAACAGCAATGGCAGGTGATTCCAATATTAATTCAGGAGACACTGCAGAGATTCATGCTGAGGAATAGAGGCATGATACAGAGAGGATAAGGCAACCAGGGCTGACGAAAGAAGTCGGGGATTGCATACAAGCAAAAGGGCAAGCATACAATGTGGTGAAGGGCAGTGGGAAATGGGAGAATTGGAAAACTTATAAAGACCAACAGAGGGCAAAAGAATAAGGAGGGAGAAGATTAAATATAGGGGTAAGCGAACCAGCAATATAGAGGAGACTGTAAGAGGTTCTTTAGATAGATAAAGTGCAAAAGAGAGGTAAAAGTAATATTGGACACTGGAAAATGATGCTGGAGAGACAGTAGTGGGAAACAAAGAAATGAATGAGGAACTTGGCGTCAGTCTTCACGGTGGAAGACATGAATAATTTCACAAAAGTTGAAGAGAGTGAGAGGGCAGAGCTGAGTATGGTGGCCATCATCATGAATAACATGTTACAAAATTGAATGGCCTGAATGTGGATAAATCACCTGGACCATATGGACTACACCCCCAGTCTTGGAAGGGAGATAGCTGAGGAGGTAGTGCAAGTATAAGTAGTAATCTTTCAGGAATGACTAAAATCAGGAAAGGACCAAGAAGCTGGAAATTGCACATGTCACACCCCGTTTAATAAGGGAGTTCAACAGAACATGGAAAATTACAGACTGATTAGCCTTACCTTAGTTGTGGGTAACAAGCTGGAATCCATCGTGAAGGATGGGATTTCTGAATACTTGGAGGTCTTTGGTAAAATAGAACAGAGTCAACATGGTTTCATCAAGAGGAGGTCAGGCTTGACAAACCTGTTAGAATTCACTGAGGCAGTAACGAGCAGATTAGACCAAGAAGAAAAATAGATGTTATCCACTTGCTCAGCAAGAATCTTTTGACAAGGTGCCCCACAAGAGGCTATTGAGAAAGATAAGGGCCCATGGTGTTAGAAGCCGTGTACGACCATGGATAGTAACATGACTGTCTGACAGAAAGCAGGGAGTTGGGATTAAAGAGTCCTTCTCAGGATGGCAGCCAGGGACCAGTGGTGTTCCATAAGACTCAATGTTGGGACCACAACTTTTCCCTTTATGCATTAATGATTTGCATGAAGGAACTGAGGGTATTCTGGCTAAGTTTTCAAAAGTGCAAAGATAGATAGAGGGACATTGAAGAGGTCGTTCGGCTGCAGAAGGGTGCTCTAGCGAATCTCCTCAACTTCCCGCACCTCCGCACTTGATCTCCACCATTCCAAATACAACAAGGAGAGAACCCCTCTGGTATTCGCCTTCCATCCCTCCAACCACAGGATACAACGCATCATCTTCCACCATTTCCGCCACCAACAGTCAGACCCCACCACCAGAGGTATAATTCCTTCCCCACCCATATCAGCAGAGACCATTCCCTTCACAACTCCCTCGTGAGGTTCACGCGCCCCCCAACCCCACCCAGCCACCTTCCACTCCTGACACCTTCTTTGCCACTGCAAGAGGTATGAATCCTATGTCAACATTCTCTCCTCATCTCCATCCAAGGCTTCAAAGGATCCTTCCACATCAGGCAAAGAACATCCTGTGCATCCAAACACCACATCTACTCTGTCCATTGCAACGGATCTCCTCCCCATTGGGGAGACAGGGCATCAATTTGCAGAACGGTTCAGGTAACACAATCGGACACACACACCCAACAACCCCACTTCCCTATCCTTGAATACTTCAACTCTCCCCTCCACTACAACAAAGACATGTAAGTTTTTGGCCTCCTCCATGGCCAATTTCTAGCCACCAGTCGTCTGGAGAAAGAATGCATCATCTTCCACCGAGAGACCCTCCAATCACACGATATCAAAGGCAATTTCACCAATTTCCTTATCTCCCCCCCACCACCTTATCCCAGATCCAACCCGCTAGTTCAGTACCGCCCTCTTGAACTGTCCAACCTGTCCATCTTCCTTCCCATTTATCCACTCCACCTTCCACTCTGACTTTTCACTATCACCACTCACCTTCATCTAGCTTTCTCTCAGCCCCCATCCGCCCAACCCCCTCATTCCTGATGAAGACTTTACGCCTCAAACACCGAATTTCCGGCTCCTCGGCTGCCGCCTGACTCGCTGTGTTTTTCTAGCATCACACTTTTAGACTCTGATCTTCAGCATCTTCTGTCTTTACTTTCTCCTACAGGTTAGGGGAGTGAGAAAAGATGTGGCAGATGGAGTATAATGTGGGCAAGTGTGACATCATGCACTTTGCCAGGAAGAATACTGGCATGGACTATTTCCTAAAGAGCAAGCAGGTTCAGAACTCAAAAGTGCAAAAAGCCGAGGGAGTTCCAGTCCAGGAGTCTCGAAAGGTAATCTTGCAGGTTGTCAATAGTTAGGAAGGCAAATACAATGATGGCATTTATTTCAAGAGGGCTTGAATATAAAAGCAGGGATGTACTTCTGAGGCTGTATAAGGCTTTGGTCAGGCGACATTTGGATTATTGTGCACACTTTTGTGTCCCATATGTCAGGAAGGATGTACTGGCCGCGGAGCGTTTTCCAAGGAGATTCACGAGAATGGTCACAGGAATGAAAAGCTTAACATATGAAGAACATCTGAGGGCTCTGGTTCTATATATGATAGAGTTCAGAACATGTTAGGAGGTCGACTCGAAACTTACAGGATATTGAATGGCCTGGACAGAGTGGATTTTCGGACGATATTTCCAATGGTAGGAGAGACTAGGCCCCGATGGGAAAGAGTAAAGAGAAGACCATCCAGAACAGAGATACGGACGAACCTCTTCAGCCATAGAGTGGTGAATTATGGAATTCACCGCCACAGAAGGCTGTCGAAGCCAGATCACTGAGTATATTTAAGAGTGAGACAAATAGGTTCTTGATTGTAAGTGGGATCAAGGGTTACAGGTAGAAAGCGGGAGAATGCAGTTGAGAAGCTTAATTGCCATCATGGAATGGCGGAGCAGGCTCAAATGCCCTAATGGCCAAATTTCTGCTCCAATGTCTTCTATTTGTATGGTTAATATTGGCTCTCCTCATTCCTCATTGGAATTGTATCCCGGAATTTGATCTTCATATGTTTTAAGAAGAATCAAATTCCAATACTGATAGTTGGGAAATATCATATTCCGTCCCTCCAGTCTCAGCAGCCATGTCCCCAATATCATAATCACACTGCAATAGAAATCCAGTGAAATTTACTTCATCATAGTTGATTGACATCGATAACATGAACAGCATGACCCTCACCTGCCTTCTCTGATCCTCGAATAACTATCTGAATTGTGTGTCACATCATATTCTCTGTTAACATATCCATGCCATTTGTCTGTTATCCTCATGTTGTTGTATGCACATTTTCCTGTCAGAGTCTGGGGTAGAAAAGTTCTCTCCATATTTTACTGACATTATAATCACTGATCAGTAGTTACAGACTATATGTTTCGATTTATCAAAGGAGAAACTTTTTTAAAAGTTCTGACAATCCTTTGACATACTCGCATATCTAAGGCAGATTGAATGATTACATACAATCAATCTACCATCTCAAATATTTCTTCCCTCTGTTCACCCCTCCACCCCCTCCCCACACACACACATCTCCCATGCCAAATGTGTACCTTTCAACGTTTTTTTGAATTTTAATAAAATCAATATTGAATTCAAAGGGGTTAACAGAAGCTATTTGTTCAGTGACTGTGATTAATGTCAATCTCCATGGATCTTAATAATCACAATGGAGAGTTTTGATTGTTGAAAGATAAATGGGCTCTGTTCGATGTGCTATCCCATAGTATGAGGAGGATTATCACTGACAGCACTAACAGGGATCAGCAGATCGAAAGAGCGAAAGAGACGGGGAGGAGACATCAGAATCTGAGAACATTAGACTGGAATGTTCCAACAATGGACAGGAGCTTATCCTCGGGTCTTTACTGGCTTTCTTGGCCTTGTTTATCATTAGCATGGCGATTCCAGGATATCCTTTGGATTATTCAGGGTGGTTACTATCCCATCCTCGCTATAGTTGGTGCTCCTAGTAAGTCATTATATTTAATAGGAGAAAGTGAGGACTGCAGTTGCTGGAGATCAGAGCTGAAAAATGTGTTGCTGGAAAAGCGCAGCAGGTCAGGCACCATCCAAGGAGCAGGACAATCGACGTTTCGGGCATAAGTTCCTGAAGAAGGGCTTCAGCCCGAAAAGTCGATTCTCCTGCTCCTTGGATGCTGCCTGACCTGCTGCGCTTCTCCAGCAACACATTTTTCAGCTTTCAAGTCATTATATTTGTCGACTAAACCGGGTTGACCTGAATTTCTGCTCATTATATATAAATTTTGGCAAGTGCTAGTCAATGCCTTCAGTTCCAAACAAACATTCCTTTCCTTATATATTATAACTATCAAACTACTACAAACTACTATTTATAAATTACTCACTTATATGCGAAAAGGAACCAGACTGTTCTCAAACTCCATAATCCATTTTGTCCTTCACAGATTTATATCTCCATGTCCTCCCTACTCACCAATCCTGTCCAATACCACCATGATGATATCCCAGTCTCGTCCTCAGTCTCAGTGCAACTTCTGAGTAAAACATTTGTGCCTTTGTTCAATCCGAATGCAATAGTTTCACGTTCCTTCTAACCACATTTCCATCACTAAATAATTGCTCTTGAAGATGTTTAACTTGTTCTCTGCACATACAGGAAGACAGCTTATGGTGGTCAAGCCATTGACTGATAATTTAGAGCCACAGAATAATGGTCTGTTGGTATCTCATGAAGGAAATTGGGGTGTTTAAAAGCAACCATTATCATTTGTTATAAAAACCAATATGCTTGCCTCAAGACCTTTAGGGAAGTCAATTTGTCATGCTTACTTCGTCAGGTTTCGGTCTGACTTCTGTGATGAACACATGGGTGTACTGTACCATTGAGAGAATTAAAAGCCAGCAATAACTATCTGACAGCACCAAGTGTTCTGAAAAATAGATATAATGTACCATTTGGTCGAACAACCCGATTAGCTCATTGTCTCGAAACAAAAACAAATTCAGCAAAACATTTTAAATTATACCCCAAAATACCCACCTCCAACCAAGTATGAATTTATTATATTGACAATCTTAAAAGCCAATAATACAATCCCCAATAATTTAGCGGGAAAAGACCATGGGAAAATTGAACAGTTGAGAGGAGAACTGCCAAGCTATCAGCGTTCAAAGACTGCCTGAAAAATAGCTTTCCGATAGGTACCTTTATTGATTAGTAACTGGTGAAGCAGAATACCCAAGAAGAAAAGAAGACAGGAATATGGAGAAGAACCGAAAGCTTCCTGATTTTGAGATAAGAAGGTTTGTTTTGTAAATCTTAATTACGAGTCTTATCAGACTAGTATTGTGGAGGGGGAAGGTAAAAGACAGGTTAGAGGAAGAAGTTATAAATAGTCATTCGTTTATTATTCTCTGTTATACTTTAAGAAATAAAGTTATTAATTTTAACTTTAAATAGATTTGGCCTCGCGAATTATAACAAAATACTGCATGGGATAAATCTTTTCTCTGTTGCTGGTTTAAATTAAGCAGGAAAATATATCCTGTGTTGTAACACTACAAACCCATAGCTATGCGATCTACTCTTTACAGTAAAGTGGAACAGCTGAACCAGCCACTCAGTTCAAGATCTGCATAACATGCTGCCCTAACCAGGGCTTCATACATCCTGTGAGAGAAGAACAGAAGTAAAGATAGCTCCCTTTCTCTGCCTGTTTTCTGTATTGCGACATCTCATTTCCATTCAGGTCCGTGATCATCCCCTATTTTAGGTGTATTCAATCTCAGTGAAATTCTCCCTGAGAGTGATGCAGAGTTCCATAGGCAACTCTGGTGCTCGCTTTATTGATGCTGACGTACAGATGTAAGGGACTTATAAATTCCATGTCAGTCGTAGTTCATAGAGAAGGAATGGCTTTTTGTGGCACAGGAAAGAAATGGCAATGTCTAAGTGAGAGAAAAGGTGCTTTGTGATCATCCAGGAGAGTGCTGTTGAGGCAGTATTTGGGGGACTGTGGATAGACTTTCTCCCAAGTTTCACCAGACTCATCCCTGGGATGATGGCACCATGAGCAGTGAGTGAAGCTCAGTGAGAGAATAAGAGGTGATTGCATTGAACCTTAAGGAGGATGGACAATCACTCATGATGTTCTAAACAGACACGGATACGGTGATAACTTCCATGGTTTTTTCACGCAGATTACATGATTCTCGATAGTTTAAGAGCCTCTGAGAACTTTCCACATAACCACTCCCACTTCCTATTTCGACTGAGAAAGAGAGGAGAAAGGGAGGAGAGAGATGAGGGGGGGTAGAGAGAGAGAGAAGGGGGTTCAGGTTTTTGAATAAACTGTCCCAACGTTAGTACAGTTCAATTGGTGCGTGATCCTGCAATGAACCTCATGTTATCCATAATCTCGACACAACAACAATGCCATCATTATAAAAGTATGAACTCTTTCCAGCAGTGTAGAGAGAAGGAAAGTCTTTTTACGCGACAGGAAAGATCGGAGATGTCTAAGAGGAAAAAGAGTTATTGTGATCATTGCTGAGAGTTTTGTTGAGGCAGCATTTGGGATATTGTGGACAGACCTTCTCTCCTTTATAAGGAATGATCGCCTTGCCACAGAGAGAGTGCAATGGGGTTCCACCAGACTAATCCCTGGGATGGTGGTGCCATGAGGAGAGAATGATGATTAATCTCCGGCGTTGTGAGAGAATGAGAGGCGATTGAATTGAACCTTGGAGGGAGGGACAGTCACTCACGATGTTCTAAATAGGCACTGATACCGTGAAAAATTCCATGGGTTCTTTTATACTCGGGTTACATGACTGTCAATAGTTTAAGACCCTCTGAGAATATTCCCCTCACTCCACACCCAATCCCCATTTCGCATGAGAGAGACAGCGAATCAGTCTTTGAATACACCCTCCCCACAGTAATACAGTGCATTCGGTGTGTGGTCCTGCACTGAAATTCTCGTTATTCGCAATCCGTACAGCAGCCACAATACCCTCATGCTAAAACTGTTAACCTTTCCCACCAGATTCTGACCCCCATGGAGAACATGGGTGTGTCTTCTTGGAGATGCAAGTTGCCTCCTTGAGACTTGGCACAAATCAATTGGCTTCCCTCCTCACTGCCAGCAAACATTGTTAAAGTAGCAAACGTTCTACAAACAATGAAACCATGATTAACATCATGGACCCCTCTATCAGTGCAGTCTTGGTTTCATTAGTTGTCGTGTTGGAATATAAATGACCCCCTCTTGTTCCTGTATAACTGTGGGGATGAATAGCCTCCTCCTGGTCTCATGGAACAGGTTTAAGGGTCTGATTGGGCTCTGCCTGTTTGTGTTTAACAGCTCGATGCACTGGACAGACCACTCTTCTTCCTGTGTAACAGGCAGGAGTATTGAATGTGCTGTCACCTTTCCTGTCCCTGAATGCTAGCTCATACCTGTGTGCAACCACCTTGAAATGCTGAATGAGCTCCTCTTTTAACTGCGTAAATTGGCAGTGTCTGGCCGTGCTGTTACATAAATGTTACCGACACTTTTTAACAGCACAAACCGGAATGCTGTCCGGGTCTTGCTGCACATGGACGCAGAATGGTTCAGGAGCTGATGGGGACAAAATGTTCTGAACATTCTGTGATCTTCAGTCATCATACCCACTTCCGATCTTATGATGCGAAAAGACATTGATGGAGCAACTGAAGATGTTTGTGCTGAGGAGGCCAACGTGAGGATCTCCTGCAGAGATATCCTGGGACTGAGAGGATTGTTGGCGACTGACCTCAAACCTTATTGTGTTCTGAAACACCGCGTCCAGTGGGAAAGTTGCACCTGATTCCCATTCAGCTCAAATACATAGGTGGTCCCCTTGCCGTCCTCAGTCAAATACTGTATTGTTATCATAGCCATTCACTCTTTCCTGAGCCTCTGTGTTCTCCTCTTGTTCATATCAATAGGTGACAATGTATGTGTAGGGAGGGCTTTCCTCTCACAGAAGGTAATCACTGTTAGAAATTATCTGGACTAGAGAGCTAGGGGAGCGACATTACTGAAAGCATTTAAGGAGGAGGTAGATGGATTTTTGACCTGTCAGAGAGCTACGAGGTGAAGAATTGGGCATTAAAGAGGAGTTAATTTCAATATTAGATCAGCCATGATGGTATACAATGGCTTGATCATCCGAATTACCTGATCCTGTTCCGTTTGTCCTCATATTCAGTAATTGCAAAGTTCATGGTTGTAATTTTCCTGAACGTTCTTTTATTGAACTCTGCAATCAGAGACAGTAAAGTATTTTGTGAGTCATCTCTGGTTGAGGTATGAGGACTGTATTCACAGTGAATCTGTGTCTATAATATCACCAACAAATGAATCACAAGTTGCAGAGAGGAAACACTCTGTAATGAGATCAGAGGCGTCTTTTGAACCAAATAACATTTTCCAACCTACACCAAACCATGCGTGACAGTCTTGAGGGACTGAATGAGATCCTGTGTTACTGTTGACCAGGTATCAGGGACAAGTGGCCTCCATCTGCTCCTTGAAGGAGCGGTGAGGGTTTGAATACAACATAGCAACATAGGACTGAGCAGCAGGAGTGGGTCATTAGATACTTAATCACCGCTCCATGTGCTTTTGGTCTCAGCAGCACGTTTCTGTCTGTATGTCATTTTACTACATACCAAAAACAACTTTGAATAAACGCAAACATCCAGAAACCACAATCCTCTGGGGAAGGGAATTTCCACTTGAACAGCCCTTTGAGAATTTCTCATTTGTGTTCCAACAAATGTTGGAAGGTCACTATGTCCTTTTCCAGTCCCACTCCTCCACTGGTTACACCAATCTTAAATGCAACCAGTTTAGTGATGTGGCCAATGATATAGATCTCAGAGTAGGTCATTTTCGAGAAAAATATGAGACACAGAAAGTTGAACTCATAACAAATGGTAAAATGACAGAGTGCCGCAAATATTATTCTGCCTTTGAAGTTACTCTGCTCACACAAGCTACTGCTCATGGGATTTCTTTCTGGATCATTTGGATTTGGCTGAATTATCTTCGTTTCAGGCAGTAGAGAGATTCCAATGAACCCTCACCAGGAATCCTTCGCATGTTCTACAAATAACTCAGGGATTTTCTGGTCTCACACTTTGCTATCGCGTGGAACAAAGTCAGAGAGAGAAATCAATTGGCTGCTTCTTCTCAGACAGGGAACATTTTACTCCCTCTCTGTGTTGGAACAAACAATTATGTCAACTGAACACCAAACTGGATCATTCTCTGGAAAACCTGATTATGGATTATATGCAGGTGCGTCATTGCTCTTGCTGTACACAATTCCTTCCAATCCCAAAAATGTCCCCACTTTATAATTTGATGACATGCTAACATGTGTCTGTGTAATTTGTCAATATTGGCAGGGGTGTCTTCATAGTATGTGTGTTAATATCAATGTATCTTTTCCTTAAAAGTTATTCTCTAGCTTTAGACTCCCGAACAGGAGATAATATATATCCAGCTGCTACACTTTTCAGAAAGTCATGGATGGTTCAATAAAATTTCTCAGCTAAGATCAAAACTGATAATCCCCGAAAACAAAAGGCTGGCATTCCAGGAATGAGTAAAGGGAAACCTCTTTGAAAATCTTAGAAAAGAATTATATCTTTTTATTTTAGTTTAGGGGATCAAAGCTGCACACAGTGGATTAGGTGTCGTCTCAAAAATGCCCTGTACAGATACAGTAAAACATTCCCGCAATTAAACCTGATGCTTTTTTTGGCAAAAAAAGCATTCTTCTACTTACCTTCCAAATCACTTGCTACAACTGACTTCATATGATTCATGTCGCTTTCTTCACTGTCTACATCTGAATCAACTTCCAGAGAATCATGCACCTGAATTCCAAGATCCCTCTGCTCCACTACACTCCTTAGGACCCAACCATTCATCATTAAACTCCAAACTTGATTTGACTTTCTAAAATGCAGGAACTTACACTGATCTATATTAACATCCATTTGCCACTTCTCATCCACTTCTCCAGGTGATCAAGGTACTGCTGTAATTTCTGAACTTTCTGATAACCTTCCTCATTCTCCATGATGCCGCTTGTTTTAATGCTGTTTTCAAACTTACAAATCAAGCCTGTACATTCTCGTGTAATATATGTAATATGTAGTGGTGACAGCATCAACCCCTGAGGCATTCCACTATTCACAGGCCTCCAGTCTGACCAGCATGTTTCCAGTATTAATCTCTCCTTCCTACCATCAAGAAAATTTTGTACCTAATTTGCCAGCTCCCCCTCAATTCCATGCGATCTCACCTTCCAGAGCAACGCACCATGTGGAAACTTACTGAAGGCCTTACTGGAATCAACCTAGACTACGTATACCACCCAGACCACCTCAACGTTGCTGGTCACTTTATTAAAGAACTCCAACAACATTCTGAGTCATGATCCCCCTTGCACAAACTCCTGTGCTGAATTTAATGAATGGCTTTTGCCAGAAACATCGATTTTTTTTCTGCTCCTAGGTTGTTGCCTGACCTGCTCTGTTTTTCCAGCACCATTCTAATCTTACTCCGAACCATACCCTGCCTTTCCAAGTGCATGTATATCCAATCTCTCCAAATATTCTACAGTTACCTATCCACTAGATTTTACGATTACTGGTCTTTAGTTCCCAGGTTTATTTTGTAGCATTTCTTGAACATGGGCTCAGCATTCGCTACATTCCAGTTGTCCAGGACGGCACTGGTTGGTCAGTGATGATAGAAAAGAGCCAAGCAGTGCTCCCGCAATTTCTTCTCTATCCTCCTATCCTCCTGTGGTGTTCCTGAATATAACTGGTCAGGACCAGGAGTTTTTCGAAATACTGCAAAGTCTGAAACATTCGTCTATTTATTTCAGGTGCAAACACCAAAGAGTGAGAAAGTGACTCAATGATGGTTAACATAGCAAATCAGAAAATATGTTAATCGTAGGAAGTGACTTCAGTAGAATTCCAGATATTATGGAAACCGGAGAATTCTCAGAAATTAACGATACAAAAAAGGAAGGCCATGAAACTGAAATTGAAATCAAAAAGCGAACATACATGCTCACAAACAGGAAGACAAAGACTACATCAATCTGCGATCTACATTTCAAAAGAAACAAAATAAAAGCAAGGTCAAATGTGGAAATTTGTAATCAGGAGAGGCGAGGTCCTTGTGGAGAACAGGGAAATGGCCAACAAAATAACCAGTTACTTTGCATTTGTCTTCACGGAGGAAGATTCAGAAAATCACCCAGTAATACCAAGTGATCATATCGGACTCCTGGAGCTAAAGACAAAGTCAATTCATATCAGTAACAAGGTAATACTTGAACATGTAGCTGGATTGAGCATTGCTAAGTCTGATGAAACAGCTGTACTTCATATCAAAATGTCGGAAATTAACCACCAATAGTAGTATTAATTGCAGTGTCAATGACTGTTTTATTTTCCTGGACATTCAGCAGAGACTGGAAACTATTGTGGATAAGCTATCGATGAATGGAATGGATCCAAACAGCTACAAAGGGAAAAAGACATATTGTGGAGAACTGTAGACCAGTTAACTTGACATTTGTAGGGAAACTGTTGGAATCTATGACACAGGGTGACATTTTTGCTATTTAGAAATTCACAGCAACAAAGGAGAGAATCAGCATGCATTTCCGATAGAGAAATCATACTTGATAAACTTTGGAATTGTTTGAAGTTGTTTCTTACAGCATAGATAATGGGGAAACAGTAGAAGTGGCATATATTGGATTTTCGGAAGGGTTTCTATAAGATTTCAGTGAGTTCGTAAATGCAATGAATGTGAAGGGTAGTTGGAAGAATATATGTAAGTGGAAAGTTAAAGATGGTTCGCCTTCATATAAGAGAGTCCGAACATTGATGTAAAGACATTTTGAAGCAGTTTCACAGTGCGTTGGTGGGACTGTATCTGGAGTATTGTGTACAGTTTTGGTGACCGAATCTCAGAAAGAATATACTGACCTGAGAGGAAGTGCAGTGGACATTCTCCAGATTAATCCCTCAGATGGTGAGATTGCCTGATGAGAAAACTCGGCCTGTGTTCTCGAGAGTTTCAAAGAATGAGAGGTGGGTCTCAGTGAAATTTAGATAATTCACAAAACATCTGACAAGTTGGAAATTAACAGAACGCTTCCCTCGCTTTCTATTCCACATTCAAGGCAAATAATGGCAAGATCTGGGACAGGCCAGTTAAGACTGCAATAAGGAGGAAATTCATCACTTGGAGGGGACTAACTAATACAGGGGTATAGAAACCGACTGGTAGGCAAAATTCGGGAGAATCTTCAGATATTCTACAAGTGTCTCCAGCGGAACCGAATAACCAGGGAACAGGTAGGACTCATTAGTGACTTGCCAAGTTGCAACCAAATCAACTTTAGTGGTAGCAGACAGAGGGTGGTGGTAGAAGGCTGTTTGTGCAATTGGAGCCTAGTGTCCAATGGTGTACCACGGGGAGCAGTGCTGTGTCTCTTAATATTTGGGATTCGGAGGTGTTGGTGTTGGACTGGGGTGGACAAAGCTAAAAATTGCATAAAACCAGGTTACAGTCCAAAAGGTTTATTCGGTGGCACGAGCTTTCGAAGTGCTTCATCAAAGCGCACAACCACCTGATGAAGAAGCAGCGTTTCGAAAGCTCGTGCCTCCGAATAAACCTGTTGGACTACAAGCTGATGTTTTCTGATTTTAAACCTTATTATAAAGGATGCAGCTGTGAATATGGACGAGGGGTGGGGAGTGTCTTAAGTAAGTTTGTGTTTGATACAAAGATTGGCCAGTTAGATGACAGCAAGGAGGAAGGCCTTATGTTAAAGGAAGATACAGATAGAATGGTCAGATGGGTGGATCAATGGCAGATGGAATGTAACCCTGATAAATATGAGGTCATGCACTTTGGAAGAAGGAACCAGGCAAGCAAGGACTCAATGAATGGCAGCACACTAGGAATCTGAGAGGATGCTTCTCCACACATCCCTGAATGTGGTTGGACAGGGTAACACACAATTTGAGAAAGCGTACAGGAGCGTAAACATAGCCTTCACATATCGAAGCATAGATTATATGAGCTATGCGGAACTTTCATTAGCCAAGATGGAATATTGTGTGTAATTCTGAGAGCTACATTACAGGAAAGATGTGATTGCACTGGAGGGGGTGCAGAGGAGATTCACCAGGATGTTCCCTGGGCTGGAGCATATCAGCTGTGGAGAGAGGCAGGATTTTCTCGGATTGTTTACTTTGGAGCAGAAAAGGCTAAGGGGGACGTGAATCAGGAGGATAAGATTACGAGGGATATGGACCGGGTGGATAGACAGCAGCTGGTCCTTTTAGTCAAAGGAACACACTTTTAAAATGAAGGGTTTGAGGCTTAGTGAGGATTTGAGGACTGTTTTTCAAGCAAAGTGTGTTTGGGTCTGAGAGGGGAATTGTCATGGTAACCTCAAAACCATTAGAAAAGAAATGGTTGTGCGCTTGAAATGCCATAAGATTCACAGCGACAGGTTTTGTCTTGGAAAGTGGGGCTATTGTAGACCGTGCTGTATTTCAGATAGTACAGTGTCTGTGCTTCTGTGATTGTATAGCTGTGGAAGGTCAATCATTCAGTCGCTCAAGATAGGAATTGATGGGTTTCTGAAGAATATCTTATCACAGTGTATATGAGTGAACTTGTAATATCTTCTGAAAATACGCCAATGGCAAAATTAAGAGAAAAAGGTGCAGCTTTCTTACAGTCTGATACCTGATAATTGAGGACAGCGAAATAGCAGATCAATGGAGCAAATACTTCGGTTATGTCTTCACAGAAGAAGAAAAAAAAGCAAAAATAAAGTTTCCTCGCAATACTAGGGAACTTTAGTCTGGTGAGAAAAAGGTAATAGAATGAAATTAGTAACTAAAACGTTTCAGAGAAAATGTTGGACTGAAATTAATGGGCATAGACAAAGTCAACAGAGGTTTATGAAATAGGAATCAGTTTTGAGAAAATGGCTTTTAGCAAAATTATGGAGAAGGTATCAACGCAATACGATTGGATTATCAGAAAGATTTTTGATAAAGCCCCAAGCCTATTGTGCAAATTCGAATCCTTTGGGACTGGGGCTAATATATGATCATGGTTTTAGAATGGGAGAGTTGGCAGGAAACAGTGAGTATGAAAAAAACCATGTTTTTTGAATGGAAGGCTTGGAGGATATAACAAGGATCGAGATTTGGCTTCCAACTATTCCCAATACACATCATACCTTTGGTTGAGGGGCTCAATTGTAATATTCTCAAGACTGCTGACAGCTCTAAACGATATCAGCTTGTGAGTGGATGAGGAAGATGTAAAAAAAGGCTCCAAGTTGATTGAGACAAGTGGAGTGACTGGGCAAATACCTGGCAGATGGAGAGCAATGGCAAAGATGAGAGGTTGTGTACATTGATGGGATCAATTGAATGGTAGCCTATCATTTGAAAAGGGATTGGTTGAAAATTGTTGATCAATAAATGAACTTAAGCTGCATTGTTGGTTATTTCTGCGCAACCTTCCGAGTCCATGTAGGGCAGTGAGTTCTGAACACGGAAGTCAATACTGGGAATGGCATTGGCAAGCTGTATACAGTGTACATAGACTCAACAAGTAGAGAGCTGTAACAATGAAAAGAATCTGGATCTCCCTGTATACCAGTCACTGAAAGCAATATTGCAGGAGCGGAAAGCAGGTGGGAAGATAAATTGTTCATTCACCTTCATTTCGGGGGTTTTAGAATACAGGAGTAAGGGTCATTTACTGCAAATGAACAGGGCCTTGGTGGGACCCCATCTCGAACATTGTGCAGTGTTGTGTGCAGTTTTAGTGTCCTTACCTAATACAGAACAAACCTGAAATTGAGGGAGTGCAGTGAAGGATGACAGACTGATCTCTGGGTTGACAGTTAGTTGTGGGAGCAGAGTTTGGGGTGACTGGGCCTATATTCCATGGGTTTTAAGAAAATGAGTGGAGATCTCAGTGAGATATATAAAACTCTGACAGGGTGTGACACATTGGAAGCAGGGATGATAGATCACTTTATAGAAAATGGTTCACGAATCGCATTGCAGTCAAATCGCACTGAATAAACTAGCATTATCAGAGAACTCCTTATGTATAGATGAGCCGAAGGCACTATAGTTCATAATGTTTAAGCATATTTTGGGATATGAACATTGTGTGGGGAAAACTGCATTGAGGAGATATTCGGCCATGAAATAGCATGGGGAAAGCTCAATGTGCTGAATAACCTCCTCCTCTCCCGATGTTTCTGTGCAGTCTGTGGGAATGCTCTGTCAATGTTGTCACAAGCTCTCAGATCAGAGGAAGGATGTCTATGCAGGGTCGACAGGACTGTGTTTCCCATTCCCTTTTCTGATAACGAGGTTGATGCCAGGTGTTCTGTGGGTACCAGTGGGTACATACCTAATCCACTCTTATCAAGGTCTTGTATGTTTCATTCTCATTCCAAGAGTAACCTGTTAAGGCTTTCATAATATAAGCCCTTCACCCCAGGGAAGCGTGAAATGAAATATGTCTGAACTGCTTCCAATGTAATTATATCCTTTCTCACATAAGGAGACACAAAAAAAACTAATCTCACACTCAGATCATAATGTTTATAATTGTTTTCTCAAAAGTGCTGTGAGTCATTGGAACATTCTTCCCCATAGACCATTGGAGGCAGAAATATTGAATATTTTTAAGGCACAGATGGAAGGTTCATAAATAACAACAGAGTCAAGGATTATCGAGAAATGGGCAGCAATGTGCAATGTGGGGGGAAATGTAGATAGTGGCATCAAATAACACGGCTTCAGAATCTCCAGGAATATAATGTAAAATGAAATGATAATATCGATAAAATGTTAAGAGGGAATACAAGATGGCGGCGATCCAGAAGGTCTGGTTTGCTGGGCTTTGCATCATCACACGGGCAAAGTGTTTCTCCAACCCACCCCATCCCTGGCATTTAATTAAAATTCAACACTAAAAGAGTGATAGAATCTTTATTAATCCTGTTTTATCAAGTGGAAATTACAAAATATGGGAGAGAATCGAGTAAGTCCCAGCACATGGTGCACCCGTCAGAAGCATCGAGCATGCCTGAGGCTGTAACTGCAACCCACTCTGCTCGTTCCATGGACCCAGTTACTCACCAGGCTTTAGTCACTGTGTTCACCAAGTTATGCGAAATGATTGAAGCCATGATTGAAGAAAGGTTGAAGCCACTGCAGTGGCTAGAGCCGCTCTCAGCCGTGCTCCAAAACCATGAGCAGCAACTTGACAGCCTTGGAAACAAAACAGACGATGTCAAGCGCCGAACTGCAAGGGCAGAGACCGTGATCGATTCCTCTCGGGAGAGGATCGTTGCCATTGAAAAGCAGGTCTGCACCTTAACTGAACAAGATCACGACCTCGAGAACAGGGGTAGGATGAAGGATATTCACATCGTCGTTTTGCTGGAGTGGACAGAAAGTGGTCAGCCGCTGATTTTTTTCAAGAACTGGCTGCAGTGATTCCTTCACTTCGAACCTGAGGAGAGACAGGTGAAAAGTGAGACAGTTCATTGGGTTACGGCGCGGAAGTCAGACTCAGACCAAAGCTTTCATCCTGTCCTTGTTCGATTACACAGTTGTGGGGACAAACAAAGACTAATGGAATCTTCCAGAACCCAAGGGAAAGGTCCGACGGCTTTAATTCACGAGGGCTCCAGTATTATGTTCTTTCAGGACTTTTCAACGGTGGTGATTCAGGAAAGAAAATCTATTGATGATATCAAGAGAAGAGTAAGGGAATTAAGGATTCAATATTCGTTACGGTACTCAGTGGTGCTCCGTATTGTTTTCAATGGATCCATGAACTCGTCTGACTCTCCAGAGAAAGCGAAAACTTTGTGGACATTTTAAAGTAAGCTGGATATTTAGATAATCATGTTTCTCTCTTAAAGAAATTTTGTTGGATTTTTCTGCTATTAACCAGTGTTAAATTATAACCGGGAATGGGTAGAGTACTCATTTTTAACTTCTTCATAAGTATTACTACATTTTTTTTCTTTCATTGCTTGTGTCTGGGGTGCAGCCCAAGCCGGAGGGAGTTACAAAGGTAGTTGGTGATGACTAAGTGCTGACCGAAGGGCAGTTCATGCCCGATTTTTGTGTTAATTGCCCTGGATTCCAAATTGGTAACGGGCAGAAGATAAAGTTTGGAGATATGTAAGCATCCCCAATGGGCGGTCGGGTGTAAATTCCCCAACCGAGTGTCATTGGCATTTCGGATTTTATTTCGTTCTTTGGATTTTTATGTGTTTAGCTTTGGAAAGATTTGAGAGCTTGTTAGTTGTAGTAGTTTTAGTTTGTACAGTTTTTTAGGCCCAATGAGTCTTTTTTCATTAATGATCAGCGTTGTGTAATTCGATGTGAAACTGTAGAGTTGAAATGTTGCTACAGTGTGTTCTGGATAATGTTGTGCTTAAATGTTGTACCTGGAACATTAAGGGCAGCCATCTGCCAGTCAAGAGGAAAAATGTACTTTCTCATCTTAAAACAGAGAGGTGGATGTTGTCCTATTGCAGGAGATGCACCTTAATGACAAGGAACATTTGACGTTATAGCAGGGTGGTTTTGATCGAGTTTATTTCACGTCTTTTAATACTAGGAGTAGGGGAGAAACCATACGAATGAAGAAGAATCTTCCATTTAAATTACTAGATTGTATTAGACACTCACGGAAGGATCATCATTCCCAAAGTCTTGAACTTTGGGAAATAATACAATATTTTGAATGTTTATTGCCCCCTGGCGCACTGTCTTAAAATCCTGAAAGATGCATTATCCAAAGTAAGTTATCTTGCATCATGGCACATTATTGTCGAAGGAGATTTCGACTGTCTTATGGCCCCACGGTGGACAGAATGTCCAATGGTCCCCAATCACCCTCGTTATAAAGTACGCAATTAGAGGGTTAGAGCTGGTGGATACCTGGAGGCAGATCTACCTCACAAGCAGGGATTCTATTTTCTTCTTTAATCCGCACAAATGCCACACGAGGGTTGATCTCTTCCCAATCCCTGCAACAATCTTAGACACGGTGGCATCCTGCACAATTGGGAATATTACGCCAGCATACCTGCCCCAAACTTAAGATAGAAGTCACATAAGATTATGTTGTATGCAGATGAGGGTCTCATGTTTTTGTCAAATCCCACAGTTTCGGCAGCTCACGTCATGCAATGCATTAAATCACTTATCGCCTTTTCGGGCTATAAGATTAATTTTACAAAGTTTGTGGCCATGCCTATGGGAGGTCTCAGAGAAATAACTCATATTGAAAGCAAATCCTGGTTTCCTTTTAAACAGTCACTGGCGTGGTTTCCCTATTTCAGTATATTCATTGCATCTGTCTTTGATCATTTATTTAACGTGAACTATGTCCATGTGTTTGACAAAATTAAACAAGACCTTCAAAGAAGGGAGGCACTTCCAATATCCTGGCTAAGTCGGATAGCTGTTCTTAAAATGAATGTCCTTCCTCATTTGCTATACCCCGTGTGAATGCTTTCTTTGATGTTTCCCAGACAGATATTTAGGAAACTTTATGGCTGGTTTAGCTCTTTTATTTGGCACCATAAGCGACTCTTTATCAAGCTAAGCAAATTGCAACTACCCCACAGATTGTGGGGATCTCCCATATTAAATGCTATCAATTAAGCTCTTTATTATCCTATGTTAGCGTCTGGGCCACTGGGGACTCAGTGTCAATACAGTTAGATATTGAACTCTCTCAGACAATGATAACCTTTATTAGTCTGTTGTTCTTAGACAAAATGACAACATTTATGGAGATTATCATAACCCAATAATTATCAATAAAGTTAAAGCATGAATGACAATGAGTCAGATCGAGGGCAATGCAGCCAAAACCTTGTTTCTTACCCCTATAATTGGTATGCCAAGTTGTCAACCGGGGATAATGGATTCCATGTTTAAACTGTGGGAAGCTAGGGGTGTACCTTGCTTCAGTGACTTAGAATTAATAGAATCCCTACAGTGTGGAAACAGGTCCTTGGGCCCAACAAGTCGACTTCGACCCACCCAGACCCATTCCCCTAACATCCTAAATATACCCTGACTAATGCCCCAACCTATATATCCCTGAAGACCATGGGTAATTTATCAATAGCCAATTCATCTGACTTGCACATCTTTGGATACTGGTGCTGTGAGGTTGCAGTGCTATCTACTGAACCACGACATTTTATTTCAGGGAGAAAGAATGTCATAATTTGATCAAATAACTCGTAAGTATGGACTACCTAGTAGAGACCTCTTCTGTTTGTTTTTGTTTTCAGATCAGAGATTTGATTTTAAAAAAGCACACTTTTAACAGACTCTTACAGATCCGATAGAGATAAGCGGGTGCTGAGTGCTCCGAATGCACTCTCTGTCAGTTCCCTTTATCATTAGTTGGAGAGCGTGCCCTCAGACGAGACTGGGCAGCTTTGTGATGTCTGGGAGAGAGGGTTGGGGTTCAAAACACCTCGGAGACATGGGAGGATATTTGTGAAAATGTTCAAAGGATTTTGATCTGTAATAGGACCCATTCTATGCAGTTGAAAATTCTTCATAGGGTCTATCTGACCCCAGATTGTCTCACAAAATGCAAAGTGGGATTATCTTCAGCATGTACTAAATGCAGAATGACTACAGGCACTCTTACTCATTGTGTCTTGTCCTGCTTCAGGCTTCATCTATATTGGAGCACTGTGTTAGGTGTGATAGAGTGGGTCGAGGCGACTGAATTGGAGATGGACCGGGTTTTTCTTTTCCTGGGCCTGCCCAGGGTACTTTACAGAGATGCACATGAGGCAAAAATATATCCTTACTTCCTGTGCTAGGAAAAATGTTCTGTTGTGTTGGATGTCTGAAAATCCCGGGTCTGTTGGGTCGTCGTAGGTTCTTCATGGAGAATATCCCTTTGGACTTTCTCACCAGTGTGGTGCATCAAAAAACAGAGATTTATATAAGACATGGCAGCCCTTTTTGGATAACCACGATACAGGTTTATCTGTCACATTAAGAAGGGCTTGTATATAGCCATTACGATATGGTCTAATGAATCTATTATTCAGCGAGGAAGAATTATGAACATAAAAATTTGTATCAGTTAATGCTCTTGAAGAACGAGAGATATTGTTTTGTTATGCTGACCTGTACTATTTATTCATTATTTATTGTTTAGTTTTGTTTTTTCTCTGTCTATTTAGTGTTGTAACTTGTTTTGTATGTACATGCACATGAGTGTAATTTTGATCAGTTATTTGAGTTGTGTTGTTATTGGGTTATCACAATATTAAAAATCTCTTTTTCAATAAAATTACTATTTTTTAAAATTAAAATGCTAACATTGATAGAATAGAGTCCCAAAGAACTTTCCTTAGAGAGACCACTCATGCTGGTTTACCGTAAGGGTCACCACATTTCGGGTGATGGGGTGACGTTGAGAGAGCATCTCCTTCATGGTAACCTCAGCCAGTGTGAGGAACTGAACCTGCGCAGTTGGCTTCCCTCTACATCACAAACCTGCCGTCCAGCCAACTGACGGGCGATAGAGCAACTGTTACAGACAGAAGCAGTCACAGGCAAAGGGCAAGAGAAACTTTCATAACAATGAAAAGGGTACAATTCAGATAACGGTCAAGATAACAGCTGAGGGTAAAAACGTTCTCTGCTCGAAATTGTATTTTATAACAAGGCGTGCTTAGAAGCTGACTTTGATTTAATATTATTAAGGTGAGTCAAGTGAAATAACCAGAATTTTTAAGTGTGATTGTACATCTACAACAAAATAAAGTGTAGATTTTTGTTTGGTCTGTGTAAAGCATGCTGACCGTTGCATGAAAGTATATAACTGATGGAATATATTGTTAGGAGAGTGCATTCCATGGGAAATTCCCACGAACAGGCGCTTGAAGAAAACTGGGGTAAAAGTGCCTGAGTGCCGTCTGGTCAGTGACAGGAACCCAGGGTGTTGAATGACTAAAAATTCCTGTAACATGGAGCTGAGAAAACCATCAGATCAGCCGGACCGTATTAAATGCCAGAGCAAGTTTGAAGGGCTGAATCACCTCAGCGTGGTTTGAATTGTGAGTGATTTGAAAAACGTACATCTCTACTCCTTCCTCTTATGTGTTATACAATGGGACACTGCCATTTTCTTGAAACTGGGAATTATTTGGAACATTATCTGGAATTTTCCATAATCGGCATTCTCCAGAATATTCTATAACTGTAGTCAGGGGGCGGGGGCGGGGGGGGGGGGGGTTGGGTATTGCAAACGAGAGAGAGAGAGAGAAGACGCTGCAGTGAGCGTGTTGGAGCATGAGCCTTGTTTGGGGGTCGGTGCTGTAACAGATATACAGTGACTGTGAGGGAACAGAGAGAATAAGGTGACCCTTACCCCGACAGAATAGGGAAGGTTATTGATGTGTGTCCTGTATTGCTGGGTATTTCTTCAGACTGCAGATACTGCACTGAGCTGGGTGGTGAGTACAGACGATGCTCGGTGGATCTGGTGGTATGGCCCCCTCTGGGAAGGGAATGGTCCCCCTCTGTACTAGCCCATCCACGAAGCCCGCCATGCTCTGTCAACAAACCATGGTGTAATTTCCCTTTATATGCCATGCTCGGGGTAATCTGTGCAATACAGCACCAACCTGAGAAAGCTCAACCGTGTGCCCCTTGGCCTTTTAAAGATAGCACCAGTGCCAGGGATCACGGAATATCCAGGGGTACCCGAGCGACTGTGTGTACCTGCAGTCATGATGGGTGGGAGATTCGTGCTGGTATTGAATGAGAAAGACACCATGGGGTGGGGTAGGTAGCTAATGAGGTGAGTTCGATAAGATAGCACCAGGAAACCAGCTATCCCTCTGTCACACTCAATGAAAATGAAATTGAGACAAATTATTGTTTTATACAGCTCAATGTGTCGAAGACTCTGCAGTTCTCTCTCCCAGTTGCAAAGCTACAGGACAAATGCTCATTCAAAACTCTCCATCGCCTGAATTCACACTAATATACCATTCACTCATAATTCTTCATAATACTGACCCGTGTTGCATGATACTGTCGAAATGTCTTCATTTTAGCATTCTGAA
Organism: Chiloscyllium punctatum; assembly: GCF_047496795.1. Taxonomy (NCBI): domain Eukaryota; kingdom Metazoa; phylum Chordata; class Chondrichthyes; order Orectolobiformes; family Hemiscylliidae; genus Chiloscyllium; species Chiloscyllium punctatum. The sequence continues at coordinate 82,426,097 of NC_092750.1, forward strand.
ACTAGTGAACATATCGTTCCATAATATTTTGTCTCGGTCTCCCCCTCCCTGTCTCTATCCCAAAACACACATATTTACAGTCATACGGTTCCACAGACGGAAACAGGCCCCTTCGGTCCAGATGTTCCATGCCGAATAAAATGTCCATCCACACTCATCCAATTTCTCTGCCCTTGCTCTGTATCCTGTAATCCTTTCCTATCTGTATTTGTCCAAGTGCCTTTTCAATGTTGTTATTGTACCCACCTCAACCCCTTCCACTGACAGCTCAGTCCATATGTGTACCATTATTTGTGTAAAAGAGCTGCCCCACGGGTTAATTGTTATTTTATTCCTCTCGAAGCATTAACGGATGTCCTAGAGACCTCGATTCCCCAACCTTGCAAAAGAAAACTTGAAGTATTCACCCCTATGCACGTCTCTCATAATTTGATAAGATCTACACTTCTATAAGAACCCCTTCGGTTTCCTAGGCTGTAAAGAAATAAGTTCTAACCTGTCCATAATCTCCCTATAACTTAAACCCTTTCGCCAAGGAAACATCTCTGAAATTTCTATTACACTCTTTCTAATTCACTAATATCCTTTCTACAAGGAGAACAAAACTGAACCCAATACTCCAACTGCAGCCTTACCAACATCCTGTACAATTCCAACATAATGTCCCAACTTCTATACTCAATGCGCTGATGAAGGCCAGTGTGCCAACAACGTTCTTCACTGTCCTGTGTATCTGTGACTCAAATTTCAGACAACCGTGCACCTGATCTCTAATGTCCTTTTGTTCCACTACACTCCTTAAGGCACTCTCATTCATCATTAAATTCCTACCTGAATTTGACTTTCCAAAATGCAATATGTCACACTTATCTATATTAAACTCCACATGCTACTTCTCAGCCCACTTCCCCTGCCGATCAAGGTACTGCTGCAATTTCTGATAACGTTCCTCACTGGATGCCTCCTATTTTAGTGTCATCTGCAAACTTACTAACCTTGCGTTGTGCACTCTGGTCCAAATCGTTGATATAGATAACAAACAGCAATGGGGCCAGTACCGACCACTGAGGAACTCCACTAGTCACAGGCCTCCAGTCCGACAAGCATCCCTCCACCATAGCCATTTGCTTCCTAACGCCAAGCCAATTGTGTCGCCAATTTGCCAGATTATTTTGGAGTCCATGCGATGTAACCTGCCCGAGCAGCCTACCATGTGGAACCTTGTGGATGACTTTACTGAAATCCATATAGAGTATGTCCACCACACTGCCCTCGTCAACCTTCCTGGTCATTTCCTCAAAAAACTCGAACAAAATTTGTAAGGCATGATCTGTCATGCACATAGCTATGCTGACTGTTCAAGTCAAACTCTGTCTTTCCAAATGCATGCATATCTTATCTCTCAGAACCTTCTCAAGTGGTTTACCGAAAACAGATGTGAAGCTTACTGGTCTATATTTCCCAGGCTTTTCTTTGCAGCCCTTCTTGAATAAGGGTACAACATTTGCTACTGCCCAGTCTTCCGGGACCTTCACCCCTGACCTGGCTTCTCTAGCCTCTTGCAGTGTTCTTGAATATATCTGGTCAGGACCAAGAGATTTATTTGCATTTATTTGACTTTATGCATTGTAATATGTCCAACAGCACCTCCACTGTGATATGAACGGTACCAAGATATGACAACTAACACCCCCCCACCACTCTCTCCCCCCACCCCCCCCCCCCCCAAAGCTCACAGATCTTCATGTCTTTCTTCATGGTAAACACAGAGGGGAATTTGAGGACCTCGCTCAGCTCTTGTGGTTTGACACATGAATGCCCACTTTGGATTTAAGGAGTCCTAGTTACTCTCTAGTCCTTCTTTTTCTTTACTATACTGAAAGCACATCTTTGGATCCACCCTCATTTTCTCAGCCAAAGCTATCTCATACACCCTTTTCGCCCTCCTGATTTCCTTCCTCAGTAAACTCCTGTATCCCTTGCGTCTCTCCAGAGATTCCATTGATTCCAGCTGCCTGAACCTGAGCCACGCCTCCTTTTTTGCTGGTCAGAGCCTGATTATCTCTTGTCATCCAGGGTTCTCTCTTCCTGCTTCACTTTCCCTTCACCCTCACATGAACATATAGACCTTGACTTTTAAAGGTCTCCCACTTACCAGAGATCATTTTGCCTGGAAACAAGCTACTCCAATCAACCTTTGCAAGTCCCTGTCTAATTCCAACAAAATATGCCTCGCCCCAATTTAGAACTTGAATCTGTGGACCAATTCTGTCCCTCCCATAACTATTTTAAAATTCATACAATTCTAGTCACCGGTCCCAAAATGCTCCCCCACTTTACCTCCGTCAACTATCCTGCCCTATGCCCCAACAGTAGGTGAGTTTGTCCCTTCCCGAGTAAGACCACTCCAGTATGCTGCTTTTGGAAACTTTCCTGAACAGACTTAACATATTACGTTCCATCGAAGTTCTTGACCATCTCGATGTCCCAGTCTACGTTAGTATAATTAAAATCACCTCTTATGACAATCCTAATTTTCCTGCAAGTCTCCCCAGTCTCCCTGCAGATTTGTTCCTCCAATTCGCATTGATTATTTGGAGGCTTAGAGTGCAATAACGTAACATCACCATCAACATCTAACTTCTTTGCAGCATCCACAAAATCTCACTGGACATTATCTCAGTTATTTTATCTTTAAATACTGGAGTGGTGTGCACCTGAATCAGAACTATTGGTATTTAAACTGTTTCCATTTACATCTCTCCTTTGCAATGATTTTGACACCCACAGCACCCTTTGTCAAGGTAGAGTGGAGATATAAAGCTATAAATGGATGGGAGCTGCACATCCTGTCACTGCCAGCATTGGCTGCAAGTTTCCCCACACCGAGCAGTGATCTAACACAGTATTACCGAACAATGCAAAAGCCTGGAGTTATATATGAATGAACCAGTGCGGTCTGCACAGCAACTCACGCTGGAGATTTCAACCAGGATTATAGATCAAGTATTGGTGTGGGCTGCACAGAGTTCCACTCTAGACATTGCTGGGTTGCATTCAGCAGTACACTAGCAGGATCTACACAGTGCTCCATCCTGAATGTACAATGGATGGACTGGTTATGTGAGCTGGATTGCGAATGTGAGAGAACAAAACATCTGGCAATGCCTTTATTTTGTGTTTTCATTCTTGTGATTGGACCCTTCAAATCCTGACTCATCCGATTAGACCCGACTCTCTGGATGAGTCATGGTGACTGTTGTTACAGCATCTGGGTCTGCAACATGACCAACACATAGAGCAGAGGCTGCAGAGAGGGAGTCTCTGTAAAATGGAATGAGGGAATCACCATAGGATCAGCCGTGGTCTTTGTGAATGGTGGGGCAGGATTGTGTGGACCACGAAAACAACTTATTCATCTATTTCTGTTTGTAACAGGCAAACTCCCCTTCTCTACCAGTGTCCCATATTGGTGGGGAGTGAGTCACCTCCTCCTTTTTCTGCGTAACAGGATCCTCGGGCCTCACTAGCCTCCAGATTTCCCTTTGCCCTAGTTTCGAGCAATTGAATGACTGTCTCCTGTTCCTGTGTCCAAGTCTAGAGCAGTTGAGTGACTCCCTCCTGTTCCTGTGTCCCAGTCTTGAGCAACTGAGTGATGCCTCCTGATCCCAAGTTTGTGAAAGTCCTCCTCTTGCTACTGAGTAACAGGCTCCAATAGCTCTGTGCTCACCTGCTGCTCCTGTGGAATGAAGTTGAGGGACTGAATGGCCTCTTCACATTCCTTACAGCTTTTCTTGACTAAAAGCCTTTCTCCTGTTTCTGTAAAACACCACCAAAATCTGAATGATGTATTTTTGTATTTGACTGTCAGTAAATGAGCAAACAAGCTGACTGACAGAATTCAGAACCTGAATAGCCTCTTCCTGTTCCTGTGTTATACACTCAAGAGTCAACAGAGTCTCAGTGATGTACAGCATGGAAAAAGACCCTTCGATCCAGTTGTCCATTCTGACCAAATATCCTAAATTTATCTCGTCCCCCTTGCCAGCGCTTAACCCATATCCCTCTAAACCCTTCCCATGCATGTACCAATTCAAATGCCTTTTAAATGGTGTAACTGTGTCTGCCTTCACCACCTCTTTTGGGTGCTCAATCCATACACACAGCAGTCTCTCTTAGAAAGTGTTGTATCTCATGTCCATTTATAAATCATTCTCCTCTCACATCAAACCTTTGTCCTGTAATTTTCGACTTTGACTATGCTGGGGAAAAGACGTTGACTGTTTACCTTATCTATGCCCCTCATGATTTTATAAACTTCTTTAAGATCACCCCTTAGCGTTAACACTTGAAAATACTCCCAGCCTATTCAAACTCTCCCTTTAACCCAAACCCTCCAACACCTGCAACATTCTTTTAAATTTCTTCTGCACCCTTTCAAGTTTGACAACATCTTTCCGACAGCAGGGTGACCAGAATTAAAGGCAGAATTACAAAAGTGGCCAAACCAATGTCCTGTACAGATGTAACATGTCATGCAAACGCATAGACTCAAAGCACGCACCAATAAACGGAAGATCACCAAATGCCTTCTTCACTACACTGTCTACCTGTGACGGTACTTTCAAGGAACGGAGAACCTGCACCACCAGGTGACACAGTCGCTCAGTGGCGAGCATTGCTACCTCAGAGCACAACGATCTGGGTTTAATTCTATCCTTGAATGACTGCCTGTGTGGAGTTTGCACATTCTTCCCGTGTCTGCGTGAGTTTCTTCCAGGTGATGCATTTTCCTCCCACAGTACAAAGATATACAGGCAAGTGTAGATTGGCCATGCTAAATTGCTACAAGTACCCTGGGATGTGTAGGCGAGGTGGATTAGCCATGGGAAATGCAGGCTCAGAGGGATAGGGGAGGGGTTTGTCCAGTGGGATACTGTTTAGAGGGACGGTGTGGCCTCGATGGGCCGAAAATCCTGTTTCCTCACTGTAGGGATTCTATAATTTCAATGGCATTCTCTTGGATTGGCAACTTTCGACAGGACCCTACCTACATGTCTTGCCCTGATTTGTCTTGTCAAAATGCAACACCTCACATTTATCTAAATTTAACTCCATCTGCCACCCCTCGGCTCACCTAATCAAGTTTCCACTTTGTTCTGAGATATCATTCTTCACTGTCGACTACACCACCAAATGTGGAATTATCTACAAACGTACTGATCATACTTCATATACTCAAATGCAAATGATTTGTGTAAGTGACAAGAGGCAGTGGACTCACTATTGACTTTTGTGGCACACCACTGGTCACAGATCTCCAAATTCAATGAACAAATGTCCACTGTCCCGCCCTGTCTCAAATAGTCAAGAAAATATTGGATCTAACAGGTGAGCTCTCCCTGGATCCCAGGCAGTCTAACCTTGTTAACCAGTCTACCATGTAGAACATTTTGGTTTTCTTACTGAATTCCATAAAGACAACATCCACTCTCCTGCCTTCATCAATCATCTTCATCACTTCGTCAAAAAATTCCACCGAGTCAGTGAGACGTGATGTCCAATGTCCAAAGCCCTCATCAGTCCTTGCCCTTCCAAATGCATATACATTTTTTCCCTCAAAGTCCCCTCCACCAATTTAGTCACCATTGATGTCAGGCTCACCAGTCTATAGTTACCTGGTTTTTCGTTCCTTTCTTAAATAATGACACTATGTCAGCAGCTCTCCAGTCTTTTGACACCTCACCTGTGGAAATCAATGATACAGATATATCAGCAAAAGTCTGAGCAATCCCTTTCCTAGCTTCCCACAATATTCTGGGATACAACTGATCAGGTCCCAGGGATTTGTTCACCTTTATGTGTTTTACAATGTCTAACACCTCCTTGTAATATAGATACTTTTCAAGATATCACTATGCATTTTTTTCATTTTCTCTCTCTTGTAACTTCCTCCACATTAAATACTGAGGAGAAATACTTGTTTTATATCTTTCCCATCTCTTGTGGTTCCACACATAGGTAGCTTTACTGATCTTAAGGTGCCCTGTTTTCTCCCTAGTTAATCTTTTGTCACTAAAAGATTTGTAGAGTTTAGCCAATACCTCATTAACCCTATTTCTAAAGCCAACCCGCGTTCATATTTTTCTGGCCCGATTTCCTCATTGACTATACACTTACTGCCATTATACTCCTCTGGGGATTCACTTGATTTCAGCTCTGTTTACCTGACATATGCCTCCTTCATTACCTTGCCCAGAGCATCAATATATCTAGCCATCCAGCACTCCCTGCACCCACCAGACTTCCCCATCTCACTAATAGGAACACGTTGGCTCTGGACTCTCTGAAACCATGTTTTGATGGCCTTGCATTTTCCAACCATCCCTTTACCTGTGAATAGGGTATTCCAATCAGCCTTTCACAGGGCTCGCCTAACACTTTCAAAATTGGCCTTGTTCAAAGTTAGAACGTTAATGTTTACATCAGGTCTTTCCTATTGCACAACTAATTTAAAACTAATATTCATGTATAAAAGACTTGAAATGTTAAGTAAACATTTCCTGCCCCTCTGTAACAGGCTCGAGAGGCTGAATAAGCTCCTCCTGTCCCTGTATAACAGCCACGAGACATTAAATGACACAGCAACCCCTGGATTATGAGCAGCCGTTAAACTGTATCTGATGGAGGTCTATTCCTCCTCAGTTACCGAAACACAAATAACACAATGTACTCCAGGTGTCCTCTCAGTGACACCTCAGACAGCTGCAGTGACAAATCCTTTTATTTTGAATGATTTTGTTTGCAAAATGTGCTAATGTTCCAGCGTTCCACCTTTTCAAGTAGCAATAGGCTAATATGGGCTGAATGACCTTCTCCTTTCCTTCTGTAAGAGGCCCATAGGGACAGAATTGCTTTGGCCTGTTCCTGAGCAGCAGTGTCAGTGCTCTGTATCAAGGTTATGAAAGGATTTAAAAACAGGGTATTAAAACCAGCAGTATCCTCACACCGGATAATAAGTATCATACTTTGTGTTAAGGTATCTAGAAACTTGCCCACCTGACTTTTTTTATGTAGCTGATCTGTTATTTTATAACTGCTTCCTTTCATAAACAGAGTGGAACATATATAGACCCCTGAATTGTCCTGTTAATACTCTCGTATGCAAGGAAAAAAATGATTAAAACATTGAAAGATTTATGGTCCATCCCTCAGCAACCCTTATCCATTCCATCCAAAACCAGTAAAACTTCCCTTTTATAGTGATATGAAAAGTGATGTATACAGCTGGTTAACTGATCCTATTTGTTCAGTGACTGTGATTAATGCCAGTCTCAATGGATTCTAATTATCCCAGTGAATGGTTTCCATCTTTTGATGATAAATGGGCGCCGTTCAATGTGTTATTCCACAACATAAGAGGGACCATCACTGACAGCACTGACAGGGATCAGCAGATCTAGAGAGAGAGGGAGGAGAGATCAGAATCTTAGAACATTAGACTGGAATGTTCCAAACATGGATCAGAATCTGAGAACAGTAGACTGGAATATTCCAACAATAGACAGGAGTTTAACCGATTATGTTTGGTATATTTTTGCATTTTATTGGTTGCCCTTATCATTGCAGATCTATTATGCTCTTCGCATTATTCAATATTTTTATTATCCCTTCCTGGCTATCGTTGGTGTTCCTGGTAAGTGTCACTGTCCCCTTTTTGTTTCTATAAGCGAGTTATGACTGTATAATACGGTTCTTTCATATAGTCTACACTTCTGGCCACTATTATTGTTCCTGTTGAAACTCTGAATCCAGATATTTACTCTACAGACCACTACTAACTGCATCAATGACGGTGTTCAATTACTGTCTCCCTCTGCTCTGACAGTGTTACTCGTGGGTCTCTATATTGACCTACTCAGTTTCAGCGGAGAACCACGATGTATTGCATCTTTGCCTTTGGTATTTAAATATTAAGAGCATGCAGGTCACTGTCTACTGTTCTGGTTACAAACACCTCCTTTTCCCAGTGTTTTCATCCCATCCCTGGCCAATATCTGCGGCTGAAGCAGACGAATCATAACTGTGGGTGATCCCTTTGACCATGAGCTGATTTCTGACACCTTGCCTTGTCCATTTCTAACTTGAAATACTCATCACTCCACAATGTATCTCACTGGCTTAATCCAACTGCTGTTTGAACCTTGAACTATATAATACAGTGTTAATGAAGTTCATAATCTGCTGCTGACTCTCCCGGCTTCAAACCTGCCGAACCAAATCTGATTCGAACTCACACCAGACTCCCATCCATCTGTCATTCATGTGCACGCCGATGTATATTACTATTGTGTCTGGCAATACCTTTATTTTGACATTCTCAAACACTTTACCTCATCTGTCCATGAAACTTCCCTCGTTCTCTCTCTGTCGATTATCCAAAAGCCTGCCAGTTGTTCATATTTAAAATAGTTTCCTTCACGTGTGTTCCTTCTCAAACAATGAGTTTTGCATTCAACCACGCCTATCGCGCATGCACACGCACTCTCTCTCACTCTCTGATGAACACACACACACACGCACACACACACAGAGAGAGAGAGAGAGAGAGAGAGAGAGAGAGAGAGCAAACCTTCCCATTAGAGATACTAATCTGATGCGAGTATAGTTAGCCTATGATCGTAAAGTTTGCAATGCTCTCCATGCTCGGCAGATAGTGCGGTTTACTGAGCAACACACTAGCATGGTCTGCACAGCTCTCCATGCTGGGCTGTCATCTTGTCCCAGTTTATGTTGTTTGTTGTGTTCTGTGAAGCAGATTCAGAATTTGATGTTAGAAACCATTTCAGCTGATCTGACAATGCCTTTATTCAATGTTTTCATTCTTGTAATTTTACTCTCGAAGATCTTACTTCTCCAGTTAGTCCCACTGCCCTGTCTTTTTCCCTATATTTCCACAACCTCCTCCCAGTTAATGAACTGCCTATTTCTGTCTTTAATGTGAATCTCTCAGTCCCTCTGTATCTTTCCCTGGCCTTGGGTTTTGTCTCCCAAGTGTATCGAGAGCTGGCATTGTGTAGCTCAGAAACAGTGAAATGGCGTGTGTCAGGCTGTTATTCACTTCAGTGGTATGTCCTATGTGATGGTTCATGGACAGGGGTGTTTCAGAAGTTATGAGACACATCCTTGTAACTTTGACTGTAACTGTGTTTGCACCACTCAGGTGACCTTGCGATCAGTAACACGAGGAAGCCCATTGAGTAAAGGACCAGGCATCTAAATTGTGTGACAATGCTGTCACTTTAAAAACAAAGGTTATTTTCTCTTTTTTTTAAACAAGAGGTCATAAATGTCAAACTGCCGACTGAAAACAGCTCCAGTGAATAACTTCCGAGACTTTTAGGGTTTTTAATAAATAGTAGTAACAATGGCCAGCTCGCACAGACCAGACTTTCTAGTTTTTTCCTTACGGCTGTAAGTCACCAGGTGCTTGTGTCCCAGAAGGGTTGGAAGTTTTAGTAAATTATCCCTAGCTGCTATTCTCTCTGAAGCTTCACTTGATGCTGTTTCCTCCTGGATTGGAGATCTGTATGTCTGAATGCTCCTTTTTACCATGGAGTGTGTTTAGGTGATGTTAGTATATTGGAACAGTTCATTTGTAGAAGGTACTGTATCCATTATTCGGTTAAGGTTTCCAATAGTTAAGTTATTCTAAATTCCTCTTCATTTTGTATGGATTTTCATTAGAGTGTTTGAATATATTGTGTTTTAATTAATGGTGAGTGGTTTGACGAGTAGCATCACATCTGGAACACCCACTTCACATCTACCTTTAAAGTACGAAAAGGTTCACATCTAAGCTACCTCCTTAAAATAGTTAGAGGCAGTCAGGTTCGCAAACTGGGAACTCTTATCTGGTAACTCCAAATTGGGTTTAGAATTACAATCCCTATAGTGTGCAAACAGGCCATTCGAACCAACAAGTCCACTGCAACCCTCCGAGGAGTAACCTACCCAGACCCATTCCTCGACCCTTTTATTACACATTTACCCCGAAAAAGACTCATAACCCACACATCCCTGAAAACAACAAGAAATTGAGCATGGCCAATTCACAGGACATGCACACCTTTGGATTGTGGGAGGAAACCAGCGAATCCAGAATAAGCTCATGGAGACACTGGAGAGTACGCATCAGGAGGCTATTGGGTTCAAAGGTCGCGTGTGGTAGCTCTTCGTGTCTTTCGTTCCGGATGTTGAATTCAGTTGGTTTAAACAGTGTTTTGTGTATAAAGATTATTTCAGTCACCGAAAGTTTTCTGGGTGTGGAAGAAGTGAAGTTGGGGGTTTTACAAAAGGTAATGAAGGTGAAAGCTGTAGGAATTGGCAGACGAGCTGGAGTTGGGGTTGCGTTTGTCTGTGAGAAAATGAGAGTTAATTCCAGCTATAACTCGGCAATTACATTTGGTGGAAACGCCATCAGAGACTTTGGAAATGACGAGAATTCAATTTCAAATGAGGCACCGTGAACATGAGTAGGAATTGAAACAGTTTGAATTATGATGAAAAGTAAAAATAAAATGAAGAAGAGGAGAGAAAAAGAAAGAAGAAAAGCAGAGAGATTTAACTTCAAAAGTTAGTAATTAGAGAGGAACGTTGACATAGAAGGTGGTGATGAAGGTAGATGGTAGGCTGCATGAGGAGGATAGTGAGGATGAACAACCCTATAGTGGCCAAAGGCTTGATGGGGATCTGTTTAAATACATTCAGACATTATCTAAATTTGATGAGAATGATGGGGGTGCCTTCTTAATTTAATTTGAGAAAGTGGCTAAAAAAAGTGCAGTGCGCAGTGAACATGTGGATTTAGTTGATTCAAACAAAGAATCACTATTTGCATCCCTATCAGAGGCGGTGTCTGGGGAGGAGGAGGAGGTGAAGAAAGCCATCTGAAGTGCACATGAGCTTGTGCCAGAAACTGACAGACAGAGCTTCAGGGATATAAAATAGCGTCTGTGGTTAAACGCACATTGAGTTTGAAAGGATCAAACAATGTGATTTTGAAAGGTGGGTAAGGGTATTAAATCAGAACAAACCTATGGCACTCTTAGAGAGATTCTTATTTTGGAGAAGTTCAACAATTCACTTCCTGCAGTCGTGAGAACTCGTGTGGAAGAGCAGAGAGTTAAAATGGCAAGGTTAGAAGCTGAAATGGCTGATGATGAAGATGATTGAGTTCAGAAATCAAAGCTTGGTTTCTATGAGGGAGTGAGAAGAATGTGTGAGATCATCTTAAAACATATCCCTGTGAGAGTAAGGTTTACTGGCATAGGCCAGGAGTAGCAGGTAAAGAGGTTACAGCATTAAGAGGTAAAGAAGTATGTAACTCTCTTATGCTGAGACATGAGGAGCTATGTCATTCAGGGGGACTATTGGAGAGATGAGAAGTGCTCCATTATGTAACGTGTGGTTGGAGTGTCCAGTGGAAATATCACCAGATTTATTTCACAACGGGGAAGGAGGCCTTGAGCTTGATGTTGGCGTTACAACATTTCAGCATTTAAATTGCGCATAACATACATGAGACAAATCCTTTTCACTGATCGTGAGCCTTAAAGTTTTTGGAGAAGTTTAGGGAGAAGAATATCAGTATGTTTCGATTGAGCTTATTACTACTGCCATTCAATTTGAAATTATACAGGTTACAGGGCGAGAATACCTCAGGTTTTGACACGTTGTGGAGACTTGGATGAAGAAAGACAAAGGCATTCTGTGGCAGGAGCAAAATAACTGAAATCGAATCGAGTTGTGAACATTTGTATGCTCAGAGTCAATGTAATATATATATATATATATATACACCTCTTCCTCTGCTACATTGATGACTGTATTGGTGCCACCTTGTGCTCCCGCGAGGAGGTTGAGCAATTCATCAACTTCACCAACACATTCCACCCTGACCTTAACTTTACCTGGACCATTTCTGACGCCTCCCTCCCCTTCGTGGACCTCTCCATCTCCATTAATGACGACCGACTTGACACCGACATTTTTTACAAACCTACAGACTCCCACAGCTACCTGGATTAAATATCTTCCCACCCTACTTCTTGCCAAAATGCCATCCTGTATTCCCAATTACTCCGCCTCCGCCGTATCTGCTTCTGGGAGGACCAGTTCCACCACAGAACAGACCAGATGGACTCCTTCTTTAGAGACTGCAATTTTCCTTCCACGTGGTTAAAGATGCCATCCAACGTATACCATCCACATCCCGCACCTCTGCCCTCAGACCCCACCCCTCCAACCGTAACAAGGACAGAACGCCCCTTGGTGCTCACCTTCCACCCTACCAACCTTCGCATAAACCAAATCATCCGCCAACATTTCTGCCACCTCCAAACAGACCCCACCACCAGGGATATATTTCCCTCCCCACCCCTTTCCACCTTCTGCAAAGACCGTTCCCTCCGTGACTTCCTGGTCAGGTCCACGCCCCCCTACAACCCACCCTCCCATCCTGGCACCTTGCCCTGCCACCGCAGGAATTGCAAAACCTGCGCTCACACCTCCTCCCTCACCTCCATCCAAGGCCCTAAAGGAGCCTTCCACATCCATCAAAGTTTTATCTGCACATCCACCAATATCATTTATTGTATCCATTGCTCCCGATGCGATCTCCTCTGCATTGCGGAGTCTGGACGTCTCCTTGCAGAGCCCTTTAGGGAACATCTCCGGGACACCCGCACCAACCAACCACATTGCCCTGTGGCCCAACATTTCAACTCCCCCTCCCACTCTGCCGAGGACATGGAGGTCCTGGGCCTTCTTCACCGCAGCTCCCTCACCACCAGATGCCTGCAGGAAAAATGTCTCATCTGTCTCCTAGGAACACATCAACCCCAGGGCATCAATGTGGACTTGAACAGTTTCCTTATTTCCCCTTCCCCCACCTGACTCCACTTCAAAATTCCCAGCTCAGCACTGTCCCCATGACTTGTCCCACCTACCTATCTTCTTTTCCACCTATCGAATCCACCTTCCACCCAACCTATCACCTTCATCCCCTTCCCCATTCACCTATTGTATTCTATGCTACTTTCTCCCCACCCTCACCCTCCTCTCATTTATCTTTCCACCCTTCAGGCTCTCTGCCGGAATTCCTGATGAAGGGCTTTTGCCCGAAACTTCGATTTTAGTACTCCTCGGATGCTGCCTGAACTGCTTTGCTCTTCCAGCACCACTAATCTAGACTCTGCTTTCCAGCATCTGCAGTTATTGTTTTTACCTATGTATGCATTTTAGTCTACTAATAGAGGACGATTAGGACGTCTAAAATTAATTCATCTTTGTATATTGATGGATCATTTTATGAAAGGTGAGTTGTGAGAATACTATCACTGTAAAAAGGTTATTTTCTCTTAGGTTGTTTTTGAAGAGAGGTTCTAAAGGCAGAGGTGCAGAACTGTTGTCTGAACACAGTTTAAGTAAATAACTGAGGAGGCCTGTAGGTTTCATTAAATGGTGGTTACAATGGAAGGGCGGTGGCCAGCTCTCCCAGACCAGGTTTTCTCGTTTTGTTTTTAGCTGAAGCATTCAGAAACTGTTGGGAATCCAAGAAGGGTCAGGAGTTTCAATAGCTGCTTTTCTCTCTGAGATCTCTGTTGATGTTGATACCTCCTGGATCGGAAAATTGCTGTAAGAATCTATATTTGAATATATATTGGTGCCAAGCAGTGTATACCAAGAAGGTACGGTATATATTGTTGTGTAAGTGTTCCAACATATAAGCTATCACAAAATGTTCTTCTGTTTGATTGGATTTTATCTGAAGCATTTGAATAAATTATATTTTGCTAAATGACGAGTGGGTTAACCAGTCACAACATATCTGGAATGCACACTTCAAATCTATGTTTAAAATAAGGAAAGGTTTGGGTCTAAACGGCCTTATTGAAACATTTTGCGGGGATCTGTAGCCGAGGGGTTTCTGACTCTCTCCTGTTACTGAAAAGTTAGTGGAGGGGCTGGGGATGGTTTGCTGAAGGATGTGCTGTGAGCTGCCTCAGACGTTCAGGGAGACCTGAAGATTTGTTGACCCAACTTTGGATGGAGCATGGGGACTGTAGTTACAGCATTTGGGCCTGTAACATGAACAACAAATGGAGCAGAGGCTGCAGAGAGGGGAAGCTCTGAAACCATGTAGTGAGTGTGTGTGGGGAAAGGGATCTGCTGTATCCACCCCAAGTATTCCATGAATAGCTTCCCAAGCTACACTTAACCCAGGAGCAGATAATGAGGGGACATTGATTGAACAAGGAGCTGGTCACAGAGTGGTGTCACCTCCTTCAACACGACCTGCAACTTCACACCAGGGGGAGAATGGTGCTGCCAGTGGCTGTTCAGGTCACAGTTTCATTCAGCTTCTATGATCCAGAACTTTCCAGGCAGGACTGGGTGACATATCCATCATCTCCCAGTTTCTCAACATCAATTTCACCATTCGATGATGGAGTATATATATGATGGATGAGGTAAATAGATTGTTTCTCCCTCAGCAGGGAGCTGCAGGGTGTATCCAGTAAAGTGGGATTCCCGATGGTGTACATGGCATCTGCAGAGTATCCATGTCAATGGGGAGAGGTAGAGGAACTGAAGGAGCTCTCTCTCTATTAATGTTACAGTGTGCCCATCACAGTACACATCATATTAGTGAATACCGACTCTCCTTGCAGCAGTCACAGCCTTTTCATTCAGAAGCAGTAAGCCATTCCTATCGTCATCGGGTATCCACGTAGAAAGAAATGAATAATGAATATATATTGGATAAAGGCCGTCCCCTTGATGCACGTTTCAAAACACCATCCCCACCACCAATCAACCACATCAAAGTAGTCCATTTGTACAGAGAGCAATGGGGTCACTGGAGTGTTTTGGGAGCTGACGATCAGGGAATTCCTTTCAATGAGATCTCCTTTCATTCTTATAAACTCGAGAGTATAGGCCTAATCTGCTCAATTTCTCTTCAGAAGACAAGCACTTCAAATATGGAATAAATCTAATGAAGCTCTTCTGAATTGCGCTAAGAATACTGCGGCGAGTAACTCACATCCTGACTTCCAAACGTCTGTCCATCATCTACAATGCATAAGTCAGAAGTGTGATGGAAGACTCCCAATTTGCCTGGATGAGTGCAGCCCCAACAACACTCAAGAAGCTTTACACCATCCAGGACAAAGCAGCCAGTTTGGCCGTCCATTCACCCACAATGCTCCACCATCAACGCTCAGCAGCAGCAGCAGCAGCAGCAGCAGTGTTTTACTATCTACATGCTGCGATGAAATGATTCACCAAAGATCCTCAGAGACCATCTTCCCAACTCACGACCACATCTATCTAGAAGGACAAGGGCTGCAGATGTATAGAAATGCTGTCATCTTCAGGTTCCACGCCAAGCCATTCACCATCCTGACTTGGAAATATATCACTGCTCCTTCACAGTCACTGGGTCAGAAGCCTGGAATTCCCTCCCAAATGGCATTGGAGGTCAACAGCAGCAGGTGGACTGCAGCGGTTCAACAAGGCAGCTCACCACCACCTTCGCAATTAGGGACAGGACAATGCTGGCCCAGCCAGTGACTCCGAGAAATAAATAAATAGAAATTAACAGAGGAAGTTTGCTGAGGTGTCGCAGCGATCGGTACTTGGGGTCCAGCTGTTCACAATGCCCTTTAAACATTTGGTTGCTGGAATCAGATACAATATATCCCAGCCTGCTGACAGCACTAACGGATGTGGGATTGTGAGTGGGTGAGGAGGATGTAAAAAAAAACCAAGAAGATTTAGACAAGTGGAGTGAATGGGTAAATACGTGACAGATGGAGAACAATGTGGATAGAGGTGACGGTGTGCCCTTTGGTGAAAACGATAAATTGGCAGCCTACCATTTGAAAGGGATTGGTTGAAACATGTTGATCTACAAAGGGACGTATGCTCCTTTTTGTTGTTTCCTTCTGCATAAACCTCTGAGGCCCCTGCAGTGCAGTGAGTTCTGTAACCAGAAGTCAATACTGGGCATGGAGACTGGCACACTGCCCAGTGTATACAGACCCACCAAGTGGGGAGCTGCAACATTAAAAAGGATCTGCATCTCCCTGTACACCAGATGCTTAAAGCAATATTGCAGAAACAGAACGCAGTGAGGAAGATAAATGGTGTGTTGACCTTCATTTCAGGGGGAAGTGAGTCCAGAAGTAAGGGTGTCTTACTGCATCTGTACAGGGCCTTGGTGAGATATCATCCCGAACATTGTGCAGTATTGTGTGTAGTTTTGGTCTCCTTTCCTAATAAAGGGCAAACCTGACATTGATGGAGAGCAGTGAAGGATGACCAGACTGATCTCTGGGATGACGGGCTTGTTGTGGGAACAGAGATTGGGGAGACTGGGTCAGTATTCCACGGGGTTTAGGAAAATGAATGGAGATCTCAGTGAAATGTACAAAACTCTGACAGGGTGAGTCAGATTGGAGGCAGGCCACTCTGCATTGAGATGAGAATAAATGTCTGCAATCACAGACTGGTGAACCCGGGGAATTCGCTCGCACCTGGAAACCGAGACATTGATTATAGGTAAGGATTTAGAGACAGTAAAGGGATGTTGGGAGAGTAGGAGTACGGTATTGAAATGAAAGGCCAACCATCATTACATTAAATTGGGTAGCAAACTCGATGGACCAAACGTACTACTGCACTTCCGATTTTATAGCTTCCCAAGGTTACTCACATTATCAGATATGTATATCGTGTGGGGTAAGTGTATTGAGGAGACTTTTTCCATGAACTAGAATGGAGGAGGCTCAATGCGTTGAATGACCTACTCCTTTCTCGCTGTTTCTGTGCAGTCTGTGGGAAAGCTCCGTAAATGCTGTCACAAGCTCTCAGATGTTAGGAAGGAGGTTTCTGCAGAGTCGACAGGACTGTGTTCCCATTCCCATTTCCGACACTGATGCTGAGGCCGGGTGTTCTGTCCGGTTTCATCCTTTCAGACCTCGGAGTAGTCAGATACAAATGAGTATCTAAATGCCCTTACTTGGCAATTTCAGAGACCATTGAAATTTTTATCACATGTCAGGGTTTTTGGAGTCACTTTTAGGCCAGCCCAGGAAATCATGGGAGATTCACTTCCTAAAAGTACATTGGAGGATGAAATTCTGTTTACAATCGATATTGGCTTCAAGGTCACTGTTACTGACCCCAGATTTTAGATCTCGATATTTTATTAATTGTCTTTAACTTCCACCCGCTGCCAGATCATTAGCCTGCTCTGGATTAGTAATCCAGTGACATTTCCACAACAGCACCATCTCCACATGGGGGCCTATTAGAAACCACACTGAGCAGGTTATTTCTCTGCTGTTTGCCAGCTCTATCAAAAAGAACTCCAACCAATTTGACTGTCGTGATGGGACTGAGGGGGTGGTAATTGGTCAGATTGTAATTATCCCCCTCTTAGGGAGCGGGACATAGCTGAGTAAATTTCCACACTGCCAGGGAGATGCCGGAGTTGGAGCTGGAATGAAACAGCTTCCCCAGGGACACAACTTCTTGTGCAGCACAAGTCTTCAGTCCTATTGCAGAAATGGTGTCAGGGCCCATTGCCTGTGTCATATCTACTCTGTTCAGCTGTTTCTTCATGTCACGTGCAGCAATTGAAATTGGTTGAAGACTGACATCTGTGATTCTGTGGGCATCGTGATGAGGGTGAGGTGTATCATCGACTCAATACTTCTGGCAGAGGTTGCTGCAGATGAAACATCCTTCTCTTTTACACTGATGTGCAGGTCTGTTCTATTATTTAGGATGGGAATGTTTGTGGAGCCGTCGCCTCCAGTCATTTGTTTAATCGTCCATCACCATTTTATAACTGAACATGACAGGACTGCAGGGCTTCGTTCAGACCTGTTGTTCAAGTCCGTTCGCTTTAATGAGTTAGCATCAGGTTAAGGTTCATGTGATTCTGACATGTTCACCCACACTCGTCACTGAGCCATAGATGGTGTTGATGGTAATGACAGACTGAAATGTTACCCTGGTAAAAAGTTACAGGTTGTGGTTGAATGCAGGTCTGCTTCTCCTGATGCTGTGATCTACAGCACTACATGAATACGCAGTGTCGAGCTGCAACACCTGCAATGCAATTCTGCTGTCTGTTCCCCAATTCTCACTGAGAGCCATTCACCCATCAGCCCTGCACTGAGTGAACTAACCTGTTTTCTGATGTGGAAATACTTCCATTTTCAAAACTCTCATTCTGCTGAGGGTCTGTCTCCCCGGGTCTTGCTTCCAATCAGATACATTCCACAAAAGCATTTAAATGATCTTAATTCAAATATTTAATTCACCTGAAATTCTTTCCTTGAGAAATACCATCTTCTGTGTTTAAAGTGAATATGTTTCCTCTGTTTCTCTCCCTGACCATGATTAAGAGCTCTACATTGTCAGTAATGCCAGCCTTATGTAGTTTCAGAGCCAATGAATTCTCTGGATTCCAAATCATCTTCACCACATTGTATGTTTTCTCTTTTGGTTTGATGCCTTATCACTCATGGCTGCCTTGTCCTCCCATGAGTATGTTTCATCTTCTTGGGGTTGCATTTCTGGTATTATCTTCTGAATTATCCCCAGAACCTCCTCCCATTGTTGCTCCATGGTCTTTCCTCTTCAGCTCCCCTTCCAATTAACTCTGGCCAGCTACACCCGCATGTCTTTGTAGTTACATTGCTGAATTATAACCACATTACATCTTGAAGAGAGCATTAGATGTAAACTGAAAGAAGGAGCTTTGGGAGATGGGACACGAAGAATACTTGGTGGATTTCTTAACTAGATACAAATGGAGAACGAGAGAGAGGTTATAGATCTGGAGATGTGGAAAATGAGAAAACTACATTATTGAAAGAAGTAGATTAACATTCCCCAATGGTTTGGCAATGCCTGTGTGCTGTGGTTCTTGGTACAGTGCCTGTACAACAGTGTAATATGTTCGAATGCTGAGTCTGATGCCAGAATATTTATCTCCGATTATATGACAGACACTAACTTTGGAAAGAACCCAACAGGCCAACATATGGGGGATTAACTGAAATAATTTGGGACACTAGAATCCAGAATTTGGAGCACACATCCTGGTAAGAATGAGAGAGTAGAGTAGGGAATTCCAGAAAAGGAGGGAACGTTGAGAGGATCAAATCATGTTTTAATGTTTTATCAATTTTATACATCATATGCATCATTTTTCGTTAACTGTGTCTCTGTTGTTCATTTACAATGTGTTGTGCATGTGTGAAAAATGCTACTTAACTGCACACAAACATTGATTAAACAGTGTATATAAAATAACTTTTCGACCGTTGAAACTGTCCTGTTGTCGTGTTATGAGGATACATGAACACCAACTAGCCACCAAAAGACATGACGCACTATCACTACGTTCCATACATACAGACAATGAATGACACCACTTTGACTGGGACAAAGCAAACACACATGCTAAGACACGCAAGGACCTACTTAGAGGAATGGTATTCTAACCAGAAGTCCATCAATAAACGGATCAATTTAGATCCTGTCTACATTGTCTTGTTAAAATAACTGGAAATGACATCACCCACTTGAAGAAACCAAGACCTATTAATAGCGAGGCGGGACATACCACCAGAGCTTCACCGGAGACTCTCACTGATGATGTCATCTAGTCATGGTGACGAAACTTCTGAAAACAAACCTTCAAGCTCAGCGAGCTCACTTGCAGAGATATAAATTGATACTTTTTGTTTATTAGTGGAATTTAGGAGTTCTCAGTCGCTTTCATTTTAACAGATTATGATGTGAGGTGAGCTTTTCTGGGTGTGTGGTTTTAATTTACAGAGGGATTCGACATTGATGTCATAACAGTTTTGCGGCTTTGCCGTATGGGATTTGGACAAACTTGAACTGATTTGGGGGAGAAAAGGTCCCAGCAAATTCCAACCCATTGCAATTAGTGACTTTGATCTTCAAATAAAACCAGTGGGAAAATTCGTTTAATTTTTGTTACTTGTGATTGGTTAAATCCAAAGTGAGGGGAATGGCTTATAATGGAGTTGGTCAAGCACTTTGGTGTATCAGAGAAATAGGCAACTACAGTAGAGTTAGAAAAACCTTAAATTTCAAATGTGGCAACTGGAGATAGAAGATTAATAAAGGGAAGGAAATAGATAGAGAAGAAAGAGAACGAGGGAAAAAGAAAGTGAGAGAGAATTTGAAATTCAGAAGTTGGGAATTAGACAAGAAAGTTAAGTTAACAGGATGGAGATGAAGGGAGAACATAGTAATGTATACAACTAGGTTACTAACTTGCCATATTTCGGTGAGAAAAATGTCAAAAACTTTTTTATTTCATTTGGAAAAATGACTCGTCAGATGATGTGTCCAGTGAACTTGTGGGTGATGCTAGTTCAGACTAAGCTGGTGGGCACAGCTGGTGAGGTATGTGCAGCGCTGTCAGATGAGGGGTCAAGAGATTATCAAGATGTCAAATTGGCTATTTTTATTGGTGATGAATTGGTACTAGAAGCATATAGACAGAAATTCAGAAAAATAGAGACGGAAACAGATCAGTCTTATATTGAGTTTGAAAGAAGTAACCACAGTCATTTTGATAGGTGGGTGCTGGCCTTAAAAATGGATAAGACCTGTGAGGCTTGAAGGGAGATTAATCTGCTGGAGAAGTTAAAAGACTCACTTCCAGAGATAGTAAGAATTCATGTGAATGAATAGCAAGTTCAAGAAGTGAGAAGCACGGCAGAAAGGGCAGGAAAATATGTACTGGGACATGAGATGATATTTAGCTGCTGGCAAGATTTTCATCCTGTGAGGGATAGAAATTGGGAGTAGGGACGATCACACATTACAAAGCGAACAGTAGCTCACAATAGTTTACCACAGGTGAAGAAAGAAGCCCAAGGGGGTGAAAGGTGGTGAAAGGCCTCAGGTGCTCTCAGTATAAGGTAGTGGAAAACATAAAATGACAGTGTCTATGGTTTAAGAAGGGCACTGGGAAAAGGTGGTTTCACTGCAGTAAGCTGGGACACACCGTGCTTGGCGTTGAATGAAGGCACGCTGGGGAAAGATGTGGTAGAAGAGGCTAAGCCCAGTGGAGTTAGTGAAACTGGTAAAGGAGACCCCAAGTAGAGCGGAGGAGAAGCAGGAGAGTGAACAGCCTAGGCCAGGGCTGAGTGTGGAGGCAGTGCCTGATCTCTGAGAGAATTCGTCTCTGTGGATAAAGTTTACTCAGAAAGAACAGGCGGAGAAGGATAAGAAGTTATAATTTTGTGAGATATGGGATCTGCTCAGTCTCTAATAGTTGAGAAGTGAGGCTCCGGAAAAGCACAACAGATCAGGCAACATCCAGACAGCAGGACAATCGAATATCGGGCAGAAACCCATTGTCAGGAATGTGGTGGGTGGACAATGAGGCTGAAATATAAATATGAGGGGAGTAGCTATGCTGGTGGGAGGGTCACTGGGAAGACAATAAGAAGATGGAGGTGGAAGTTATCGTGATATGTCGGAGGGTAGGATGGAGTCGATAGGTTGGAAGGAAGATGGACAGTTAGGGCAGTTCAAGAGAGCAGTGCTAGGTTGAACGGTTGGATCTGGGAGAGTTTGGAGGAGGGGAGATTTGGAATTTGGTGAAGTCAACGTTGATGCTATACAGTTTGAGGGTTCCAGCTGTCCGACCACCGATAGGAGTCCTATCACCCTCCTCTCCGACCTATCACCATCACACCCCACTTGCATCTACCTATCGCCTTCCAAGCTCCCTTCCACCCCAGCTCCATTCCCACCCTCCCATTTATTTCTCAACCTCCTTCCCCCTCCCTTACTTCCCACTTTCCTGATGAAGGATTTATAACTGAAACGTTAAGTCTCCTGCCCCTCGGATGCTGCCGACGTGCTGTGCTTTTCCAGCCCCACACTTTACAACTCTCATCTCCAGCATCTGCAGTCCTCAATTTCTCTCGGCCGCTAATAGTAAGAAATAAATGTATTTTCACTCTTTATGGCATGTTAATCAAGAGTGTGAGAATTTCTCGAAAGGGGACAGAAATTAAGTATTCCCTTGTGTAACATCAGGATGGAATGCCAAATCAAGATTAGGGAAGTAACAGTTACAGTGAGTAACAGAGTGTCAGTTCCAGGAATACAGTTTGTTCTTGGGAACGATTTAGCAGGATGCGAGGTGGGAGACGCACCCCTTGTGGTGGAGAATCCAACAGAAGTCCAAGGAATTGGGGAATTAAAAGAAAAATACCGAGGAATCTTTCCAGACTGTGTAGTAACAAGATCCCACTGTCATAAGTTACAGCAGGAAGGAAAAGTGAAAGAAAAAGACCAATGAATTGATGCTCAGTGAACTGACCCCCTGTTTGATGTAACGGTGCAGGAAAAACCTGAACAGGCAGAGGATCAGGCAGAGGGGTTTAGTCCTGAAAGGCTAATGGACGTACATCAGATATATACACACACACTCACACACACATACACATGCGCACACACAGAAAAGGAATCAAAATATATTGTTGAACATTATTAACTTAAAGATAGAATCCTAAAATTAAAATGGAGACCCCGATAGGTTACTGCAGAACGGAAATGGGCTGAAGTGCACCACATTGTGTTACCTGTAGCACACAATGTTATGGCTAGCACATAAACTAATTGCAGGCGGCCACTTAGGTGTACAGAAGACTCAGGCTAAGGTACAGAAGCATTTCTAGTGGCATGGAATGCACAAAGACGTGTTTTTTTTTGTACATAACATACATCCCAAATGGTAGGTAAGTAACAGGCAGTAATAAAACCAGCACCTTTCTTGCCAATTCCTGCATTCCAAGAACATTTCACGTGGGTTATGATTAATTGTGTACCTCCCCTTCCTAAAATGGAAGTGGAAAACTATAATTGCTGACCATAATGAATATGTCCACTAGATTTCCAGAGGCAATTCCATTATGGAATTTTAAGATAAAACGGGAGGTGGAGGGGTTGGTAGTTTTCTTTACTCGCTGTGGGCTAGGCAGTAAGATTGAGTCAGACCAGGGGTCTCATTTTACCACTCAGCTGTTTAAGGAAGTCATGCATAGCTTCGGCATGCAGCAGTTTAAATCAAGTGGGTCGGAAAGTTAGCATCAGACGCTGAAGACCATGTTCACAGCGTACTGTTATGATTACCCGAATGATTGCAATAAAGGTGTCCCATTATATTGTTTGTCATTAGAGATGCCTCAAATAAATCTACTCACTTTACTTCTTTTGAGTTAATATTAGTACATGAAGTGAGAGGTCTTTTGAAATTAATTAAATATAAATTGACAGGACCGAATTCGGAAATCTCACACTTGGATTCTGTGTGTGAGGTGAAGGAGATAGTAGATGGAGTAGGTGAGTTTGCTAAATCGTATCTAAAGAGCACATCATAGAGTGAAGCAGGTGGTAGATAAAAACTCTGAAACTTTGAGGATATCCCGTGGGGATGACGTATTAGTATCGCCACCAGTGGTAGGTCATCCCTGCAAAGCCCGGTTTAGTGGCCCCTTTCAAATTAAAAAAAATGTGGAGTCAGTTAAACTATGTGGAAAGACACTGGAGATGACAAAAAAAATTATCGAGTATTTTATATGGATGAATAATGCTCCAGCCACATTTAAGACTCAGGAACAGGGCTGTGGCCAGATGAACAAATTGTGCAGTTTATCTGTATGATGTGGTGATCTTCAGCAAGTGATTAGAAGCTCACATGTTACAGTTGGCAGAGCATGTTGAACAAGAAGCAAACTTGGTAATAAACTTAAAGAAAACAGAATTCGCAAAGGCAGAGGTGACGTTCTTGGGACATTACATTGGACATGGAAGGTTGATCCTATGGAACACAAAGACGAAGGGCTTTGAGGAATTTCCACAACCATCCTCGAAGAAAGAGGTGCTTCGATTTTTGGAACTGAGTGGATTCTATCAGAAGTTTGTTCCAAACTTCAGCAGCGTATGGGCACCACTGATGGATTTATTAAAGGAGAACACAGAATTGTGGTGGACAGAACAATGCCAGGAGGCGTTTGAGAATTTTAAAGCAGGATTAATCACCGCACCCGTTTTAGCTACACCAAATATTCTGAAATCCTTTGAACATTGTGTTTGATGCTCGGGATATCGGGGTCGGAGATGTATTGATACAGAAAGATGATGATGGAATTGAATGGCTAATTGGCTACTTGTCGAAAAAACTCAATGTCTACCAGAAAAAAAATACAAAATCTCCATTATTGAACAAGAATGATTAAGATTCGAA
This sequence comes from Chiloscyllium punctatum, assembly GCF_047496795.1. Taxonomy (NCBI): domain Eukaryota; kingdom Metazoa; phylum Chordata; class Chondrichthyes; order Orectolobiformes; family Hemiscylliidae; genus Chiloscyllium; species Chiloscyllium punctatum. The sequence continues at coordinate 82,450,485 of NC_092750.1, forward strand.
CTGGCGTGACAATATGTTAATGTATATATGACAAACAAATTGTCGGAGAATGTTGTCGACAATGACAAATCTCTCGCATTTTTTTGGAATAGTTAAAAGCAGAATATGAGAGTATTTCATTGGAGAATTACCTTACCGACTTTAAACATACAAAATGTACATGCTGCGGCTCCTACAATGTGGTAGCAGATGTGTTATCGCGGATTTAAAGGAAAAAGTGTAACTAAGATTTACCTTATTCCAGTGTTATAATGGTGTGCAAAATTAATATAAATGATATAACTGAGATTAATACTTTGCATTTCATAAAATTGGGATTAAGAATTAGAGAAGAAATGTAGTCATCTTTTCATTCTGCTGGTTCACTTTATTTTCAAAGGCGGGGAGATGTTATGAAGCCAAAATCATGTAGGGTACCTTAAAACACAACGGGTTTTGCTGAATAGAAATTAAAGCCACAGATGCCAGCTAAAGGTCAAACTGTTCCACATGTTACCATTAGCAGAGAAATGGATACCTGAGTTTTGGTTGCTGTTTTGACAGCCATTCAAATGCAACCAAAGAGTTTAAATAACGCTCAGGAAACCAGAAGCCAATGGAATTTGAATATTATTGCTTGGACACCTGGCAATCAAACAAATTATGAGAATTACTATATCATGGAGAGTATACATACCAAGCATTTTGAACACTGGTGGGAGAGCTACTGCCATCCAACAGCAGAGCAGGAGCTAACTGGCCATCTCAAACACACTCTATCAAAGACACATGTTCATGTAAACCTACTTGCAATAAAGAAAATGACCCGGGGAGATCAGCAGCTGCAAGAGTGAGCACAGCTGGGAAGATAGAGATGGAGTGCTCTTGAGAATGTAATGTTTAATATGTGGGTTGTTGGAACAGCATATTTTGACAGAGTTGGATTCAGATAGTAAGTAGCTAAGAAAAGAGGGGCTTGTATTTGTCAATAGTTGTTGTTTAGTGTTCACTATTAAAGTTAAGAAACAAACTTGTTAATTTTTGTTGAAATAGTGGTTTATAGGAGATCGGTGTCACTCATATTTTAACAGATTACGAGGTGAGGCGAGCTTTTCTGGGTGTTTGGTTTTAATTAACAGAGGGGTTCATCTTCACCTTGTAAATGTCCATCCACTGTAGCCCCATTTCCCTGCAGTTGACCCATATCCTTCCAGTCCTTTCCTATCGACATATTTATCCAAATGCATTGAAATGTTGTTAATGTACACCCACCCCCCGCTCCACCACCAACCACATCTGCTGGCAGCTCATCCATGTACCAGCCCTCTGTGTAAAGAAGTGGCCATTCAGGTTCCCTTTTACTCCTTCCCCTCTAACCTTAAACTGATCCCCTCTAATCCTCGATTTTCTATACCTTGGAAAAAGACTGAGAGCATTAACCCTATCTATACACCTCGTGATTTTATACAGCTCTATAAGGACTCCCTCAGTCTCCTACACTCTAAAGAAAAGGTCCTAGCTTGTCCAACCTCTCCCTATAACTCAGACCATTGGGTCCTGGCAACGTCATTGTAAATTTCTTCTGCACTCTTTCTAATTTCATAATATCCTCCCAATAACAATTTTACAAAAACTGAATACAATACTCCAAGTGCGGCCTTACCGAAGTCCTGTGTAACTGCAAGAAAACTTCCCAACTTCTTTCCTCAATGTTCTGCCTGATGAAGGCCAATGTGCCAAAAGCCTTCTTCACTGCCCTATCAACCTGTGACTCTACTCTTAGAGAACCGTGCCCGTGAAAACCAAGGTCTCTCTGCCCACTGCACCTCTTAAGACCCTCCCATTCACCGTGAAACTCCTACCTAGGCTTGAGTTTCCAAAATGCAAGACCTCACACATCTATATTAAATTCCATTTCTCGGCCCACTTCCCCACCTGATTAAGGTCCCGCTGCAATTTCTGATAAACTTCCTCACTGATCACGCTACCACTTATTTTAGTGTCATCTGCAAACTTAATAATCATGCCCTGTACATTCTCAACCAAATCATAGATAACAAACAGCAATGGACACAGCCTTCAGTCTGACCGTCATCTTTCCACTCAACCCTCTGCTTCCGAGCATCAACCCAACTGTGTATCCGATTGAACAGTTCCCCCAGCATTCCACGTGATGGAACCTTCCAGAGCAGCCTGTATGTGGAACCTTATCAAAGGCCTTACTGAAATCCACAGAGACTAAATTTACAGCTCTGTTCTCGTAAACCTTCTTGGTCACTTCATCAAAGAACTCTAACAAATTTGGGAAGCATGATCTCCCATTCACAAGTCTATGCTGACTGCTCCGAATTAAACCCTGTGTAAGTAATGGGTGCAGTCAATGGTATGCCGTCCTTCATTGTAAAATGATTCGAGTACATAAGTAAAGCCATCTTCCTGCTGTTGTAGAGCCTTGCTGAGAGAGCTTTTGAAACACTCACTACAGATTTGATCTCCTTTGTAAGGAATGATATCCTTCCCACAGACACAGATGGCGGTATCATGAGGGTAGAGTGAAGAACCTGAGAGTTTAATCTGCAGAGCTGTGAAATACGAAGAAATGTTGATGCTGAAACACGAGGTGTAGCAGGTATCTTTCCAAAAGACACATTGATAGGGTGAGAAATTCCATACTTTAACCAGGATTGATTGGTTTAATTTATTGTCACGTGTACCTCAGTACAGCGAAACACGTTATTTATGAGCAGAGGTGGTAGATCAAAGTAAGCATGGCCAGACAGAACATAGTGTGGAAATAGACTTGGACAGAGTAAGGCATACATTGCACAAGACAAGCACTCGACAAGATCAACATGAGCAAGATCAGCTTTATTTGAACACAGAGAGTCGATTCATCAGTCTAACGTGACTTTCATAATAGTTTATATGCCTAAATTAACTCTCCCCATGTTATTGTGCTGTTGGCGTGTGAACCCGAACTGAACGCCATGTTGTTCACAATCCCCAACAGCAGCCACAATACCTTCGATCTGAAACAGGTAGCTATTCCCACCAGCTTCCACCCTACATAGAGAATACCAGGCTGGCTTCTCGGAGACGGAAGGTGCCTTCTTGAGACTTCACACAAGACATATGCATTCCCTCCTCAACACTAGAAAACCACGTTAAAGTCCCACGTGTTTATCATGAGCAACGGAGCCACAAGGAACAACGTGGAGCAGTCTGTCTGTGCAGTTCCCAGATTTGTTATTATGTTAACTTGTCGAATAGAATAATGTTTTTCTAAATTCCTCTTTCTTTGCTTTCATTTTATCTTTCCTGTTTCAATAAATAGTGTTTAGCTTCACACCGAGTAGTTTGACCTGTCACATTGCATCTGGAACAGTCACTTTATATTCCCTATAAAATAAAAGAAAATTAGAGTTTAGGTTACTGCATTCAAATACTATCGAGGGGCTCTCGTGTGGTCCATCACACTAGACTCCTTCTCTTCCTGAGTAATAGGCTGGAGGCACTGAATAGGCTGTCCTTGTTCTTCTCCAATAGTGTCAATGGGCTGAATGGCTTCCTCATATTCCTGTGAAACCAGCGTGAGATGCTGAATGAACTCTTATTTTACTGTGGCAATGTGCAGAGACAGGCAGCGCTGGTAGATGAATGTTACGGACCATTTAACGGCACAAGTCTCAATGGAGTCTGGGTCTTGCTGCACATGGACACAGACTAGTCCAGGAGCTGCCGGGGGTACAAAATGTTCTAAACATAGTGGAATCTTCAGCGACCATCTCCACTTCTGATCTTATGGTGGGAAGGGTGGGGAGGGGAGACATTGATGAAGCAGCTGAAGATGTTTGTGAAGAGGAAGCTACCATAGAACATAGAACATAGAACATAGAACAATACAGCGCAGTACAGGCCCTTCGGCCCTCGATGTTGCGCCGATCAAAGCCCACCTAACCTACACTAACCCACTATCCTCCATATACCTATCCAATGCCCGCTTAAATACCCATAAAGAGGGAGAGTCCACTACTGCTACTGGCAGGGCATTCCATGATCCTACGACTCGCTGAGTGAAGAACCTACCCCTAACATCAGTCCTATATCTACCCCCCCCTTAATTTAAAGCTATGCCCCCTTGTAATAGCTGACTCCATACGTGGAAAAAGGTTCTCACTGTCAACCCTATCTAACCCCCTAATCATCTTGTACACCTCTATCAAATCACCCCTTAACCTTCTTTTCTCCAAAGAAAACAACCCCAAGTGCCTCAGCCTTTCCTCATAGGATCTTCCTACCATACCAGGCAACATCCTGGTAAACTTCCTCTGCACCCGTTCCAGTGCCTCCACATCCTTCCTATAGTATGGCGACCAAAACTGCACACAATATTCCAGATGCGGCCGCACCAGAGTCTTATACAACTGCAGCATGACCTCAGGACTCCGGAACTCTATTCCTCTACCAATAAAAGCCAGTACGCTATAAGCCTTCTTCACTGCACTATTTACCTGGGTGGCAACTTTCAGAGATCTGTGTACATGGACACCAAGATCCCTCTGCTCTTCCACACTACCAAGTAGTCTACCATTAGCCCAGTAATCCATCTTTTTATTACTCTTACCAAAGTGAATCACTTCACACTTAGCTACATTGAACTCCATTTGTCACCTTTCTGCCCAGCTCTGCAGCTTCTCTATATCCCGCTGTAACCTGCCATATCCTTCCTCACTGTCTACAACTCCTCCGACTTTCGTATCATCCGCAAACTTGCTCACCCAACCTTCTAACCCTTCCTCCAGGTCATTTATAAAAATGACAAACAGCAATGGTCCCAAAACAGATCCTTGCGGAACACCACTAGTGACAGCAATCCAAGATGAACCTTTGCCATCAACTACTACCCTCTGTCTTCTTCCAGAGAGCCAATTCCTAATCCAAACCTCCAACTCACCCTCAATGCCATATCTCTGTATTTTCTGCAGTAGCCTACCATGGGGGACCTTATCAAACGCCTTACTAAAATCCATATATACCACATCTACCGCTTTCCCCTCATCTACCTCCTTAGTCAACTTCTCAAAGAATTCAATAAGGTTTGTGAGGCACGACCTGCCCTTCACAAAACCATGCTGACTATCCTTGATCACATCATTCTTATCCAGATGTGCATAAATCCTATCCCTTACAATTCTCTCTAAGACTTTGCCCACAACAGAAGTGAGACTCACTGGCCTATAGTTACTAGGATTATCCCTACTCCCCTTCTTGAACAAGGGAACCACGTTTGCTAGCCTCCAGTCCTCTGGCACTACTCCTGTAGACAAAGAGGACACAAAAATCAAGGCCAATGGCTCTGCAATCTCCTCCCTTGCTTCCCAGAGAATCCTAGGATAAATGCAATCAGGCCCAGGGGACTTATCTATTTTCACCCTTGCCAGAATTTCCAACACCTCTTCTCTACATATCTCAAAGCCATCCATTCTACTTATTCGTGCCTCAGTATTCATATCGACAACAATGTCCTGTTCCTGAGTGAATACTGACGAAAAGTATTCATTCAGCGCCTCCCCAATCTCTTCAGCCTCCACATGCAACTTCCCATTACTATCCTTGATTGGACCTATTCCTTCCCTAGTCATTCTTTTATTCCTAACATACCTATAGAAAGCCTTAGGGTTTTCCCTAATCCTACCAACTAAGGACTTTTCATGTCCCCTCCTTGCTGCTCTTAGCTCTCTCTTCAGGTCCTTCCGGGCTACCTTATAACTCTCAATTGCCCCTATTGAACCTTCACGCCTCATCTTTACAAAGGCCGCCCTCTTCCATTTAACAAGGGATTCCAACTCCTTATTAAACCACGGCTCCCTCACACGACCCTTTCCTCCCTGCCTGATAGGTACGTACTTATCAAGGACACTCAATAGTTGCTCCTTGAACAAGTTCCACATATCAATTACGCTCTTGCCTTGGAATCGACTTTTCCAATCCACACATCCTAAGTCATGCCTCAACGCATCATAATTTCCCTGCCCCCAGCTATAACTCTTGCCCTGTAGTACACACTCATCCCTCTCCATCACTAGACTAAAAATCACCGAATTGTGGTCACTGTCCCCAAAGTGCTCACCTACCTCTAGTTCTAATACCTGGCCTGGTTCGTTACCCAGAACCAAATCCAGTATGGCCTCACCTCTTGTTGGCTTATCTACATATTGTGTCAGGAAACTCTCCTGCACACATTGCACAAGCACTGACCCATCTAACGAACTTGAGCTATAGCTTTCCCAATCAATATCAGGAAAGTTAAAGTCTCCCATAACAATCACCCTATTACTGTCACTCTTCTCCTGAATCATCTTCGCAATCCTTTCTTCAACGATTCTAGGACTATTCGGAGGCCTGTAAAAGACTCCTAACAGGGTGACCTCACCTCTCCTATTCCTAACCTCAACCCAAACTACCTCAGATGGCAAATCTTCATCCATCTTCCTTTCCACCGCTGTAATACTATCTTTGACAAGCAAAGCCACACACCCCCCCCTTTTACCCTGAGGACCTCGCACAGAGGTGACCCAGGACTGAGATGATGAACATCTTCCTTTGTGCCATGTTTGACTCCAAACACTGGAGAGTTTACTGTAATTCCCATTAAGTCCAGTTTTGTTAAGGTCCTTGATGTCAGCAGACGTCAACCACTGCCTTGATATCGGGGCCAGTCATTTGTACCTGAACCCTTGTCTCAACCTCTTATGTTCATATCAATAAACCATGATATAGGTGCAGCACGTGTTTTATTCAAACAGGTGAGATTCAATGTCAGGACTTCTCTTTTCAAGAGTGTTGGGGAGCAAAATGACTGAAAGCATTTGAAGAGGAGGTAGATGGATATTGATCTCTCAGAGAGTTGAGGGCAATGATGAATTGGGTATGAAAGAGGATTTGAGACAGAGAGCAGATCAGTCATGATCTTAATGAAGGGCCAAGCAGGTTTGGGGAGTGAATGACCTGTTCCTGTGTCTGATGTTCTCACATTCTGTTCTTGGAAAGTTAGTGGGTGTTAATTTCATGAATGTCTGTTATGATTTTGTGAGCCATCTCTGGCTGAATGGTCTCCTCTGTTTCTGTGCAACAGATTATGGGAGAAAATGGCCTCCAACCTCTCCTATCTAGCAGGTATGCTGGGCTGGATGTAATACAGAAACATGGGACTGAGGAGCAGGAGTGGGACATTAGATACTTCACCAGACACTAAGATTGTGGACTCAGCCCCACTTTCCTGTCTGTATACTATTATCCGTGACTCACTTCCCTGTCAAATATTTAACTAAACAGCTTTCAATCCATGTGAACATAGAGGCACGATAAACTTCCAGTGAAGAAAATTCACACTTGAAATCTCCTTTCAGAATATTTCGCCATCCCTCTTATAGAATCTGACAGTCATGCAGAATGGAAACAGACCCATTCGTCCAATCTGTTCACTCCGATCAGATATCAAATCTGACCTTGTCCCATTTGCCAGCATTTGGCCAATATCCCTCCTCTTTCAGATACATTTTAAATGTGCGATTGTAACCGCCTTCATCACTTCCTCTGACAGCACTTTCTGTACACACACCACTCTCTGTGTGAAACATTTACCTTCAGGTCCATTTAAATTATTCGCACTCTTATTTTCAAACTATGCCCTCTTGTTCTGGACTCCCCTATCTTGGGTAGCAGAACATGGCTGTTCAGAATATCCATGCCTCTGATGGTTTTATAAACACCTATAATGTCACCCTTCAGCCTCTGACACTCCAGGGGGAAACACCTCAACCTAATCAACCTTTCCCTGAAGCTCAAACCGAGTTGCATGCAGTATTCTTAAAGTGGCCTCACCAACTTCCTGTACAGATGCAACATGCCACCACAACTCCTATACTCAATTCTCTGACTGATCAAGACAAATGTACCAAATGTGCTCTGCACCACTCTGTCTACCTGCAACTCCACTTTCAAGGAATTATGCACCTACAGCCCTATGTCCCTTCGATCCACAACACGCCCCAGGACCTTACCATTAAGTGTATAATTTCTGCCCTGATTTGCCTTCCCAAAATGCAAAACTTCGTATTTATCTAAATTTAACTATATCTGTCACTCCTTGTCCCTTTGTCCCATCTAATTGTAGTCTCGTTGTACTTGAGACAATCTACTACACCACCTTTATGACGTAATCTGTAACCTTACTAACTATGGCCCCAATATTCATATCTAAATTCCTTACATAAATGATGAAATGCAGTGAAGTCAGTACTGATTCTTACAGCAAACTGCTGCTCACAAACCTCCAGTCTGTAAAATATCCCTCATCCTTCAAGCCAGTTGTGACGAGCTTCCTCTGTATCTCGTGTGACCGAACCTTACTCATCTGCCTACCAATCGGGAATGTTGTGAACACCTTACTGAGGTCCATGTCGATAATTTCTACCAAACTGCCTTCATCAATCTACTTTGTCACCTCTTCATAAAACTCAATCAAATTAATGAGACATGATTTCCCATGCAGAAAGCCACGTTGACTACCCCAATCAGCCCTTGCCTTCCCAAATGTATGAGCTGAAAAATGTGTTGCTGGAGAAGCACAGCAGGTCAGGCAGCATCCAAGGAGCAGGAGAATCGACGTTTCGGGCATAAGCATGTATGTAAATTCTTTCCCTTAGAATCCCCCCCAACAACTTACCCACCACTGATGTCTGGCTCACCGGTCTGTAGTTCCCGACTTTTCGGGTCACTGTTTCCTTTTCCATTCCCACTGCTCCACTGATCACAACACATGTCAAATGTAACCAGGTTTGTGATATGGCTGAGGGTGGTGGGCGTTTGTAACGCGTTGCTAGCAGAGGTGGTAGAGGCAGGCACGGCAGATTCATTTAAGATGCGTCTGTCCAGATGCATGAGTCGATGGGGAGCAGAGGGATACAGATGCTTAGGAATTGACCGACAGATTTAGACAGTACATTTGGATCGGTTCAGGCTTATAGGGCGAAGGGCCTGTTCCTGGGCTGTAAATTTTCTTTGGTCTTTGGTCTTTAAATGAACACCTTGCTGAAGTCCATATGGACAATGTCTACCAAACTGTCTTCATCAATCTTCTTTGTCACCTCTTCAAAAAACTCAACCAAATTAATGAGATGTGATTTCCCATGCAGAAAGCCACGTTGTCTACTCTGATCAGCCGTTGCCTTCCCAAATGTATGTAAATCGTGTCCCTCAGAATCCCCTCCAACAACTTACCCACCACTGACATCAGGCTCACCGGTCTACAGTTCCCCGGTTTTTTTTGGGGTCACTGTTTCCTTTTCGAGTCCCACTCTTCCACTGCTCACAACAAATGTTAAATGTGACCAGGTTGGTGATATGGCAGATGATATCAGTCTGAGACTGGGTCAGGGTCAGTTTTAGCAACAAGTCAGGCTAGTTTCTTTAATCTACTAAAAGAGCACGTTTATGATCTGGAGCAATGTTACTCAACCTATGATGGAAAGAAGAATGGCAAACTGTTTGGATATTGCAAATAAAGAATCGATATTTCCCTTTCTAAACACACACACACACACACACACACACACACACACACACACACACACACACACACACACACACACACACACACACACACACACACACACAAAATCTCTGCAATTTCAAGTTGAATGCGCTTTGTCCATATTTTATTGTAACTCATGACAAAAGGAAAAATTGAGAGATTTTTAAAAATGTTATTCTGCTTCTGAAGACATTCTAATCACACAAACTGCTAGCTATGGGACTTCATCCTGGAACCGTTGGATTTGGCTGAATTCCCTTTGCATTAGGCAGTGAAGAGATTCCAATGAATTCTGGCCAGGGATTAGTGGCTCAGTGCTTAGCACTGCTGCCTCACAGCACCAGGGACTTGCGTTCGATTCCAGACTCGGTGACTATTTGTGTAGAGGTTGCATATTCTCCCCTTCTAATGGCTGCTCTAGTTTCCTTCCACAGTCCAAAGCTGTGCTGGTTAGATGGATTGGTCATGATAATTTGTCCGAAGTGTTCAGGGGTTATTAGGTGCATCGGTCGGGGTAAATGTTAGGGAGCGAGCCTGAGAAGGTTGGTATGGATATTTTGTCCGAAGGGCCTGTTTGCACACTGTAGGGATTCTATAAAAATATGAATGGTAACGATGACAGTAGATTTTTTGTTTTAGCTCGCACCCATTGCTGTCATGAGGAACAATGAATCAGAGAGAGTGTAATCGGCCGTTCCTTCTCAGGCAGATTACATTTTCTCCCTCTCTGAGCTGAATCACACAGTAATGTCATCCTCTCCCAAACTGGACGATGTGAGGTCTCCTTGTACATTGTCCAAAGTATGTCTCCATCACATTCCCTGTTCCATGTCGGTGCATCATTGCTGTTGTCATACACAGTGCCATATCATTCGCAGAAAATGGTCTCGGTTGACTTGAAGATATGTTTATATGTCGCTGCTTCATGGAAAAATAAAATGTTTAATGTATTCAGAATATTGTGTTTAAAATGAAGTCATTTGCGACGAATGCAGAAATTGCTGGAATAGCTCGGCAGGTCTGTCAGCATCCAGATGCCTTTTACATGCTGTATTTGTACCAGCCTCCACCACATCCTCTGGCAGCTCATTCCACATGCGCACCACCCTCTGCGTGAAATGATGCTCGTGGGCTCGTCAAAACCTTTCCCCTCTCAATTTCAACCAATGCCCTCTAGTTTTGGACGCTCCAATCTGGGAAAAAAATCCTGAATACTCACCCTGTCCATGACCATTTTGATTTGATAAACCTTTACGGCTGCAAAATGTGACTCCAATCAACACGAATGGCTGTGCTTTAAATCATCCTGGGCCGAGATTCTGAAATGCAATACTGACACCTCTTCCTTCTCCATCAAGCCACAATTCTAAATCCATTTTAATCAGTTTGTTCAGGTGTGTTATGAAACACTTCTCTGGGATTTGCACCCAGACCTTTGTGCCCGGAGGTAGGGACATTAGCACCACACAGCAATACCCATAAAGCTGTAACATCATTCTCCTGTGTGTTTGCTAATCATCCTGTTCTGATATGCTGGGACATGCCTCTGCAACAGGCAGGACATGAATCCAGAACTTTTAGTCCAGAGCTTGGAACACCACCACGCACGTTCAGGAATCAAATCCAGACCCCTGGCTCAGAGCCAGGGACATTACCCACAACATTATCATATCCAGATTTTGGGTCATATTTTAAGTGTCAGCTTTCAGTTCGGTGTGAATTTATTACAATCAGGTTACCATTACTGAATTACACAAAACAGTTTGTATTGTTAAACAAATGCAAAATATTTGTCTAAACTGTAGGATGTTGAGTATACGGGATTAGTGGTGCTGGAAAAGCACAGCAGATCAGGCAGCACCCGAGGAGCAGTAAAATCGACGTTTCAGGCAAAAGCCCTCATGTTGAAGGGCTTTTGCCCGAAACGTTGATTTTACTGCCTCTCGGATGCTGCCTGAAATGCTGTGCTCTTCCAGCACCACGAATCCAGGGTCTTGTTACCAGCATCTGCAGTCATTGTTTTTACCTTGTTGAGTGTACGTGCTGTGCCATAGAAGTTAACTATGAACAGCTTTAATCGCTATTATCTATCGTCTGCAATATTAGGGAAAGAAATCCTACAGACACACTCTGCACAATGAAGGGTCTCGAATAGATTTTCATTACTGAACACCAGAGACGGAAAAATACCATAATTTCTGGCCTTCAAAAAAACGATCAGTATTACCCAACTCTCGCGTGTGACTGCCTTCTTCCTAAAACAATGAAATGATACCAGGCCGCTGATTACTGTCCAGCATCTCCTCCCCACTGACTGTGTCTGCAATCTGTCCCTCCTCCCCCTAACCACACAAGGCAAACCAAGCTCAGTGTCTTTGTGAAAATCAAGGTTGGAGTGTGCATGCCTCCTGGAGAGGGGGAGGGAATGTTAAAATTAAGCGGGGAAGGTGAGGTGGCAGTAATATCACACAGTGGGCTGAGGAGTGGCAGATGCAGTTTAGTTTGGATTAATGCGAGGTATTGGATTTGGTAAATCAAACAAGAGCAGGACCTATACAATTAAAAGCAGGGCCTTTGTCAGTGTTGTAAAACAACGATCTAGGCCGTCAGCTTCCCCATTGCGTGGTGGCGGGAGTGGGGGTGGGGTGGATAAAAACCCTATCAAGTATCATTGGCACTTTGGATTTTGTTTCGTTCTTTTTTATGTTTTTAGCATTGGAAAGTTTTGAGAGCTTGTTAGTTGCAGTAGTTTTAGTTTGTACAGATTTTAGGCTCGATGAGTCTTTTGTCATTAATGGTCAGCGATGTGTAATTCGATATGAAATTCTCTAAAGTTCAAATGTTGCTGCAGTGTGTTATGGATAATGATGTGCTTAAATGGTGTACCTGGAACATTAAGGGGTGCCATCTGCCACTCAAGAGGAAAAATATACTTTCTCGTCTTAAAAAAGAGAGAGTTGTCCTATTGCAGGAGAAGCACCTTGATGACAAGGAACATTTGACGTTACAGCAGGGCGGGTTTGATCGGGTTTATTTCTCATCTTTTAATACTAAGAGTGGGGGGGAACGTCATAATGGATAGGAAGAATCTTCCATTTAAATTACTAGATTGTATTAAACACCCATGGAAGGTCCATAATCGCAAAGTCTTGAACTAATGGAATAAATACAGTATTTTAAATGTTTATTGCCACCCGGTGCACCCTCTTAAAATCCTGGTCGATGCATTTTCCAAATTCAGTTATCTTGCATCATGGCACATGATTGTAGAAGGAGATTTCAACAGTCTTATGGCCCCACGATGGACAGAATGTCCAAAGATCCCCCAATACACTCGTTATAATGTAAGCAATTAATGGATTTGAGTGCAGAACTAGAGCTGGTGGATGTCTGGAGGCAGATTTACCTCACAAGTAGGAATTTATTTTCTTCTTTAACCGACAGAAATGTCACACGAGGGTTGATCTCTTACCCATTCCTGCAACAATCTTAGATTCGGTGGCATCCTGCACAATTGGAATATTACCCCAACATACCTGCCCCAGAAGTGGGATAAAAGTCACATAAGATTATGTTGTATGCAGATGGTCTTATGTTTTTGTCAAATCCCGCAATTTCGGCAGCTCACGTGATGCAACGCAATAATTCAATTGTCGCCTTTTCGGGCTTTAAGATTAATTTTACAACATTGGAGGCCATGTCTATGGGAGGATTTGGGGAAATAACTGAATGAGGGCAAATCCTGGTTTCGTTTTAAATGGTCACGGGGGTGGGGAGGGCGAGGTTCTCTATTTGAGTATATTCATTACATCCGTCTTTGATCATTTATTTAACGTGAACTATGTCCATTTGTTTGACATAATTAAACAAGGCCTTCAAAGATGGGATGCACTTCCAACATCCTGGCTCGGTCGGATAGCTCTTATTAAAGAATGTCCTTCCTCATTTACTATACCCCATGGGAATGCTTCCTTTGATATTTCCTCAGAGGTATTTAGGAGACATAATGGCTGGTTGAGCTCTTTTATTTGGCAGCATAAGCGACTCTTTATCAAGCTAACCAAATTGCAATTACCCCACAGATTGTGGGGAGTAGATCGCCCAGATAAAAAGCTATCAATTAAGCTCTTTTTTATCCTATGTTAGTACCTGGGCTGCTGAGGGCTCGACGTCAATCCTGTGAGATATTGAACCCTGTCAGATAAAGTGAACAATTATTAGTCTGTTCTTCTTAGCTAAATTGACAACATTTATGAAGTATTGTCATAACGCAATAATTATCATAAATGTTAAAGCGTGAATGACAATGCGTCAGATCAAGGGCAATACAGCCAAAATCATGTTTCTTATCCCTGTAATTAGTATACCAGGTTGTCATCCGGGGATAATGGATTCCAGGTTTAAACTGTAGGCAGCAAGGGGTGTACCTTGCTTGAGTGATTTAGAATTAGTAGAATCCCGACAGTGTGGATACCAGCCCTTGGGCCCAGCAAGTCAACTTCGACCTTCTGAAGAGTAACCCATCCAGACCCATTCCCCGACCATCGCATAGTTACCCTAACTAATGCCCAAACCTACACATCCCTGAACAGTATGGGTGATTTACCAATGACCAATTCATCTAACCTGCACATCTTTGTACTGTGGGAGGAAACCTACACAGACACGGCGAGAATGTTGACTCCACACAGCCAGTCAAACAAGGCCGGAACCAAAGCCAAGACCGTGGGACTGTGAGGTAGCAGCGCTAACCACCGAGCCACCTCGTGTTTTTTGATGGAGAAACAATGATGCCATTTGATCAATTAACTCATACGTATGGACTACCTAGTAGAGACTTCTTCTGTATTTTTTCCCAGATCAGAGATTTGATAAAAAAACACACTTTTTCCAAACTCTTACAGATGTAATAAAGGGATGAGGGTGCTTATTGCTTAGAATACACTCTCTGCCAGTACCCTTTATCATTAGTTGGAGAGCGTCCCCTCAGACGAGACCGTGCAGCTCTGTGATGTCTGCTAGAGAGTTGGGGGTTCAGAACACTTCGGAGACATGGGAGGATATTTGTAAAAATGCTCGAAGGATTTTCATCTGTAATAGGACCCATACCATGCAGTTGAAAATTCTTCGTAGGGTCTATCTGATCACAACTTGTCTCTCAAAATGCGAAGTGGGATTATCTTCCGCATGCCCTAAATGCAGAATGACTACAGGCACTCTTACTCATTGCTTGTGGTCCTGCTGCAGACTTCATCTATATTGGAGCACTGTGTCAGATGTGATAGAGTGGGTAATGGGGACTGAATTGGAGACGGACTTGGTTTCTGTTTTCCTGGGCCTGCCCAAGGTACTTTCCACAGATGAATATGGGAAAAAAAATTATATCCTTACAATCCGCACTTTCTGTGCTAGGAAAAATATTCTGTTGTGTTGGATGTCTGAACTCCCCCACCCCCGAGAGGAAGAACTGTGAACATAAAAATGTGTATCAGTTAATGCATCTGATAACCGAGAGCTGTCCTTTTGTTATGCTGAGCTGTATTATTTATTCATTATTTATTGTTTAGTTTTGTTTTTTTCTTCTGTCTGTGTAGTGTTTTAACTTGTTTTGTATGTACATGCAATTGGATGTAATTTTTTTTTCAGATATTTGAGTTGTGTTGTTATTGGTTTATTATAATATTTAAAATCTCTTTTTAATTTATTTTAAGTTAAAATGCTAACATTGATAGAATACAGTATCAAAAACTCTCATTAGAGAGCCCACTCATGGTGGTTTATCCTGAGGATCACCACATCTCGGGTGATGGGGTGAGGCTGAGAGAGTGTCCCCTTCATGGTAATCTCTGTCAGTGTGAGGAACCAAACCTGTGCTGTTGCCCTGCCTCGACATCACAAACCGGCCGTCCTGCCAACTGAGTGGGAGACTGTGTAACGGCTACAGACAGCAACAGTCACAGACATAGGGTAAGAGAAACATTCATAATAAGGGAAGTGGTACAGTTCAGATAACGGTCAAGATGACGGCTGAGGGTAAAAATGTTCTCTGCTCGAAATTGTATTCATAGCATGACGTGTTTAGAAGTTGTTTTTGGTGTAATATCATTAAGGTGAGTCAAGTGACTCTTATGTGTTACACACTGGGACTCTACCATTTTCCTGAAACTGGAAAATATTTGGAACATTTTCTGGAACATTCTATAATCGGCATTCTCCAGAGTATTCTATGACTGTGTCGGAGGTATTGCAAAGGAGAGAGAGAGAGAGAGAGAGAGAGAGAGAGAGAGAGAGAGAGAGAGAAGGTGTTGCATGCAGTAGTGAGAGTGGGAGTATCATGAGCCTTGTTCGGGGGTAGTTGCAATCACAGATATACAGTGATTGTGAGGGAGCAGACAGAATACGGTGACTCTTCTCCTGACAGAGCGGGGAAGATGCTTGTCCTGTATTTCTGGACATTTCTTCAGACCTTAAATACTGCACTGAATTTGGTAGTGAGCACAGACCATGCTCGATGGGTCTGTTGGTGTGGCACCCTCTGGGATGGGAATGTTCCCCTTCTGTACTCACCCATCCAATATGCCCACCGTGCTCTATCAACAAACCATGGTGTAATTGCCCCTTATCTACCAATCTGCCATTTCCCTGCCTTTGCTCTGTATCCATCTAATTCTTTCCTATCTGTGTATTTGTCCAATTGCCTTTTCAATGTTGTTAGTGTGCCCACTTCAACCACTTCAACTGGCAGCTCAGTCTAATTTGCCAGTTCACCTTGGATTCCATGCGATCTAACCTTCTAGAGCGGCCTACTATGTGGAACCTTATCAAAGGCCTTACTGAAATCAATATAGAATATGTCAACAACCCTGCTCTCATCAACCTTCCTGGTCACTTCCTCAAAAATCTCTTACAAAATTTGTAAGGCATGATCTGCCACGCACAAAGCCATGCTGACTGCTCCAAGTCAAACTCTGTCTTTCCACATGCATGCACATCCTATCTCTCAGAACCTTCTCAAGCGGTTTACCGAAAACAGGTGTGAAGCTAACTGGTCTATATTTCCTAGGCTTTTCTTTGCAGCCCTCCTTGAATAAGGGCACAACATTTGCTACCGCCCAGTCTTCCAGGACCTTGGTCCCTAAGCTTTTTCTCTCGCCTCTTGCAGTGCTCTTAGATATATCTGGTCAGGAACAAGAGATTTGTCTGACTTTGTGCATTCTAATATGTCCAACAGCAACTCTACTGTGATATGGACAGTACCAAGATATGACAACTAACGTCCCAAAGGTCACAGGTCTTCATGTCTTTCTTCATGATAAACACAGAGGGGAAATTGTGGACTTCACCCACCTCTTGAGGTTTTACACATGCATGCCGGTTTTGGATTTTAAAGCATCCTATTCTCTCTCTAGTTACTCTTTATTTTTACTATACAGAATTTGGATTCACTCTAATCTTCTCAGCCAAGACTACCTCATACCCCCTTATGGCCTTGCTGATATCCTTCTTCAGTAAACTCCTCTATCCCCTGTATATACCTCCAGGGATTCCCTTGGTTCCAGCTGCCTGAACATGAGCCACGCCTCCTTTTTTCTGGTCAAAGCATCAATATCTCTGGTAATCCAGGGTTCTCTCTTCCAGTCTCACATAACCTTCACCATCACAGGAAAATGGAAACCTTGAAATCGAGCTATCTCACTTTTAAAGCCCTCCCACTTGCCCGGGATCCTTTAACCTGGAATCAAACTACTCCAATCATCCCCTGCAATCCACTGTCTAATTCCAACAACATACGCCTTGCCCCAATTTAGAACTTGAATCTGTGGACCAATTTTGTCCCTCCCATAACGATTTTAAAATTAATACAACTCTGATCACTTTTCCCAAAATGCTCCCCCACTTTATCTCCTTCACCTATCCTGCCCTATTTCCCAACAGTAGGTCGAGTTTGTCCCTTCCCGAGTACGATACTCTATATATTGATTGTGGAAACTTCGCTGAGCACACTGAACAAATTACGTTCCATCTATCTTCTTAACCATCTGGAAGTCCCAGTCTATGTTAGGAAGATTAAAATCACCTATTATAACAACCCTATTGTTCCTGCAAGTCTCCCCAGTCCCCCTGCATATTTGTTCCTCTAATCCACTTTGTTCATTATAGTGCAACCACTATAGCATTACCATCCCCCTCTAAGTATTTTACACCATTCACGAAACCTCATTGGATATTATCTCAGGTATTTCAACTTTAAATGCTGGTGTGATACTCGCCTTAATCAGAACTATTGGTATTTAAACTGTTTCCATTTACATCTCTACATCGCAGTGATGTTCACATCCTTGGCACCCCTTGTCAAGGTACAGTGGAGTTATGAAGCTGTAAATGGATGGGAGCTTCACATCTTGTCACTTCCAACATTGGCTGCAAGTTTCCCCACACCGGGCACTGATCTAACACAGTGTTACCGAACAATGCAACAGTCTGGATTTATATATGAATGAACCAGTGCGGACTGCACAGCTCCTCACGCTGGACATTTAGCCCAGGATTATAGATCCAGCATTGGTGTGGGCTGCACAGAGTTCCATTCTGGACATTGCTGGGTTGTATCCTGCAGTACGCTCGCCATATCTACTCAGTGTTCCATCCTGAACATACAATGGACGGGCTGATTATGTGAGTTGGATTGCGAATGTGAGAGAACTAAACATCTGGCTATACCTTTATTTTGTGTTTTCATTCTTGTTATGGGACCTTTCAAATCCATACTCATCCGGTTAGACCCGAACATCTGGATGAGGCATGGTGACTTTTGTTGCAGCATCTGAGTCTGCAACATACCAACAAATGGAGCAGAGGCTGCAGAGAGGGAATCTCCATAAAGTGGAATGAGGGAATCACAATCAGATCAGCCGTGGTCTTAGTGAATGTTGGGGCAGGATTGTGTGGACCACGAATGCAACTTATTCATACAGGATCTGCGTAACAGGATCTTCGGGCCTCACGAGCCTCCAGATTTCCCTGTGTCCCAGTTTCAAGCAGTTGAGTGACTCGCTCCTGTTCCTGTGTCCCAGTCTAGAGCAGTTGAGTGACTCCCTCCTGATCTTGTGTCGCAGTCGCGAGCAGTTGAGTGACTGTCTCCTGTTCCTGTGTCCCAGTCTTCAGCAGCTGAGTGACTCCCTCCTGATCCTGTGTCCCAGTCACGAGCAGTTGAGTGACTGTCTCCTGTTCTTGTGTCCCAGTCTTCAGCAGCTGAGTAACTCTCTCCTGTTCCTGTGTCCCAGTCACGAGCAGTTGAGTGACTGCCTCCTAATCGAAGTTTTGTGAAAATAGATGTCCTCCTCCTGCTTCAGAGTAACAGGCTCCAATAGCTCTGTGCTCAACTGCTTCTCCTGTGGAATGGAGGTGAGGGACTGAATGGCCTCTTCACATTCCTTACAGCTTCTCTTGACTAAAAGCCTTTCTCCTGTTTCTGTAAAACACCATCAAAATCTGAATGATTTATTTTTGTGTTTTACTGTCAGTAATTGACCAAACCAGCTGACTGACAGAATTCAGAAGCTGAATAGCCTCCTCCTGTTCCCGTGTTAAACACTCAAGAGTCAATAGACTCTCAGAGATGTATAACATGGAAAAAGATCCTTCGGTCTTGTCATCTATACCAACCAAATATCCTAAATTAATCTCGTCTCCCTTGCCAGCACTTGGCCCATCTCTCTCTAAACACTTTCCATGCATGTATCCATCCAAATGCCTTTTAGAAGGTGTAACTGTACCTGCCTCCACCACCTCTTTTGGCTGTTCAATCCATACACACAGCAGTCTCTGTGTGAAAATGCTGTCCTTCACGTCCCTTTTTAAATCTTCCTCCTCTCACCTTAAGCCTTTATATTCTATATTTGGAATTGTCTTTCCTGGGAACATACATTGACTTTTTACTTCTTCTATGTCCCTCCTGATTTTATAAACTTCTTTAAGGTCCACCCTCAGCCTCAACACTTGAAAATAGTCCCAGCCTATTCAAACCCTCCCTGTAACGCCAACCCTCCAACACCTGCAACATTCTTTTAAATCTCTTTTGCAACCTTTCAAGTTTGACAACATCTTTCCGACAGCAGGTTGACCAGAATTGAAGGCAATATTACCAAAGTGGCCAAACCAATGACCTGTACAGATGCAACATGTCATGCAAACGCATAGACTCAAAGCACGCACCAATAAAGGGAAGAACACTGAGTGCCTTCTTCACTGCGCTGCCGACCTGTGACGGCAATTTCAAGGAATGGAGAACCTGCACCACAAGGTGCCTCACAGGGCAGCGATCGGGGTTTAATTCCATCCTTGAATGACTGACTGTGTGGAGTTTGCACATCCTCCCCTCGTCTGTGTGAGTTTCCTTCGGATGTTATGTTTCCCTCTGACAGTATAACGATATACAGATAAGGGTAGGTTGGCCATCCTAAATCGTGCATAGTACCCTTGGAATTGAGGGCAAGGTGCATTAGCCATGGGAAATGCAGGCTGAGAGGGATAGGGGAGGGGTTTGTCCAGTTGGATACTGTTTAGAGGGACGGTGTGGCCTCGATGGGCTGAAAATCCTGTTTCCTAACTGTAGGGATTCTATAATTTCTATGGAGTTCTCCTTGATTGGCAGCTTTCGACAGTATCCGACCTAAATGCCTTGCCCTGATTTTTCTTGCCAAAATGCAACACCTCACATTTATCTAAAATAAACTCCATCTGCCACTCCTCAGCTCCCTGAACTAAGTTTCCATTATAGTCTGAGAAATCATTATTCACTGTCGTCCACACCACCAAATATGGAATTATCTACAAACTTACGAACCAAACTTCATATACTCAAGTGCAAATGATTTGTATCAGTGACAAAAGGCAGTGGACCCACTATTGATCTTTGCGAGCAGCGCCACTGGTCACAGGTCTCCAAGTTTAATGAACAAATGCCAACTGTCACACCCTGTCTCCTATATTCAAGTAAAGTTTGGATCTAAATGGTGAGCTCTCCGTGGATCCCTGGCAGTCTAACCTTGCTAACCAGTCTACCATGCAGAACATTTTGGTTTTCTTACTGAATTCCACAAAGACAACATCCACTGTCCTGCCTTAATCAATCATCATCTTCACTTCCTCAAAAGGTTCCACCGTGTCAGTGAGATATGACCTCCAATGTACAAAGCCCTCTTCTGTCCTTGTCTTTCCAAATGCATATACATCGTTTCCCTCAAAAATCCCCTGCAACAATTTAGTCACCATTGACGTCAGGCTCACCAATCTATAGTTACCTGGGCTTTCCTTAATTTCTGAAATAATAACACTCTGTTAGCAACCCTCCAGTCTTTTGCCACCTCACCTGTGGAACTCAATGTAACAGATATATCAGCAAAAGGCTGAGCAATTTATTACCTAGCTTCCCACAATATTCTGGGATACAACTGATCAGGTCCCAGGGATTAATTCACCTTTATATGTCATAAAATGTCCAACATCTCCTTGTAATATAGATACTTTTCAAGAAACCACTATGTATTTCTTCATTCTCTCGCTCTTGTAACCTCTTCTACATTAAATTCGAGGAAAAATACTTGTTTAGTATCCCTTCCATCTCTTATGGTTCCACACATACGTAGCCTTACTGATCTTTAATGTGCCCTATTCTCTCCCGAGTTAATATTTTGTAATTAAAAATGTGTAGAGTTGCTTCAATGCCTCGTTAACCCGATTTCTAAAGCCATCTCATGTCCACATTTTTCTGGCCCAATTTCCCCATTGACTATACACTTATTGCCCTTATACACCTCTCGGGATTCACTTAATCTCAGCTCTGTTTACCTGACATATGCCTCCTTCCTTATCTTGACCAGAGCATCAATATATCTAGCCATCCTGCACCCACCAGCCTTGCCCCTCTCACTAATGGGAACACGTTGGCTCTGGATTCTCTGAAACCACGTTTTGATGGTCTCGCATTTTCCAACCATCCCTTTACCTGTGAATAGGGTATTCCAATCAGCCTTTCACAGGTCTCGCCTAACACTTTCAAAATTGGCCTTGTTCAAAGTTCGAACTTTAATGTTGACATCAGGTCTTTCCTATTCCACAACTAGTTTAAAACTAATATTTATGTGTAACAGACTTGAATGTTAAATAAACATTTCCTCCCCTCTTTAATAGACTGGAAAGGCTGAATGACCTCCTCTTGACCCTCTGAAATCGACTCAAGAGGCTTCATGGCCTCCTCCTGTCCCTGTGTAACAGATCCGAGACATTAAATGAGACAACAACCCGTGGATTATGATCAGCTGGTAAACTGGATCTAATGGAGGTCCATCCTTTCTCAGTTACAGAAACACAAACAACACAATGTACTCCAGGTGCCCTCTCAGTAACACTTCATACAGCTGCAGCGAAACAACTCTTTGTTTTGAATGATTCTTTCGGCAAAATGTGCCAATATTCCAGCTTTCCACCTTTTTAAGTAGCAACAGGCTAATATGGACTGAATGGCCTTCTCTTATCCCTCTGTAAGCGTCCCATAGGGACAGAATTGCTTTGGCCGGTTCCTGAGCAGCAGTCTCAATGCTCTGTCTCAAGGTTATGAAAGGATTTGATAACAGGGCATCAAAACCAGGAGTGGCCGCACACTGGTCAATAACTACTGTACTTTGGTAACTTTCCATCCCATCCTTGGCCAACATCTGCAGCTGAGGCAGTCAAGTCACAACTGTGGGAGATCCCTTTGAATATGAGCTGATTCTTGACACCATGCCCTGAACATTTCTAACTTGAAATACTCAAGTATCGAGAAACCTGACCACCCGAAGTTTTTTTATGTTGCCGATCTGTTATCTTATAACTGCTTCCTTTCATAAACAGAGTGGAACATATATAGACCCCTGCAGTGTCCTGTTAATCCTCTCATTTCCAAGTTAATAAAAAGATTTAAAAGATTTAAAGATTTATGATCCATTCCTCAGCAACCCTCATCCATTTCATTCAAAACTATTAAATGAAAAGTGATGTGTTGAACAGGTTAACTGTGCCTATTTGTTCAGTAAGTGTGATTAATGCCAATCTCCATGGATTCTAATTATCCCAGTGGAGGGTTTCCATCTTTTAATGATAAATGGACTCTATTCAATGTGTTATTCCATAACATGAGCGGGAGCATCACCGACAGCACTGACAGGGATCAGCAGATCCAGAGAGAGGGGGAGGAGAGATCAGAATCTGAGAACATTAGACTGGAATGTGCCAACAATGGATCAGAATCTGAGAACATTAGACAGGAATATTCCAAAAATATACAGGAGCTTATCCGATTATGTTTGGTATCTTTCTGCATTTGATTGGTGGTCATCATCATCGCAGATCCATTACGCTCTTCTCATTATTCAATATTTTTAATATCCCTTCCTGGCTATCATTGGTGTTCCTGGTAAGTGTCACTGTCCAGATTTTGTTTTCTCTAAACCAGTTATGACTGTATTGTTGTTATTTCATGTAGTCTACACATCTTGTCACTATTATTGTTCCTGTTGAATCTCTCAATCCAGATATTCATTCTACAGACCACTACTAACTATATTAATGAACGTGTTCAATTACTGCCTCCCTCTCTGCTCTGGCAGTGTTACTCACGGGTCTCTATTTTGATCTATTCAGTTTCAGGGGAGAACTACAATGCATTGTATCATTGTCTTTGCTGTTAAGAGCATAGAGGTCACCGTCTACTGTTCTGGTTACAAACTCCACTTACTTCCACTGTTTCCATCCCATCCTTGGCCAATATCTGCAGCTGAAGCAGACAAGTCACAAATGTGGGAGATCCCTTTGACTATGAGTTGTTTCTTGACACCATACCCTGAACATTTCGAACTTGAAATACTCACCACTCCAGAATATATCTCACTGGCTAATTCCATCTGCTGTTTGAACCTTGAGCTATGAAGTCAATAATCTTAATGAAGCCAATAATCTGCTGCTGATGCTCCCGGCTTCAAACCTGCCGAAGAAAATCTGATTCGACCTCACTCCAAACCCCCATCCATCTGTAATTTATGTGCACGCCGATGTATATTGCTGTTGTGTCTGACAATGCCTTTATTTTAACATTCTCAAACACTTTATATCATCTGTCCATGAAACTTCCCTCGTTCTCTCTGTTGATTAATAAAAAGCCTGCCAGTTGTTCGTATTTAAAATAGTTTCCTCCATGTGTGTTGCTTCTCAAATAATGAGTTTCGCATTCAACCGCACGCGCGCACACACACACACACACACACACACACACACACACACACACACACACACACACACACACACACACACACACACACACACACACACACACACACACCAAACCTTCCCATTGCTGGCAATAATCTGATGCAAGGATAGTTAGCATATGATAGTAAAGTTTGCAATTCTCCCATGCTGGGCAGATAGTGTAGTTTACTGAGAAACACACTAGCATGGTCTGCACAGCTCTCCATGCTGGGCTGTCATCTTGCCTCAGTTTATGTTTGTTTGTGGTGTTCGGTGAAGCAGATTCAGAATTTGATGTAACAAACCATTTCAGCTGATCTGACAATGCCTTTATTCAATGTTCTCATTCTTGTAATTTTACTCAGGAATATCTCACTTCCTCAGTTAGTCCCACTGCCCTGCCTTTTTCCACATATTTCCACAACATCTTTTCCGTTAATTAACTGTCTGTTTCTGTCTTTAATGTGAATCTCTCTGTCCCTCTGTATCTTTCCCTGGCCTTGGGTTTTGTCTCCCTAGTGTATCGAGTGCTAGCATTGTGTAGCTCAGAAATACTGAAATGGTGTTTTTTCAAGCTGTTGTTCACTTCCTGGTATGTCCCATGTGATGGTCCATGGATAGGCGTGTTTCAGAAGTTATAAGACACATCCTTGTAACTTGGTCTGTACCTGTGGCTGTCCCTCTCAGGTGACCTTGCGATAAGTAAGACGAGAGAAGCCCACTGAGTGAAGGACCAGGCATCTGAATTGCCTGACAATGCCGTTACTTTTTACATAAAAAGTTTGTTTCTCTTTTTTTTAGTAAGAGGTCTTAAAGGCCAAACTGCCGACTGAAAACAGCTGAAGTAAATAACTTACGGGATTTTTAGGGTTTTTAATAAATAGTAGTAACAATGGCCAGCTCGCACAGACCAGGCTTTCTCGTTTGTTTTTTCTTGCAGCTGCAACAATCACCGGGTGATTGGGGTCCCAGAGGGGTTGGAAGTTTTAGTAAATTATCCCTAGCTGGTACTCTCTCTAAAGCCTGACTTGATGGTGTTTCCTCCTGCATTGGAGAACTGTATGCAAGAATGTATGTCTGAATGTTCCTTTGTACCAAGAGGTGTGTTTAGGTGATGTTAGTAGATTGAACAGTTCATTCGTAGAACGTACTGTATCCATTATTCAGTTAACTTATCAAATAGTTAAGTTATTCTAAATTCCTCTTCATTTTGTATGGATTTTCATTAGAGGATTTTTGAGGTTGAGGAACCCTCCGGTAGACAAAGGCCTGATCAGGATCTGTTTAAATACATCCAGGCATTACCTAAATTTGATGAGAATGGTGGGGGAGCCTTTTTAATTTCATTTCAGAAAGTGGCTAAACAAGTGCAGTGGCCAGAGAACATGTGGATTTAGTTTATCCAAACAAAGCTGATAGGTATTTGCATCCCTATCGGAGGAGGTGAAGAAAGACATCTGAAGTGCATATGAGCTTGTGCCAGAAGCCGACAGTGTTTCAGGAACTAAAATAGCATCGCTGGTTAAACGCACGTTGTGTTTGAAAGAATCAAACAAAGTAATTTTGAAAGGTGGGGAAGGGTATTAAAAACAGAGCAAATCTATGACCCTCTTAGAGAGATTCTTATTTTGGACAATTTCCACAATTCACTTCCTGCAGTCAGGAGAACTCGTGTGGAAGAGCAGAGAGAAACAATGGCAAGACTAGAAACTGAAATGGCTGATGATGATTGAGTTCAGAAATCAAAGTTTGGTTTCTGTGAGGGATTGAGAAGAACGTGCGAGATCTTCATAAAACATATCCCTGTGAGAGTAAGGTTTATTGGCATATGCCAGGAGTAGCAGGCGAAGCAGTTACAACATTAAGTGGTACAGGAGCATGTAATTCTTTTATGCTGAGACATGAGGAGCTATGTCTTTCAGAAGGACTATTGGAGAGATGAGAAGTGCTCCATTATGTAACGTGTGATTGGAGTGTCCAGTGGAAACATCAACAGATTTATTCCACAACGGGGAAGGAGGCCTTGAGCTTGGTGTTGGTGTTACAACATTTCAGCATTTATATTGCGAATAACATACATGAGAAAAATCTTTATCACTGATCGTGACACCTTAAAGTTTGTATAGAAGTTTAGGGAGAAAAATACTAGTCTGTTTTTATTGAGCTTATTCTTGCTGCCATTCAATTTGAAATTATAACGTTGACATGGCGAGAAAAAGTAAGTTTTGACACGTTGAGGAGACTTGGATGAAGGAAGACAAAAGACATTCTGTGGCAGGAGTAAAATGACTGCAATGGAATCGAGTTGTGAACATTTGTATGCTCAGAGTCAATGTAATATATATGCAGTTCAGTCTGCTAATAGAGGAAGATTAGGAGGTCTAAAATGAATCCATTTTTGTATATTGATGGATCATTTTATTAAAGATGGAGTTGTGAGAATACTATCACTGTAAAAAGGTTATTTTCTCCTGGGTTTTTTTTAAAGAGACGTTTTAAAGGCAGAGGTGTGGAACTGTGTCTGAAAACAGTTTAAATAAATAACTGAGAAATCATTTAGGTTTTATTAAAACGGTGGTAACAATGGAAGGGCAGCGGTCAGCTCTCCCAGACCAGGTTTCCTCGTTTTGTTTTTAGCTGCAGCATTCAGAAGCTGTTCGGATCCCAGAGGGTTGCAAGTTTCAATACATGATCCCTAGCTGCTTTTCTCTCTGAGCTCTCTGTTGATGTTGATTTCTCCTGGATAAGAAAACTGCAATATAAGAATCTGTATTTGAATATATCTTTGTACCAAGCAGTGTATACCAAGAAGATACGGTATCTATTGTTTGTGTAAGTGTTCCAACCTATAAGCCATCCTGAAATGTTCTTTTCTTTGATTGCATATTAACTGAAGCATTTAAAGAGATTATACTTTGCTTAATGTCGAGTGGTTTGACCAGTCACAACATATCTGGAAAGCACACTTCACATCGAGATTCAAAATAAGGAAACGCTTGCGTCTAAGCGGCCTTCTTAAAGTATTTTGCAGGAATCTGGTCTGGCCCACAACACTTATCGACGAGGGGTTTCTAACTGACTCCTGTTATTGAAAAGTTAGTGCAGCAGCTGGGGATGGTTTGCTGGAGGTTGTGCTGTGAGCTGCCTCAGACATTCAGGGAGACCTGAGGATTTGGTAACCCAACTTTGAATGGAGCCTGGGGACTGTAGTTACAACATCTGGGTCTGCAACATGAACAACAAATGGAGCAGAGGCTGCAGAGAGGGGAAGCTCTGAAACCACGCAGTGAGTGTGTGTGGGGAAATGGATCTGCTGTGTCCACCCTGGGTTTTCAGGAACAGCTTCCCAAGCTCCACTTAACCCAGGATCAAAGTGTGAGGGGACCCTGAATGAATAAGGAGCTGGTCACAGAACGGGGTCACCTCCTTCAACACGACATGCAGCTTCACACCAGGGGGAGGATGGTGCTGCCAGGGGCTGTTAGGGTCACTGTTTCATTCAGCTTCTATGTTCTGGAACTTTTCAAACAGGACTGGGGTGACATATCCATCATCTCCCAGTATGTTGCCATCAATTCAGTGACGGAGGATATATACGGTGGATGAGGTAAATACATTGTTTCACCCTCAGCAGGGAACTGCCGGGTGTATCCAGTATAATGGGATTCCCGATGGTGTACATGGCATCTGCGGAGTAGCCGTGTCAATGGGGAGAGGTAGAAGAATTGAAGGAGCACCCTCTGCATTAAGCTTGCAGCGTGCCCATCACAGTACATCATATTGGTGAATACCTCTGTCCTGACAGCAGCCACAGCCTCTTCACTCACAAGCAGGCAGCCATTCCCATCGTCTTCAGATCTCCATGTAGAAAGGAATGAATGCATCTTGGATAAAGGCCATCCCCTTGATACACGTTTGATAACAGCATCCCCCATCACCAACCAAACACTTCAAAACATTCCATGAGTACGGAGAGAAATGGGGTCACTTGGAGCATCAACAAGCAGACGATCAAGGAGGGAGCAAAACCTCCCATGTCTGAACGGGTCTGAGTGAACCCCCCAGTACACAGTATCATTAATCCCTGTAATCCCTCTCCATTTCAGTAACATACTGCCTTCCATTATTCCTGTAAATGAAATGACAGATTATATCATGTTATATTCCACCTGCCAAATTATTCTCCATTGCCTTTACCTCTCTGTATCTATCTGTAGACCCTCCGCCCTCTCTTGATAATTTAATCTCTTGCTTATCACAGCAACATGACCAAACTCAGTATCTCTATATCTGTTCCCTCTCCTGATCATTGATAGAGATTGTATATAGTGGAGGACCCAGCATTTGTCACTGTGTGACTCCACTGGTGACGTTCTGTCAAACTGATTTAGACTGATTTATCCGGATTACCTGCTTCCTGTTTGATAAATAATCCTCCCCCATAACTGTGTAACACAGTTGTAAAGCTGAATATGAACAAGGAGCATCAGTCAGGAATCCAACCCTTCGAATCTGCTCCACCATGGAATACAATCATGGCTGATGTCATCGCGGCCTCTGTTCCACTTTCCTGCCATCTCTCAATCCTCAAACTGTAGTCTCTTATTATAGATTGCGCCACATGAAAAAATATCCACTCCACAGCTACACTTTCAATTATGATTAACATTTTACAGACCTCAATGAGCTCTCCTTTCATTCTTATAAGCTCGAGCGTATAGGCCTAAACTGCTCAATTTCTCTTCATAAGACAAACACTTCAAATATGGAATCAATCGAATGAAGCTCTTCTGAATTGCCTCCAATGGAAATACCTCATTCTGCAGGACACCCAAACTGTACTCCAGTTACAGCCTCACTAATGCCTTGCATAGCTACACCAACACTCCCTACCTTTCTACTCTTTCCTTGTCCAAATAAACGATGAAATTATGCTTGCATTCCTCATTACTTCAAGTACCCGCAGGCAGGTTTTCTGTGATAGGCAAGCAGACACCCAGATCCCTCTGCACTTAAGCACTTTGAAGTTTCTCTCCATTTAGATAATAATTTGCCTTTTTATTAGGCTGGCCAACTTGAATAACCCCATATTTATCCACTTTAATTTTTATTGCCAAATGTTTGCCCATTCACCCAATCTATATATATAGTTTCTAAATCTCTTGCATCATCATTCCGAAGTAATTTCTCACCAATGTTAGTGTCATCTGAAAATGTAGCTATAGTATTTCCTATCCCGTCAACCGAGTAATAATGTCGATCACAAATGGTTGAAGCATGAGAACTGAAATCTATGGCACACAACAAATTGCATTTTCCAACAGAAAATGACACAGTTAATTCATCTGACTGCATTTTGTTGGTTAACCAAGCCTCCATCCAAATCAATAAATTATTCCTAAACCGATGCTGTCTGATCTTACCACTCACTCTTTGGAGAAGCGACATATCTGAATCCTTCACGAAGACCAGATATATTCCATTTCCAGGATTCCCACTATCCACCTTGTTTGTCACATCTTTAAATAACTCAAGAAAACACTTCAATCATGATTTATCCTTTGTAAAACCATGTTGACTCCCATGAATTGTGGTTTTACGTTTGCAAATGTCCTCAACAATGGATTCGAATAATTTGCCTTAAATTACAATACTTTATTGTTACATTTTACTCCCTAATGTATTCAGTTATTATAAGTTCTTCCCTTTTGAAAACCTTTACGTTTTCTTTGAATTCCTGTTTGATGGGCAAAAGGGTTTTAAGAAATGTGTTCCAATTGCTGCATAAGCGGTATGTGTGGGTGACTGGACTCATCATGCTGCTGGTGTACAAACATCGATGGGATGAAGTCTTTCTGGGGTTCCCATGTTGTCATCTCCAAGGCCAGAATGACCACCTCCTGTTGATGCCTTTGAGGGGTGGGGGATTATGGAATCTTACCGTTACTGTGTAACATTTGGAGGGTCTGACGGGTCTTCTCATATTTCTCCATAATCGGTGGAGATACTGAACGGTCTCCTCATGTATCCCAGAGATGGGACGAAGGGAGCGATTGGTCTTCTCTTGTTCCCATACAACAGACACGTGTCTGAATTACCTCCTCCTTTCTCATGAAAAAAGTCTCAGATAGTTTTTATCCTAACTCATTTCCCTTGCAACAGACTCGGTGGGTCTGAATGGCCTCCTGCTATCCCAGTGTAACAATCTCCAGTCACTGTGTGACCACTTCCAGTTCCTATGTTACAGACATGAGGAGGCTGAATGGACTGATCCTGTTGCTGTGTAACAGGATACAGGTGCAGCACGGCCTACTCTGGGTCCAGTGTTACAGATTCCAGGGACTGATTGGCCTCGAATATATATCAGGCTTGAGGGGCTGAACAGTGTCGTCCTATTCTGGTGTAACAGGCTCGAAGGCCTGAATATCCTCCTGTTGTTCCTGTGTAACAGGCTGGAGAACAGAATGGATTCCCTCACTATCTGTGTAATTCTCTTCAGTTGTTGACTCCTTCCTGTCATCTATGTTGAAATAAGATCAGCCTTTATTTTTGTAATCTCCAATGGCTATTGGATCAACCTGATCATCCTTTAGTTATAAGCTAGCACCTTCATTGCAGGAATCAGCTGAGGGAACTATCTCTGAGCTGCTTCCAAGAAAACAACATCATTTCTTCATTGAAGAGACTAAATCTGTACACACTACTCCAGATGTGATCTCACTAAGATCCTGTACAGCAGCAGCAATCCCTAACCATCCCGTTGTAAGGTTCCCACCCAGGTTAGAGCAGTCTCAGCTCTCTGGGGGAATGCAGAGCATTTATGAACGATCAGTGTCCTTCTCTACTCCACTAGCATAACGGGAGATCTGGAGAAAATGTCACAATGATGCTTAAGAAGATCATAAATGATGTGGCGAGATGATCTCTACAATTAATCTCCCCAAATCCCACATCACTCAGATTCTGCAGAATCTAGTAAGGTGGAGTGCAAAAACAGCAAGGAGAAGGAAACATTGATGGGAGTTATATATCAAAGTGAAAGCTGCAATACAAATGCTGGACATGTTTAAAAACGGGAAATGAGATATACACATTTGTAGGTACTGCAGTAATAATGTCCTGTTTACATTATATCTAAACTGTGTTAACCCAACTGAATGCTAATGCTGGGAAAAATGGATTTCATGAGCATGTGTTAGATGGTGGCATTAACATGTTGTCGAGCACGGAGCGAGAGATCAGGTTATTTAGGAATTGATGTTGGATGATCAGAAAAGCTAATTGAAAACTTTGCTGGAAAGGACCTTTTGGGAACAGTGACCACAATGCATTGGTTTTCTTTTATGCTGTTTGAGTACACGATAGTTTTTGTTTTATTTGAAGTAACTGTCATAAATCTGAATCATGCAAGCCCTGAAGGTGTGAGGAGAAAGTGGGCACTGCAGATGCTGGAGATCAGAGTCGAAGAGTGTGGTGCTGGAAGATCAGAGTCGAAGAGTGTGGTGCTGGAAGATCAGAGTCGAAGAGTGTGGTGCTGGAAAAGCACAGTCAGGCAGAGTACTAGGAGCAGGAGAATTGACATTTTGGGCATTAGCCCTTCATCAGGAATGAGGGTTATGGATGAAGGGGGCTGAGAGATAAATGAGAAGGCAGTGTGGCAGGAGGGAGGTAGCTAGGAATGCGATAGGTCGATGAAGGTGGGGTTGAAAATGATAGGTGATGAAGGGAGACAGAACGCCTCATCCACTACATACATTAAAGCCAGTGTGGTCTTCTCTACATTGGTAAGGCAGGTGGTTCATTTCAGAGAACATATCTGGGATAGCCACGTTGACGAACTCCACCGTCTTGTGGCTGAACACTTTAACTCCCCTTTCCACTCTGCCAAGGACGTGAGAGTCCTGGGCCTCCTCCATCACCAACCCTAACCACCCGAAGCATGGATGAAGAAAGGTTCCTCTTCTACCTTGGGACCCTCCAACCAGAGGGGATTAATGTAGATTTCACCAGTTTCCCCATTTACCCTAACTCCATCTTATCCCAGTCCAATCTTCCAACTCAGCATCCTCCCCCCTTTTGAACGTTCCTATGTGTTCTTCTTCCTTCCGATCAATCTGGTCCACCCGCCTCTCCGACCTAACCCTTTCAGCCTCACCTTCAACCATCTATTAGACCACAGGAATTAGCTTAGAAAAATGCCAAGTACCGTAGTACGCCAGTGAATTCGGATAAATATAGGACCCAGCAACGGATGACCAAGAAAAGAAAATCAAAAATCGAAAAAGCATACAAAAAAAAGAAAAACATAAAGACTGCTTAAAACAAAGCACATCAGTGTATGAAACAAAAGTAAAAACAAGGTCAAATATGGAACAGTGGGTGCGCGGACAGAATAATTTATCGAAGACAACAGGGAAATCACAGGGAAAAGAAACAGTTTCTTTGTGTCTATCTTCAAGGCAGAATATCCAGAAATTCTCCCAGAAATACCAAGTGACCATGGGACTTGTGTAAATAAAGTCTAAGATCATTCTTATCAGTGTTGGAGTCATGTTTTAAAAGAAAGCTGGATTGAGTATTTATAAATCTGACAGATCAGATGTACTTCATACAAGAGTTTCAGAGGAAGCAGCAATAGACATATTGATAGCATCGCAGATTATCACGTTGTTTTCCAATACATTCCCGAAAGATATTTAGCCAATCTGGATAAGGCAAAGGTTACAAATATTATCCAACAGTTTAAGAAAGGATGAAGATGGAGAGTGGTGAACTACAGATCAGTAACTTGTCATCCGCGATCAGGTGTCTGTTGGGCTCGATTATAAAGAACGTGTTACTGGATATATAGAAGGTCATGGGAAAACTGGGGAGGATGATAATGCATCGATGAAACGAAAACCATAAGTGGCAAACATTTTTTGGAATGGTTTGAAGATGATTCTTGTGGACGTAGGCAATGAGGAGCTAATGGATAACGTATAGTTGGATATTCAAGAGGATCTTTTTTAAGAACTCTCCCACTAATATTATAAGAAAAGTTAAAGTGAAAGGACTGGGGAAGAATTGGGCGGTACAGTGGCGCAGTGGTTAGCACTGCTACCTCACAGCGCCAGAAATACGGGTTCAACTCCCGCTTCAGGTGACTGACGGTGTGGAGTTTTTACATTCTCCCCGTGTCTGCGTTGGTTTCCTCTGGGTGTTCCGGTTTTCTCCCACATTTCAAAGATGTGCAGGTCAGGTGAATTGGCCATGCTAAATTGCCCGTAGTATTAGGTAAGGGGTAAATGTAGGGGTATGGGTGGGTTGCGCTTTGGTGGGTCGGTGTGGACTTGTTGGGCCGAAGGGCCTGTTTCCTCACGGTAATGCAATGTAATCTAAACACAAGCAAATAGGAAACGAAAAATTAGGTTTACATTCATGTGAATGTAATTGAAATATAGAAGATGCCATGCGCCAGCTGCACAGAGTGTTGCTGAGACTAAACTGAGAGTATTGTGTACCGTTTGGAGTCCCAATCTAAGATAGAATATACTACAGACGAACTGCAAAAGGTATTCTCCAGATTAATCCCTAAAATGGCAAGATTGTCTGATGTGGAAACTCAGCCTGTGATCTCGAGTTTCAAAAGATGGGAGGTGATTTTAGTGAAACTTAGAAACATAGATGGGAGAGAATAACCGAGGGACATGAAGAAGTGCAAGCAGGAGAGATGAGGGAGAATCCCATGATATTCTACAAGGACAAGTAGAACAGAATAATCAGCAACAGTTCGTGTCCATTAGAAACCAAAGGGGCAATCTGTGTGTCAACCCGGAGAACATTGATAGATTGTTACATGTAAACATCACAGCTGTTTTACTTGGGAGAAGGAGGATGCAGGTACAGAATTCAGGAAGATGGACTGGAAAGCTCTTGGAAAGAGATTGATGTAAAATACGAGCAGCGGTTTGAGGTTTTGTCTGGTATAAAATTGGACCAATCTGCAGGTCTGGATACTGTTGGAGTCAAGGGAGGAAAGACGCTGACTGGAAATTTTAATTAGAATCTGACAATAGGGGAGATGCCAGAGGACTGGAGAACAGCTATTATGATTGCACTTCACAGTAAGGGTTTTAGAGATAGACCAGGAAACTATAGACGAGCGAGTATTAAATCACTGTTCGGGAAACTACTGGAGAAAATAGAGAAGGAGAAAATTGAACTCCAATCAGAGTCGCAAGGTTTGATCAGGGATAATCATCATGACTTTATCAGAGTTAAGTCACACCTAATGGAGTTGATTCAATTAGTTTGAGGAGGTCGCTTATTTAGTTTTGATGCAAAGCCTTTGACAACGTTCCGCATGGGAAACTGAAAAAAATAAAGTAAAATCTCAGACTATCAAGGATAACTTGAAAAGTTACAGCGAAAATTGTCTTAGTGTCAGGAGGCAGAGGGAGGTGGGAGAAGGCTGTTTGTGTGACTGGAGACCAGTGTCCCCTGGTGTACCACAGGGATCAGTGCTGTGTCCCTTATTGTTTGTAGCATTCAAAAATGTTATTGGTGTGAATCTGGAGGAGGAGTGGGTGGAGGGGTGGGAGTTGTGAAAAGTAAGTTTGTGTTTGACAGAAAGATTGGCCGGGTGGTTGGTAGTGAGGAGGAAGTTCTGATTTTAAAGGAAAATACAAGTGGAATGATCAGATGGGCAGATCAATGGCAGATGGAATGTGATCCTAATAAATATGTGCTGATGTACTTTGGAAGGAGGAACCAGACATGGGGTGTACACAATGATTGGCAGCACACTAGGGAGCTCAGAGGGTGTTTCTCCACACATCCCTGAACGTGACTGAACAGGGTAATAGACTAGTTAAGAATTGAAACTTGGGTGTCGCGTTTATTAATCAGGGAGTAGATTATAAGTGTTATACAGGGCTTGGTTTAGTCCATGATGGAGTACTGTATGTAGTTCTGGCAGCCTCATTATAAGGAAGGATGTGATTGTACTGGAGGGGTTTGCAAAGGGGATTCGCCAGGATGTTCCCTGGGATGGATCATATCAGCTATGGAGAGAGGCTGGATAAGCTCGGGTTGTTTACTTTTGACAGAGACTGAGGGGGATGTGATTCAGAAGGATAAGTTAACAAGGGCATCGACAGGGTGGACAGACAGCAACTGTTCCTTTTAGACAGAGGGTCAAGAACAAGGGAGCACACTTTTAAAGTGAAGGGTTTGAGGTTCAAAAAGGATTTAACGATGACTTTTTCTTCACCCAGAGGGTGTTGGGGTCTGGAAAGTACTTTCTGAGAGGGGAGTTATCAAGGTTAACCTCTCAACTGTTAAAAGTACTTGGACAAGCACTTGGAAGTGCCATAACATTCCAGGCTATGAACCTTGTGTCGGAAAGTGGGACTAAAATAGATCGTGCTGTATTTCTGTTGGCACAGAGACGATGCTCCTGTGAGTGTATGATGTGCAAGGTCAATGAATGAGCTGCTTAACACAAGAATTGATGGGTTTCTGAAGCTAATGTTCACAAAGGTTATAAGAGTGAACTGTTATAGCTTGTCAAATTCTGTCAATGTGAGAAGTATGAAAAAAAGTGCAGGTTTTTTCCAGTTTGAAACCAGAGAATGGAGAATGGGAAACAGGGAAATGGCAAAACTATGAATCCACTACTTCAGTTCTGTCTTCACAGTACAGAGACAATACCAGGAAAACCAAGTCTGGCATGGAAAACGAAATAGTACATGGAACATAGAACATAGTAAGTAAATCGTTTGGGAGAAATTATTGGGACTGAAAATAATGGTCATAGACAACACTAACACGGGTTTATGAAATGGGAATTATGTTTGAGAAAAAGACTGGGAGACAAATGAAAGAGAAGCAATGGATGTAAAACATGTGGATTTTCAGAAAGATTTTGGTAAAGCTCCAAGCCTAGTTTGCAAAATCAAATCTTCGTGGATTGGGGTGAATATATGGCCATGCTTCTAGAATGGGACAGCTGGCAGGAAACAGTGAATAGAAAGAAACAGACTTGTGAAGCAACAGCCTGACATTGTATTTAAGGTCTGATTCTGTGAGTATGACTATATCCCTGACACCCCATCACCTTTCCCAGATATCTCCTCTCTCGCCAGCAGGACAGACAAAGCAGAAGTGGTGGCACCGTGGGATACAGTTTGAAGGGAATTGTTCTGGGAGTCCTCAACAGTGACTCTCTATCCCATGAACTCTCATGGCATTAGTTTACACATGGGAAAGGCAACCTCCTGCTGATTACCATGTACCAGCCTCTTCCAACTGATGAGTCAGTACTCCTCCAAGCTGAACAACACTTGGAGGAAGCACTGAGGGTGGCAAGGGCACAAAATGTACTCTGGGTTAGGGACGTCAATGTCCACAAAAAGAGTGGTTCAGCAGCAGCATTACTGATTGAGCTGGTTGGGTCCGAAAGGATATAACTTCTCGACTCGGTCTGCGTCAGGTGGTGAAGGAACCCACAAGAGGGAAAAGCCATATTTGACCACAACCTTACTAATCTGCCAGCTGCAGAAGTATCTGTCCATGACAGTATTGGGTAAGAGTGACCACTGCAGTCATTGTGGAGATAAAGTCGCACTTGCATATTGAGAATAACCTCCACCATTTTAGGTGGCACTCTCACCATGCTAAATAGGACAGACTTTGAACAGATCTAGCAGCTCAAGTCTGGGTTTCGATAATATGTTGTGGGTCATCAATAGCAGCAGAATTGTTCTCCAGCACAACCTCATGGCCTGGCATATCCTCCTCACAACAATTACCATCAAGCCAGAGGATCAACCTTGATTCAATGGAGTGTGCAGGAGGGCAGGAGCAGCACTGGGAATACCTGAAAATGAGGTGTCTGCCTGATGAAGTCACCAACCATGACTACCTGCGTGCCAAACAGCATAAGCAGTTAGTCATAGACAGGGCTAAGTGACCCCACAAGCAACGGTGCAGATCTCAGCTCTGCAGTCCTTCTAATTCCAGTTGAGAATAGTTATGGACAATTAAACAAGTCATCGGAGGAGGACATTCCACAAGTATCCCCATCCTTAATGATGGAAGAGCCTAGCACTTCAGTGCCAAAGATAACGTTCATGCATTCGCAACAATCTTCAGTCAGAAGTGCTGAGTGGATGATCCATCTCGGCCTCCTCCAGTGGCCCTCAACAATTCAGTTACCAGTCAACAGCCAATTTGATTCACTCCACGCGATATCCATATTCAGTTGGAGACACTGGATACCTCAGAGGGTACATACCCTGACAACATTCTGGCAATAGTACTGAAACGTTGTTCTCCAGACCTTGTCATTGCCCTCACCAAGCTGTTCCAATACCGTTACAACAACATTTCCCCGATTACATGGAAAATTACCCCAAGTATCTCCTGTATATAAAAAGCAGACTAAATCCAATCCGGCCAATACCACCACATCAGTCTACTCTCGATCATCAGTAAAGTGGTGGAAGGTCTCAGTGCTTTTAAGCAGCACCTGCTCAGCAATACCCTGGTCAATGACGCCCAGTTTGGGCTCCACCAGGGTCACTCAGCTGCTGACCTCAATACCATGGTTCAAACATGGACAAAAGAGCTGAATTCCAGAGGTGGGGTGAAAGTGATAGCCCTTTAAATCAAGGCTGCCTTCGCCCAAGTGAGGTATCAAGGGGCCTTAGCAAAACTGGAATCAATGGGCATCAGGGGCAAACTCCCCGCTGGTTAGAATCATACCTGACACGTAGGAAGATGGTCATGGTTGATAATGGTCAGTCAACTCAGCACCAGGATAAATCTGTAGGAGTCCCTCGGGCAGTGGCCTAGGCCCATACATCTTCACGGCTGCTTCATCAATGACCTTGCCTCCATTTTAAGGTCAGAAGTGGAGATGTTTGCCAATGATTGCACCATGTTCAGCAACATTTGTGGCTCCTCAGATACTGAAGCAGTCCATGTCCAAATGTGACAAGATCTGGACAGTATCCAGGCTGACAAGTGGCAAGTAATATTCAGGCCACACAAATGCCAGACCGTGACCATCACCACTAAAATACAATTTAACCTGCCCCTTGCCATTCAATGGTGTTACCAACACTGAATCCACAGTGGACTGCAGCGGTTCAACAAGGCAGCTCACCACCATCTTCTCAAGGGGCAACCAGGAACAGGCAACAAATGCTGGCCCAGCCAATCACACCCAGATTCAGGAAATAAATATCATTTTAAAAAAATAACAGAGGAAGGTTTCTGGGATATCACAGAGATCGGTGCTCAGGTCCCAGTTGTTCACAATACCCATTAAACATTTAGTTGTGGGAATCAAATGCAATATATCCCAGCCTGCTGACAGAACTAAAGGATGTTGGATTGTGAGTGGGTGAGGAGGTTGTAAAAAAGCTTCAAGGTGACTAAGACAAGTGGAGTGAATGGGCAAATACGTGGCAGATGGAGAGCAAGGTGGGTTGAGGTGACAATGTGCCCATTGGTGGGAACAAGAGACTGGCAGCTTTTCGTTTGAAAAGGGATTGTTTGAAACATGTTGATCTGAAAAACGACGTATGGGCCTTTTTGTTGTTTCCTTCTGCGCAGCCTCCGAGGTCCCTGCAGCACAGTGAGGTCTGAACCCACAAGGCAATACTGGGAATGGCATTCACACGCTGCCCAGTGTACATAGACCCACCAAGTGGGGAGCTGTAACATTGCAAAGGATCTGGATCTCCCTGTACACCAGTCACTGAAAGCAATATTGCAGGAGCAAAAACCAGATAGGAAGATCAATGATGTGCTGACCTTCATTTCAGGGGGATTTGTGTCCAGGAGTAAGCGTGTCTTACTGCAGCTGTAGAGGGCTTTGGTGAGACCCTATCTCAAACACTGTGCAGTATTCTGCAGCTTTGGTCTCATTACATAATAAAGGACAAACCTGACATTGAGGGAGAGCAGTGAAGGATGACCAGACCGAACTTTGTGATGACAGGCCAATTGTGGGAGCAGAGTTTGGGGCGACTGGGCCTGTATTCCATGGGGTTTAGGAAAATGGGTGGAGATCTCAGTGAGATGTATAAAGCTCTGACAGGGTGAGACGGATTGGAAGCAGGGATAATAATTCCCCTAGCTGTGGTGTCTAAAACAAGGGTCCACAGTATTAGGTACAGACAGATCATTCTGCAATGAGATGACAATAAATGTCTGCATTCAGCGACTGGTGAACGTGGGGAATGCAGTCGAAGCTGGAAGCCAAGACACTGAATAAAAATAAGGATTTAGAGACATTAAAGGAATGGTGGGAGAGACGGAGAACGATATGGAAATAAAGGGCCAGGTATCATTATATTGAATCGGGTAGCATACTCGACAGACCAAATGGACTACTGCACTTCCTATTTTATAGCTTCCCAAGGTTAGTCACAAGCTCTCAGATGTTAGGAAGGAGGTCTCTGCAGGGTCAACAGGACTGTGTTTCTCATTCCCTTTTTCCGATACCGAGGCTGTTCCGGGCGTCGTGTCTGGTTTTATCCTTTAGACCTCTGAACAGTTTGATACAATAGAATGTCTTGTTTGGCGGATTCAGATACCATTGCAAAGTTTATCACATGTCTCTGTGTCTGCAGTAACGTTTAGGCCAGACCAGGAAAGCACGGGAGATTCACTTTCTGAATGGACATTTGTGAAGCAAATTGGTGTTTCCAATCGACATTGGCTTGAAGGTCACTATTTATGGACACCAGATTTTGCATCCTAATATTTTGTCAATTGTGTTTAACTTACACCAGCTGCCACAGCATTAGCCTGGTCTGGATTAGTAATCCAGTGACCTTTCCACAGCAGCACCATCTCTACATGGGGACCTATCTGAAATTGTACTGAGCAGGTTATTTCTGTGCTGCTTGATAACTCTGTCAAAAAGAACTCCCACCAATTTGACTGTCGAGGTGGGACTGAGGCGGAGGTAACTGGCCAGATTGTAATTATAACCCTCTTAGCAACTGGACATAGTTGAGTAATTTTCCATATTACCAGGGAGATGTCAGAGTTGGAGCTGGAATGAAACAGTTTTCCCAGGGACGCGGCTTGTTGTGCAGCACAAGTCTTCAGTCCTATTACAAGAATGTTGTCAGGGACCATTGCCTTTTTCGTACGTACTGTGTTCAACTGTTTCTTCATGTCACGAACATCAAATTGAATTGGTTGAAGACGAGCATCTGTGATTCTGTGACTATCATGGCGAGGCTGAGGGTGGTGCAGATACCACATCCTAGTCTTTTACACTGATATACAGCACTGTTCAATTATTTAGGATGGGGATATTCGTGGACCCCTTTGCTCCGACATTTGTTAAATCATCCATCACCATTTATGACAGAATGTGACAGGATTGCGGAGATTCGATCAGATTTGTTTGTCAAGAGTGGTAGCTTTAATGGGTTAGCATCAGGTTTAGGTTCACGTGCTTCTGACCCTGTCATGTTCACTCACAGTCATTTACTGAAACATAGATCGTATTGATGGTAATGGCAGACTGAGGAAATTATTCGAGGCAAAAGTTACAGGTTGTGGTTGAATGCTGTTCTGCTTCTCCTGCTGCTGTAGTCTACAGCACCACATAAACACGATACGCAGTTTTGAGCTGCAATATCTGCAATGCCCTTCTGCTGTCTGTCCTTTAGATCACATCGAGACCCATTCACCCATCAGTCATGTACTCAGTGACCCACTCTGGTTTCTGATGTGGTAACACTTCCATTTTCATATTCTCATTCTGCTGAGGGTCTGTTCCCGGGTCATGCTTTCAATCTGATACATTCTGCAAAACCAATTAACTGTTTTTAATCAATTGTTTAATTCATCTGAATCTTTTTCCTTGAGTAATACCATTTTCTGTGTTTAAAGTGAATGTGTTTCCTCTATTTCTTTCCCTGATCATGATTAAGAGCTCTGCAGTGACAGTGATGCCAGCCTTATGTAGTTTCCGAGCCAATGAACTCTCTGGATTCCCAATCATCTTCACCACATTGTATGTTTCCACTTTTGGTTTGATGCCTTATTACTAATGGTTGCCTTGTCCTGCCATGAGTACGTTTCATCACCTTTGGGAGAATTTCTGATATCCTCCGAAATATCCCCAGAAATTCCTGCTTTTGCTGTTCCATGGTCTGCCCTGCTCGGCTCCCCTTCCAATTAACTCTGGCCAGCTCCTCCCATATGTCATTGCAGTTACATTGTTCAATTATAATCACATTACATCAAGAAGAGACCAATAGATAGTAACCAAAAGAAGGAGCTCTGAGAGAGCAGATGCAAAAAATAATTGGTAAATTTCTTAACTAGATACAAAGAGAGAAAGAGCGAGACAACAGAGATGAGGAAATATGAAAAAT
Organism: Chiloscyllium punctatum; assembly: GCF_047496795.1. Taxonomy (NCBI): domain Eukaryota; kingdom Metazoa; phylum Chordata; class Chondrichthyes; order Orectolobiformes; family Hemiscylliidae; genus Chiloscyllium; species Chiloscyllium punctatum. Next base: position 82,491,738 of record NC_092750.1, read on the forward strand.
GAGAAAGCTGGGTCATCGAAAGAAGTAGATGCACATCCCGCAATGTTTTGGCAATTCCTGTGTGCTGTGGTCATTTGTATAGTGCATGTACAACAGAGCAATATGTTCAAATGCTGAGTCTGATGCCAGAATTTTTATCTCCAATAATATGACAGACACTAGCTTTGGAAAGTATCCAACAGGCCAATATATTGAATTCTGGTAGAAAGGGGATTAACTGAAATAAGTTGGGACACCAGAAGCAAGAATTTATAACACATCCTGATAAGAATGAAAGATTGGAGTGGAGAATTCCAGAAAAACAGGGAACGTTGAGGGAAGGGGAACATATCATTTTAGATGAGAATAAAATGATGTTTCAATGTTTTATAAATTTTATACATCATATGCATCACTTTTTGTTAACTGTGTCTCCGTTGTCCATTTAGAATGTGTTGTGCACATATGAAAAATGTTACTAATCTGCACACACACGTTATTTAAACAGTGCATATAAAATCATTCTTCTGCCATTGAATTGGTCCTGTTGTTGTGTTACCAGGATACATGAACAACAGCTGGCCACAAAAAGACATGACCCATTATCACTATGTTCCATACATACAGACAAAGAAGGGCACCACTTTAATTGGGACATCGCACACACATACTAAGACACTCAAGGACGTTCTTAGAGGAATGGCATTCTGACCAGAAGTATGTCAATAAACACATCAATTTAGATCCTATCTACAATCTCTTGTAAAACAAAAGAACTGGAAATGACATAACCCATCTGAAGAACCCAAGACCTATAAATAGCGAGGCGCAACATACCACCAGCACTTCAGCAGAGACTCTCACTGATGATGTTACCTCGTCGTAGTGTTGAATCGTCAGAAAACAAACCTTCAAGCACAGCGAGCTAACTTCATACATACAAACTGTTATTTTTCTTTTATTAGTGGAACTTGGGAGTTCTTTGTCACTCATGTATTAACAGATTACGAGGTGAGTTGAGCGTTTTAGGTTTGTGGTTTTAATTAACAGAAGTGCTCGACATAGATGTCTCCACAGTTTGGGGCCCTGCTGAATGGGACTTGGACAGATTTCAGGTACAAAATGTCCCCGCAAATTCCAACACGTTGCAATTAGTGACCTAGATTAGATTACTTACAGTGTGGAAACAGGCCCTTCGGCCCAACAAGTCCACACCGCCCCGCTGAAGCGCAACCCACTCATCTGCCTACATCTACCCCTAACCTAACACTACAGGCAATTTAGCACGGCCAATTCACCTGACCTGCACATCTTTGGAGTGTGGGAGGAAACCCACACAGACACGGGGAGAATGTGCAAACTCCACACAGAGAGTCGCCTGAGGTGGGAATTGAACCCGCGTCTCTGGCCCTGTGAGGCAGCAGTGCCAGCCACTGTGCCACCGTGTCGCCCACGACCTAGATCTTCAAATAAAACCGGTCGGAAAATCTGTTTAATTTTGTTTACTGGTGGTGGTTTAAATTAAAAGTGAGGGAAAAGGCTTTTAACATTACTAAAGAGGTTCCCAAATTTGCCAAGAAAGTTTAGAAAGACAAAAGGAGGACATTTTTTTAGAATTAGCAAATAGGTTGGAATTGGGTTTAACCAGGGACAAAAGGAAAGCTGAATTTGTAATGGAGTTGGTAAAGCACTTTGATGTATCAGAGAAACAGACAAGTGCAGTCGAGTTAGATAAAACTTAAATTGCAAATATGGCAACTGAAGTTAGAAGATAAAGAAAGAGACGTAAACAGAGAGAGAAAAAAGTGAAGGAGAGGAAAAAGAAAGAGAGAGAGAATTTGAGATTCAGAAGTTGGGAATTAGACAAGAAAGTTAAATTAACAGGATGGAGATGAAGGGAGAACGTCGGGATGTATACAACTATGTTAGTGCCTTGCCATATTTCGGTGAGAAAAATGTCAAAACCTTTTTTATTTCATTTGAAAAAAATGACTCGGCAGATGACGTGTCCAGTGAACTTGTGGGTAATGCTCGTTCAGACTAAGCTGGTGGGCACAGCTGGTGAGGTATGTGCAGCGCTGTCAGATGAGGGATCAAGAGATTATCAAGATGTTAAATTGGTCATTTTGATTGGTTATGAATTGGTACCAGAATCATATAGACAGAGGTTCATAAAAATAGAGACAGAACCAGGTCAGACTTATGTTAAGTTTGAAAGAATTAACTACAGTCATTTTGATAGATGGGTGCTGGACTTAAAAATAGATAAGACCTGTGAGGCTCGAAGGGAGATTATTATGCTGGAGAAGTTGAAAGACTCACTTCCAGAGATGGTAAAAATTCATGTGCACGAACAGAAAGTTCAAGAAGCGAGAAGCGCGGCAGAAATGGCAGGTAAATATGCAATGGTGCATGAGATGAAATTTAGCTTCCAGGAGAATTTTCATGCTATGAGGGATAGAAATTAGGAGAAGGGAAGTTCACAAATTACAAAGCGAACAGTCACGCACAATGGTTTACCACAAGTGAAAAAAGAAGCCCAAAGGGGTTGAAAGGAGGTGAAAGGCCTCAGGTGTTCTCAGCATAAGGGAGTGGAACACATAAAATGGCATGGCTGATGGTTTAAGAAGGGCACTGGGAAAAGGTGTTTTCATTGAAGTAAGCTGGGACACACTGTGATGGTCGTTGAAGGAAGGCACTTTGGGGAAAGATGCGGTAGAAGAGGCTAATCCAGTGGCATTAGTGAAACTGGTAAAGGAGACACCAAGTAGAGCGAGGAGCTGCAGGAGAGTGCACAGCCGAGGCAGGGTCTGGGTATGGAGTCGGTACCTGATCTCTGAAAGAATTCGCCACAGTAGATAAAGTTTACTTGGAAAGATCAGGGGGAGAAGGACAAGACGTTATAATTTTGTGAGATATGGGATCTCACAAATTGTTTGCCATTGGACAAAAATTATTTGCCCCAAATAAATCTACTCAGTTTACTTCCATTGAGTTAATATTTGAAGTGAGAGGTCCTTTGGAATTAATTGGATATAAATTGACAGGACCGAAGTCAGAGATCTCACACTCGAATTACGTATGTGAGGTGAGGGAGAGATTAGATGGAGTAGGTGAGTTTGCTAAACAGCCTGAAGGGCACAGCATAGAATGAAGCACGTGGCAGATAAAACTCTGAAATTTTGACGATTTCCTGTGGGGATGACGTATTAGTATTGCCACCAGTGATAGGAATTCCCTTCAAAGGCAGGTTTAGTGACTCAGGAACAGGGTTATGGTCAGAAGAACAAATTGTGCAGTTTTTCTGTATGATGTCATGACCTTTAGCAAGTGATTGAAAGCTCACATGTTACAGTTGGCAGAGCATGTTGAACGTTTACAAGAAGCAAACTTGGTAATAAACTTAAAGAAAACAGAATTCGCGAAGGCAGAGGGGACATTCTTGGGACATTACATTGGACATGGAAGGTTGACCCCATGGAACACAAAGACGAAGGGCTTTGAGGAATTTCCACGACCTTCCTCGAAGAAAGAGGTGCTACGATTTTTGGAACTGAGTGGATTCTATCGGAAGTTTGTTCCAAACTTCAGCAGCGTATTGGCACCACTGATGGACTTAGTAAAGAAGGAAACAGATGTGGTGGACAGAACAATGCCAGGAGGTATTTGAGAATTTTAAAGCAAGATTAATCACCGCACCAGTTTTAGCTATACCAAATATTCTGAAACCCTTTGAAAATTCTATTTCCTTCTAGGGATACAGGGCTTGTAGATGTATTGATACAGAAAGGTTATGATGGATTTGAATGGCTAATTGGCTACTTGTCGAAAAAACGCAATATCCACCAGAAAGAAAAATACAACATTCTCCATTATTGAAAAAGAATGATCAAGTTTTGCACTGACCTGACAATATTTTAATGTTTATGTGACAAATAAATTGTCGGAGATGGTTGTGGACAACGACAAACCTCTCACGTTTTTTGGAATATTTAAAGACCGGAATATGAGAGTATTTCATTGGAGTCTTATCACACCAACTTTAAACTTACAAAATGTACATGCTGTGTGTCCTAAAATGTGATAGCAGATGTGTTATCACGGATTTAAAGGAAAAAGTTTAGATAAGTTTTGACTTATTCCAGTTTAAATAGGTGTACAAAATTAATATGAATGACATAACTGAGATTAATACTTTTGTATTTCATAATAATGGGATTAAGAATTAGAGGAAAAGAAACGAAGCCATCTTTTCATTCTGATGGTTCTTTTTTTTTCTGAAGGAAGGAGGTCTTATGAAGCCGAAAGCATGTCAGGTCACTTTAAGACAGAACGGGTTTTGTTGAATAGAAAGTACAGCATAGACGCCAGCTAAATGTCAGGCTGTTCCATATGTCACAATTAGCTGGGAAATGGATACCTGAGTTTTGGTTGCTGTTTTGACAACAATTCAAATACAATCAAATAGTTTAAATAATGGTCAGGATACCAGAAGCCAACAGAACTTGAATATTATTGTTTGGACATCTGGAAAACAATCAAATTGTGAGAATTGTTGTATCATGGGGAGTAGATAAACCCAGCATTTGAACACTAGAGGGAGAGCCACTGCCATCCCACAGCAGAGTAACTGCTGTAGAGCAGGAGTGCTAACTGGCCATCTCAAACACTCTCTATCAAAGATACATGTTCATGTCAAACCTACTTACAGTAAAAAAAAATGACCCAGGGAGATCAGCAGCTGGAAGAGTGAACACAGTGGGGAAGATAGAGACTGTGTGGTATTGAGATTGTAATGTTTAATATGTGGGCTTTTGGAACAGAATATTTTTCCAGAGTCGGAGTCAGATAGTAAGTAGCTAAGAAAAGACGGGCTTGTATTTGTGAATAGCTGTTGTTTAGTGTTCACTATTAAAGTTAAGAAACTAACTTGCTAATTTTTGTTTAAATAGTGGAATGTAAGAGATCTGTGCCACTCATATTTTATCAGACTACGAGGTGAGGCGAGCTTTTCTGGGTGTTTGGTTTTAATTAACAGAGGGGTTTCGACTCTACGTTGTAAATGTCCATCCACGCTAACCCCAATTCTCTGCAGTTGGCCCATATCCTTCCAGTCCATTCCTATCCACATATTTATCCAATTGCTTTTGAAACGTTGTTAATGTAACCCCCTCAACCACATCTGCTGGCAGCTCATCCACGTACCAGCCATTGATGTAAATAAGTGGTCCCTCAGGTTCCCTTTTATTCCTTCCCCTTTAACCTTAAACTGATCCCCTCTCGTCCTCGATTCTCTAAACCTTGGAAAAAGACTGAGAGCATTAACCCCACCATCATGATTTTATTCAGCTCTATAAGGTCCCCCCTCAGTCTCTTACATGCTAAAGAAAAGGTCCTAGCTTGTCCAAACTCTCCCTGTAACTCAGACCATTGTGTCCTGGCAACGTCCTTGAAAATTTCTTCTGCACTCTTTCTAATTTAATAACATCTTCCCTATATCAAGGTGAGAAAACTGAACACAATACTCCAAGTGCGGCCTTACCAAAGTCCTGTGTAACTGCAACATAAATTTCCAACTTCTATACTCAATGTACTGCCTGATGAAGGCTAGTGTGCGAAAAGCCTTCTTCACAGCCCTGTCTCCCTGTGACTCTACTCTCAGCATGCACCTGAATTCCAAGGTCTCTCTGCCCACTACACCCTTGAAAATCCTCCCATTCACCATGAGACTCCTACCTTGATTTGAGTTCCCAAAATGTAAGACATCACAAATCTATATTAAATTCCATTTGTCATTTCTCTGGCAATTTCTCCACCTGATTAAGTTCCTGCTGCAATTTCTGATAAACTTCCTCACTGATCATGCTCCCACTTATTTTAGTGTCATCTGCAAACTTACTAATCATACCTTGTACATTCTCAACTAATTCATAGATAACAAACAGCTATGGACTCAGCCTCCAGTCTGACAAGCATCCTTCCACTAAACGCTCTGCCTTCTACCATCAAACCAACTGTGTATCCAATTTGCCAGTTCCCCCAGCATTCCATGTGATGTCCCCTTCCAGAGCAGCCTGCCGTGTGGGACCTTATCAAAGGCCTTACTGAAATCCATTGCGAGTATGTCTACTGCTCCGTCCTCATCAACCTTCCTGGTCACTTCATCAAAGAACGCAAACAAATTTGGGAAGCATGATCTCCCACTCACAAGTCTATGCTGACAGCTCCGAATCAAACCCTGTGTAAGTAATGGGTGCAATCAATGGTATGCTGTCCTTCATTCTAAGATGATTCGAGTACATAAGTAAAGCCATCTTCCTGCTGTTGTAGAGCCTTGCTGAGAGAGCATTTGGGGCACTCTCTACAGATTTGATGTCCTTTGTAAGGAATGAATTTCTTACCACAGACACCAGTGATGGTAACATGAGCATAGAGTAAAGAAGCTAAGTGTTTAATCTGTAGAGCTGCGAGAGACGAAGAAATGGTGACACTGAAACAGGAGGAGTGGAAGCAATCACTTATTTCCAAAAGACACATTGGTAGTGTGAAAAAATTCCATACATTACCCAGGATTGATTGGTTTGATTTATTGTCACGTGTATCTCAGTACAGGGAAACACTTTATTTATGAGCAGTGGGGGCAGGTCATAGTAAGCATGGCCAGACAGATCATAGGGTGGAAATAGACTTGGACAGAGTAAGGCATACAGGTTACACTGAACAGGACATGCACTAGACAAGATCAACATGAACAAGATCACCATTATTTGAACTTAGAGAGTCCATTCATCAATCTAACATGGCATTCCGAATCGTTTATATGCCTTTACTAACGCTCCCCCCGTAATTGTGCAGTCGGCGTGTGAACCCTGTACTGAACGCCAGGTTGTTCACAATCCCCAACAGCAGCCACAATACCTTCCATCTGAAACAGGTAGCCATTCCCACCAGCTTCCGCTTTACATAGAGAACACCAGGCTGGCTTCTTGGAGATGGAAGGTGCCTTCTTGAGACTTCACACAAGACATATGGCTTCCCTCCTCACCATGTTTAAGTCCTACATGTGTATCATGAGCAACGGAGCCAGGAGGAACAACGTGGAACTGTCTGTCTATGCAGCCTCTGCTCCAATTGTTCATCATGTTAGAGCATCAATCTGGTCACACTTAAGACTGCCGATGCTGGAGATCAGAGTAGAGCGTTGATTGCTGAAAAAGCACAGCAGGTCAGGCAGCATCCGAGAAGCAGGAAAGTCGACGTTTCGGAATAAGACATTAATCAGAAATCAGCATCAATTACCACATTCTGCCCCCGTGTAAGTGCATTGAGGTGGGAATGGCCTCCTGCTGTTCCTGTGTAAGTGACTCAAGGGGCTGATTTCCTCGTCCGATTGGACAAGGCAAAGGGCCTGACTGGGTTACCCCTGGTTCCTGTTTGACAGGTCGATGTACTGACAAGTCTGATGATGCTGTAGCTTTAAGAAGTTATTTTGTCCTGGATTCTTTTAAGAGAGTGATTGTACAATCATTACCAAGCTGGTTAGTTAAGACACTTGAGTAAACAGCGAGGGAGGCCTTAGGTTAATTTTAATGCAGCCTAAATGGGTGTGGCCAGCTCTCACAGGTTTGGATCTCTGGGTTTTGGTTTCTCAGTAACATCAGAAACTATTGGGGTCTCCACAGAGTTGGAAGCTTCAGTAAATGTTTCCTGGCTGCTACTCTCTCTGAACTTTCTCTTGATGCTGTCACATTGCATCTGGAACAGACACTTTACATTCCCTTTAAAATAAGAAAACATTCGAGTCTACGCTACTGCCTTCAAATATTTTCGAGTGGCTCTGGTGGTCCATCACACTAGACTCCTTCTCTTCCTGAGTAATAGGCCGGAGGTACTGAGTGGGCTGTCTCTGTTCTACTCCAATAATATCAATGGGCTGAAAGGCTTCCTCACATTCCTGTGAAACCAGCGTGAGGTGCTGAATGAACTCTTGTTTTACTGTGGCAATGTGCAGTGTCAGGCAGTGTTGTTGCATGAATGTTACCGACACTTTAACAGCACAAGCCTGAGTGGTGTCGGGGTCTTGCTGCACATGGACACAGACCAGTTCAGGAGCTGGGTTGGGGAGGGGGCGGTCAAAATGTTCTGAACATTGTGGAATCTTCAGTGACAATCCCCACTTCTGATCTTATGGTGGGGAGGGTGGGGGTGGGGAGACATTGATGAAGCAGTTGAAGATGTTTATCGAGACGAAGCTACCCTGAGGATCTCCCACAGAGCTGACCCAGGACTGAGATAATGACCATCTTCCTTTGTGCCATGTTTGACTCCAAACACTGGAGAGGTTACTCTAATTCCCATTAAGTCCAGTTTTGTTAAACTCCTTGATGTCAACAGAAGGCAACCACTGCCTTGATATCAGGGCCAGTCATTTTTACCTGAACCCTTGTCTCAACCTCTTTTGTTCACATCAATAAGCCATGATATAGGAGCAGCAAGTGTTTTCTTCAAACAGGTGGGATTGAATGTCAGGATTTCTCTTCGCAAGAGTGTGGTGGAAGCTAGATGACTGAAAGTATTTGAAGAGGAGCTAGATGCATATTGACCTGTCAGAGAGTTGAGGGCTATGAAGAATTGGGTATGAAAGAGGATTTGAGACCAAGATCATGATCTTAGTGAAGGGCAAGGCAGTCTTGGGGAGTGAACGACCTGTCCCTGTTTCTGAAGTTCTCCCATTCTGTTATTGGAAAGTTAGTGGGTGTGATTTTCATGGATGTTCTGTTATTGAATGTTGCAGTCAGGGAGACCAGAGGATTTTGTGAGCCATCCCTGGGTGATGTATGGGGGCTGTATTCACAGTGAATCTGGGTCTAAACATGACCAATAAATGAAGCACAAGTTGCAGAGAGGGGAAGCTCTGTAAAGAGAGATGAGGGTCTCTTTGATTACCGTGCCTGGATTTTCCAATTACACTTCCCAAATACCCTCAAAGCGCGTGGGACACTTTTGAAGGTCTGAATTGTCTGTGTTTCTGTGCACCAGTTTATAGCAGTAAGTAACATCTAAGTGCTCCTGTCTAGCAGTTTGGTGGGCTGAATGGATCACAGAAACATGGGACTACGGAGCAGGAGTGGGTCATTAGATACTTCGAGCCTTCTCCACCAGACACTAAGATTTGGCTGATCAGGTTGTGGTCTCACCCCACTTCCCTGTCTATATCCCATTATGCATGACTTACACTTCTGTCAAATATTTAACTAATGCAGCTTTCAATCAATGTGAGCATGGAGGCACAATAAACTACCAGTGAAGAGGATTCCGATTTGAAAGGGCCTTTCAGAATTATTCGTCATCCTTCTTATCGAATCAGAGAGTCATGCAAAACGGAAACAGACCCGTTAGTCCAACCCGTTCACTGCGATCAGATATCAAATCTGATCCAGTCCCATTTGCCAGCATTTGACCAATATCCCACTTCTTTCAGATACTTTTTAAATGTGCGATTGTAACCACCTTCACCACTTCCTCTGACAGCACTGTCTGTACACACACCACTCTCTGTGTGAAACATTTACCTTCAGGACTCTTCGAAATCATTCGCCCTTTCTCCTCCAACCTATGCCCTCTTGTTCTGGATTCCCCTACCCTGGGGAGCAGAACGTAGTTGTTTAGAATATCCATACCACTGCTGGTTTTGTGAACCTCTCTAATGTCACCCCTTAGCCTCTGACACTCCAGGAAAAAGCACCTCAACCTAATCAACCTCTCCACGAAGCTCAAACTTTCAGTCATGGAACATCAGGGTATAAATCATTTCTGCAGACAATGAGTTGTACGTAGTATTGTTAAAGTGACCTCACCAACATCCTGTACAGATACAACATGCCACCACAACCCCTATACACAATGCTCCGACTGATTAAGGCAAATGTGCCAAATGTGTTCTGTCCCACATTGTCCACCTGCGACTCAACTTTCAAGGAACAATGTACCTGCAGTCCTATGTCCCTTTGCTCCACAACATGCCCCAGGACCTTAACATCAGTGTATAATTTCGGCCCTGATTTGCCTTCCCAAACTGCAAAACCTCGTATTTATCTAAATTAAACTTCATCTGTCAATCTTTGCCCCTTAGTTACATCTAAGTGTGGTCTCGTTATACTCTGAGATAATCTACTACACCACCTTTCTGATGTAATCTGTAAACCTACGAACTATGGCCGCAATATTCACATCTAAAACCCTGACATAAATGATGAAATGCAGTGAACTCAGTACTGATTCTTACAGCACACTGCTGCTCACAAGCGTCTAGTCTGAAACATACCCCTCTTCCTTCAAGCCAATTGTGACTAACTTCCTCTGTATTCCATGTAACTGAACCTTACTAATCTGTCTACCAATCAGAATGAAATACTCGCTATGAAGAGAGGCTGGGTAGGTTAGGTTTACTTTCACTAGAAAAAAGGACATTGAGGGGGGACCTGATTGAGGTTTTCAAAATCGAGAACGTATAGACAGGGTGGACAGAATTGAAAAATGTGGTGCTGGAAAAACACAGCAGGCCAGGCAGCATCCGAGGAGCAAGACAATCAACGTTTCGGGCATAAGCCCTTCTTCAGGAATCAGTGTGGATCGTGACAAGCTTTTTCCCAGGTTGTAGGATTCAATAACGAGAGGTCGTGCTTTCAAGGTGAGAAGTGGAATGTTTAAGGAGGATACACGCGGTAAGTACTTCACACAGAGGGTGGTGGGCGTTTGGAAGACGTTGCTAGCAGAGGTGGTAGAGGCAGGCACGGTCGATTCATTTAAGTTGCGTCTGGACAGATGCATGAGTAGGTGGGGAGCAGAGGGATACAGATACTTAGGAATTGGGCGAGAGGTTTAGACAGTACATTTGGATCGGTTCATGCTTGGAGGGCTAAGGGCCTGTTGCTGGGCTGTAAATTTTCTTTGCTCTTTGTTCTTTAAATGAACACCTTGTTGAAGTCCATATAGACGATGTCTATCAAACTGCCTACATCAATCTTCTTTGTTATCTCTTCAAAAAACTCAACCAAATTAATGAGACATGATTTCCCATGCAGAAAGCCACGTTGTCTACCCCAATCAGCCCTTGGCTTCCCAAATGAATGTAAATGCTATCCCTCAGAATCCCCTCCAACAACTTTCCCACCACTGACATCAGGCTCAGCGGTCTATAGTTCACGGGTTTTGGGGTCACTGTTTCCTTTTCTAGTCCCATTCCTCCACTGCTCACAACAAATGTTAAATGTAACCAGGTTTGTGATATGGCCGATCATATCGGTCTCAGACTGGGTCAGGGTCAGTTTTAGGAACAAGTCAGGCTAGTTTCTTTAATCTGCTCAAATAGTACATTTATGATCCAGAGCAATGTTACTCAAACTATGATGGAAAGATGAATGGCAAACTGTTTAGATATTGAAAGTATATAATCAATATTTCCCTTTCTAAACACACACACACACACTTTTAACTTGAAAGAACTCTGTTCAGATATTATTGGAACTCATGACTAAAGGTAAAATTGTGGGATTGTCCAAAACGCTATGATGTTTCTGAAGATATTGTACTCACACAGCTGCTAGCAATGGGATTCCATCCTGGGACAGTTGGATTTGATTTAATTCCCTTTGCTTTAGGCGGAGTGGAGATTCCAGTGAATTCTGGTCAGTGATCACCCAAAGGGCAGCACGGTGGTTAGCACTGCTACCTCACAGCACCAGGGTCTTAGGGTCGATTCCAGCCTTGGGTGACTGTATGTGTGGAGTTTGCACATTCTCCACTTTTCTGTGTGAGCTTCTAATGGGTGGTCCAGTTTCCTACCACAAACTGTGTACGTTAGATGGATTGGTCACGTTAATTGTCTGTAGTGTTCAGGGATTTCTTGGTTATGTGAATTAGTCAGGGGTAAGTATAGGGAAATGGGTTGGGAAGGTTGGTATGGACTTGTTGGGTGGAAGGGCCTGTGTCAACACTGCAGGGATTCCATAAAAATAAGAATGGTAACGATGACTGTGGAGGTTTTCTTTTAGCTTGCACACATTGCTGTGATGAGGAACAATGAAGGAGAGAGAGTGCAATAGGCCATTCCTTCTCAGACAGATTACATTTTCTCCCTCTCTGAGTTGAATCACACAGTAATGTTATCCTCTCCCAAACTGGACCATGTGCTGTCTCCTTGTACATTGTCCAAACTATGTCTCCATCACATTCCCTGTTCCACGTAGGTGCATCATTGCTGCTGTCATACACAGAGCCATATCCTTAGCTGAAAATGGTCTCGTTTGATTTGAAATATGTTTACATGGCCCTGCGTCATTAAAAAATAAAATGTTTAATTTATTCAGAATACCTGTGTTAAAATGAATGCATTTTTTAAAGAAATACAGAAATTGCTGGAAAAGCTCGCCAGGTCTGTCAGCATCCAGGTGCCTTTTGCATGCAGCAATTGTACCAGCCTCCACCACTTCCTCTGGCAGCTCATTCCAAACAAACACCACCCTCTGTGTGAAATGATGCCCTTTAGGCCTCATCAAAACGTTTCCCCTCTCACTTTCAACCAATCCTCTATCGTTCTTGACACCCCTAACCTGGGGAGAAAAACCCTGACTACTCACCCTATCCATGACCATTCTGATTTTATAAACCTTTACTGCTGCGAAATGTGCCTCCAATCAACACGAATAGATGTACTTTCAGTCATCCTGGGCCTAAATTCTGAAATTCAATACTGACACCTCTTCCTTCTCCATCAGGTCACAATTCGAAATCCATATTAATCAGTTTGTTCAGATGTATACTGAGACACTTCTGTGGGCTTTACACCTAGACCTTTGTGCCCAGAGGTAGGGACACTAGCATCACTCAGTAATACCCATAAAGCTGGAACATTATTCTCCTGTGTGTTTGCTCATCAGCCTGTTCTGACAGGATGTGACATACCTCTGCAATAGGCAGGACTTGAATCTAGGCCTTCTAGTCCAGAGCTGGGAACACTACCACACAAGTTCAGGAATTGGATTAACTTCAGAGCATTGACTGAGAGGCAGGGGCAACTACCCACTACACTACCATACCCAGATTTTGGGACATGTTTTAGTGCCCGCTTTCAGCTTGGTGTGGATTTATTATAATCAGAACTGAAAAATGTGTTGCTGGTAAAGCACAGCAGGTCAGGCAGCATCCAAGGAGCAGGAGAATCGACGTTTCGGGCATAAGCCCTTCTTCAGGAATGAAGCTGGTGTGCCAAGTAGGCTAAGATAAAAGGTAGGGAGGAGGGACTTGGGGATGGGCTTTGGGAATGTGATAGGTGGAAGGAGGTTAAGGTAAGGGTGATAGGACGGAGAGGGGGTGGGAGTGGAGAGGTCGGGAAGAAGATTGCAGGTCAAGAAGGTGGTGCTGAATCTGATGGTTGGGATTGAGATAAGGTGGGTGGAGGGGAAATGAGGAAGCTGGAGAAATCCGCATTCATCCCTTGTGGTTGGAGTGTTCCTAGGCAGAAGATGAGGTGCTCTTTCTACAGGCGTCTTGTTGCCATGGTCTGGCGATGGAGGAATCCAAGGGCCTGCATGTCCTTGGTGGAGTGGGAGGGGGAGTTGAAGTGTTCAGCCGCGGGGCGGTTGGTTTGGTTAGTGCGGGTGTCCCAGACGTGTTCTCTGAAACATTCCGCAAGTAGGCGGCCAATCTCCCCAATGTCGAGAAGGCCACATCGGGTGCAGCGGATGCAGGAAATGATGTGGGTGGTGGTGAAGGTGAATTTGTGGTAGATATGGAAGGATCCCTTGGGGCCTTGGAGTGAAGTGAGGGGGGGAGGTGTGGGCGCAAATTTTGCATTTCTTGTGGTTGCAGGGGAAGGTGCCGGGAGTGGAGGTTGGGTTGGTGGGGCGTGTGGATCTGACGAGGGAGTGGGGGATGGAGTGGTCTTTCCGGAACGCTGATAGGGGTGAGGAAGGAAACTAATCCTTGGTGGTGGGGTCTGTTGGAGGTGGCAGAAATGACGAAGGATGATCCAATGTATCCGGAGGTTGGTGGGATGGTATGTGAGGACCAATGGGGTTCTGTTCTGGTGGTGTTTGGAGGGGCGGGTTTCAAGGGCGGAGGTGCGGGAAGTGGAGGAGATGTGGTGGAGAGTATCATCAACCACGGCTGAGGGGATGTTGCGGTGTTTGAAGAAGGAGGCCATCTGAATTGTTCGGTATTGGAATCGGTCCTCCTGGGAGCAGATGCAGCACAGGCGAAGGAATTGGGAATATGGGATGGCGTTTTTACAGGGCGCAGGGTGGGAGGAGGTGTAATCTAGGTAGCTGTGAGAGTCGGTCGGTTTGTAGAAAATGTCCGTGTTGAGTCGTTCGCCCGAGATAGAAATGGAGAGGTCTAGGAAGGGGAGGGAGGATTCTGAGACGGTCCAGGTGAAGTTGACGTGGAAAGTGTAAGTAAAGTGGATGAACTGTTCAACCGCCTCGTGGGAGCACGAGGTACCGCCGATACAGTCATCGATGTAGCGGAGGAAAAGGTGGGGGGTGGTGCTAGTGTCACTGCAATAGGGCAATGTCCAACCTAATACCCTCACCTTGACCTCCATCCACCTATCACATTCCCAATGCCCCTCCCCCAAGTCCCTCCTCCCTACCTTTTATCTTAGCCTGCTTGGCACACCAGCCTCATTCCTGAAGACCGGCTTCTGCTCGAAACGTCGACTCTCCTGCTCCTTGGATGCTGCCTGACCTGCTGCGCTTTTCCAGCAACACATTTTTCAGCTCTGATCTCCAGCATCTGCCATCCTCACTTTCTCCTATTTATTATAATCAGGTTGCCATTACGGAGTGACAAGAAAACACTTTGTATTGTTAAACAAATGCAAAATATTTGTCTTAACTAGTATATTGAGTGCACGTGCTGTGCCATCGAAATTAAGTATGAACAGCTTTAATGGCTATGATCTGTAGTCTGCAATATTAGGGAAAGAAATCCTGCAGACACACTCTGCCCAATGAAAGGTCTCAAATGGATATTTATTACTGAACACCAGAGACGAAGGAAGAGCTTAATTTCTGGCCCCAGAGCACCGAGCGGTATTACCCACCTCTAACATGCGACTGCCTTCTTCCTAAAGCCATGAAATGATACCAGGCCAGTGATAACTGTCCAGCCTCTCCTCCCCACTGACTGTGTCTGCAATCCGTCCCTCCTCCCCCAAACCACACAAGGCTACCCAATGTCAGGGTCTTTGTGAAAATCAAGGCCAGAGTGTGCAGGCCTCTTGGAGAGGGATGGGAACTTTAAAATTGAAGGGGGACGGTGAAGTGGCATTAATGTCACACACTGGGCTGAGGGGTGGCAGGTGGAGTTTAGTTTGGATTAATGCGAACAATTGGATTTGGTAAATCAAACAACAGCAAGACCTATACAATTAAAAGTAGAGCCTTTGGCAGTGCTGTCGTACAGAAACCTAGACTGTCAGGTATAATTCTTTAAAATTTGCAACTCACATAGATCTTGTGGTTAAGAAAGTGTTTAACACACTTGTCTTCATTGGTCAGACCTTTGAGTATCGGAATTGGGATGTCATGTTGTGGTTGTACAAAACATTGGTGAGACCCCTTCTGGAATACTGTGTCCAGTCTGGTCGCTCTGCCCATTAATTCCATAGGCACACCACCCTCTGGGTGAAAAGGCAGCCCCTGAGGTAACTTTTAAATGTTTCCCCTCTCACCTTAAACCTATGTCCTCTAGTTTTGGTCTCCCCTACCCTTCGAAAACACCTTGTCTATTCACTTTGATATTATTGACCTTGATATTATTAAGCTGGAGAGGTTTCAGAAGAGATTAACCTGGATGTTGCTGGGAATGGAGGGAGTGAGCTATAAGGAGAGGCTGGATAGGCTGGGACTTTTTTTCACTGGAGAGAAGATGAAGGGGTAACTTCACAGAAGTTTACAAAATCGTGAGGGGTACAGATAAGCAGAAGGGCTGATGTCTTTTCTCTCGAGTTAGGGATTCAAAACTGAGGGATATTTTAAGATGCGAGGAAAAAAGATTTACAAAAGTCATGAGAGGTAATTATGTTAGACAGAGTCTGCCTTGGGTGTGGAATGAACTTCCTGAGGAAGTGGTGAAAGCAGGGACAGTTACAACGTTTAAAGGACATTTAGATCAGACATCCGTTTGGATGGTGCTGTGAGCAGCTGCCCTCTCCCTTCCAATCTCTGAATGAATCCCTGTTGGTTTTCACTCTCTGCCAACGCCTGTGCTGTGGCGTGGGGAGGCCAGCAGAGGGTGGCATTGCATCACTTTAAGCACCACAGAGACTGACAGACTTGCCCTACACAGAGACACACAGATATACACACGGGAATTGTTGGGACACTGCATGAAGCTCATATGGTAACTTAAACTAAACATAAGTTCGCCTCGTAAACTGTTAAAATATGAGTGACAGACCTACCAAATTCTACTATTTAAATAATAACATCAATTTATTTTTTCACTCTGAAAGTGAACATTTAACATGAACTATTTACAACTCTGGGACCCTCTTTCTCTTAACTGCTTATTTCCCGACTCCAGCTCTATAGCAATATATTGTTTCTGGGTCTGCCATCCTCTCATACCACAGGTGCTTGTAAGCTCTCAGTTCAGAACAGCATTCACCGTCTCTTAAAGGTACAGTACACACTTTCACCTTCATCACATTATACTCTGATGAATATAGATAGGTGGAACCTATCCGATTTCTCTTGCTCTGTGGTTTGTCAATATTTCATCTACTCTGTCTCGTATGTGTCAGGAGTTTTGTTGCTCCATTGACAGTATGTCATTATTCAACTCTATCCGTGGGAATATATCAGTAGTTCACTTGCTCACACTCGTGAGTGTGGCAGGATTTCAGTTCTTTCATGGGGACTGTGACACTATAACAATCTCAATGTTTGTTGTGGTTCTGTTGTCTTGCAAACATTTCGTCCTCTGTCTAGGTGACATCCTCAGTGCTTGGGAGCCTCCTGTGAAGCGCTTCTGTGCTGTTTCTTCCGGCATTTATAGTGGACTGTCTCTGCCACTTCCGGTTGTCAGTTCGAGCTGTCCGCTTTAGTGGCCGGTATATTGGGTCCAGGTCGATGAGTTTGTTGATAGAGTCTGTGTATGAGTGCCATGTCTCTAGGAATTCCCTGGCTGTTCTCTGTTTGGCTTGACCGATAATGGTAGTGTTGTCCCAGTCAGTCCACAGTGTTGTATCCATGCAGTGTTATTAGTGTGGGGGTGAAGTGGAGGGAGGGGGGAGAGAGAGGGAGATAGAGAGAGACAGAGAGACAGAGAGAGAAGGTGCAGCATGAGGCAGTGAGAGTGGTGGAGCATGAGCCTTGTTCGGGGGTCGGTGCTATAACAGATATACAGTGAGTGTGAGGGAGCAGAGAGAATACGGTGACACTTATTCTGACGAGGTGGGGAAGGTTATTGATGCTTGTCCTGTATTGTTGGACATTTCTTCAGGCCCCAGATACTGCACTGAGCTGGTTGGGGAGGTCAGACCATGCTCGGTGGGTCTGGTGGTGTGGCCAACTCTGGGAGGAGAATGGCCCCTCTCTGTACTAGCCCATCCACCAGGACCTCCGTGCCCCTGTCGCCAAACCATGGTGTAATTGTCCCTTATCTGCCATGCTCGAGGTAAACTGTGCATGGCAGCTGAGAAAGCTCAACCGTGTGCCCCTTGACCTTTTAAAGATGGCACCAGTGTCAGGGATCACGGAATATCCAGGGGCACCCAGGCGATGGTGAGTACCTCCACTCATGATGGGTGGAAGAATCGGGCTGGTATTGAATGAGAGGGACACCATGGGATGGGGTGGGTAGTTAATGAGGTGAGTTCGATATGATAGCACCAGGAAACTAGCTCGGCCTAGTGCAGATGATCCCTCTGTCACAGTCAATGAAAATGGCACTGAGACAAATTATTGTTAGATTTAGCCCAATGAGTCAAAGTCTCTGCTGACCCTACACCCAGATACAAAGCTGATGAAAAAATACTCATCCAAAACTCTGCATCATCTGTACACCAACAATATCATGTTCACCTATCACTCCTGGAATCACTGGCTTATGTTACAGGATGCTGTTAAAATGTTTTCATTTCAGCATTCTGAAACCTGGGAACACATCCTTCCATAACATTGTCTCTCAGTCTTCCCCTCTCTGTCTATTTCCCAAACCCCTCTTATTTGTTATTGTTTAAACTGACTCCCTCGCCATCTCTCGCTGGCAGTGATGTTCACACACACAGCACCCCCTTTTCATGGCCCAAAGGAGATATGGAGCTGGAAATGGGTGTGAGCTGCACATCCTGTCACTTCCAGCATGGGCTGCAAGTTTCCCCACACTGGGCAGGGATCTAACACAGTGTTACAGAGCAATGCACTAGGGTGGTGTACACAGTCCTACATGCTGAGAGGGTAACTGCTCCAGGGTTACAGATCAATGTACTGGGGTGGTGTACACAGTCATACATGCTGGGGGGGGGGGGGGGGGTAACTGCTCCTGGGTTACCGATCAATGTATTGGGGTGGTGTACAAAGTCTGACATGCTGGGAGGGTAAATATTCCTGGGTTACAGATCAATGAACTGGGGTGGTGTACAGTCCTACATGCTGGGGGGGTAACTGCTCCTGGATTACAGATCAATGCACTGGGGTGGTTTACACAGTCTGACATGCTGGGAGGGTAACTGTTCCTGGTTTACAGATAACTGTACCGGGGTGGTGTACACAGTCCTACATGCTGGGAGGGTAACTGCTCCTGGGTGACAGGTCAATGCACTGGGGTGGTGTACACAGTCCTACATGCTGGGAGGGTAACTGCTCCTGGGTGACAGGTCAATGCACTGGGGTGGTGTACACAGTCCTACATGCTGGGGGGGGTAACTGCTCCTGGTTTACAGATCAATGCATTGGGGTGGGGTACACAGCCCTCCTTGCTGGGAAGGGAACTGTTCCTAGGTTACAGATCAATGTACTGGGGTGGTGTACACAGTCCTACATGCTGGAAGGGTAACTGCTCCTGGGTTACAGATCAATGTACTGCGGTGTTGTACACTGTCCGACATGCTGGGAGGGTAAATGCTCCTGGTTTACAGATCAATGTACTGCGGTGTTGTACACTGTCCTACATGCTGGGAGGGTAAATGCTCCTGGTTTACAGATCAATGCACTGGGGTCGGGTACGCAGTCCTACATGCTGGGAGGGTACGACTCCTGGTTTACAGAACAATGCACTGGGGTGGTGTAGACAGTCCCACATGCGGTGAGGCTAAATGCTCCTGTTTTACAGGTTAATTCACGGTGATGACTGCACTGTTCCCTGTGCAGGTGAGACTAACTTGGTGAGATTTAGAGATACTGTCCGTGAAGCTCCGCTTACGGGAAGCATATATCTTTTGGTTCACACATTAGTGCACTGCGGAATTCTGCACAGCGTCCGATGCTGGACAGATATCTAGTCCGGGTCTTTAGATCAATGCACTGCTGTGGTCTGCACAGCTCCCCGTGCTGGAGAGATATGTAGTCTGGGTTTATAGATCAATTCACTGCTGTAGTCTGCACAGCTCCCCATCCTGGAGAGATATCTAGTCTGGGTTTATAGATCAATGCACTGCTGTGTTCTGCACAGCTCTCCGTCCTGGACAGATATCTCGTCTGGGTTTATAGATCAATGCACTGCTTTGGTCTGCACAGCATCCCGTCCTGGACAGATATCTAGTCTGGGTTTATAGATCAGTGCGCTGCTGTGGTCTGCACAGCTCTCCGTCCTGGACAGATATCTAGTCCGGGTTTATATATAGAACATAGAATATAGAACATAGAACAATACAGCACGGAACAGGCACTTCGGCCCACGATGTTGTGCCAAACGTCTATCCTAGATTAAGCACCCAGTAATGTACCGATCCAAATGCCGCTTAAACGTTGCCAATGATTCTGACTCTTACACTCCCCCGGGCAGCGCATTCCATGCTCCCACCACTCTCTGGGTAAAGAACGTTCCCCTGACATCTCCCCTGTACCTTCCACCCATCACCTTAAATTTATATCCCCTTGTAACACTCTGTTGTACCCGGGGAAAAAGTTTCTGACTGTCTACTCTATCTATTCCTCTGCACAGCTACCCGTCCTAAACAGATATCTAGTCCGGGTTTATCGATCAATGCACTGCTGTGGTCTGCACAACTCCCCGTCCTAAACAGTTATCTAGTCCGGGTTTATCGATCAATGCACTGCTGTGGTCTGCACATCTTACCATCCTGGACAGGAATCTAGTACTGGTTTCTAGCTAAATGCACTGCTGTGGTCTGCATAGCTCCCCGTCCTAAACAAATATCTTGTCTGGGTTTAAAGATCAATGCACTGCTGTGGTCTGCACAGCTCCCCGTCCTGGACAGGTATCTCGTCTGGGTTTATATATCAATGCACTGCTGTGGTCTGCACAGCTCTCTGTCCTGGATAGATATCTAGTCTGGGTTTATACATCAATGCACTGCTGTGGTCTGCACAGCTCTCCGTCCTGGTCAGATATCTAGTCTGGTTTATAGATAGAACATAGAACATAAAACATAGAACAATACAGCACGGAACAGGCCCTTCGGACCACGATGTTGTGCCAAACTTCTATCCCACATTAAGCACCCATCCATGTCCTTATCCAAATGCCGCTTAAAGGTTGCCAATGATTCTGACTCTACCACTCCCACGAGCAGCGCATTCCATGCCCTCACCACTCTCTGTGTAAAGAACTTTCCCCTGACATCTCCCCTATACCTTCCACCCTTCACCTTGAATTTATGTCCCCTTGTAACACACTGTTGTACCCGGGGAAAAAGTTTCTGACTTTCTACTCTATCTATTCCTCTGCACAGCTCCCCGTCCTAAACAGATATCTCGTCCGGGTTTATAGATCAATGCACTGCTGTGGTCTGCACAGCTCCCCGTCCTGGACAGATATGTAGTCCGGGTTTATATATCAAGGCACTGCTGTGGCCTGAACTGCTCCCCGTCCTGGACAGATATCTCGTCCGGGTCTCTAGATCAATGCAATGCTGTGGTCTGCACAGCTCCCCGTTCTGGACAGATATCTCGTCCGGGGTTTAGAGATCAATCCACTGCTGTGGCCTGCACAGCTCCACATCCAGGACAGATATCTAGTCTGGGTTTATAGATCAATGCACTGCTGTAATCTGCACAGCTACCCGTCCTGTACAGATATCTAGTCTGGGTTTATAGATCAATGCCCTGCTGTGATCTGCACAGCTCCCCATCCTGGACAGATATCTAGTCTCGGTTTATCGATCAATGCACTGCTGTGGTCTGCACAGATCCCCGTCCTGGACAGAAATCTACTCTGTGTTTATCGTTCAATGCACTGCGTAGTCTGCACATCTCCCCGTTCTGGACAGAAATCTCGTCCGGGTTGAAAGAGCAATGCACTTCTGTAGTCTCCACAGCTCCCTCTTCTGGACAGATATCAAGTCCGGGTCTGTTTATCAATGCACTGCTGTGGTCTGCACAGCTCCAGGTCCTGGACAGATATCTAATCTGGGTTTATAGATCATTGCACTGCTGTGGTCTACACAGCTGTCTGTCCTGGATAGATATCTAGTCTGGGTTTATAGATCAATGCACTGCTGTGGTCTGCACAGCTCTTCGTCCTGGACAGATATCTAGTCTGGGTTTATAGATAGAACATAGAACATAGAACATAGAACAATACAGCACGGAACAGGCCATTTGGCCCACAATGCTGTGCCAAACTTCTATCCCACATTAAGCACCCATCCATGTACCTCTCCAAATGCCGCTTAAAAGTTGACAATGATTCTGACACTACCACTCCCACGGGAAGCGCATTCCAGTCCCCCAACACTCTCTGCGTAAAGAACTTTCCCCTGACATCTCCCCTATGCCTTCCACCCTTCACCTTAAATTTATATCGCCTTGAAACACTCTGTTGTACCCGGGGGAAATGTTTCTGACTGTCTACTCTATCTATTCCTCTGCACAGCTCCACGTCCTAAACAGATATCTCGTCCAGGTTTATAGATCAATGCACTGCTGTGGCCTGCACTGCTCCCCATCCGGGACAGGTATCTCGTACTGGTTTATAGATCAATACACTGCTGTGTTCTGCACAGCTCCCCGTCCTAAACAGATATCTTGTCTGGGTTTATAGATCAATGCACTGCTGTGGTCTGCACAGCTCCACGTCCTGGACAGGTATCTAGTCTGGGTTTATAGATCAATGCACTGCTGTGGTCTGCACAGCTCCCCGTCCTGGACAGATATATAGTCCGTGTTTATATATCAATGCACTGCTGTGGCCTGAACTGCTCCCCATCCGGGACAGGTATCTAGTACTGGTTTATAGATCAATACACTGCTGTGTTCTGCACAGCTCCCCGTCCTAATCAGATATCTTGTCTGGGTTTATAGATCAATGCACTGCTGTGGTCTGCACAGCTCCGTTCTGGACAGATATCTCGTCCGGGTTTATAGAGCAATGCACTTCTGTAGTCTCCACAGCTCCCTCTTCTGGAAAGATATCAAGTCCGGGTCTTTAGATCAATGCACTGCTGTGGTCTGCACAGCTCCGCGTCATGGAGAGATATATAGTCTGGGTTTATAGATCAATGCACTGCTGTGGTCTGCACAGCTCCCCATCCTGGACAGATATCTTGTCTGGGTTTATAGATCAATGCACTGTCTTGGTCTACACAGCACCCCGTGTGGGCTGATATCTAGTCCGGGTTTATGGATCAAAGCACGGCTGTTTTCTACACAGCTCCCTGTGCTGGACAGATATATAGTCTGGGTTTATAGATAAATGCACTGCTGTGGTCGGTACAGCACCCCGTCCTGGACAGATATCTAGTCTGGCTTTTCGATCAGTTCACTGCTGTGGTCTGCACAGCTCCACATCCTGGACAGATATCTAGTCTGGGTTTAGAGATCAATGCACTGCTGTGTTCTGCACAGCTCCCCGTCCTGGACAGATATCTAGTCTGGGTTTATAGATCAATGCACTGCTGTGTTATGCACAGCTCCCCGTCCTGGACAGATATCTAGGCTCGGTTTATAGATCAATGCACTGCTGTGATCTGCACAGCTCCCCATCCTGGACAGATATCTAGTCTGGGTTTATAGATCAATGCACTGCTGTGGTCTGCACAGATCCCCGTCCTGGACAGAAATCTACTCTGTGTTTATCGTTCAATGCACTGCGTGGTCTGCACAGCTCCCCGTCCTAATCAGATATCTTGTCTGGGTTTATAGATCAATGCACTGCTGTGGTCTGCACAGCTCCCCATCCTGGACAGATATCTTGTCTGGGTTTATAGATCAATGCACTGTCTTGGTCTACACAGCACCCCGTGTGGGCTGATATCTAGTCCGGGTTTATGGATCAAAGCACGGCTGTTTTCTACACAGCTCCCTGTGCTGGACAGATATATAGTCTGGGTTTATAGATAAATGCACTGCTGTGGTCGGTACAGCACCCCGTCCTGGACAGATATCTAGTCTGGCTTTTCGATCAGTTCACTGCTGTGGTCTGCACAGCTCCACATCCTGGACAGATATCTAGTCTGGGTTTAGAGATCAATGCACTGCTGTGTTCTGCACAGCTCCCCGTCCTGGACAGATATCTAGTCTGGGTTTATAGATCAATGCACTGCTGTGTTATGCACAGCTCCCCGTCCTGGACAGATATCTAGGCTCGGTTTATAGATCAATGCACTGCTGTGATCTGCACAGCTCCCCATCCTGGACAGATATCTAGTCTGGGTTTATAGATCAATGCACTGCTGTGGTCTGCACAGATCCCCGTCCTGGACAGAAATCTACTCTGTGTTTATCGTTCAATGCACTGCGTGGTCTGCACAGCTCCCTGTCTTGGACAGACATCTAGTCTGGGGTTATAGATCAATGCACTGCTGTGGTCTGCACAGCTCGCCATTCTGGACAGATAACTCGTCCAGGTTTATACATCAATGCACTGCTTTCGTCTCCACAGCTCCCCGTCCTGTACAGATATCTAGTCTGGGTTTATAGATCAATGTAATGCTGTGTTCTGCACACCTTCCCGTCCTGGACAGATATCTAGTCTCGGTTTATCGATCATGTACTGCTGTAGTCTGCACAGCTCCCCGTCCTGGACAGATATCTCGTCCGGGTCTTTAGATCAATGCAATGCTGTGGTCTGCACAACTCCCCGTGCTGGAGAGATATATCGTCTGGGTTTATAGATCAATTCACTGCTGTGGTCTGCACAGCTCCCCATCCTGGACAGATATCTAATCTGGGTTTATAGATCATTGCACTGCTGAGGTCTGCACAGCTGTCTGTCCTGGATAGATATCTCGTCTGGGTTTATAGATCAATGCACTGCTGTGGTCTGCACAGCTCCCCATCCTGGACAGATATCTAGACTGGGTTTATACATCAATGCACTGCTGTGTCTGCACAGCATCCCGTCCTGGACAGATATCTAGTCCGGGTTTATAGATCAATCCACTGGTGTAGTCTCCACAGCTCCCTCTCCTGGACAGATATCAAGTCCGGGTCTTGACATCAATGCACTGCTGTGGTCTGCACAGCACCCCGTCCTGGACAGATATCTAGTCCGGGTCTTTAGATCAATGCACTGCTGTGGTATGCACAACTCACCGTTCTGGAGAGATATATAGTCTGGGTTTATAGATCAATGCACTGCTGTGGTCTGCACAGCTCCCCATCCTGGACAGATATCTAGACTGGGTTTATACATCAATGCACTGCTGTGTCTGCACTGCACCCCGTCCTGGACAGATATCTAGTCTGCGTTTATAGATCAGTGCGCTGCTGTGGTCTGCACAGCTCACCGTTCTGGAGAGATATATAGTCTGGGTTTATAGATCAATGCACTGCTGTGGTCTGCACAGCTCCCCATCCTGGACAGATATCTAGACTGGGTTTATACATCAATGCACTGCTGTGTCTGCACAGCATCCCGTCCTGGACAGATATCTAGTCTGGGTTTATAGATCAGTGCGCTGCTGTGGTCTGCACAGCTCTCCGTCCTGGACAGATATCTAGTCCGGGTTTATATATAGAACATAGAATATAGAACATAGAACAATACAGCACGGAACAGGCACTTCGGCCCACGATGTTGTGCCAAACGTCTATCCTAGATTAAGCACCCAGTAATGTACCGATCCAAATGCCGCTTAAACGTTGCCAATGATTCTGACTCTTACACTCCCCCGGGCAGCGCATTCCATGCTCCCACCACTCTCTGGGTAAAGAACGTTCCCCTGACATCTCCCCTGTACCTTCCACCCATCACCTTAAATTTATATCCCCTTGTAACACTCTGTTGTACCCGGGGAAAAAGTTTCTGACTGTCTACTCTATCTATTCCTCTGCACAGCTACCCGTCCTAAACAGATATCTAGTCCGGGTTTATCGATCAATGCACTGCTGTGGTCTGCACAACTCCCCGTCCTAAACAGTTATCTAGTCCGGGTTTATCGATCAATGCACTGCTGTGGTCTGCACATCTTACCATCCTGGACAGGAATCTAGTACTGGTTTCTAGCTAAATGCACTGCTGTGGTCTGCATAGCTCCCCGTCCTAAACAAATATCTTGTCTGGGTTTAAAGATCAATGCACTGCTGTGGTCTGCACAGCTCCCCGTCCTGGACAGGTATCTCGTCTGGGTTTATATATCAATGCACTGCTGTGGTCTGCACAGCTCTCTGTCCTGGATAGATATCTAGTCTGGGTTTATACATCAATGCACTGCTGTGGTCTGCACAGCTCTCCGTCCTGGTCAGATATCTAGTCTGGTTTATAGATAGAACATAGAACATAAAACATAGAACAATACAGCACGGAACAGGCCCTTCGGACCACGATGTTGTGCCAAACTTCTATCCCACATTAAGCACCCATCCATGTCCTTATCCAAATGCCGCTTAAAGGTTGCCAATGATTCTGACTCTACCACTCCCACGAGCAGCGCATTCCATGCCCTCACCACTCTCTGTGTAAAGAACTTTCCCCTGACATCTCCCCTATACCTTCCACCCTTCACCTTGAATTTATGTCCCCTTGTAACACACTGTTGTACCCGGGGAAAAAGTTTCTGACTTTCTACTCTATCTATTCCTCTGCACAGCTCCCCGTCCTAAGCAGATATCTCGTCCGGGTTTATAGATCAATGCACTGCTGTGGTCTGCACAGCTCCCCGTCCTGGACAGATATCTAGTCCGGGTTTATATATCAAGGCACTGCTGTGGCCTGAACTGCTCCCCATCCGGGACAGGTATCTAGTACTGGTTTATAGATTAATGCACTGCTGTGGTCTGCACAGCTCCCCGTCCTGGACAGATATCTCGTCCGGGTCTCTAGATCAATGCAATGCTGTGGTCTGCACAGCTCCCCGTTCTGGACAGATATCTCGTCCGGGGTTTAGAGATCAATCGACTGCTGTGGCCTGCACAGCTCCACATCCAGGACAGATATCTAGTCTGGGTTTATAGATCAATGCACTGCTGTAATCTGCACAGCTACCCGTCCTGTACAGATATCTAGTCTGGGTTTATAGATCAATGCCCTGCTGTGATCTGCACAGCTCCCCATCCTGGACAGATATCTAGTCTCGGTTTATCGATCAATGCACTGCTGTGGTCTGCACAGATCCCCGTCCTGGACAGAAATCTACTCTGTGTTTATCGTTCAATGCACTGCGTAGTCTGCACAGCTCCCCGTTCTGGACAGAAATCTCGTCCGGGTTGAAAGAGCAATGCACTTCTGTAGTCTCCACAGCTCCCTCTTCTGGACAGATATCAAGTCCGGGTCTGTTTATCAATGCACTGCTGTGGTCTGCACAGCTCCCGGTCCTGGACAGATATCTAATCTGGGTTTATAGATCATTGCACTGCTGTGGTCTACACAGCTGTCTGTCCTGGATAGATATCTAGTCTGGGTTTATAGATCAATGCACTGCTGTGGTCTGCACAGCTCTTCGTCCTGGACAGATATCTAGTCTGGGTTTATAGATAGAACATAGAACATAGAACATAGAACAATACAGCACGGAACAGGCCATTTGGCCCACAATGCTGTGCCAAACTTCTATCCCACATTAAGCACCCATCCATGTACCTCTCCAAATGCCGCTTAAAAGTTGACAATGATTCTGACACTACCACTCCCACGGGAAGCGCATTCCAGTCCCCCATCACTCTCTGCGTAAAGAACTTTCCCCTGACATCTCCCCTATGCCTTCCACCCTTCACCTTAAATTTATATCGCCTTGAAACACTCTGTTGTACCCGGGGGAAATGTTTCTGACTGTCTACTCTATCTATTCCTCTGCACAGCTCCACGTCCTAAACAGATATCTCGTCCAGGTTTATAGATCAATGCACTGCTGTGGCCTGCACTGCTCCCCATCCGGGACAGGTATCTCGTACTGGTTTATAGATCAATACACTGCTGTGTTCTGCACAGCTCCCCGTCCTAAACAGATATCTTGTCTGGGTTTATAGATCAATGCACTGCTGTGGTCTGCACAGCTCCACGTCCTGGACAGGTATCTAGTCTGGGTTTATAGATCAATGCACTGCTGTGGTCTGCACAGCTCCCCGTCCTGGACAGATATATAGTCCGTGTTTATATATCAATGCACTGCTGTGGCCTGAACTGCTCCCCATCCGGGACAGGTATCTAGTACTGGTTTATAGATCAATACACTGCTGTGTTCTGCACAGCTCCCCGTCCTAATCAGATATCTTGTCTGGGTTTATAGATCAATGCACTGCTGTGGTCTGCACAGCTCCGTTCTGGACAGATATCTCGTCCGGGTTTATAGAGCAATGCACTTCTGTAGTCTCCACAGCTCCCTCTTCTGGAAAGATATCAAGTCCGGGTCTTTAGATCAATGCACTGCTGTGGTCTGCACAGCTCCGCGTCATGGAGAGATATATAGTCTGGGTTTATAGATCAATGCACTGCTGTGGTCTGCACAGCTCCCCATCCTGGACAGATATCTTGTCTGGGTTTATAGATCAATGCACTGTCTTGGTCTACACAGCACCCCGTGTGGGCTGATATCTAGTCCGGGTTTATGGATCAAAGCACGGCTGTTTTCTACACAGCTCCCTGTGCTGGACAGATATATAGTCTGGGTTTATAGATAAATGCACTGCTGTGGTCGGTACAGCACCCCGTCCTGGACAGATATCTAGTCTGGCTTTTCGATCAGTTCACTGCTGTGGTCTGCACAGCTCCACATCCTGGACAGATATCTAGTCTGGGTTTAGAGATCAATGCACTGCTGTGTTCTGCACAGCTCCCCGTCCTGGACAGATATCTAGTCTGGGTTTATAGATCAATGCACTGCTGTGTTATGCACAGCTCCCCGTCCTGGACAGATATCTAGGCTCGGTTTATAGATCAATGCACTGCTGTGATCTGCACAGCTCCCCATCCTGGACAGATATCTAGTCTGGGTTTATAGATCAATGCACTGCTGTGGTCTGCACAGATCCCCGTCCTGGACAGAAATCTACTCTATGTTTATCGTTCAATGCACTGCGTGATCTGCACAGCTCCCTGTCTTGGACAGACTTCTAGTCTGGGGTTATAGATCAATGCACTGCTGTGGTCTGCACAGCTCGCCATTCTGGACAGATAACTCGTCCAGGTTTATACATCAATGCACTGCTTTCGTCTCCACAGCTCCCCGTCCTGTACAGATATCTAGTCTGGGTTTATAGATCAATGTAATGCTGTGTTCTGCACACCTTCCCGTCCTGGACAGATATCTAGTCTCGGTTTATCGATCATGTACTGCTGTAGTCTGCACAGCTCCCCGTCCTGGACAGATATCTCGTCCGGGTCTTTAGATCAATGCAATGCTGTGGTCTGCACAACTCCCCGTGCTGGAGAGATATATCGTCTGGGTTTATAGATCAATTCACTGCTGTGGTCTGCACAGCTCCCCATCCTGGACAGATATCTAATCTGGGTTTATAGATCATTGCACTGCTGAGGTCTGCATAGCTGTCTGTCCTGGATAGATATCTCGTCTGGGTTTATAGATCAATGCACTGCTGTGGTCTGCACACCTCTTCGTCCTGGACAGATATCTAGTCTGGGTTTATAGATCAATGCACTGCTGTGGTCTGCACAGCTCCACGTCCTGGACAGGTATCTAGTCTGGGTTTATAGATCAATGCACTGCTGTGGTCTGCACAGCTCCCCGTCCTGGACAGACATATAGTCCGTGTTTATATATCAATGCACTGCTGTGGCCTGAACTGCTCCCCATCCGGGACAGGTATCTAGTACTGGTTTATAGATCAATGCACTGCTGTGTTCTGCACAGCTCCCCGTGCTCGCCAGATATCTAGTCAGGGATTATAGATCAATGCACTGCTGTGGTCTGCAGATTCCCCATCCTGGACAGATATCTCGTCCGTGTGTATCGATGAATGCACTGTCTTGGTCTACACAGCACCCCGTGTGGGCTGATATCTAGTCCGGGTTTATGGATCAATGCACGGCTGTTTTCTACACAGCTCCCTGTGCTGGACGGATATATAGTCTGGGTTTATAGATAAATGCACTGCTGTGGTCGGTACAGCACCCCGTCCTGGACAGATATCTGGTCTGGCTTTTCGATCAATTCACTGCTGTGGTCTACACAGCTCCCCGTCCTGGACAGATATCTAGTCGGGGATTATAGATCAATGCACTGCTGTGGTCTGCACAGCTCCCCGTTCTGGACAGAAATCTCGTCCGGGTTGAAAGAGCAATGCACTTCTGTAGTCTCCACAGCTCCCTCTTCTGGACAGATATCAAGTCCGGGTCTGTTTATCAATGCACTGCTGTGGTCTGCACAGCTCCCGGTCCTGGACAGATATCTAATCTGGGTTTATAGATCATTGCACTGCTGTGGTCTACACAGCTGTCTGTCCTGGATAGATATCTAGTCTGGGTTTATAGATCAATGCACTGCTGTGGTCTGCACAGCTCTTCGTCCTGGACAGATATCTAGTCTGGGTTTATAGATAGAACATAGAACATAGAACATAGAACAATACAGCACGGAACAGGCCATTTGGCCCACAATGCTGTGCCAAACTTCTATCCCACATTAAGCACCCATCCATGTACCTCTCCAAATGCCGCTTAAAAGTTGACAATGATTCTGACACTACCACTCCCACGGGAAGCGCATTCCAGTCCCCCATCACTCTCTGCGTAAAGAACTTTCCCCTGACATCTCCCCTATGCCTTCCACCCTTCACCTTAAATTTATATCGCCTTGAAACACTCTGTTGTACCTGGGGGAAATGTTTCTGACTGTCTACTCTATCTATTCCTCTGCACAGCTCCACGTCCTAAACAGATATCTCGTCCAGGTTTATAGATCAATGCACTGCTGTGGCCTGCACTGCTCCCCATCCGGGACAGGTATCTCGTACTGGTTTATAGATCAATACACTGCTGTGTTCTGCACAGCTCCCCGTCCTAAACAGATATCTTGTCTGGGTTTATAGATCAATGCACTGCTGTGGTCTGCACAGCTCCACGTCCTGGACAGGTATCTAGTCTGGGTTTATAGATCAATGCACTGCTGTGGTCTGCACAGCTCCCCGTCCTGGACAGATATATAGTCCGTGTTTATATATCAATGCACTGCTGTGGCCTGAACTGCTCCCCATCCGGGACAGGTATCTAGTACTGGTTTATAGATCAATACACTGCTGTGTTCTGCACAGCTCCCCGTCCTAATCAGATATCTTGTCTGGGTTTATAGATCAATGCACTGCTGTGGTCTGCACAGCTCCGTTCTGGACAGATATCTCGTCCGGGTTTATAGAGCAATGCACTTCTGTAGTCTCCACAGCTCCCTCTTCTGGAAAGATATCAAGTCCGGGTCTTTAGATCAATGCACTGCTGTGGTCTGCACAGCTCCGCGTCATGGAGAGATATATAGTCTGGGTTTATAGATCAATGCACTGCTGTGGTCTGCACAGCTCCCCATCCTGGACAGATATCTTGTCTGGGTTTATAGATCAATGCACTGTCTTGGTCTACACAGCACCCCGTGTGGGCTGATATCTAGTCCGGGTTTATGGATCAAAGCACGGCTGTTTTCTACACAGCTCCCTGTGCTGGACAGATATATAGTCTGGGTTTATAGATAAATGCACTGCTGTGGTCGGTACAGCACCCCGTCCTGGACAGATATCTAGTCTGGCTTTTCGATCAGTTCACTGCTGTGGTCTGCACAGCTCCACATCCTGGACAGATATCTAGTCTGGGTTTAGAGATCAATGCACTGCTGTGTTCTGCACAGCTCCCCGTCCTGGACAGATATCTAGTCTGGGTTTATAGATCAATGCACTGCTGTGTTATGCACAGCTCCCCGTCCTGGACAGATATCTAGGCTCGGTTTATAGATCAATGCACTGCTGTGATCTGCACAGCTCCCCATCCTGGACAGATATCTAGTCTGGGTTTATAGATCAATGCACTGCTGTGGTCTGCACAGATCCCCGTCCTGGACAGAAATCTACTCTGTGTTTATTGTTTAATGCACTGCGTGATCTGCACAGCTCCCTGTCTTGGACAGACATCTAGTCTGGGGTTATAGATCAATGCACTGCTGTGGTCTGCACAGCTCGCCATTCTGGACAGATAACTCGTCCAGGTTTATACATCAATGCACTGCTTTCGTCTCCACAGCTCCCCGTCCTGTACAGATATCTAGTCTGGGTTTATAGATCAATGTAATGCTGTGTTCTGCACACCTTCCCGTCCTGGACAGATATCTAGTCTCGGTTTATCGATCATGTACTGCTGTAGTCTGCACAGCTCCCCGTCCTGGACAGATATCTCGTCCGGGTCTTTAGATCAATGCAATGCTGTGGTCTGCACAACTCCCCGTGCTGGAGAGATATATCGTCTGGGTTTATAGATCAATTCACTGCTGTGGTCTGCACAGCTCCCCATCCTGGACAGATATCTAATCTGGGTTTATAGATCATTGCACTGCTGAGGTCTGCACAGCTGTCTGTCCTGGATAGATATCTCGTCTGGGTTTATAGATCAATGCACTGCTGTGGTCTGCACACCTCTTCGTCCTGGACAGATATCTAGTCTGGGTTTATAGATCAATGCACTGCTGTGGTCTGCACAGCTCCACGTCCTGGACAGGTATCTAGTCTGGGTTTATAGATCAATGCACTGCTGTGGTCTGCACAGCTCCCCGTCCTGGACAGACATATAGTCCGTGTTTATATATCAATGCACTGCTGTGGCCTGAACTGCTCCCCATCCGGGACAGGTATCTAGTACTGGTTTATAGATCAATGCACTGCTGTGTTCTGCACAGCTCCCCGTGCTCGCCAGATATCTAGTCAGGGATTATAGATCAATGCACTGCTGTGGTCTGCAGATTCCCCATCCTGGACAGATATCTCGTCCGTGTGTATCGATGAATGCACTGTCTTGGTCTACACAGCACCCCGTGTGGGCTGATATCTAGTCCGGGTTTATGGATCAATGCACGGCTGTTTTCTACACAGCTCCCTGTGCTGGACGGATATATAGTCTGGGTTTATAGATAAATGCACTGCTGTGGTCGGTACAGCACCCCGTCCTGGACAGATATCTGGTCTGGCTTTTCGATCAATTCACTGCTGTGGTCTACACAGCTCCCCGTCCTGGACAGATATCTAGTCGGGGATTATAGATCAATGCACTGCTGTGGTCTGCACAGCTCCCCGTTCTGGACAGAAATCTCGTCCGGGTTGAAAGAGCAATGCACTTCTGTAGGTCTCCACAGCTCCCTCTTCTGGACAGATATCAAGTCCGTGTCTTCAGATCAATGCACTGCTGTGGTCTGCACAGCTCCGCGTCCTGGAGAGATATGTAGTCTGCGTTTATAGATCAATGCACCGCTGTGATCTGCACAGCTCCCCATCCTGGACAGATATCTAGTCTGGGTTTAGAGATCAATGCACTGCTGTGTTCTGCACAGCTCCCCGTCCTGGACAGATATCTAGTCTGGGTTTATAGATAGAACATAGAACATGGAACAATATAGCACGGAACAGGCCCTTCGGACCACGATGTTGTGCCAAACTTCTATCCTCGATTAAGCACCCATTCATGTCCCTATCCAAATGCCGCTTAAAAGTTGCCAATGATTCTGACTCTACCACTCCCAAGGGCAGCACATTCCTTGCCCCCACAACTCTCTGGGTAAAGAACTTTCCCCTGACATTTCCCCTATACCTTCCACCCTTCACCTTAAATATTTGTCCCCTTGTAACACTCTGTTGTACCCGGGGATAAAGTTTCTGACTATCAACTCTATCTATTCCTCTGCACAGCTCCCCGTCCTAAACAGATATCTCGTCCGGGTTTATAGATCAATGCACTGCTGTGGTCTGCACAGCTCACCATCCTGGACAGGTATTTCGTACTGGTTTATAGATCAACGCACTGCTGTGGTCTTCACAGCTCCCCGTTCTAAACAGATATCTTGTCTGGGTTTATAGATCAATGCACTGCTGTGTTCTGCACAGCTCCCCGTCCCGGACAGATATCTAATCTGGGTTTATAGATCATTGCCCTGCTGTGGTCTGCAAAGCTCTCTGTCCTGGATAGATATCTAGTCCGGGTTTAGTGATCAATGCACTGCTGTGGTCTGCACAACTCCACGTGCTGGAGAGTTATATAGTCTGGGTCTATAGATCAATTCACTGCTGTGGTCTGCACAGCTCCCCGTCTTGGACAGATATCTAGTCGGGGATTATAGATCAATGCACTGCTGTGGTCTGCACAGCTCCCCGTTCTGGACAGAAATCTCGTCCGGGTTGAAAGAGCAATGCACTTCTGTAGTCTCCACAGCTCCCTCTTCTGGACAGATATCAAGTCCGTGTCTTTAGATCAATGCACTGCTGTGGTCTGCACAGCTCCGCGTCCTGGAGAGATATGTAGTCTGCGTTTATAGATCAATGCACCGCTGTGATCTGCACAGCTCCCCATCCTGGACAGATATCTAGTCTGGGTTTAGAGATCAATGCACTGCTGTGTTCTGCACAGCTCCCCGTCCTGGACAGATATCTAGTCTGGGTTTATAGATAGAACACAGAACATGGAACAATATAGCACGGAACAGGCCCTTCGGACCACGATGTTGTGCCAAACTTCTATCCTCGATTAAGCACCCATTCATGTCCCTATCCAAATGCCGCTTAAAAGTTGCCAATGATTCTGACTCTACCACTCCCAAGGGCAGCACATTCCTTGCCCCCACAACTCTCTGGGTAAAGAACTTTCCCCTGACATTTCCCCTATACCTTCCACCCTTCACCTTAAATATTTGTCCCCTTGTAACACTCTGTTGTACCCGGGGATAAAGTTTCTGACTATCAACTCTATCTATTCCTCTGCACAGCTCCCCGTCCTAAACAGATATCTCGTCCGGGTTTATAGATCAATGCACTGCTGTGGTCTCCACAGCTCCCTCTCCTGGACAGCTAGCTCGTCCGTGTCTTCAGATCAATGCACTGCTGTGGTCTGCACAGCTGCCCGTGCTGGACAGATATCTCGTCCGGATTTATAGATCAATGCACTGCTGTAGTCTCCACAGCTCCCTCTCCTGGACAGCTAGCTCGTCCGTGTCTTCAGATCAATGCACTGCTGTGGTCTGCACAGCTGCCCGTGCTGGACAGATATATAGTCTGGGTTTATAGATCAATGCACTGCTGTGGTCTGCACAGCTCACCATCCTGGACAGGTATCTCGTACTGGTTTATAGATCAACGCACTGCTGTGGTCTGCACAGCTCCCCGTTCTAAACAGATATCTTGTCTGGGTTTATAGATCAATGCACTTCTGTGGTCTTCACAGCTCCCTGTCCTGGACAGGTATCTCGTCTGGTTTTATAGATCAATGCACTGCTGTGGTCTGCACAGCTCCCCGTCCTGGACAGATATCTAGTCCGGGTTTATAGATAAATGCACTGCTGTGATCTACACAGCTCCCCGTCCTGGACTGATATCTAGTCTGTGTTTATAGATCAATGCACTGTTGTGGTCTAAACAGCTCCCCATCCTGGAGAGATATCTAGTCTGGATGTGTAGATCAATGCACTGCTGTGGACTGAAAGGCTCCCCGTGCTGGACAGATATCTAGTCCGGGTTTGTCGATCAATGCACTGTTTTGTCCCACACAGCTCCCCGTGCTGGGCTGATATCTAGTCTGAGTTTATAGATCAATGCACGGCTGTGGTCCACACAGCTCCCCGTGTTGGACTGATATCTATTCCAGGTTTATAGATCAATGCAATCTTTTGGCCTACACAGCTCCCCGTGCTGGACAGATATCTCGCCTGTGTTTATAGATGAATGCACTGCTGTGGTCTGCACAGCTCTCCGTTCTGGACAGATATCTCGTCCGGATTTATAGATCAATGCACTGCTGTAGTCTCCACAGCTCCCTCTCCTGGACAGATATCTCGTCCGTGTCTTCAGATCACTGCACTGCTGTGGTCTGCACAGCTGCCCGTCCTGGACAGATATCTCGTCCGGGTCTTTAGATCAATACACTGCTGTGGTCTGCACAACTCCCCGTGCTGGAGAGATATATAGTCTGGGTTTATAGATCAATTCACTGCTGTGGTCTGCACAGCTCCCCATCCTGGAGAGATATCTAGTCTGGGTTTATAGCTCAATGCAATGCTGTGGTCTGCACAGCTCCTCGTCCTGGAAAGATATCTAGTCTGGGTGTGCAGATCAATGCACTGCTGTGGTCTGCACAGCTCTCTGTCCTGGATAGATATCTAGTATGGGTTTATAGATCAACGCAGTGCTGTGGTCTGCAAAGCTCTCCGTCCTGGACAGATATCTAGTCTGGGTTTATAGATAGAACATAGAACATGGAACAATACAGCACGGAACAGGCCCTTCGGACCACGATGTTGTGCCAAACCTCTATCCTCGATTAAGCACCCATTCATGTCCCTATCCAAATGCCGCTTAAAAGTTGCCAATGTTTCTGACTCTACCACTCCCAAGGGCAGCACATTCCTTGCCCCCACAACTCTCTGGGTAAAGAACTTTCCCCTGACATCTCCCCTATACCTTCCACCCTTCACCTTAAATATTTGTCCCCTTGTAACACTCTGTTGTACCCGGGGATAAAGTTTCTGACTATCAACTCTATCTATTCCTCTGCACAGCTCCCCGTCCTAAACAGATATCTCGTCCGGGTTTATAGATCACTGCACTGCTGTGGACTGCACAGCTCCCCATCCTGGACAGGTATCTCGTACTGGTTTATAGATCAACGCACTGCTGTGGTCTGCACAGCTCCCCGTTCTAAACAGATATCTTGTCTGGGTTTATAGATCAATGCACTTCTGTGGTCTGTACAGCTCCCCGTCCTGGACAGGTATCTCGTCTGGTTTTATAGATCAATGCTCTGCTGTGGTCTGCACAGCTCCCCGTCCTGGACAGATATCTAGTCCGGGTTTATAGATCAATGCACTGATGTGATCTACACAGCTCCCCGTCCTGGACTGATATCTAGTCTGTGTTTATAGATCAATGCACTGCTGTGGTCTACACAGCTCCCTTTGCTGGACAGATATCTAGTCCGGGTTTATAGATCAATGCACTGCTGTGGTCTACACAGCTCCCCATCCTGGAGAGATATCTAGTCTGGGTGTGTAGATCAATGCACTTTTTTGTTCTACACAGCTCCCCGTGCTGGGCTGATATCTAGTCCGGGTTTATAGATCAATGCACGGCTGTGGTCTACACAGCTCACCGTGCTGGACAGATATCTAGCCTGTATTTGTACATAAATGCACTGCTGTGATCTACACAGCTCCCCGTGCTGGACTGATATCTAGTCCACGTTTATAGATCAATGCAATCTTTTGGTCTACACAGCTCCCCGTGCTGGACAGATATCTCGTCTGTGTTTATAGATGAATGTACTGCTGTGGTCTGCACAGCTCCCCGTCCTGGACAGATATCTAGTCTGGGTCTTTACCTCAATGCAATGCTGTGGTCTGCACAGCTCTCCGTACTGGACAGATATCTAGTCTCGGTTTATAGATCAATGCACTACTGTGGTCTGCACAGCTCCTTGTCATGGACAGATATCTAGTCCGTGTTTATAGATTAATGCACTGCTGTGGTCTGCACAGCTCATCGTCCTGGACAGATATCTAGTCTGGGTTTATAGATCAATGCACAGCTGTTGGTTTGCACAGCTCCCTGTCCTGGACAGATATCTGGTCTGGGTTTATAGATCAATGCACTGCTGTGGTCTGCACAGCTCCCTGTCCTGGACAGATATCTAGTCTGGATTTATAGATCAATGCACTACTGTGGTCTGCACAGCTCCCCGTCCTGGACAGATATCTAGTCGGGGTTTCTCGATCAATGCACTGCGTTTTCTGCACATCTCCCTGTCCTGGACAGATATCTAGTCCGGGGTTATAGATCAATGCACTGCTGTGGTCTGCACAGCTCCCCGTTCTGGACAGATATCTCGTCCGGGTTTATAGATCAATGTACTGCTGTGGTCTGCAAAGCTCCCCATCCTGGAGACATATCTAGTCCGGGTCTTTAGATCAATGCACTGCTCTGGTTTGCACAACTCCCTGTGCTGGAGAGCTATATAGTCTGGGTTTATAGATCAATTCACTGCTGTGGTCTGCTCAGCTCCCCATCCTGGACAGATATCTAGTCTGGGTTTATTTATCAATGCACTGCTGTGTTCTGCACAGCTCCCCGTCCCGGACAGATATCTAATCTGGGTTTATAGATCATTGCACTGCTGTGGTCTGCAAAGCTCTCTGTCCTGGATAGATATCTAGTCCGGGTTTAGTGATCAATGCACTGCTGTGGTCTGCACAACTCCCCGTGCTGGAGAGATATATAGTCTGGGTCTATAGATCAATTCACTGCTGTTGTGTGCAGAGCTCCCAGTCCTGGACAGATATCTCGTCTGGGTTTATAGATCAATGCACTGCTGTGTTCTGCAAAGCTCCCCGTCCTGGACAGATATCTAGTCTGTGTTTATAGATCAATGCACTGCTGTGTTCTGCATAGCTCCCCGTCCTGCACAGATATCTAGTCTCGGTTTATAGATCAATGCACTGCTGTGGTCTGCACAGCTCCCCGTCCTAAACAGACATCTTGTCTGGGTTTATAGATCAATGCACTGCTGTGGTCTACACAGCTCCCCGTCCTGGACAGGTATCTTGTCTGGGTTTATAGATCAATGCACTGCTGTGGCCTGCACAGCTCCCCATCCTGGACAGATGTCTAGTCCGGGTTTATATATCAATGCATTGCTGTAGTCTGCACAGCTCCCCGTATTCCTGTGTATCAGCTTTGAAATGCTGAATGTTCCCTTCCATTTCCTGTGTAACAGGTATGAGAGATTAAAAGTTCTTTTCCAATCGCTGAGTATCAGCCTACAATGGTTGACTGGTCTCATTCTGTTCCTTTTTAAAACTCTTGATGGGCTGAATAGCCTGCTTCAGTATCGGTGCAGTTGTGAGTGGTGCTGAATATTTTGAAACCATCAGTTTCAAAATAGGCCACTTCTGTCTTTATGATGGAGGGACCGCCATTGATGCTGCAGCTGTTACTGGCCCATAGTGCCTCCTGGATGGCCAGAGACCATGTGCTCGGCCCTTTAGAAGTATGTCCTACTTTACAGGAGAAAGTGCCATATCACACAGTGAGCAGTACGCCGAATATGATTTATCTCTCCATCCCGGCGCCTCTCAGCCTCATTCGTGATGAAGGTCTGCTGCCCAAAACAGTGATTTTCCTTCTCCTCGGATGCTGCCTGACCTGCTGTACTTTTCAAGCAACACACTAATCATAAGTATGTCAAATATGAGGCTGAGACTGTGCCTCCACCAGGACTGTGTGCTGACTGCTCCTACAGATACTGTCAGGGACAGATTCATCTGGGACAAGGAGCTTGGTGAGAATGTTTCCCCCAGTCTGGCTGTTGTGTATTGAAGCCTGTCCCTCATCAGACAGCGGTGGGCCTGTGGGGGCACTCTTAGTGATGGACATTGAAGTCCCACACCCAGAGGATGGTCTGTGTCCTTATCACCCTCAGTGCTTCCTCTGATTTGTTTCCAAGAGGAGGGGTGGGGGGGCAGAAGATAACCATCCTCAGGCGACTTCCTTGACCATGATCTGTTACCATGAGATTTCCTGGGTTCTTGAATCAATGCTGGGGATTGCAGGGTAACTCCTTCCCTGACTGTATCCCAGGATGACCCCACTACTGGTGGGTCTGTCCTGCCGGTGGCTCGGGATATACCCAGGGATGGTGATGGGGCTTTATGAAACATTATGGATGAGCACGGTGGCACAGTGGTTAGCACTGTTGCCTCACAGCGCCAGAGACCCGGGTTAAATTCCAGCCTCGGGCGACTGACTGTGTGGAGTTTGCACATTCTCTCCCTGTCTGCGTGGGTTTCCTCCAGGTGCTCCGGTTTCCTCTCACAATCCAAAGATATGCAGGTTAGGTGAATTGGCTATGGGAAACTGTTCGTAGTGTGAGTTGAAGGGGTAAATGTAGGGGAATGGGTCTGGGCGGGTTGCGCTTCGGCGGGTCGGTGTGGACTTGTTGGGCTGAAGGGCCTGTTTCCACACTGTAGGTAATCTAATCTAATCTAAATTACGCATCAGGCCTGAGTTTGTGAGTATGACGGTGTCGGACTGTTTCCTGACTGGGAGTGTGGTGCTGGAAAAGCACAGCAGTTCAGGCAGCATCCGAGGAGCAGGGGAATGAACGTTTCAGGCATAATCCCTTCATCAGGAATGAGGCTTGTGGGCCGGGGAGCTGAGAGATAAATGAGAGGGGGCTGGGGCTGAGGCTGGGGCTGGGGCTGGAGGCTGGGGGCTGGGGCTGGGGCTGGGGTTGGTGCAGGAGCTGGGGCTGGGGTATTCGAGCTGGGAATGTGATCGAGAGACGAAGGTGGAGGAGAGGTGATAGGTCAGAGGGGATGGGGAAGGTCATGGACAGGTCAAGGAGTTCCCCGGAACGTTCTGTCCCTGACATTCCATAACTGAATTCCCCAGAACGTTCTGTCCCCAACCTTCTATAACTGACATTCCCCAGAATGTTCTGTCCCCAACATTCTATAACTGACATTCCCCGGAACGTTCTATCCCAGACATTGTGAACGGCCGGACGTCAGTGAATTGAACAAACGATAAGATCCCGAGGGAAGAGATCCCGTTCCAGGGAGATGGAGACACTGATCCGAAGGCCCCTCAGGCAGTTAAAGGGGTGAATACGTTTTCCCTGCGTTTACGTGTCTCCACGACACAGGATCGACCACAATTTAGACAAAAATACAGAAATTCCCAAACTCCGTTTGTCTTCAGGAAACTGGGAGAGAATCCTTCAGGACAGCAACGTTTCCATCCTCCATATTGGAAACTGGGAAGGAGTGACCTGTGTCTGCTCTCGAGTGATCGAGTGTGTGGGAATGTTCTAGAAACCATCTGTCCTTATGGATGTGTCTCTGTGTGTTTGTGGAGGAAATGTTTCTTGTGGTTTATGTCACATTTTTGTCAGTAATTCCGACCTTCCCATTTGTTATTCCAGCTCCAATTATTTTAATAAATCCCTGAATACAGGGACACATTTGAAAATCTCACTGGGTCCCCGATCAAACGGGTCCCTTTGCCTCCAGGCTGATGGATAATGGGTTTGTTTTCCTTCCTCACAGTTAACGTAGTGACCATCTACGTCCTGCTTTATAAAGATTGTGGATTGTCTCCATGTGTCAGACGTTACCTGGGGGCCATGGCAGCGGCGGATCTCCTGGTCATTATCCTCGACCTGATCCTGAGACACATTCCCATTGTTTATCCGGAACAGTTTTATTTCCTGGTGTACTCCATCCCCGTGTGTAATATCCACGCCGTCCTGCTTTATGCAGCCACTGACTGCTCTGTCTGGTTCACCGTCACTTTCACCTTTGATCGGTTTGTGGCCATTTGTTGCCAGAAGCTGAAAAGTAAATATTGCAGTGAGAAAACGGCGGCTGTGGTTCTGGGAGCAGTGACTGTGCTGAGCTGTTTAAAGAACATTTCCTGGTATTTTATGCTCTCGGCTCTGTATTTGCTGGGGAACTCCCCCTGGTTTTGTGATGTAACAGACGGTGTTCAATCCTCCAGTGTCTGGGTCACAATCGAGTCCCTCCACCACATTCTAACCCCGTGTGTCCCATTTCTCCTGATTCTGCTGCTCAATGTTCTCACTGTCAGACACATTTTAGTGACCAGCAGAGCCCGCAGGAGACTCCGCGCTCACACCAATGGGGACGCTCAGTCTGACACTGAAATGAGAAACCGAAAAAAATCCATCATTTTACTGTTTGTGATCTCGGCCAATTTCATCCTGTTATGGTCAATGTTAATGCTGTATTCTATATGGAGCCGGATGTGGTATTTTGGGTATTACTCTGTGTATCTCCATCTCTTTGTGCAGGAATTGGGCTTCATGCTGCAGCTCCTCAGTTGCTGCACAAACACCGCGATTTATGCAGTGACCCAGACTAAGTTCAGGCAGCAGCTGAAGAATGTGCTGAAATATCCCTTCACCCAAATACATCCATCAATCAAATTCCCT
This sequence comes from Chiloscyllium punctatum, assembly GCF_047496795.1. Lineage (NCBI taxonomy): Eukaryota > Metazoa > Chordata > Chondrichthyes > Orectolobiformes > Hemiscylliidae > Chiloscyllium > Chiloscyllium punctatum. Next base: position 82,533,474 of record NC_092750.1, read on the forward strand.
CATTAATCAATCCATCCGGGATTTTCTCATTTCAGTTCAGTGTTTCAGTGATGGAGCAGCCTGTCGCTATGGTAACAGACTGAGGGTAGCGCTGGTTAGTCCATCCTTATCCCACAGGGGGGTTACAGGGAAACATTTCAATGTTTCTCACAACTCAGGGGCCAGTGAGAAAAGGCACCATCCCACTGACTGTATCCATCACTTCCATTTGTAACCAATAAAAATGTTGATTAAATCGTGCCGAGCAGCAGAGTGACCGATGTTGTTGTGTGTCTTTGTGTTGGAGAAGCTGAGCTGGAGAGAGACAGACTCAGCCCCAAGTCCTGGTCCTCAGGGAAGGGAAGGACACCGCGCCCTGAGCTCAGGAGCTGGGTCTAACTCCCTCTGTCCCCCACTGCTGCCTGACCTCCATATTTCCTCTCCCCCACTCTTTCTACTCAATTTTCTCCCTCTCTCTCACCACCTCTCCTCTTCACACTTCCTCGTTCCCCCTCTCTCACACACCCCAACCCCGTTTTCTCCACCTGCCTCCACTCTCCCCTTTCCCCTCACCCTCACTCTCTCTGTCCTGCCGTCTCTGTCTCCCTCCCCAGTTCCATCTCTACCCCATTTTCCCCTCCTCCTACCTCCCACTTCTCACCACACCCTGCCACACGCAGCCTCATGACCAACTACCCCCGCACCCCCCAGTCTCTGGGTCAGAGGGAGAGGGAAGGACCAGGGACACAGAGTGAGTCTGAGGGAGAGGGAGGGAGGGAAAGAACGGGGAGACATTCAGTCAGAGAGAAACGGAGGGAGGTGGGGAGAGAGAGACTCTGATTGAGGGGAGTCGACAATGAGAGAAGAGAGGAGAGCGAGCAAAGGAGCAGGAGGGAGAGATAGGGGGGACAAGGGAGAGATAGGGTGAGAGAGGGGCAGGCGAGAGAGGAGAGGGAGAGAGGGCGGGAGAGAGGAGGGCGAGAGAGGGAGGGAGGGAGGGGAGGAAGACAGGGAGGGGGAGGGCAAGAGATGGGGAGGGCGAGGGGGGAGGGCAAGAGGGGGAAGGTGACAGATGGGAAGGGTGAGACGGGGAGGGAGGGAGGGGAGGGAGAGAGGGAGTGGAGGCGAGAGAGGGGAGGGCAAAAGGGGAGTGTGAGAGAGGGGAGGCTAAGACAGGGGAGGGAGGGTGAGACAGGGGAGGAAGGGAGGGGATGGGCAGGGCGAGAGAGGGGTGGGCAGGGGGGGGAGAGGGGCAAGGGAGAGATAGGGCAAGAGAGGGGAGGGAGAGACGGAGAGAGGGAGAGGAGGGTGAGAGGAAGGGAGGGCGAGAGGAAGGAGAGGGCGAGAAAGGAGAGGGCGAGGGGTGAGAGAAGAGAGGGCGAGGGGAGGGCGAGAGGGAGGAGAGGGCGAGAAAGGAGAGGGCGAGGGGCGAGAGAAGAGAGGGCGTGGGGAGGGCGAGAGAGGGGAGGGAGGAGATGGCGAGAGGGAAGGAGAAGGTGAGAGAGGGAAGGGAGGCAGGGAGGGAGAGGGCGAGACCGCGGATGGGAGAAAGGGGAGGGCGAGATAGGGGGAGTGCGAGAGATGGGGGGTTTGGAGGGGGGAGGGGGAGAGAGTGGGGCAAGGGAGGGGAGGGCGAGAGATGGAAGGGTGAGAGATGGGAGGACGAGAGAGCAGAGGGCAAGAGGGAGAGAGAGGGTGAGAGAGGGGAGGGGGGAGAGCGGAGGGGGAGAGAGAGGAGGTCCAGGGAGGGGAGGGGAGGGAGGGGAGGGCGAGAGGGACGGAGAGGGTGAGACAGGTGAGGGCAAGAAAGGGGGGAGGACGAGAGAGAGGAGTGCGAGAGAAGGGACGGATGGAGATGAAGGCAAGAAGGAGGGAGAGGGTGAGACAGAGGAGGGTGAGAGAGGGTAGGGAGGGAGGGGGAGGGCGAGAGAGGGGAGAGAGGGAGGGGAGGGTGATAGAGAGGGAGAGAGTGAGAGAGGGTAGGGAGGGAGGGGAGGGCGAGAGAGAGAGGGAGAGAGTGAGAGAGGGAGAGGTCGTGGGAGGGGAGTGAGTGAGAGGGGAGTGAGGAATGGGAGGACGAGATGGAGGGAGAAACCCATAGGGGGAGGGAGGGAGGGGAGGGTGAGAGAGGATTCAGTGTGAGAGAGGGGAGGACGAGAGAGGGGAGGACAAGAGAGGGGGGGTCGAGAGAGGGGAGGTCGAGAGAGGGGATAGTGAGATAGAGGGATGGGCGAGAGAGAGGGGAGGGTGAGAGAGGTAGGCAAGAGAGGGGATTGCAAGAGAGTGGAAGGCTAGAGAGGGTAGGGAGGGAGGGGGAGGGCGAGGGAAGGGTGGGAGGGAAGGGAGGGTGAGAGAGGGGAGGGCGAGACAGGGGAGGGAGGGGAGGGCGAGCGAGGGGAGGGCGAGAGAGGGGAGGGAGGGAGGGGAGGACAAGAGAGTGGAGGGTGAGAGAGGATAGGGAGGGAGTGAAAGGGCAAGAGAGGGGCGAGAGGGAGTGGAGGGTGAGAGAGGGGAGGTTGAGAGAAGGGAGGGAGGGAGGGAGGGAGAGGGTGAGAGAGGTGAGGGCAAGAGAGATGGGCAAGAGAGCGTGGAGGGCGAGAGGGAGGAGGTCTGGAGGTGAAGGCAAGAAGGAGGGAGAGGGCAAGAGAGGGGAGGGCAAGAGAGGGGAAGGAGGGGAGGGCGAGAGAGGGGAGGGAGGGAGGGGAGGGCGAGAGAAGGGAGGGCAAGAGAGGGGCGGGCAAGATAGTGGGATGGGTGAGAGAGGGGACGGCGAGAGAGGGGAGGGCAACAGAGAGGAGGTCCAGAGAGGGGAGGGGAGGGAGGAAGGGCGAGAGGGGCGGACAGGGTGAGAGAGGTGAGTGCAACAAATGGGGGAGGGTGAGAGGGGGGTGGCAAAAGAGAGGAGTGCGAGGGAAGGGAGGGATGGAGGTGAAGGCAAGAAGGAGGGAGAGGGCGGGAGAGGGGACGATGAGAGAGGGGAGAGAGGGAGGGGAGGGCAAGAGAGCGGAGAGAGGGAGGGGAGGGTGAGAGAGGAGTCAGTGTGATAGAGGGGAGAACGAGAGAGGGGAGGACGAGAGGGAGAGGGAGGGTGAGTGAGAGGGGAGTGCGAGAGAGGGAGGGCGCGAGAGGGGAGAGCGAGAGAGGGGAGAGCGAGAAAGGCCATGGTAAGATAGAGGGATGGGCGAGAGAGGGATGGGCGAGAGAGAGGGGAGGGTGAGAGAGGAGGGCGAGAGAGGGGAGTGCGAGGGGGGAAGGCGAGAGAGGGGAGGGATGGGAGGGCGAGAGATGGGAGGCCGACAGAAGGGAGGGTGACAGGGAGGGAACGCATGAGAGAGGTGAGGGGGGAGAGGGGATGGCGAGAGAGAGAGGAGGGCCAGAGAGGGGAAGGGTGTGAGGGGAGGGCGAGAGGGAGGGAGAGGGTGAGAGAGGTGAGGGGGAGAGGGTACAGCGAGAGAGAGGAGGGCCAGAGAGGGGAAGGGAGGGAGGGGAGGGCGAGAGGGAGGGAGAGGGTGAGAGAGGTGAGTGCAACAAATGGGGGAGGGCGAGAGAGGGGGCGGCGAGAGAGAGGAGTGCAAGAGAAGGGAGGGATGGAGGTGAAGGCAAGAAGGAGTGAGAGGGTGGGAGAGGGGAGGGTGAGAGAGGGAGGGTGGATGGCGAGAGAGGGGAGACAGGGAAGGGAGGGTGAGAGAGAGGGAGAAGGCGAGAGAGGGAGGGAGGGAGGGGAGAGTGAAAGAGGAGTCAGTGTGAGAGAGGGGAGGACGAGAGAGGGGAGGCCAAGATAGCGGGATGGGTGAGAGAGGGGAGGGCTTGAGAGGGGAGGGCAAGAGAGAGGAGGTCCAGAGAGGGGAGGGGAGGGTGAGAGGGATGGAGAGGGTGAGAGAGGTGAGTGCAACAAATGGGGGAGGGCGAGAGAGGGGGCAGCGAGAGAGAGGAGTGTGAGAGAAGGGAGGGATGGAGGTGAAGGCAAGAAGGAGGGAGAGGGCAAGAGAGGAGAGGGTGAGAGAGGGTAGGGAGGGAGGGGCAGGGTGAGAGAGGGGAGATAGGGAGGGGAGGGTGAGAGAGGAGTCAGTGTGAGAGAGGGAAGGAAGAGAGAGGGGAGGACGAGAGAGGGGAGGACGAGAGGGAGAGGGAGGGTGAGAGAGAGGGGGAGAGGGGATGGCGAGAGAGAGGAGGGCCAGAGAGGGGAAGGGAGGGAGGGGAGGGCGAGAGGGAGGTAGAGGGTGAGAGAGGAGGGCGGGAGAGAGGAGAGGGCGAGAGAGGTGGGCAAGAGAGGGGATTGCAAGAAGGGGAGGGCGAGAGAGGGAAGGGAGGGGGGGAAGGGCGAGCGAGGGTAGGGCGAGCGAGGGAGGGAGAGAGAGGGGGGGAGGGCGGGGAGGACAAGTGAGGGGAGGCCGAGAGGGGGGAGGGTGAGAGGGAGGGAGAGGGTGAGAGAGGCGAGGGCAATTGAGGGGGAGGGCATGAGGGCATGGAGGGTGAGAGAAAGGAGGGATGGAGGTGAAGGCAAGAAGGAGGGAGAGTGCAAGAGAGTGGAGGGCGAGAGAGTGGAGGGCGAGAGAGAGGGATGGAGGTGAAGGCAAGAAAGAGGGAGAGGATGAGAGAGGGGAGGGCGAGAGAGGGGAGGGGGGGAGGGGAGGGAGGGGAAGATGAGGGAGAGGGGGGAGAGTGAGATAGAGGGATGGGTGAGAGAAGGGAGGGCGAGGGAGAGAGAGGGGAGGGCAAGAGAGATGGGCGAGAGAGCATGGAGGGTTATAGAGAGGAGGAATCGAGGAGAAGGCAAGAAGGAGGGAGAGGGCAAGAGAGGGGAGGGCAAGAGAGGGGAGGGCGAGAGAGGGGAGGGAGGGAGGGGGAGGGCGTGAAAGGGGAGAGAGAGAGGGGAGGGCGAGAGAAGGGAGGGATGGAGGTGAAGGCAAGCAGGAGGGAGAGGGCGGGAGAGGGGAGGGTGAGAGAGGGGAGAGAGGGAGGGGAAGGTGAGAGAGGAGTCAGTGTGAGAGAGGGGAGGACGAGAGAGGGAAGTGCGAGAGAGGGAGGGCGAGAGAGGGGTTGGCGAGAGAGGGGATGGCGAGAGAGGGATGGTGAGATAGAGGGATGGGCGAGAGAGAGGGAAGGGTGCGAGAGGAGGGCGAGAGAGAGGAGAGGGTGAGAGAGAGGGGAGGGTGAGAGAGGAGGGCGAGAGAGAGCAGAGGGTGAGAGAGAGGTGGGCGAGAGAGGGAAGTGCGAGAGGGGAAGGCGAGAGAGGGTAGGGAGGGAGGGAGGGAACGGGTGAGAGAGGTGAGAGGGGAGAGGGGATGGTGAGAGAGAGGAGGACCAGAGTGGGGAAGGGAGGGAGAGGAGGGTGAGAGGGAGGTAGAGGGTGAGAGAGGAGGGCGAGAGAGAGGAGAGGGCGAGAGAGGTGGGCAAGGGAGGGGATTGCAAGAGAGGGGAAGGCGAGAAAGGGTAGGGAGGGAGGGGGAGGGCGAGAGAAGGGTGGGAGGGAAGGGAGGTTAAGAGAGGTGAGTGCGAGAGAGGGGAGGGAGGGAACGGAAGGGCGAGCGGCGGAAGGGCGAGCGGGGGGAGGGCGAGCGAGGGAAGGGCAAGCGGGGGAAGGGCGAGCGGGGGAAGGGTGAGCGGGGGGATGGCGAGAGAGGGAAGGGAGGGCGGGGAGGACAAGTGAGGGAAGGCCAAGAGGGGGGAGGGCGAGTGGGAGGGAGAGCGTGAGAGAAAGGAGGGATGGAGGTGAAGGCAAGAAGGAGGGAGAGGGCAAGAGAGGGGAGGGCGAGACAGTGGAGGGCGAGAGAGTTGAGAGCGAGAGAGGGGAGGGTGAGATAGAGGGATGGGTGAGAGAGGGGAGGGCAAGAGAGGGGAGGGCAAGAGAGGGGAGGTCGAGAGAGAGGAGATCCAGAGAGGGGAAGGGAGGGAGGGGAGGGCGGGAGGGAGGGAGAGGGTGAGAGAGGGGAAGGCAACAAATGGGGGAGGGCGAGAGAGGGGGCAGCAAGAGAGAGGAGTGCAAGAGAAGGGAGGGATGGAGGTGAAGGCAAGAAGGAGGGAGAGGGCAAGAGAGGGGAGGGTGAGAGAGGGTAGGGAGGGAGGGGACGGGGTAGAGAGGGGAGGGTGAGAGAGGAGTCAGTGTGAGAGAGGGGAGGATGAGATAGGGGAGGATGAGAGGGAGAGGGAGGGCGAGAGAGGGGAGTGCGAGAGAGGGGATGGCGTGAGAGGGGAGAGCGAGAAAGGGGATGGTGAGATAGAGGGATGGGCGAGAGAGAGGGGAGTGTGAGAGAGGTGGGTGAGAGAGGGGAGTGCAAGAGAGGGGAAGACGAGAGAGGGTAGGGAGGGAGTGGGAGGGTGAGAGAGGGGAGAGAGGGGAGGGCGAGAGAGGGGAGGGCGAGGGAGGGGAGGGCGAGAGAGGGGAGGGAGGGAGGGGAGGACAAGTGAGGGAAGGGCGAGGGAGGGTAGAGCGATGGAGGGTAGAGCGAGGGAGAGGAGGGAGGGAGGGGAGGGCGAGCGAGGGGAGGGCGAGCGTGGGGAGCGAGGGAGGGGAGGACAAGTGAGGGGATGCCGAGAGAGGGGAGGACGAGAGAGGGGAGGACGAGAGGGAGAGGGAGGGTGAGTGAGAGGGGATTGCGAGAGAGGGAGGGCGAGAGAGAGGAGAGGGTGAGAGAGAGGTGGGCGAGAGAGGGAAGTGCGAAAGGGGAAGGCGAGAGAGGGTAGGGAGGGGTGGGAGGCCGAGAGAGGGGAGAGAGGGAGTGGAGGGTGAGAGAGCGGATGGCGAGAGAGGGGACGGAGGGAGGGAGGGAACGGGTGAGAGAGGTGAGAAGGGAGAGGGGATGGCGAGAGAGAGGAGCGCCAGAGAGGGGAAGGGAGGGAGGGGAGGGCGAGAGGGAGGTAGAGGGTGAGAGAGGAGGGTGAGAGAGAGGAGAGGGCGAGAGAGGTTGGCAAGAGAGGGGATTGCAAGAGAGGGGAAGGCGAGAGAGTGTAGGGAGGGAGGGGGAGAGCGAGAGAAGGGTGGGAGGGAAGGGAGGGTGAGAGAGGGGAGTGCGAGAGAGGGGAGGGAGGGGACGGAAGGGCGAGCGGGGGAAGGGCGAGCGGGGGGAGGGCGAGCGAGGGGAGGGCGAGAGAGGGAAGGGCGAGTGGGGGAGGGCGAGAGAGGGGAGGGAGGGCGGGGAGGACAAATGAGGGGAGGCCAAGAGTGGGGAGGGTGAGTGGGAGGGAGATCGTGAGAGAAAGGAGGGATGGAGGTGAAGGCAAGAAGGAGGGAGAGGGCAAGAGAGGGGAGGGCGAGAGAGTGGAGGGCGAGAGAGGTGAGGGCGAGAGAGGGGAGGGCGAGAGAGGTGAGAGCGAGAGAGGGGAAGGGAGGGAGGGGAGGGCGAGATAGAGGGATGGGTGAGAGAGGGGAGGGCAAGAGAGGGGAGGGCGAGAGAGAGGAGAACCAGAGAGGGGAAGGGAGTGAGGGGAGGGCGAGATTGAGGGAGAGGGTGAGAGAGGGGAGGGCAACAAATGGGGGAGGGTGAGAGAGGGGGCAGCAAGAGAGAGGAGTGCAAGAGAAGGGAGGGATGGAGGTGAAGGCAAGAAGGAGGGAGAGGGCAAGAGAGGGGAGGGTGAGAGAGGGTAGGGAGGGAGGGGGAGGGGAAGAGAGAGGAGGGAGAGAGGGGAGGGTGAGAGAGGAGTCAGTGTGAGAGAGGGGAGGACGAGAGAGGGGAGGATGAGAGGGAGAGGGAGGGTGAGAGAGGGGAGTGCGAGAGAGGGGAGTGCGAGAGAGGGGAGAGCGAGAAAGGGGATGGTGAGATAGAGGGATGGGCGAGAGCGAGGGGAGTGAGAGAGAGGTGGGTGAGAGTGGGGAGTGCAAGATAGGGGAAGACGAGAGAAGGTAGGGAGGGAGTGGGAGGGCGAGAGAGGGGAGAGAGGGGAAGACGAGAGAAGGTAGGGAGGGAGTGGGAGGGCGAGAGAGGGGAGAGAGGGGAGGGCGAGAGAGGGGAGAACGAGGGAGGGGAGGGCGAGAGAGGGGAGGGAGGGAGGGTAGGGTGAGAGCGCGGAGGGAGGGAGGGGAGGGCGAGCGAGGGGAGGGAGGGAGGGGAGGACAAGTGTGGGGAGGCCGAGACAGGGGAGGGCGAGAGAGAGAGAGGAGGGCAAGAAAAGGGAAGGCGAGAGATGGAAGGGAGGTGATGATGAGAGGGAGGGAGAAGGCGAGAGACAGGAGGGCGTGAGAGGGTAGGGAGGGAGAGGAGGGTGAGAAAGAAGTGAGTGTGAGAGAGGGGAGGACAAGAGAAGGGAGGACAAGAGGGGAGAGGGCGGGTGGGGTGTGCGAGAGAGGGGAGGGTGAGAGAGGGCTGGGCGAGATAGAGGGATGGGCGAAAGAGGTGAGGGCGAGAGAGGGGAGAGCAAGAGAGATGGGTAGAGAGTGGAGAGGGGGGAGAGAAAGTGAGGGGGAGAGAGGGGGAGAGGGTGGAGAGAGAGTGGCAATAGAGATTGCGATGGAGAGAGGGGAGAGAGAGAGAGAGGGGGAAGAGAGGTCGGCGAGGTAGAGAAGGGGATGGGGGGGAGCATGGGGGTTGAGAAGGGATGATTGGAGACGGCGTGGAGGGTGTGTCGAGGGTTAGTGGACAGGGGTGAGAGGAGGGGGTAGAGAGAGGCAGGAGAGAAGGGGATGGGGAGATAGGGAGGGGGCGTGAGGTGGCGAAAGGTGGAGGGGAGAGGACGGGAGTGGGAGAATGGGGAGAGGAGGGAGAGACAGTCACCGGAAAAGAGGGGGGGAGAGAGAGGGGGAAGAGGGGGGAGAGAGAGGGAGAGAGGGAGGGGGAAAGAGCGGGGAGGGCGAGAGAGGGGGTGACAGAGGGTGAGGAGAGAGCGTGGAGAAGGGGGAAAGAGAGAGGGAGTGAGAGAGAGGGGAGAGAGAGGGGTTGAGAGAGTTTCTGATCCAACACTGAAAATTGACAATTCAGTGGCTGAGCTCTTTCAGGTTTTGTATTATATAATACGTACAATATCCCATATACATTGTTGTATAGAGCTGCTTGTCTGTGCATAAATATTGTTTTGCATTGGAGCTGATCTGTTTACATGTAAATATTACTGTGCATCGAACCATTTCTGGTTATTAATAAATATTTTTTGATTGGGAACTGTTTGTGTATAAATATAAATGTTGTTGTGGATGGGAACAATTCAGGTTAAATCCTGTTTTGTTTTGGAGATATACAAGCTTTTTTATAAATATTGTTGAGCATTGGAATTGATATGAATTATATCCCAGAGCACAACAACTCGCTGCATCAAAGCATCTTCCCCCTTGATACCTTTAGCTCAAGTTGATAGGCTCTGATAACATCAGCAACAGCACATTTGCCTTGTGTGTCAGAGAGAGTAGTTACATTTCACTTAAACCCTTCCTGAATCTCATTAAGAAGTGAGACACAGTGGGACCCTCTCTGAGATTTTGAGATGCACTGTGACACTCTCTGACAGAAAGTGATACACTGTGACACACTCTGGCACTCTATAAGACATACTGTGACACTCTCTGACATTCTTTGAAACACACTGTGACAATCTCTGAGAGACTGTGACACACTCTGACACACTCTGTGACACAGCGGGATCCTCTCTGACAATTTGACACATACTGGGACACTCTCTGATTCCTATCCAACACTCTCTGAGACACACTGTGACACCCTCTGACTCTCGCTGACACTTTGAGATGCACTATGACACTCTCTGATTCTATCTGACATTCTGAGACACACTGTGACACGCTCTGAGACTCTCGGAGACATACTGGGACCCTCTCTGACAATTTGAGACGTACTGTGACACTCTCTGACACACTCTGACACACACTGTGACATTCGCTGACATTCTTTGAAACACACTGCAACACTCTCTGACAAACTGTGACACACTCTGACACTCTCTAAGACAGACTGGGACCCTCTCTGACAATTTGAGACGCACTGTAACACTCTCTAATCCTATCCAATACTCACTGAGACAAAATATGACATTCTCTCAAACTCTCTGAAAAGCACTGTGACACTCTCTGACAGACTGTGACACACTGTGACATTCTCTCACAGATAGTGACATTTTCAGTTTCTCTCAGAATCTCTGACACACACTGTGATACTGTCTGTCACTCTCTTAGACACATTGTGACACTCTCAGACAGACTGTGGCACACTGTGACACTCTCTGACACACACTGTGACACTCTCAGACAGACTGTGACACACTGTGACGCTCTCTGACTCACTCTGACATCTCTGAGACGCACTGTGACACTCCCTGATCCTATCTGACGCTTTCGGAGACACACTGGGATACAGTCTGACTCTATCTGTCACTCTCTGAGGCACAGTATGACGTACTTTGACACTCTCTGACTCACTCTGACATCTCTGAGACACACTGTGACACTCTCTCACAGACTGTGGCCATCTCTGAGCCAAATGCTGACACTCTCTGCCACTCTCTGAGACACACTATGACAAACTGTGACACTCTCTGACTCTCCCTGAGGCGCACTAGACACTCTTTGACAGACTGTGACACACTGAAACACACTCTGACTCTCTCTGACACTCTCTGAGACACAGTATGACAAACTGTAACACTCTCTGACAGACTGTGAAACAATGATACACGCTCTGACTCTCTCTGAAAGTCTCGTAGACAGACTGTGACACTCTCTGACTCTCACTGACACGTTGAGATGCACTATGACACTCTCTGATCCTATCTGACACTCTCTGAGACACACTGTGACACTATCTGACACCCTCTGACACTTTCTGAGACACACTGTGACACTCTGACTCTCGCTGACTCGTTGAGATGCACTGTGACACTCTCTGATCTTATCTGACACTCTCTGAAACACACTGTGACACTCTCTGAAAAACTGTGACAAACTGTGACACTCTCTGAGACTCTCTGAGACACGCTGGACACTCTCTGATATTTTGAGATGCACTGTGATACTCTCTAACAGAAAGCAACACACTGTGACAAACTCTCACACTCTATAAGACACACTGTGACACTCTCTGACTCTCTCTGAAATGCACTGTGACACTCTCTGACAGACTGTGACACACCGTGACACGCTCTGAGACACAATGTGACACTCTCTGAGAGAATGTGATCCTCTTACTCTCACTGAGACTCTTTAGACACACTGAGACACTCTGAGACGCACTGTGTCACTCGCTGACTCTCTCTGAAACACACTGTGACACTCTGAGACAGACTGGGACCCTCTCTGACGATTTGAAACGCACTGTGACATTCTCTGACAGACTGTGACACACTCTGACAATTTGAGACGCGCTGTAACACTCTCTGATCATATCCGACACTCTCTGAGAGACACTGTGACACTCTCTAAAACTCTCTGAAAAGCACTGTGACACTCTCTGACAGACTGTGACACACTGTGACACTCTCTCTCACAGATAGTGCCACTTTCAGATTTTCTCAGAATCTCTGACGCACATTGTGAAACTGTCTGTGACTCTCTGAGACACAATGCGACACTCTCTCACAGATTGACACACTGAAACACTCTCTGAGACGCACTGTGACACTCTCTGCAATTCTGTGACACACTGTGACGCTCTCTGACACTCTCTGACACTTTGAGACACTCTGTGACGCTCTCTGATCCTATCTGACACTCTCGGAGACACACTGTGACACTCTCTGAGAAACTATGACAAACTGTGCCACTCTTTGAGACACACTGGGACCCTCTCTGCGATTATGAGATGCACAGTGACACTCTCTGACAGAAAGTGACACACTCTGACACACTCTGCGACACAGCGGGACCTTGTCTGACAATTTGACAGGCACTAGGACACTCTCTGATCCTATCCAACACACTCTGAGACACACTGTGGCACTCTCTGACACTCTCTGAAAAGCACTGTGAAACTCTCTGAAAGACTGTGACACTCTCTGACTCTCTCTGAAAGGCACTGTGACACTCTCTGAAACACACTGTGACACTCTCTGAGACTTTCTGAGACAGACTGGGACCCTCTCTGATGATTTGAAACGCACCGTGACACTCTCTGACAGACTGTGACACACTCTGACACACTCTGCGACACAGCGGGACCTTGTCTGACAATTTGACACGCACTAGGACACTCTCTGATCCTATCCAACACACTCTGAGACACACTGTGGCACTCTCTGACACTCTCTGAAAAGCACTGTGACACCCTCTGACAGACTGTGACACACTCTGAGACACAATGTGACACTCTCTGATAGACTGTGATACTCTGACTCTCTCTGAGAGTCTCTTAGACACACTGAGACTCTTTCTGAGACGCACTGTGACAGTCTCTGATCCTATCTGTCACACTCTGAGACACACTGTGACACTCTCTGACTCTCTCTGAAAGGCACTGTGACACTCTCTGAAACACACTGTGACACTCGCTGACTCTATCTGAGGCACACTGTGACACTCTGTGACTCTCTCTGACACTTTGAGACACACTATGACACTCTCTGATCCTATCGGACACTCTCTGAGACACACTGTGACACTCTCTGACTCTCTCTGAAAGGCACTGTGACACTCTCTGAAACACACTGTGACACTCTCTGAGACTTTCTGAGACAGACTGGGACCCTCTCTGATGATTTGAAACGCACTGTGACACTCTCTGACAGACTGTGACACACTCTGACACTATCTGCGACATACCTGGACACTCGCTGACAAATTGAGATGCACCGTGAAACTCTCTGACAGAAAGTGACACACTGTGACACACTCTGATTCTCTCTGAGTCTCTCTGAAACACACTGTGATACTCTCTGACAGACTGTGACACACTATGACACTCTCTGACTCTCTCTGAAACACACTGTGACACTCTCTGACAATTTGAGACGAACTGTGACACTCTCTGACAAACTGTGACAAACTCTGACACTCTCTAAGATACACTGGGACCCTCTCTGACAATTTGAGATGCACTGTAACATGATCTAATCCTATCCAACACTCTCTGAGACACAATGTGACACTCTCTTAAACTCTCTGAAAAGCACTATGATACTCTCTGACAGACTGTGACACACTGTGACATTCTCTCACAGATGGTGACATTTTCAGTTTCTCTCAGAATCTCTGACACACACTGTGATACTGTCTGTCACTCTCTTCGACACAATGTGACACTCTCAGACAGACTGTGACACACTGAGACACTCTCTGACACACACTGTGACACTCTCAGACAGACTGTGACACACTGTGACGCTCTCTGACACTCTCCGGCACTTTGAGATGCACTGTGACACTCTCTAATCCTAGCTGACGCTTTCAGAGACACACTGGGATACAGTCTGACTCTCCTTGTCACTCTCTGAGGCACAGTATGACATACTGTGACACTCTCTGACTCACTCTGACATCTCTGAGACACACTGTGACACTCTCTGACAGACTGTGGCCATCTCTGAGCCAAATGCTGATACTCTCTGCCACTCTCTGAGACACAGTATGACAAACTATGACACTCTCTGACAGACTGTGAAACAATGATACACGCTCTGACTCTCTCTGAAAGTCTCGTAGACAGACTGTGACACTCTCTGACTCTCACTGACACGTTGAGATGCACTATGACACTCTCTGATCCTATCTGACACTCTCTGAGACACACTGTGACACTCTCTGACACCCTCTGACACTTTCTGAGACACACTGTGACAGTCTGACTCTCGCTGACACGTTGAGATGCACTGTGACAGTCTCTGATCTTATCTGACACTCTCTGAGACACACTGTAACACTCTCTGAAAAACTGTGACAAACTGTAACACTCTCTGAGACTCTCTGAGACATGCTGGACACTCTCTGAGATTTTGAGATGCACTGTGAACACTCTCTGACAGAAAGTGACACACTGTGACACACTCTGACACTCTATAAGACACACTGTGACACTCTCTGACATTCTTTGAAACACACTGTGACAATCTCTGAGAGAATGTGACACACTCTGACACACTCTGCGACACAGCGGGATCCTCTCTGGCACACTCTGACAGACTGACACACTGAAACACTCTCTGAGACGCACTGTGACTCTTTCTGATCTTATCTGACACTCTCGGAGACGCACTGTGACACTCTCAGACAGACTGTGACACACAGCGACATTTTCTGACACTCTGACACTTTGAGACACACTGTGACACTCTCTGACACTCTCAAAGACACACTGGGATACAGTCTGACTCTCTGACACTCTCTGAGGCACAGTATGACATACTGTGACACTCTCTGACTCACTCTGACATCTCTGAGACACACTGTGACACTCTCTCACAGACTGTGACCATCTCTGAGCCAAATGCTGCCACTCTCTGACACACTCTGAAACACAGTATGACACACTGTGACACTTTCTGACTCTCTTTGAGGCACACTGTGACACTCACCGACAGACTGTGACACACGGAAACACTCACTGACTCTCTCTGACACTCTCTTAGACTCACTGTGCCACTCTCTGACTCTCGCTGACACTTTGAGACACACTATGACACTCTCTGATCCTATCTGACACTCTCTGAGACATAGTGTGACACACTGTGACACTTTCTGAGATACACTGTGACACTCTCTGACTCTCCCTGAGACACACTGTGACACTCTCTGACAGACTGTGACACACTGAAACATGCTCTGACTCTCGTAGACACACTGTAAGACGCTCTGACTCTCTCTGACAACTTGAGACGCACTATGACTCTCTGATCCTATCTGACACTCTCGGAGACACACTGTGACACTCTCTCAATCTCTCTGAGACACACTGTGACACTCTCTGAGACTCTCTGAGGCACACTGGGACTCTGACATTTTGAGATGCACTGTGACACTCTCTGACAGAAAGTGACACACTGTGACACACTCTGACTCTCTATAAGACACACTGTGACACACTCTGACATTCTTTGAAACACACTGTGATACTCTCTGAATGACTGTGACACACTCGTACACACTCTGCGACACACCGGGACCCTCTCTGATAATTTGACATACACTGTGACACTCTCTGATTCTATCCAACACACCCTGAGACACACTGTGACACTCTCTGAGACACACTGTGACACTCTCTGACTCTCGCTGACACTTTGAGACGCACTATGACACTCTCTGATCCTATCTGACACTCCCTGAGACACACTGTGACACTCTTTGACTCTCTCTGAAACACACTGTGACACTATCTGAGAGACTGTGATACATTATGACACTCTCTGAGACTCTCTGAGTCACACTGGGACCCTATCTGACAAGTTGAAACACACTGTGACACACTCTGACAATATCTGCGACATACTGGGACCCTCTCTGACAATTTGAGATGCACTGTAACACCCTCTGATCCTAACTGATACTCTCTGAGACACACTGTGACACTCTCTGAAAAGCACTGTGATACTCTCTGACAATTTGAGACACACTGTGACACTCTCTGACTCTCGCTGACACTTTGAGATGCACTGTGACACTCTATGATCTTATCTGACACTCTCTGAGACACACTGTGACACTCTCTGACAGACTGTGACACCCTGTGACACTCTCTAATCCTATCTGACACTCTCGGAGACACACTGGGATACAGTCTGACTCTATCTGAAACACACTGTGACACTCTCTGAGAAACTATGACAAACTGTGCCACTCTCTGAGACTCTCTGAGACACACTGGGACCCTCTCTGAGATTTTGAGATGGACTGTGACACTCTCTGACAGAAAGTGACACACTGTAACACACTCTGACACTCTATAAGACACAATGTGACACTCTCTGACTCTCGCTGACACTTTGAGACGCACTATGACACTCTCTGATCCTATCTGACACTCTCTGAGACACACTGTGACACTCTCTGATTCTCTCTGAAACACACTGCGACACTCTCTGACAGACTGCGACACATTGTGACAAACTCTGACAAACTGTGACACACTCTGACACTCTCTAAGACACACTGGGACCCTCTCTGACAATTTGAGACACACTGTGACACTCTCTGATCGTATCTGACACTCTCTGAGACACAATGTGACACTCTCTTAAACTCTCTGAAAAGCACTGTGACACTCTCTGACAGATAGTGGCACTTTCAGATTCTCTCAGAATCTCTGACACACTCTATGATACTGTCTGTGACTCTCTGAGACAAAATGTGACACTCTGAAATGCACTGTGACACTCTCCGATCTTATCTGACACTCTCTGAGACACACTGTGACACTCGCAGACAGACTGTGATACACTGTGACGCTCTCTGACACTCTCCGGCACTTTGAGACACACTGTGACACTCTCTGATCCTATCTGACGCTTTCGGAGACACACTGTGATACAGTCTGACTCTATCTGACACTCTCTGAGGCACAGTATGACGTACTGTGACACTCTCTGACTCACTCTGATATCTCTGAGACACACTGTGACACTCTCTCACAGACTGCGGCCATCTCTGAGCCAAATGCTGACACTCTCTGCCACTCTCTGAGACACAGTATGACAAACTGTGACACTCTCTGACAGACTGT
The DNA here is from genome assembly GCF_047496795.1 of Chiloscyllium punctatum. Lineage (NCBI taxonomy): Eukaryota > Metazoa > Chordata > Chondrichthyes > Orectolobiformes > Hemiscylliidae > Chiloscyllium > Chiloscyllium punctatum. The sequence goes on from NC_092750.1 coordinate 82,550,036, forward strand.
GACACACTGAAACACGCTCTGACTCTCTCAGACACTCTCTTAGACACACTGTGACACTCTCTGACTCTCCCTGATACGTTGAGATGCACTATGACAATCTCTGATCCTATCTGACACTCTCTGAGACACACTGTGACACTCTCCGACTCTCTCTGAGACACACTGTGACACTTTCTGACTCTCTCTGAGACACACTGTGCCACTCTCTGAAACACACTGTGACAATCTCTGACAGACTGTGACAAACGTTGACACTCTCTGAGACACGCTGGGCACTCTCTGAGATTTTGAGATGCACTGTGACACTCTGACAGAAAGTGACACACTGTGACTCACTCTGACACTCTCTGAGACACACTGTGACGCTCTCTGACAGACTGTGACACACTGTGACACTCTGACTCTCTCTGAGACACACTGTGACACTCTCTGACAGACTGTGACACGCTCTGAGACAAAATGTGACACTCTATGACAGACTGTGGTACTCTGACTCTCTCTGAGACTCTCTTAGCCACACTGAGACACTCTCAGAGATGCACTGTGACACTCTCTGATCCTATCTGTCACTCTCTGAGACACACTGCGACACTCTCTGACTGTCTCTGAAAGGCACTGTGACACTCTCTGAGACACACTGTGACACTCTCTGACTCTCTCTGAAACACAATGTTACACTCGCTGACAGACTGTGACACACTGTGACACTCTCAGAGACAGACTGTGGCACTTTCTGACACTCCCTGTCTCTTTGACACACACTGTGAAACTCTCTGATCCTATCCCACTCTCTCTGAGACACACTGTGACACTCTCTGACAGACTGTGACACACTGTCACACTCTCTGACACTTTCATAGACACACTGTGACACTTTCAGACTCTCTGAGACACACTGTGATCCTCTCTTAGACTGTTTGTGACACATTTTGACTCTCTGACACTCTCTGAGGCACGCTGTGACACTCGATGACAGACTGTGACACACTGTGACAGTCTCAAAAACAGACTGTGACACACTCTCTCTGACTCACTCTGAAATAAACTGTAAACTTCTCTGACAGACTGTGACACACTGTGACACTCTATGAGAGAGACTGTGATACTCTCTGACTCTATCTGAGGCACACTGCGACACTCTCTGAGAGACTGTGAAACAATGAAACACGCTCTGACTCTCTCTGACACTATCTTAGACACACTGTGCCACTCTCTGACTCTCGCTGACACTTTGAAACACACTATGACACTCTCTGATCCTATCTGACACTCTCTGAGACACCCTGTGACACTCTGTGACTCTCTCTGAAACACACTGTTACACTCTCAGAAAGACTGCGACACACTGTGACACTCTCTGAGACTCTCTGAGACACGCTGGGGCACTCTGAGATTTTGAGATGCACTGTGACACTCTCTGACAGAAAGTGACACACTGTGACACTCTCTGACAGACTGTGACACACTGTGACACTCTCTGAGACACACTGTGACACTCTCTGACAGACTGTGACACACTGTGACACTCTCTGACACTTTCATAGACACACTGTGACACTTTCTGACTCTCTTAGAAAGTTTTTGACACTTTCTCACTCTCTCTGACACTCTCTGACACACTGTGACACTCTCTGACAGACTGTGACACACTGACACTCTCAGAGACAGACTGTGACGCTTTCTGACTCACTCTTAAATATACTGTAAACTTCTCTGATAGACTGTGACTCACTGAGACACTCTCTGGGAGAGACTGTGACGCTTTCTGATTCTCCCTGACTCTCTGAGACACAGGTGACACTCACTGAGACACACTGAGACATTCTCTGACAGACTGTGACACTCGCTGACTCACTCTGAAACTATCTTAGACACACTGTGCCACACTCTGACACACTGTGACACTCTCCAAGACAGACTGTGACATTTTCTGACTCTCTCTGTTGCTCTGAGACACACGGTGAAACTCACTGAGACACACTATGAAACTCTCTGACGGACTGTGACACACTGTGATACTCTCGGGGAAAGAGTGTGACACCTTATGACTCTCTGTGACTCTCTGAGACACACGGTGAAATTCACTGAGACACAATGTGACATTCTCTGACAGACTGTGACACTCTCTCTGACAATCTCATAGACACACTGTGACACTCTCTGACTCTCTCTGAAATACACTGTGACACTCTCTTATCCTGTCTGACACTCTCTGAGACGCATTGTGTCACTCTCTGATCCTACCTGACACTCTCTGAGACACACTGTGACACTCTCTGACTCTCTCTGTCACCCACTGAAATACACTGTGTCACGCTCTGACAGACTGTGACAATTTCTGTGACACACTGTGACACTCTCTGAACGACTGTGTCACTCTCTGAGACACGGTGACATTTTCTGAGACACTGTGACTCTCTCTGAGACACACTGTGACACTCTCTGACACTCTCTGACACACACTGTGACACGTTCTGACTTTCTCTGAGACACACTGTGATACAGTCTGCTCTATCTGACGCTCTCTGAGGCACAGTATGACATACTGTGACAATCTATGACTCACTATGACATCTCTGAGACACACTGTGACACTCTCTCACAGACTTTGATACTCTCTGAGCCAAATGCTGACACTCTCTGAGACACTCGGAAATACACTGTAAGATTCTCTGACAGATTGTGTCACACTGTGACACTCTCTGAGAAAAACTGTGACACTTTCTGACTCTCTCTAACACTCTGAGACACGCTGTGAAACTCCCTTAGACTCACTGTAACCCTCTGTGACACTCTCCAAAAGACTGTGACACACTGAGACACTCTCAAAGACAGACTGTGACACTCTCTGACACTCTCTGGCTCACTCTGTAATGTACTGTAGCCTTGTCTGACAGACCGTGGATACACTGAGACACTCTCTGAGACAGACTGTGACACTTTCTGACTCTCTCTGAAACACACTGTGACACTCTCTGAGACTCTGAGACACACTGGAACCCTCTCTGACAGTTTGAGACGCACTATGACATTCTCTGACACACTGTGACACACTCTGACACTGTCTGTGACACACTGCGACCCTCTCTGACAATTTGAGACACACTGTGACACTCTCTGACAGACTGTGACACACTGTGACACTTTCTGAGACGGATGGTGACACTCTCTGATCCTATCTGACACTCTCTGAGACACACTGTGACACTTTCTGACACTCTCTTAAACACACTGTGACACTCTCTGACTCTCTCTGCCACTCTCTGAGGCAGACTGACACACTCTCTGAAACACACTGTGACATTATCTCACAGACTATGAAACTCTCTGACACACTCTGCGGCACACTGTGACACACTCTGACAGACTGTGACTGGTCAGGCTTGTGGATCTTGGGAAGGAGGTAGAACCGGGCAGTGCGGGGTTCCTGGACTATGAGGTTGGAAGCTGTGGGTGGGAGATCTCCTGAGGTGATGAGGTTCTGCATGGTCTGGGAGATGGTGGCTTGGTGATGGGGGTGGGGCCATGGTCGAGGGGGCAGTAGGAAGAGATGTCCTCGAATTGGTGTTTGGCTTCAGCGGTGTAGAGGTCAGTGCGCCAGACTACCACTGCGCCCCCTTTATCTGCTGGAGAAATGGTGAGGTTGGGATTGGAGGGCTGCGCGTTGTGAGGGTGAGAGGTTGGAGTGGGGGATGGGGGTAGACAGGTTGAGGCGGTTAATGTCCCGGCGGCAGTTGGAAATGAAGAGGTCAGGGGCAAGTAATAGGCCAGCGCGGGGTATCCAGGTGGATGCAGTGTGTTGGAGGAGGGCGAAGGGGTCCTCTGAAGGTGGGCTGGAGTCCTGAAAGTAAGCTCAGAGACAGAGGCGACGGAAGAATTGTTCGACGTCACGGCGTGTATTAAATTCATTGATGCGTGGACGGAGGGGGATGAAGGTGAGGCCTTAGCTGAGAATTGATCGTTCGTCCTCAGTGAGGGGAAGGTCTGGAGGGATGGCGAAAACTCGGCAGGACTGGGAGCTCGGATCTGGTGTGGGTGTGGATGTGGAGCTGGGAGTGGGGGCGGAGACTGTAACTGGAGTGGGGGGAATGGGGGTGGAGTTAGGAGCAGGGTTCCACCCCCATTCCCCTCACGCTGACATCATCATCCTAGGAAAAAGACTTCCACTGTCTACCTTTCTAATCCTCTGATCATCTTCTACGTCTCTATCAAGTCCCCTCTAGCCTTATGCTTGCCAATGAGAAATCTCTCAGCCTTTCCTCACAAGACCTTCTCTCCAGACCAGGCAACGTTCTGCACCTTTCCCAATGTTTCTAGATCCTTCCGGAAATATGGGCACCAGAACTGAACACAATATTCCAAGTGTTGCTGCACCAGCGTTTTATATAGTTGCAGTATGGTATTTCAATGTCGGAACTCAATCCCTCCACGAACGAAACCTAACACACGGTTTGCCTTCTTAACAGCATTATCAACCTGGGTGGCAACTTTCAGGGATCTATGTACATGGACTCAAAGATCCCTCTGCACACCACACTACCAAGAATTTTTTCATTGACCCAGTATTCAACCTTCCTGTTATTCTTCTCAAAGTGCATCACCTCACATTTAGTTGCATTGAACTCTATTTGGCACCTCTCAGCCCAGTTCTGCAGTTTATCCAAGTCCCCTTGCAACCTGTAACATTCTTCTACACCATCTTTAGTGTCGTCTGCAAATTTCCTAATCCATTCACCTTTACCTGCAGTGGTCCCAAAACAGATCCAGTTGGCATGTGACTAGTAACTGGACTCCAGGCTGAATATTTCCCATCAACCACCACTCGCTGCCTTCTTTCAGATAGCAAGTTTCTAATCCAAACTGCTAAATCACCCTCAATTCTATGCCTCTGCATTTTCTCCAACAGCCTGCCATATGGAACCTTAACAAAGGCTTTACTTTTGTCCATGTGTACCACGTCAAATGCCCTACCCTCATCCACAAGCTTGGTGACCTTCTCAAAAAACTCAATGAGGTTTGTGAGACATGACCTGCCGTTGACAAAACCAAGTTGACTATCTGAAATCAAATTGATGTTTGCCAGATGATTATAAATCTTATCTCTTATAATTATTTCCTAAAACTTTCCCACAACAGAAGTAAGGCTCACTGGTCTATAATTACCTGGGTCATCTCTACTGCCCTTCTTGAACAAGGGCACAACATTTGCAATCTTCCAGTACTCTGGTACCAAATCTGCAGACAATTACAACTCAAATATCCAAGCCAAAGGCAATGCTACCTTCTCCCTAGCATCCCAGAGAATCCTTGGATAAATCCCATCCAGCCCAGGGGACTTGTCTATTTTCACTCCTTCCAGCATTGTTAACACCTGTTCATAACTAACCTTGATAATTTCTAGTCTAATATCTCACACCTCATTCTCCTCCTCTACAATATTCTCCTTTTCCTGAGTGAAACCGATGAGAAATGTTCATTTAGCATCTCTCTGATCTCCACAGTGTCAACACTCATCTTCCTATTCTGTCTGTGGTTGGCCCTATTCCTACCCTAATCATCTTTTTATTCCTCACATACCTATAGAAAGCTTTAGGGTTCTCCTTTATTTTATTTGTTAAATACTGCTCATGTCATCTCTTTGCTCTTCTTAACTCTCTCTTTAAATCCTTCTCTGCTGATCTGTAATTCTCCATCGCCTCATCTAAACCATCTTGCCTCATCAACACCTAAGCCTCCTTCTTCTTCGTAACAAGAGATGCAGTTTCCGCAGTAAACCATGGTTCCCTTACCTTATCACTTCCGCCTGCCTGACAGGGACATACCTATCAAGGACACGCAATATCTGTTCCTTAAACCAGCTCCACATTTCCATTGTCTGAATCCCCTGTATTTTGCTACCCCATTCTGTGCATCTAATTCTTGCCTAATAGCATTATAATTGCCCGTGCCCCATCAATAACTCTTGACCTGTGGCATGTACTAATTCCTTTCCATCACTAAACTAAACTTAACTGAATTATGGTCACTCTCTCCAAAGTGCTCACCCACAACTAAATCAAACACCTGGTCTGGTTCATTACCAAGGACCAGATCCAATGTGGCCTCCCCTCTTGTCGGCCCTTCAATATACTGTGTCAGGAAACCCTCCCGTATGCATTGGATAAAACTGATCCATCCAACGTATTAGTTATAGCATTTCCAGTCAATTCTGGGGAAGTTAAAGTCCCCCATAATGACCACCCTGTTACTTTCACTCCTATCCAGAATAATTTTGCAAATCCTCTCTTCCACCTCCCTGGAACTCTGTGGAGGCCTATTTAAAAAAAAACTCCAAGCAGTGTGACCTCTCCTCTTCTGTTTCTCACCTCAGCCCACACTACCTCAGGAGACGAGTCCTCATCAAAAGTTCTCTCAGCCACCGTTATACTCTCCTTGACTAATGTGACATGCATTGTCCCATTGCAGAGCTTCAAACTCCATGAGGCAGCCATACTCTGTGACAGAGAGACTCAGTCTGGAATGTCCTCTGTCCTTAAGACCATACGCACTGCCTGCGCTCCTCCATTTCCCCTTTGCACGTTCCCTTTCCAACCCATCCCACCTGCATCACTCCACGAATGGTGCTGTCAAGGGCAGAAGTCTGTGGAATACCCTTCCTAACCTTCTCTATCCTCCTTTAAGATGTATTTTAAAATCATTCTCTTTAATCAATGTTTTGATAATCCATGAAGCATCTTAGGAGATTTGCCATTGTAAAAGATCCCATACAATGCAAGTAGCTGTTGTTATTGCTGTACATTAGGAGAAACAGGAATGATGCATTCAAAATTCTAACAAGAAAGTCACTGATAGGTTAGTGTGCACGCCACCAAATAATAACATCACATTGGGATGGGCAATAAACAAAGAAATAACGATTGCCTGTAAAAATGGTACGGTTATTATCTTGGATGATTTTAATCTACGTGTAGATTAAATCGAACCAGCTCAGTAAGGGTAGCCTTGAGTTTATTAAGTGTATCCATGATAGATTTCTTGAACGGTTTGAAATGGAACTCACAAGGGAGCAATCTATCCAGCATCTGGCCCTGTGCAATGAGACAGGAATAATGAATGACCTCAGAGTTAGGGAGCCTCTTGAAAGAAGTGATCACTGTATGGTTGAATTTAGAATACATATGGAGAGTGTGAAGATAAAATCTAATACCTGGGTCCTGTGCTTCAACACAGGGAACTACAATAGAATAAGGGAGAACCTGGAAAAAGTAGACTGGAAACAAAGATTTTATGGTGGGACAGTTGATGAGCAGTGGAAGATTTTCAAAGGCACTTTACAAAGTGCTCAACAATGGCATATTCCAGTGAAAAGGAAGGACTTTAAGAAAAGACATACTCTGCGATGGGTATCTAAGGAAAGCAATCAAATTGAAAGGGAAGGCATGCAAAGTGGCCAAAAACAGCCTGAAACTAGAACTGGGAAAACTTTAAAAGTCAACAGAAAGCCACAGAAGAGCTATAAAGAAACGTAAGATAGAACATGATAAAAATAAACTAGTACTGACTATAAAGACAGATAGCAAAATTTTATATTGAATGAGAAAAGAGTGGCTAAAGTAAATGTTAGTCCCTTGGAAAATGAGAAGGAACATTTAATTATGGGATATCGCAGTGGAGGAAATAATATCTTGCCAATAATTAGCAAAGAGACAAAGATAGGTAAGGATTTGGAAATTATCATTATTATGGAACAGCTAGGTTTGGACTGTTGGAGGTAATTGAGCTAATGACAGAAAAGTCTTCTGACCCTGATGGAATGCATCCCAGGGTACTAAAGGAGATGCCAGGAGAAATAGCAAATACAATGGCAGTAATTTTCCAAAATTCACTGGACTCTGTGGCAGTCCCAGCAGATTGGAAAGCAGCAAAAGTGATGCCACGTTTTTAAAAAGGAGGTGGACAAAAGGTGGGGAATTATACACAAGTTAGCTTATTCTCTGTAGTGGGAAAGCTGCTTGGGTCTATTAACAAGGAAGAAATAGCAGGGAATCTTAATAGAAATTGTCCCATTGGACAGACAGAGCATGGGTTCATGTAGGGCAGGTCAGGATTCACAAATCTTTTGGAATTCTATGAAGACATTTCGAACGAGGTGGACAACGGGGACCCTGTGGATGCGGTGTACCCGGATTTCCAAAAGGCCTTCAACAAGGTGCTGTGCAAGAGGCTGTTGCATAATATAAAGGTGCATGGTGTTAGGAGGAGAGTATTAGCATGGATAGAAGACCGGTTGACTAACAGGAAGCAAAGTGTGGGGATAAATGAGTACTATTCTGGCTGGCAATCAGTGACTAATATTTTGCCTCATGGATCAGTGTTGGGTCTGCGATTATTTAGAATTGATACAGATGATTTGGAGTTGGCGACCACATGTGGGGTATCAAAGTTTGTATATGACACTAAGATGAGTAGCAGAACAAAGTGTGCGGAGGACTGGGAAACTTTGCAGAGGAACAGAGATACAGTGAGTGAGTGGGCAATGGGCTGGCATTTGGAATATAATGTTCATAAATGTAAAGTCCTACTGTTTGGTTGGAGTAACATTAAAAAAGAGATTATTACTTGAGTTTTAAAAAGTTGCATCATTTGCTATGCAGGGGCACCTGAATAACCTTCTGCATGAAGGTTGGTCACCAGGTACAAAAATCAACTCAGAAAGCAAATGGAATTTTGTCCTTCATTGCTGGAGGGATTGTGTTTAAAAGCAGAGGTTATGTCCCAGCTGTATTGGGTGCTGGTGAGGCCACACCTGGAGTACTGCATGCAGTTTCTGTCTCCTTACTTGCTCAAGGATGTACCGGCACTAGAGGGGGTGCAGAGGAGGTTAACTAGGTTGATTCCAGAATTGAGGGGGTTGTCTTAACAGAGACTGAGTAGATTGGGATTATATTCTTTGGAAATCAGAAGAATGGGAAACATATAAAATAATGAATGGAATGGATAAAATAGAAGAAGAGAGAATGTTACCACTGGCAGACAAAGCCAGGACAAGAGAGCATCACCTCAAGATTAGAGGCAGCAAATTTCGGACTGAATTGAGAAGGGGCTTCTTGACCTCGATGGAATTCATTGCCCAGGGAAGTCGTTGATGCTAGTTCAGTAAACATTTTTACAGCTAAGGTAACTTATTTTAAAAGAAATAACTAATTAATTAATGGACACGGTGAGAACGTTGGTAAATGGTTCTGCGTCCACGAAATGATCAGCCATGATCTTAATGAATGGCAGAGCAAGCTCAAAGGGCAGGACGGCCTTCTCCTGTTCCTAGTTCTTTTGTTGTTATATTTTGCATTCCTCCCTCACTCTTGACTTTCAGGTGCTGGTGATGGATTAAGATGGACAAAATTAAAATTCACAGAACACCAGGTTATAGTCCAACAGGTTTATTTGGAAGCACTCGCTTTGCAGCTTCTTCATCAGATGGTTGTGTGATTTTTAACTTTGTGTCTCACTCTTGTAACTAATAAACAGCAACAAAAGCCACGAAGCAGTGCGCATGCTCCAGGCAACAATGGGCCCCTGGTGGTTGATGTCAGCGGAAGACCAATGGAAAGGCAGGGGCACCGCTGGAGGACCTGGCGGGGCCAATCAGAGTAAATGAGGGACGGGACTAGACTATACCACGTGATCATCCTTGCAGTGGGCGCGGATGTGCGGGATGTGTGGATGGAGAGCTGTTGGTAAGGAAAGAAATAAACAGCAGGATGTTGGACGGAAATGGTGTTGGTATGGGCTGAGAGGTTTTACAAACATTTGGTGCACATCAGAAAATACAAATTTGAAACTTACAGTCCCGTTTTGCAGTAAACTGGAAAATAACCTCATCGTGTGATCGCCGCCATCTTTATTCGGGGCAAAGATTCACTAGACACGTGCGCGGCCGCCAGCTTTGTTGGGGGCAAGGTTCAGAGTTATGTATGTGCAGCCCTCCCTGGTAGAGATTCAGAGGGCAGGATTTACACAGACCACATTCAAACCCAGAGAAATTGATGTTTTGTTTTCTTGGATTTGTTTCTTCATCCATTTAAATGATTTGGATGTGAATAGAGCCGGTACTGTTCGTAAGTTTGCAGATGACACCAAAATTGGAGGTATTGTGGACAGTGATAAAGGTTGTCTCAGAATACAATGGGATATTGATCAGATGGGCCAATGGGCTGCGGAGTTGCAGATAGGGTTTAATTTAGGTAAATGTGAGGTGCTGCATTTTAGTAAAGCAAATCAGAGCAGGACTCCCACTGAATTGTCAGGTCTTGGAGAGTCTTGCTGAACAAAGAGACCTTGGAGTGCATGTTCGTAGTTCCTTGAAAGTAGAGTCACAGGTAGATAGGATAGTGAAGAAATTATCTGGGATTCTTCCCTTCGTTGGTCAGAGCATTGAGTAAAGGAGCTGTACAGGACATTGGTTCGGCCACTTTTGGAATATTGTGTGCAATTCTGGTCTCCCTCTTATCAGAATGAGGCACTGAAACATGGAAAGTTTGAGAATTGATTTTTTTTTTAAGGATGTTGCCAGGGTTGGAGGATTTGAGTTGCAGGGAGAGGCATAATAGGCTGGGGCCATTTTCCCTGGAGTGTCACAGGCTGAGGTGTGATGTTGAAGAGGTTTATAAAATCAGGAGGGGCATGGATCGCATAAATAGACAAGGTGTTTACCCTGGGGAGGTGGAGCCCAGAACTAGAGGATATAGGTTTAGGGTGAGATGGGAAAATTCAAAAGGAGCCAAAAGGGCAACCAAAATTGTAACATTTAAAAGGCATTTGAATAGGAAGGGTTCAGAGGGATGTCAGTCAAGTGCTGGCAAATGGGAATAGTTTAGGTTAGAATATCTGGTTTGCATAAATGGGTTGGACTGAAGAGTCTGTTTCGGTGCTAGACATCTCTGACTGTGGGATCATAAAAGTGAACACTGCCCTGATTCACCTCTTGGCTCCTTGATGTCCACTTGTTTGTTATCTAGCTTCCTCAGTCTCACATGAGTGTATTTTTGCCTTGTTTAGTATTTTACTACTACGTTCACAGACCTTTTTGTAAATGGATTGTCCACTGCTGCCCGACTCCTGACAGTATCCTGTTCCATTATCAGGTTATTTTTTTCCACAATATTTTTGACAGTCAAGAATTCTTTTTTCCAATAGTGAGTGGATTTTTCTTCCATTTCTGACAGTCAAATTCTGCACCATTTTCATTCCCTATAATTCATATTGCACTCCCTGAAACATCATGTGTATTTCCCCTTCCACAGATACCAGTGATCATTGCCAGAGCCCTGTTGCCTGTGGAGAGGGTGATGTTTGACTTCCTTGTACAGCTGCAGTTTGAATGGTGAAGGTGCTCCCACAACGTGGTTGGGTAAGAGACATTACAGATTATTCACTCAGCGATAGTGAGAAGTAGAAGATATCTGTACAAATCAACATGTTTTTAATTTCACAAAAATATTGGGAACTTTTGACATAAGGCCACAGCTGGAGAATATTATGTCCGGTGACCAAACCCATTGCCAAATAAGCAATTTTTCAGGAATGCCTTAAAGGAAGAAAGCAGATCTTAGAGGGTGGGAATTCCTGACCATGTTGCCTTGGAATCTATAGAAACAGTCACACAGCTGAACTCAAAGATAAACACATCATTGGGAGTCTAAACTAAAATGAGTTATTGAGATATGAAAGGGTCTGTGGTGCAGGAAGATAGGAATGATTACAGACAGGAATTAAGTCAAGGGTGTGAAAGTAAATTGTTGTTGCTTGTAAATGGGAGCCTTTTGATGGATCAGCAAGTTCTGGTACAAGTGAGCACTTGGGCGGTAGAGTTTTCAATATTCTGAAGATTATAGGGAGGGTAATTGCAGGATGCTGGCCAGGAGTGGGTTTAAATATTGAAATCTAGAGTTAACAAAAGATAGGAATGAGAGTTTCAGTAAATGAGCCTAGACTGTGGTGAGGTCAGGTGATATCACTGAAGTCGAAATAGTGGTCTTGGAGTGGGACTGCGCTGTCACCCTCCCTTCACCTTTGGAATACAGCTGTTTGTCAGTTTGTGAATCAAGTCTGTGACAAGACCAGGATCTGAGTGGCCCTGGCAGAACCCAAACTGGGTCTCACAGAAGGTTATTGCTGAGCAGCTGCTTGACAGCACTGTTGATGACACCTTCCATCACTTCACTGCTGAGCGAGTGTCGACTGATGGAGGGAAATTGGCTGGGTTGGTTCTGTCCTGCGTTTTTGTGTTGAACATCCCTGGGAAATGTTCCACAATGTCAGTCGGTGCCAGTGCTGGACTTGTCTTGGTGGGCAGCAATTTCTGGAGCACAGCCATCAGTCTTATTGCCACAATGATGGTAGGGCCGACAGCCTTTACACTACTTCTCCATTTCTTGATCTGATTTGAAATAAGTTTTCAACCAAGTTGATTCATGTCTGTGATGTCAGGGACCAATGGAGAAGGCTCATCCACTTGGCACTGCTGGCTGAAGATTGCTGCAAATGCTGTTGTCTTGTCTGTTGCATGGGTGTGTGAGACCCCTCCATCAGTAAGGGTGGGGATATCTGTGATGCTTCCTGCAGTGAGTTGTTTAATTGTCCATCACCATTCCTGACGAGGTGTGGCAGAACTGCAGAGCTCAGATCTTATCCATTGGTTGTTGGATCACATAGTTCTATTTGGTGTTGTTTGTGCTGTTTGGCATGCAGGTTGGGTAGCTTCACCAGGTTGGCACTACATTTTTAGGTATGCCTGGTTTTGCTCCTGGCATACCCTGTGCAACTCTCCATTGAACTAGGGTTGATCCCCTGGCTTGATGTTAATGGTTGAATGGGGAATATACCAGGCCATGAGATTTTTACGATTGGGCTGGAGTACAGTTCTGCTGCTGTTTTGGCCCACAGTGAGACAGAAGTTGCAGGATCAAGAGGGCTGATTGTGTTGTGTTTTCCAATGCATTGGTAGATGTAATGTAGTCCATCCAGTTTCATTCCTTTGTTGAGACTGTGCAGTGATTAATACAATGAGTGATTTGATGGGCCACTGTCAGGAATGCAACTTTTAAAAAAAGGTTTTGTGATTGACACATGAAAGAAGTGAAACTATCATGGTATTCGAACAGATGAAAGACTCAACAGACAATCAAGATATTTTTCAATGGATAATTTCAGTTACATCACGCTAAATTTTTGCTATAAATTCCGTGCCTTAGAATCACCTGATGAAGGAGCGGTGCTCCGAAATCTAGTGTGCTTCTAATTAAACCTGTTGGACTATAACCTGGTATCGTGTGATTATTAACTGAGAATATTACAGCACTTCTAACAGGGCTGCATGTAACCAGGCTCAGTCCGGTTAATCAATACATTCAGAAGGATTTCCTCCAAGTTTATTGATGCAATATTAGTCGAAACCGTCAACTTCAACCTGCAATCTTTCTCTTAACAAAAACTTCAGGCTGACACAAAGCTCCCCACCCCACTGCAATGTGGCAACTGGGCCCGGCCCAGGAATTGGAACTGGGACATTTGTGGACTGTGATCTCAAAGGAAGGGAGCAAACACAATTCTGACAGATTAGTCCTCAAAGATGAGTAGAAAGTTTGAGACAAGGCAGGTGATATGTCATCTTGCACTTAGCTTAATTGCATTTCTTATTTACAGTAGTATTTTGCAAAGTATAAAACTCCATTCCATGGTTGGGGAGTTTTACCCTAGTTGATCACAGTTGCTGCCTCTTGCTCCCAAAGTCAAATCATCAGATCTGTAACAAAACAATAAACTGCAGATACTGGAGACATAAACCCCAGAATCAAAGTGCTGGAGAAACCTAGCAGTTCTGAGGGCATCGGTGAAGAGAAAAAAATGTTACATTTCAAGTTCACTGACTCTTCATCTGAACGGACAAAAGGTCATGAGACTTTGAACTTAGAATGTTTTTTTTCCCCTCAGAGATGCTGCTGGACCTGCGGTTCTCCAGCTCTGTGCTTTCTATATTGAACTTTATTTACAAAACAGATCGGAAAATACTAATCTGCAAAAGTGAAAGGTTCATTGCAAACATGAGCATAGTTTCCACACTTGAGTTACACAAGCACGCCTCAGTTTAAAAACAAGATTTAACTCAGTAACATTCCATCTCAAAATTCGCCAAGTTACACCAGTAATAAAGCTCCTCCACCCAATCAGGCACTTCAGTACAACATCCTGCAGTGTTACACACAGCCATCTTTACCAAAGAATGATCACATGTCACAAAATTAAAGGCCAAGAGCATGTCTCTTTAAAGGAGCTGAAGTCAAACTCTCAATTTTTTTGCAAGGATTTTTATTAAAACTGATTGAAAATTTAAATCTCAGAGCATAAACTTTGCGTTTTTAAACAAAGTTTGTGAGAAAGATCCCACATCTTGCTAAAGGTTCAGTTCAGTCTGATAGAAAGAGCTAAAGGTCAAGCAAACATCCCACTTTCCATTCACTTCTACAAAGGGCTGACGTCACATTTCTTCAGGATTTAAAGAATTTTATAAATTGTTTGTAAAATCATTTGTCATTTTAAAGAACTGGACAATAAATGTCATTGTATGCAATAAGAGTGAAGCCTGTGACAGAAGATTTAGCTTTGGGGGGCAGTGTATGTGCTTTCTAAATTCTGGGAGCATTTTGGGAGACTGCTCCCAGATGGTGATAGTGAGCATATCTGGAATGCACTGTTTAGATTTGGGAATCCATGGCAGACAATCTGTGATTTCAATAGTACTTGGCTTGTGTTGTTGGTGTACAGTAAGCAAATCATAAATTTACTTATGTATTGTTGTTGACTACCTGAATGCCAGGTTGCCTTCAATAGTGTGAATGCATCTATTGTAAATATTTGGAATATTCCAGAACTGCCCAGTGCTTGGCAAATTCATGGGGGACAAAAAAATCACATTGAGTAATTTGAAATTCAGAATCCAAGAGGACTTAACCACTGAAGTATTCAATTCAAATAGTTAAATGGAGTGCTCACATTTAAAATACCTCTTATCCATAGGAATGGATGGACTGACAGAATTGGGACCAAATTCCTGGCTGGGGAGTGTGAAGTGTGCTTTGATAAAGTCACCT
Source organism: Chiloscyllium punctatum (assembly GCF_047496795.1). Lineage (NCBI taxonomy): Eukaryota > Metazoa > Chordata > Chondrichthyes > Orectolobiformes > Hemiscylliidae > Chiloscyllium > Chiloscyllium punctatum. Next base: position 82,565,185 of record NC_092750.1, read on the forward strand.
GCATTTACCAATAATAATTTGGCAAGCTCGGAAATTTAAATAAAACAATACGAGCTTCACTGCTGCTCCAGTCGGGACATAAGCTCTGTGTGAAAAAATAACAATGTTCAGGTTTATTGCATACACTCTGAAACACGTGTTTCTTCTACAGATCCTGCAAGTTTCCACAATGAACATAGTCCATCCAAATGGTGTTGGTAACTTTGGCCAGCTCATTTATTTCCTAGCTTCTATTTCCTGAAGAGTGACCAGAAGCAATTACTCTACATATGTGGGAACATTAGCAACAAGGAGTTTTTCCTTCAGAATTGACTTCCATATATTCAGTGTCCAGAAAAGATAAAAAGCTTGTTACCTTTTATAGAGCAATGATTCAGTGGGAGTAAAATGCTAACCTTTTAATAATCAAGCAGCCTAAATTTTAAAAATGAACACTTCTTAATAGTTCACTAGATCCTAACGAAATATTTTGAGCAAAACAAATCACATGATACATAGTTATTCAGAGAACAAAACAAGTTTGTTCATTGAAGAACCTAGAGGAAAAGGTACTGAAATAATGTGAGTTTGATATACCTCAATCATCATTTCAAGTGCATTCTCTGCATAAATTCTCCTTTTACTCCTCGAAGTTTTAAACTTCTTGAATAATTGAGAGAATGAAGTCACAGTTGTACAACACAAAATCAGACCCTTCAGTCCAACTTGCCCATGCTGACCAGATATCCAAAATTAATCTACACCCATTTGCCAGCATTTGTTCCATATCCATCTTAAACCCTTTTCGACTGATTTATCAGTTCATTTTACTTTATCAGCACTTGAAATACTGACTCTTTTTTTCTCCCAACATTGGTTAAAGAAATCATAACTTCATTCATCCAAGTTAATTTTGTAATCTTTCACCAAGAAACAAGTGAGAGCAACATATAGCTGAGTGCAAAACAAAATACTGCAGCTGTGCGATATCTGGGAACTTTCTAAAGGTGAGGCACTGATACTTTGGTGTAACCTGCAGTCTGGCCAAATTGCAGCAAAAAGCTGTTCAATTTTATCTGCAAACTATTGAATGCAAAATCTTCCTTGCGCAATAATGAGGCAGCATTTGGGATGTCATTTTTAAAATATATTATTTTCAAAGTTACTCACAATTAAGAGTGATCACTTGTTGCTGTCTGCATAACACAGTACGAAAAGGAATTAACAGAAAATAAAACAGTTTTTTCTGAGTCACGAATTCATTGATATTGCATGGGTCCAGCATTTATAAGTAATATATTTTTTTTAAATAAATGCAGATACATTTACTAACTATGTTGGAATACAGTCAAGTTTCTTACTGAACAGTGACAGGATTGGACAGAGTCCACATGGATTTAAGAGAGGGGAATCATACTTAGCAAATCTACTGAAAGAATCTACAGAGTCGAATATTAAAGTAAGAAATTGCAGGATATTTAGAAAAGCTTATCATTAAACATGGTCGACTGGGTTTTGTGAAAGAGAAACTATATTTGACAAATTTGCGACGGTTCATGGAGGATATAACAAGCAGGGCTGATAAAGGGCAATCCAATGATGCTCTGTATTTGGATTTTAAAAATGCAAATGATAAGGTGCTACATAAAAGTTAATTGCACAATTTCGGAGCTCATGGTATAGGGGTAATGTATTAGAATGGATTGAGGATTGGTTAACCACATTGGCTGTTGCTGAGTCCTCACTTGGAGTACTGTATACAATGTTAGCTCCCATATTTAATAAAGGAGACCATTCAAAAAAGATTCACTTAGCTGCTTCGAGGACGAAAGGATTGACCAATCAAGAATAGATAAGTGGGATGATCTTATGTAAACAAGATTCTGACGAGCTTGACAGGGTGGATGTTGACTAGATCTTCTAGCACTAGTGAAGTCTCAAACCAGGGGACACTACAGAAGGGAACATTCATTTTGGAAAAAGTAAAGAATTTTTTTCTCTGTGAATGGCTAGAATTTTCTCGCCCAAACTTTTGTGAAAGTTAAATGGGGGAGTGGAATGGTTGGGTTACTCTTCAGAGGGTTGTTCCGGCTTGTTGGGCCGAATGGCCTGTTTCCACATAGTAGGGAATCTATGATTCTATCTCAAATTATTTTAAAAGAGGGTAGTAGATTTTTTAAATATTGAGCAGTTTTGGGCTATGCGAATCAAGCATAAAAGAGGTGTTGAGGTCTGGGTTGACCCAGCCATGATCTGATAGAATGGGGGAACAAGCTGAAAGGGATGAATTGTCTCTGCCTGCTCCGATTCCTTGAGGCTCCGTTTCATGTTTTTTTGACTCCAAAGAAGAGTGTGATACAATGTGCTAAAGATCTCAGACGTTGTGAAAATGGGGTGTTTATGTACTGATTCAGATGGGATTGACTCATCAATCACAGCGATACAGTCATAAGTAGGAAGGGAATCCCCTCCATAAATACAGGAAATCTACTGCAGAGCTCACACAAAGGGAATTCTTCCCCTCAGTAAACTGTCCCATCACATTACCGCACGGTGGCACAGTGGTTAGCACTGCTGCCTCACAGCGCCAGAGACCTGGGTTCAATTCCCGCCTCACGCGACTAACTGTGTTGAGTTTGCACATTCTCCCCGGGTTTCCTCCGGGTGCTCCAAAGCTGTGCAGGTTGCTAAGTTGCCCGTAGTGTTAGGTAAGGGGTAAATATAGGGGTATGGGTGGGTTACGCTTCGGGGTGGTGTGGACTTGTTTCTACACTGTAAGTAATCTAATCTAATTGGTTGGTCCTCCAACCAATCAAAGTGAATGAAGGGCGGGGCTAAGGTAAACCATGTGATCACCCTTGCATTACAGCAGAGTCGCTGTAATGAACACTCGGAAGTAATGGAGAGAAAGGATTCGGTAAGGAAAGAAATAAACAGGGAAACGGGAGAAAAACTGTATTGCTATGAGCGGAGAGGTTTTACAAACAAATTGTGCACGTCGGAAAACACAAATTTGAATGCCCCAGTACCGTGTTTGCAGTAAACGAGGAATTGTCTCAGCGGCTGCAGGCCTGAGTGAGCGCCGCCATCTTTATTCGGGGCAACGATTCACTGGACACGTGCGGAGCCACCATCTTTGTAGGGGGCAAGGTGCAGCCAGTCGCATGTGCAGCCTTTCTCCAGGAAAGAGTCATTGGGGTCAGAGCAGCCAATACTGCTCTGATTCACCTCTGGGCTCACTCATGACCACTTTGTCACTATCTAGCTTCCTCAGTCTCGAATTTTTGGTCTGTTTACTATTGTATTATTACTTTTATAGACAAAGGGTATTTCACTGACCATGTGCTGCATTATTATCAGATTACTTTTTTCTTGAATATTTTTGACAGTCAAGAATTCTTTTTTCCAACAAGTGTATTTTCCTTCCATTTCTGACTATCAAATTCTGCACCATTTTCATTCCCTGTCATCTGTTTTGCACTCCTGAAACATCAACTGTGTTTCTCCTTCCACAGATACCAGTGATTAATGACAAAGCCCTGTTGCCTGTGGAGAGGGTGATGTTTGACTTTCTTGTACAGCTGCAGTTTGTGTGGTGGAGGTGCTCCTACAATGTGATTGGGTAAGTGGCATTATAGATTATTCATTCAGCAACAGTGATGATTTGAAAATAATGTCCAAATCAACAACAGTTTGTATTTTTATTATCATGCTTATAGTTTCACAAAAATACTATTGAGAACTTTAGACATAAGGCCAGAGATGGAGATATTAGGTCAGGTGAACAAAAGCATTGCCAAAAAGCAGGTTTTGATGGATGTCTTAAAGGTGGGAAGCAGACTTGTGAGATTTTGGCTGCGAATTTCAGACCATGCTGATTCAGCAACTGTAGAAACAGCCAAACAGGTGAAGTAATGAATTAACAAATGGTTGGGAGTCTCGAAGAAAATGGGTTGTCGAGGTCTCAAACTGTGTATGGTGCACGGAGCTAGGGATTATCACAGCCAGGAATTAAATCAAATATGTGAATTTTAAATTGAGGGATATTGGCCAGGTGCTGGCAGGTGAGACTAGATTGGGTTGGGGTATCTGGTCGGCATGGACGGGTTGGACTGAAGGGTCTGTTTCATGGCTGTACATCTCCATGACTGTATGCTGTTGATTATAATTAGGAGCCTTTTGATGAATCAACAAGCAGAGATTTAGACTTTCTTGAGATTACAGGGAGGTTGAATGTGGGAAGCTGGCCCTGAATGTGTTTGGAAAATGAAGTCTGGAGATAACACACGATGGATGAGAGTTTTAGTATATGAGCTGAGATGAGGGTGGAATCAGCTAGAATTAGTGATCTTGGAGTGGGACTGGGCTGTCACCCTCACCTCACCTCTGGGATTCAGCTGGTTGTTAGGTTGTGAATCAGGGCGGTAACACAATCGGGAGCTGAGTCGCCCTGGTGGAGCCTAAAATGAGTGTCACTCAGCTGGCTGTTGCTGAGCAGCTGCTGCTTGGTAGCCCAGTTGATGACATCTTCCATCACTTTACTGCTGATCGAGTGTGGACTGATAGATGGAACTTGCCTGGGTTGGATTGCCCTGTGTTTTTGTATTGAACATCCCTGGGCAATGTTCCACATTGTCGGTAGATGCCAGTGCTGGAGCGGGACTTGGCTTGGTGGGTGGTAAGTTCTGGAGCACAAGATATCAGTATTATTGCCAGAATATTTGCAGGGCACGTAGCCTTTGCACTACTTAACCATTTCTTGATGTTATTCAAACTGAATCAAACTGGCTTAAAACTCACATCTGTGATGTTGGAAACCACTGGAGAAGGCTGAGATGGATCATCCCACTTTGCACTTCTGGCTGCAGATTGCTGCAAATGCTGTCATCTTATCTGGTGCATGGGTGTGTGAGGCCCCTCCATCAGTAATGGTGGGGATATCTGTGATGCTTCCTCCAGTGAGTTGTTTAATTGTCCATCACCGTTCACAACTGGGTGTGGCAGAACTGCAGAGCTCCAAACTGTTCCATTGGATGTATGATCACTTAGCTCTGTTGCCTGCTGCTGATGCTGTTTGATATGCAGGTAGTTCTGTTTGGTAGCTTCACCAGGTTGGCACTTCATTTTTAAGTCTGCCTGGTGCTGCTCATGGCATGCCCTCCTTTCCTGTCCATTGTGATGGGTGAGAGCGGGATTTACAAACCCATGAGATTACAGATTGTGCTGGAGTACAGTTCTGCTGCTGTTGATGTCCCACAGTCCCTCAGAGATACCCAGTTTGAGATGCTACATCTCTTCGAAGTCTATCCCAATTAGAATGGTGATAGTGTCACTCAACATGATGGAGCTTTTTCTCAACTTTAAGGCAAGACTTTGTCTCCAAAAAAAATGTGTGATGGTCGCTCGTCCTGATACTGTCATGTACAGATGTATCTGCCGCTGGTCAATTCATAACAATGACATCAAGTATGTTTTACACTCTTGTTGGTTCCCTCACCACCTGCTGCAGACTCAGTTGAGCAGCTATGTCCTTTAGGACCTGACCAGCTCAGTCAGTAATTCTGTTGCAGAGTTAGTCTCGATAGTGGACATTGAAATCCTGTACCCAGAGTATGTTTGACACCATTTTACTTCCTCAGTGCTTCCTCCAAGTGTTGTTCAATATGAAGGAGAACGGATCCATCCTCCAAGGGAGGACGGCACGTGGTAATCAGCAGGAGCCATGAGACTTCCTGGTCACCGGAGTCAATGCTGTGTACTCCCAGGGCAAATCCTCCCTGTCTGTACACCACTGTGCCACCACCTCTGCCTGGTCTGTCCTGCCGGTGGGACAGGACATATCCAGAGATTTCAGGAGAAAGTGAAGACTGCAGATGCTGGAGATTAGAGTCAAGAGTCTGGTGCTGGAAAAGCACTGCAGGTCAGGCTGATGAAGGGCTTAGTCTTGAAACATCGATTCTCCTGCTCCTCGGATGCTGCCTGACCTGTTGTGCTTTTCCAGCACCACACTCTCGATATCTAGGGATGCTGATGGTGGTGTCTGGCCATTATCTGTAAGGGATGATTCCGTGAGTATGACTATGTCAGGCTGTTCCTTGACTAGTCTGTGAGACAGCTCTGCACATTTTGGCACCAAAAACCCTATGTTCGTGAGGAGGACGTTGCACCATTGAGAGGGCTGATTCTGTGGTTGTATTTTCTGGTGCCGTGTTAGTTGCCAACTGGTCCATTCAGTTTCATTCCTGTGTTGAGACTTTGCAGTGATTATTTCAGTGAGTAGCTGGCTGGGCCGCTGTCAAGTTGGCAGGATTTTTTTCACCATTGACCATGGTTTCATGGAGATCAGGAGATTCCTAATACGTTGTTTTTTTTTCTTGAATTCAGATTCCACCATCTGCCAAGATGGGATTCGAACCAGGACTTCAGTCGTTTGTTTTAATATTCTGGATAAAAGCTAAATACATCAGGTTTGTTCACTCATTTTAAATACCACTAACCCTGGTTTTGTTTCTTTGTAAAACACTGTCCATCACCCTGTCTCCTCCATCCTCCCCTCCAACAACGAGTGAGGAGCACATGGGGTTTCCCTGTCACTAAGACTGAGATAGTCCGATCTACTCCTTCTCTCCCTCCCACCAGCCCACTGAGCCCAACTTCCTCATGTGGTGTCACTGTTTTTTGTCCTAAACCTACATCTTTCTCCAGTGTCTTGTCAAGCCTTATCAGAGCTCACCTTGACCCTTTACCCTAATCTCTCTAAACTCACTTTCCAACTCTCTTTCCTCCGCTGCCGCCTCATCACTCCCCCTCGCCAATTCATAGATATTGTTCCTTGTTCTGTCTGTTAGTCTTTTTCTGGTTATGTCCTTCTCTCCCATTCTGTGAAAAACTAATATTTGACCTTACCATTGTTGGAAAATCCTGCTCCATCTCCACTCTCCCTTTCCTTTCTGAATTTTTTGCATTTGGTGTCCCTCAACGATCTATCCTTGGTCTCTCCTGTATCTCACGTACATAGTGCCAGGAGGTGATATCATCCAAAAACACTGTGTTAGGTTTGACATGTACACTGACGATGCCCAGCTCTCCCTCCCCACCATCCCTCTCCATTACTCCACTGTTACTCAGTTATCAAAGAGTTTATCACATTCCCACTAGTCGATTAGCTGCAGTTTCCTCCAACGAAACATTGGCATGATAAAACCCATTACCTTACGTTTACCTTTCTGCTGAGCCCTCCCTCTCACTGGGAGCTAGGAATGGCAGACTGGGTTCAATTTAGACAAATGTAAGCTGTTGGATTTTGGAAAGGCAAATCAGAGCAGGACTTGTACACTTAATGGTACAGTCCTTGGGAATGTTGCTGAACATAGAGACCATGGAGTGCAGGTTCATTGTTCCTTGAAAGTAGAGTCGCAGGTAGGCAGACTAGTGAAGGTGGTCTTTGGTATGCTTATATTTATTGGTCAATGCATTGAGTACAGAAGCTGGGACGTCAAATTGTGGTTGGACAAGACATTGATTAAGCCATTTCAGGAATTATGTTTTAAGTTTGAAATTCCCTGTTCTGGAAAGGATGTTGTGAATCTTGAAAGAGTTCAGACAAGATTTACAAAGACTTTGCTAATGTTGGAGGATTTGGGCTACAGGGAGAGGCTGAATAGGCTAGGTGTAATTTCCCTGGAGAGTCAAAGACTGAGAGGTGACTTCATGGAGATTTATAAAATCATGAAGGGCATGGATAAGGTGAACAGCCAGGGTCTTTTCCCCCCAATTAGGTGGGTTCAAAATAAGATCACATGGGCTTACGTTGAGAGGGCAAAGATTAAAAATGGATCTAAGGATCAAAGTTTTCAAGCTGTGTGTGGTGTATGTGTCGACTGAGCTGCCAGGTGAAGTAGTGGAGGCTGATACAATTACAACATTTGAAAGGCATCCGATTGGGTACGTGAATAGGAAGGGTTTCCAATGATACGGACCAATAGCTGGCAAATGGGGCACCGTTTGTTGAGGATTCCTAGTTGGCATGGACAAATTGGACCAAAGGTCTGTTTCTGTGCTGTACATCTCTATGACACTAATAAATGAAAATAAGATGTGTTCCTCTTTTGTGGAGAGCTAGCAGAAGCACAGATAATTGTCCTTGGAGCTGAGAAGGTTAAGCAGTGACTTTGACCAGGTGCAAATTTGTTTCTAGGATATCTAATCTGCAGAGAGAGGGGAATTGTTAACAATGTCACAATTTTAGTAGCTATTTTCAGGTAATTGGCAAATAATGTGAATATGTGAACATTATTTTATTCAGTAAGTTCTGAGTATCTGGAACAGTCTGAATGGCAGCTGGACACAGACTCAGCAGTTATTCATAAACAGATTTAGAATTTTACTTTTTAAGGGAAGATTTGGGGGGGCAATGGGCAAATGGGAAGGGAATTGGGACAGATTTGCAGCATCTCCAGAGGGAGAGGGTACATCCCAAATGGGCTGAATAGCCCCAGCCCCTGTGCTCTGTGATACTGCCCCATTGACTGTGAATGTTGAAGCTCATCCCAGGGCAGAGAGAGGGAGGATCCCACCACTCACCTCACAATGGGCCCCGAATGATTGATGTCAGCGCAGGCCAGTAGGGGGCAGAGAGCAGTACTGGAGGACCAGGTTGTACTAGTTTGTCCTCCAACCAATCGGAGTGAATGAGGGCATCCTCAAGGCTGGAACTAAAGAAAGGCACATATCACAGAGATCTGAGAAACTGGAGGACATGAGATAGGGAGCGTTCTGTGACTGGTGAGGAATTATATAAATATGGATGAGTTGTGAGGCTGGATGAGGTGACAGTGATCGGGAGAGTTGAGGATGGAGGAATTTAGAGTTAGTGAGGATTCGAGTCATAACGTTATACAGCAAGGAAACAGGCCCTGTGGTCCAACCAGTCCATGCCAACCATAATTCCAAACTGAACTAATTGTACCTGCTTCTGCTTAGTCCATATCCATCCAAATATTTCCTAGTTATGTACTTATCTGAAGGTCTTAAATATTGTGATTGTATTCACAGCTACCACTTCCTCTGGAAGTTCATTTCACACGTATTTTTTTTTTTTAAAACCCTAATGTCTTTTCTGAAATCTTTCTCATTTCTTCTCAAAATGAATGCACCCGAGTTTTGAATCTCCCTCTCCCCCGGCTATTCACCTTATCTACACTCTTTCTGATTTTGTAAACCTCTAATAAGGTCACCCCTCAACCTTGTGCACGCCAGTGAAAAAAAATTCCCAGCCTATCCAGCCTCTCCTTAGAACACAATCCCTCCATTCATGGAAACATGCTGGTAAATCTCTTCTGAACCTGCTCCAATTTAATATCCTTCCTATAACAGCACAACCTGAACTGGACAGAGTATTCCAGAAGAGGCCTCCCCAACGTCCTGTACATCCTCAACATAAAGTCCCATCTCCTGGACTCAAAGGTCTGAACGATGAAGGTAAGTGTGCTAAGCACCTTCTTAACCACCCTGTCTACATGTAACACACACTTCAGAGATCTGAAGCCCTCGGTCTCTTTGTTCCCATATCACTACTCAAGGCCCTACTTCTATTGAGTGTAAGTCCTACCCTCGTTTGTTTTGTCAGGATGTTATATTTTGCATTTATTCCAATCCAAAAAACTTTTGAGTATAAAGGCAGTAGGAGTATAATTAAGAGGGAAATCAGGAGGCAAAAAAGGGGCGTGAGATAGCTTTGGCAAATAGGGTTAAGGATAATCCAAAGGGCTTTTGTAAATACATGAGGAACAAAAGGCTAACTAGGGAGAAAATAGAGATCCTCAAAGATCAGCAAGGCAGCCATTGTGTGGAGCTGCAGGCGATGGGCGAGATAGGAAACAAGTAATTTGCATTAGTGTTTACTGTGAAGAAGTACATGGGAGGTATAGAATGTGGGGAAATAAATGGTCACATCTTGAAAAATGTCCATATTACAGAGGAGGAGGAGGAGGTGCTCAATGAGTGGCTAAGGAGCTGGTGCAGGGGAAAAGGATTCACGTTTTTTGGGTCGTTGTGATCTCCTCTGGAGTAGAGTTGACCTGCATAAGAAGGATGGATTGTACCTGAATTGGAAGGGAGGGAGACTTGCTGGTGATACTCGGGGGGCATAAAACCAGTGAGGGAGTGGGTGTAAACCCAAGAAGATAGTGAGAATAGAGGTATGTCTGAGGCTGGTACAGTTCAGAAGTCAAATAGTCAAGGCAGGCAAGGGCAAGGCACAGAATGAAGTCGGACTGAGCAGTTGCACTGCATTTACTTCAATAGAAGAGGCCTGACAGGGAAGGCAGATGAGCTCAGGGTGTGGTTTTGAACATGGCACTGGGATATTATAGCAATTACAGAGGCATCACTCAGGGATGGATAGGACTGGCAGCTTAATGTTCCAGGGTATAGAAGCTATAGGAAGAATAGAAAGGGGGACAAGAGAGGAGGGGAGTGGCATTTTTGATTTGGGATAGCATTATGTTTTTCCTTAGGGAAGATATTCCTGGGAGTACGCCCAGTGAAGTTATTTAGGTGGAACTGGGAAATAAGAAAGGGATAATCACCTTTTTGGAATTTTCTGCAAGGATTTCATCTGGGTCCTCTGGTTTCCTCCCACAGTCCAAAGATGTGCAGGTTGGGTGGATTGTCCAGGTTGAATTGCCCATAATGTTCAGGGATGTGCAGGTTGGGTGGCTCTGGGAAATACAATGTTACAGGGGGAGGTTAGGAGGCTCTCCAGGTCATTATCAATGTGATGGGCTGAATGACCTGCTTCCACACTGTTGGGAGTCTCTGATAATTCTACTAGTTTTAAAATAGTTACAGAAAATAATATACCAGATCTAAACGTTAAGGTTCTGAATTGGACAAAGGCCAATTTTTATGGCACAAGGCAAGAACTTCCATCTGGCCCCTCAAGCCTGCTCTACCATTCAATAAGATCAGGGCTGATCTTTTCATGGCCTCAGCTCCACATTCCTGCTCTCTCACCATAACCCTTAATTCCTTTCCTGTTCACAAATCTACATTTTGCCTTAAAGGCGTTCAAGTTGATAACGTCAAATGATGCACTCGGCAGGGAATTCCACAGATTCACAACCCTTTAGCTGAAGAAGCTCCTCCTGAACTCAGTCCTAAACCTGCTCCCCCTTATTTTGAGGTAATGTTCTGTAGTTTGACCCGCCCCCAGTGGAAATAGCCTCCCTGATTCTGTCTTATCTACTCCCTTCATAATTTTATTGTTTCCTATCCAACTTGCCATTCTTCTAAATTACAATGATTGAGAAAACTGGTTCTGTAATCTCTCCACATACACCAACCCTCAACTCCCAACTCAAACTAGTGACCCTCCTCTGTACTCCCTCCAGTGCCAGTACATCTTTGCTAATGTAAGGAGACCAAACCTGTACACAGTACTCCAGTACTACAGGGCCTCCCCAGCACCCTGTAGAGCTGCAGCATAACCATCCCTCTCGCAAAGAAGGACAATATTCCCTTCATGCCTTAATTACCTGCTGCACCTGCAAACCAACTTCCTGTGATTTATGCACAAGGACACCCAGCTCCCTCTGTACAGCAGAATGCTGCAAGTTTTCACCATTTCATCATCAGTTTGCTGTTAGTCCGACCAAAATGGATGACCTCACATATCCCAACATTGAACTCCATCTGCCAGATCCTTACCCACTCGCTTAACTGATCTGTATCCCTCTGCAGACTGACAGTGGCCTCTGCAGACATTGCTCTACCTCATCTTTGTATCAAATATGAACTCTGACACCGTACACTTGGTCCTCAACTCCAAAACATTTGTGTAAATTGCAAACAGTTGTAGTGCCAACACTAATCCAAACACCCGTTTATCCCCATTCATTATTTTTTGCTGGTTAACCGATCCTGTATCAATGATAATACATTACCCATAATGCTGTGCATCTTTACCTTATTCAGCAGCCTTTTGTGTGGCAACTTGTCGAATACCTTCAGGAAATCCATGTACACCACATCCACCGAGTCTGCCTTGTCCAACGCACTCGTCGTATCCTCAAATAATTCCAGTAAATGCGTTAAACGTGACCTGCCTTTCATGAATCCATGCTGTGTCTGCTCAATGAGACAATTTCTACCCAGATATCTCACCACTACTTCCTTGAGAGATTCAAGCATTTTCTCCACAGAAGTTAAGCTAACGCGTCCTTTTTGAAAAATAGCGGCACCACATTTGCAGCTTCCAGTCTGTCAAAACCATCCCAGAATCCAACAAATGGTAGTGAATTATCACGAGGTCTATTTGTTACTGACCCCCCCCCCCCCCCACCCCGACCATCTCTTTTAGTCCCTGGGATGCATTCCATCAGAGCCTGGATACCCATCTACCTTTAGGCTGTTATCTTTCCCAACATTACCTCTTTACTGACAATGATTGCTTCTCTATCCTCATCTGCCATTGCCTCCATAGGCCTGCGACAATGAGAGTACACAGACAGTATGTTCCTGTTATGGCCAAGGCTGGTAGGTGTAAAGAATGCTGCCTGACGAAAGATATTGTGGGCCTGGTCAAGAAAATGAAGGAGGCATATGGCAGGTATAGAGAGCTGTGTTTGTGTGAATCCCGAGAGGAGTATATGGGCAGTAGGAGTATACTCTAGGTAAACCAGGAGGGCAAAAAGGGGACATGAGATAGCTTCAGGAAATAGGCTTAAGGAGAATCCAGAGTGATTGTACAAATACACTAAGGACAAACGAGTAACCAGGCAGAGAATAGGTACCCACAAAAATTATCAAGGCTGTCTGTGGAACAGCAGGAGGTGCGAGCGATTCTGTATGAGCGGAGAGGTTTTACAAACAAAATGTGCACGTCGGAAAACACAAATTTGAACGTCCCAGTCTCATGTTTTCAGTAAACGGGGAATTGCCTCAGTGTGGCTGCAGGCATGAGTGTGTGCCGGCATCTTTTTTCGGGGCAAGAATTCACTGGACACGTGCGGAGCCACCAGCTTTGTGGGGGGCAAGGTGCAGCCAGGCGCATGTGCAGCCTTTCTCTGGTACAGAGTCATTGGGCAGGATTTACACAGAGCACGTTCAAACTCAGAGTAATGGATGTTTATTTCTGGATTTGTTTCGTCATTCATTTAAATAATTTGGTATCGTCAATGAGTTTACAGGTCATACAAAATTGGAGGGGTGTGGATAATAAAGAAGGTTATCTCAGATTACAATAAGATATTGTTCAGATGGGGTTTAATTTAGGTAAATGTGATGTGCTGCATTTAGGAAAAGCAAATCAGGGCAGGACTTATACACTGAATGGCAAGGCCCTGAAGACGTTGGCGCAACAGAGACCTCGGACTGCAGGTTCATAGTCCTTGCAAGTCAAGTTGCAGGCAGATAGGATGATGAAGAAGGTGTTCAGTATGTTTTCCTTTATTGGTTTGAGCATTGAGTATCGGATGTGGGAGGTCATGTTGCTGTACAGGACATTCGTTAGGCCACTTTTGGAATATTGTGTGCAATTCCGGCCTGCCTCCTATCAGAAGGGTGCTGTGAAACTTGAAAGGTTTCAAAAAAGACTTAGAAGGATGTTGTTAGGGTTGGAGGATTTGAGTTGTAGGGTGAGGCATAAAAGGCAAAGGTGCTCCGGTGTTAGAATAATGTAAGTGTTGACCCCTTAACAGCGCATCAATGAATATTCATGGGCTATGCATACACCTACGTGAACACAGGCCACTCACAATATGAACACCTATCTCCCACTCTGTGCCTACATTCCTTGTCTATGTGCCCTTTCCTGCTTCCCTTGTAACATTGTGGGTCTGATTACCCTCCCTGTAATGCAGCTATTCCCCTGTGTTTCTGTGTTTGCCTCAGTTCTCATGTCCCAATTCAGAATGTGGTTAGAATTATCTCCCACTGGGAGTCCCATGTTTATAATTACAGTTAAATAGTGTCCCATGTCATCTTTTAAATACATCAAACCGATTTCATCATCACAGGTTGGGGTTTGGTAATCCCCCGTGGTCCTTACACACCTCAGGCTTCCTCTCTGTATGATCCTCGATATTACCCTTGGCTCCCTGAGTCACCAAGGTTATTTTAGCCCATTCAGCCTGTCCCCTCCCCAGTGTGTCCCTGTAATATCTGTAAATGCCTGGAGCCACTGATCGGCTGTCCATTGGGGGAACCGACTCTCACCCTCACCCTCTCATTGCAGGGACAGATTCTGCTGTACACGTCAGGGCATCTTGGCCCGAGGGAGGGTCCGTACATCATCTTCGGTGAGACTGTGTACCTCTACTAATTCATCCATATTGTCCCAATAAGGCCCATTATTACCATTTCTCTATCAGGCCGGGTGTTCATTCACCAACATCTGTCGTTCAGCTGGATAAACAGTTCAGGTTTCGTTTCTGTCAGTTCCCCTTGTTGCTCCCTACTGTCTGTCCAAGTTTGAGCTTTGATGCACAGTGGAGCCATAGACCCGGCCTTCTGGGCCTTATAGGGTGGTGGGTCATCCCACCCATTGTCGTCCCTCTGTCCATACGTGGGCGCTTCACCATCTAACCCGTTCCAGTCAGTGTCACCATCCTCACTGCCTTCTGAGGAGAGCGGGGCACGAGGTACCTCCCCCACTGTAACTACCTCCTGGCCCTTTGGCTTTAAGGCCTCACGTCTGAGAGCCACCACCTTCACTTGTTCCTGTTTCCCATAATAATTCAACATATCCTGTCATTCCTGGATTCAAACAGAACATAATGTGAATTTGGTTTGACTTGAAATATTAATAATTTGACATTCACTTTGACATATCTATAGAGGTAAGAATTGTACTGTGATTATTTAAGTGAATTTAACGTGATCATACAATGCATATAACTCTGATAATCAACGACAATGAATGAACTGAATAATATGTGATTATTTGTACCAGTTCTTGCATTGAAAATTCAATTTTATTTTAATGCTTGTCACCCATTACACCGTGGGCATTGTTATTAGGGAATAAAGTAATGAAAGGACATCAGAGAAAATAAATAGACTTTAATTTTAGCTTCACTGCAATAATGAACCAAAACAATATTTGGAAATATGGTTAAACTACATAACAAAGTTTCCAGTGTCATTATTGACATAAACTATTTTAGTTTGCAAGTTGTTTTGCTCTAAGAATAATTGTAAATAAATTGTGATTATGAATTGACCATTTAAAATATATTTTGAAGAGAATAGTCAGATATATTTTTTTGGAGGAAACTTAGGAAAGGAAATAAATATGTATGCATTGGTATTAATAGTTTTAAAATGTTTGGAAGTTGATTAGAATTATTTGATCGAGAGAGGCTGCATGATTATTAAGACTAATTCACCTTTTTCATTTCATTGTTGGTTTCCCTAGAATCTGTTGTGGTCTAAACTCTTGTTGTGTGCAATGGACTGTCACTAATAGCTTAATTAACTGCCGATTCCCTGATCAGGTTTCCTTTGTCTGTAAGTCAGTCTGTAAGTGCGCGACACACCTGCTTTTCTGAGGGGAAACAGAGATTCCTTTCAAAGGAAATAAGTATCAATTCTCACTGAGAATGTTTTCTCTCACACACCATAAACAGGGAAGTGTTTTTCTGAAGAATTTCATTGTCTATCTATAAACTGATGGTACCTGTGTTTGTCAGTTTGTGGAGGATTCAGCACCTTTGTTTTGAGCTGGTTTTATACAAGCAGTTGGTTCATTCTGTCTTTGCCAAGAATGTTGTTTACTTTCCCCTTTTACTGTGATTCTGCAGGTTAGAATATTCTGAGAGTCAGTAATATTCAATAACTGAACGTTGAATGATTTTGACTCTAACAGAGCAGTGGCTTTGTTTTCAGCTAATTATTCACTTTCCATTTCCTGGTTGTGTTGAATGTTACAGAAACAGGCTCTGAGCAATGTTTCTATTCACTTGTGTTGGAGTCACTGACAGCCACGTGGTCAGTCAGTTTCAGGCTGATGGATCAGTTTCTCTGTCCTATTAGATGGTGGTCACTTGCTCAGTTTCCGATGGCTTACCTGAGCGACAGTCCATCAGCTGCTGAAACCCTCCATCCAGTATTTGTTCCCTCTCTCAGTGACTAATCCAATACAGTCCCAGCTTGTCTCCCACATTCACCTCCACATCCTCATGATCACCTCAGATTCTACTGTCTGTGTTCTTGCTGCAAGTTGTGTAAGACACCGACTTCAGTTTTAACCTGATCTATATTATGTTCAGAAAGATCATTTCAAAATGTGGTTCACTGCTTTTAAACCTACCCGTGACTTCACCCTGTCCTCCCAGCGTAGTTCCACACCTCCCTGAGGTATCTGCATTTATCCAATTCCAGCTGTGTCAGTGTTTCTTCTTTTATTCTCCTCCCTGTTGGCGGCTTTAGTTTCTGCTGCCTTGAACCTAAACTTGGTCATTCTCTTCCCCCATTTCCTTCAATTCTCCTCCATTCTATCAGCTCTCCTTAATTTCTACCTGTTTGATCAAGGATTTGGTTTCCACCCTTAAAACTGTCCCTTTGTAGATCGGTAACAGCCCCGTGGTATCGTTGCCGAACTGTTAATCCAGAGACCCAGGTAATATTCTGGGAACCCTGATTCGAATCCCATCACAGCAGATGTGGAGTTTGATTTCAATACAAATCTAGAATTATAAGCCTATTGATGAAATTATTCTGAATTGTGGGGCTGTATCTGCGTAGGTCTTTAAACTTTCCTTACCCACTTCTGCAGTTACTGCCACTGCCACTTCCCCAAATGTCTGCACTGTTTCAGTCAGTATTTCACTCGCATTACCTGATCCTATATTCTGTTTAATATCTGGATATGTTCTTTCTCACCAACTGAGGTAATGAGGTGTTGGTAAGATCAATGTGACTAACTCCATCAGCCATATATCAGTGGGATATACTGGAATATTGTGGGATCCCTGAGGTAACTGGATCCAGGTGTGCTGTTTTCCTCAGCCAGTAAACGCCAGCTTATTCTGGGATTCCAGGTGCACAGTTATGGACCAGAATCCATTCACAATATCAAGGGCTGAGACTATATCCTGTTGCGATTTCAATCCATTAAATACAGTGGTATGGTTCACTAATGTTGGATACTCTTTAGTGGTGGATTTACCGAGGGAGGCATACTCAATAGTGAGGTGGGATGAGCCGTCCAACGTTGGTCTGGGATACTATCGGTCTGACTATCCCCTGGTTCTGTCAATCTGTTACTGTCAGAATTACTGCCTCCTCAGCTTTAATGGGATCGTGTTTGTGTGGGGAGTGAGAGGGGCCTCAATCTTTACAGGATCTACAGGTAATAACCCACATTCGTGTTTGAGTTACCAACACTGCTGTTTGGGTCCTAGCTATAACTCCCCAGATTCCCTGACTGTTCCAGTCTCCCTGCAAGGTAACTACTCTGGAGATGTCGCCTCTTCTTTGCTTCCTGTCCCGGGCCTGTCCAGGTTGTTCCCATATTACAGTTTGTGTCTCTACACCAATAGTTGCTCGAAACTGTTCTAAACTGACAACTCCCAGAGTGGTCCCTTCCTCAGTTTCCCACACCCATATCTGAATATATTTTGCCATATCCGTGATCTGCGTCTGGA
The DNA here is from genome assembly GCF_047496795.1 of Chiloscyllium punctatum. NCBI lineage: Eukaryota > Metazoa > Chordata > Chondrichthyes > Orectolobiformes > Hemiscylliidae > Chiloscyllium > Chiloscyllium punctatum. The sequence continues at coordinate 82,582,812 of NC_092750.1, forward strand.
GAGGTTTATTTCATCCAGTTTCCTCGATTCCCTCTCCGACTGCTCTCATTTTAGTAATTGAGGTGGTAAGGGGCAAATCCATATCGGTAATTGATATAGATACTACTTTTATTAATATTTATTCTGCTGGTTCCCAAACACAGCATCAATGAATATTCATGTGCCTACATGAACGCATGCACACACACAATGTGAACATCTATCTCCCTCTCTCTGCCTACGTTCCTTGTCTATGTGCCCTTTCCTTCTTCACTTGTAACATTGCCAATCTGGTTACCCTCCCTGTACTGCAGCTATTCCCCTGGTGTTTCTGAGATTGCCTCAGCTCTCAATGTCCAATTCAGAAGGTGGTTAGAATGATCTCCCACTGGGAGTCCCACGTATATAATTACAGTTAAATGGGGTCCCAGTTTAAAAAACAACAAACTGATATCATCATCACAGATTGGGGTTTGGTAATTCCCCCGTGGTCGTTACACACCTCAGGCTTCCTCTCTGTATGATCCTCAATATTACCCTTGGGTCCCTGAGTCACCAAGGTTATTTTAGCCCATTCAGCCTGTCCCCTCCCCAGTGTGTCCCTGTAATATCTGTAAATGCCTGGAGACACTGGTCGGCTGTGCACTGGGGGAAACTGGCTCACACCCCCATATTGTCATTGCAGGGACAGGTTCTGATGTACACGTCAGGGAATCTTGGCCTGAGAGATTTTGGCCTGACACCATCATCGGTGAGACTGTACCTCAACTAATTCATCCATATTGTCCCAATAAGGCCCATTATTACCATTTCTCTATCAGGCTGGGTGTTCATTCACCAACATCTGTCATTCAGCGGGTGAACGGTTCAGGTTTGGTTTCTGTCAGTTCCCTTTGCTCCCTACTGTCTGTCCAAGGTGAGCTTTGATGCCCAGTGGTGCCATAGACACGGCCTTCTGGGCATTACAGGGCAGTGGGTGATCCCACCCATTGCCGTCCATATGTCCATACGTGGGCGCTTTGTCATCTAACGGGTTCCAGTCAGTGTCACCATCCTCACTGCCTTCTGAGGAGAGCCGGGCACTAGGTACCTCCCCTCACTGTAACTACCACCTGGTTCTTTGGCTTTAAGGCCTCACGTCTGAGGGTCACCACCTTCACTTGTTCCTGTTTCCCATAATAATTCAACACATCCTGTCATTCCTGGAATAAAACAGAGCAAAATGTAAATTTGGTTTTACTTGAAATAAGAATAATTTGACATTCACTCGACATATCTATAGAAGTGAGAATTGTACTGTGATTATTGTTGTGACTTTGATGTGATTATACCGTGAAAATAACCCTGATAATCAACGACAACGAATGAACTGAATAATATGTGATTATTTGTTCCAGTTCTTGCATTGAAAATTCAATTTTATTTCATGTTTGTCACCTATTACACCATGGGCATTCTTATAAGGGAATAAAGTAATGGAAGGATATCAGAGAAAATAAATAGACTTTAATTTTAGCTTCACTGCAATAATGAACCAAAACTATGTTTGTAAATATGGCTGAACTACATAACAAAGTTTCCAGTGTCATTATTGATGTGAAAACTATTTTAGTTTACAAGTTGTTTTGCTCTAAGAATAATTCTAAATGATTTGAGAATATGAATTGACCATTTAAAATATATTTTGAAGAGAATACACAGATATATTTTTGGAGGAAATTAGGAAAGAAAGAAATATGTATACATTGATATTAATAGTTTTAAAATGTTTAGAAGTTGACTGGGATTATTTGATTGAGAGAGGCTGCATGATTATAAAGACTAATTCACCTTTTTCATTGCCTTGTTGGTTTCACTGGAATCTGTTGTGGTCTAAGCTGTTGTTGTGTGCAATGGACTGTCACGAATAGCTTAATTAACTGCCGATTCCCTGATCAGGTTTCCTTTGTCTGTAAGTCAGTCTGTAAGTGCGCGACACACCTGCTTTTCTGAGGGGAAACAGAGATTCCTTTCAAAGGAAATAAGTGGCCGTTCTCACTGAGAATGCTTTCTACCACACACCATAAGCAGGGAAGTGTTTTTCTAAAGAATTTCATTGTCTATCTATAAACTGATGGTACCTGTGTTTGTCAGTTTGTGGAGGATTCAGCCCCTTTGTTCTGAGCTGTTTTTATACAAGCAGTTGGTTCATTCTGTCTTTGCCAAAAATGTTGTTTACTTCCCCCTTTTACTGTGATTCTGCAGGTTAGAATATTCCGAGAGTCAATAATGTTCAATAACTGAACGTTGAAATGTTTAGACTGTAACAGAACAGTGGCTTTGTTTTCAGCTAATTATTCACTTTCCATTTCCTGGTTGTGTTGAATGTTACAGAAACAGGCTCTGAGCAATGTTTCCATTCACTTGTGTTGGAGTCACTGACAGCCACGTGGTCAGTCAGTTTCAGGCTGATGGATCAGTTTCTCTGTCCTATTAGATGGTGGTCACTTGCTCAGTTTCCGATGGCTCACCTGAGCGTCAGTCCATCGGCTGCTGAAACCCTCCATCCAGTATTTGTTCCCTCTCACAGTGACTACTCCAATACAGTCCCAGCTTGTCTCCCAAATTCACCTCCACATCCTCATGATCACCTCAGATTCTACTGTCTGTGTTCTTGCTGCAAGTTGTGTAAGACACCGACTTCAGTTTTAACCTGATCTATATTATGTTCAAGAAGATCATTTCAAAATGTGGTTCACTGCTTCTTCAGGACCTTCGTGAAGAAGGGCTCATGACCGAAACGTCGATTCTCCTGCTCCTTTGATGCTGCCTGACCTGCTGCACTTTTCTAGTAATACATTTTCAGTTGTAATTGTAGTAACCAGTTAATTACAAGTTACTGACAAAATAGTTTAAGAGGAGCTGCTATTGGTGGGGGAAATGCTGCTGGTTGGTTTAAAAGAGGGCTGGGGTGAATGCTGTACTTAGTTTTGATGAGAAATTTAAGCAATGTAAGATTCTTTTATCTTTGTTAAAACGAAGAGGTAAAGATTGCAGCTAGGACATCCACAAGCATCCACCCTCACCACCACTGATGCTCAGTAGCAGCAGTGCTAATCAAGCGGGCTGCTTTATTCTGCATGGTATCAAGTTTCTTGAGTGTTGTTAGGGCTGCACTCATCCAGGCAAGTGGGGAGTATTCCATCACACTCCCGACTTGTGCCTGGGACCGTTTGGGCAGGATTTCAGGTAGCCAGGAGTTGAATTACTCTTGTAGCCACTGTGTTTATGTGTTGAGACCAATTCAGTTCCTGATCAATGATTATCCACAGGATAATGTTGATAGTGGGTGTTCAGTCATGGTAACACCATTGAATGTCAAGGGATGGTGGTTAGTTTATTTCTTATATGTGCATATGTGTGGCATGTATGTTACTTGTACCTTGTAAGCCCAAGCCTGGATATTGTCCAGATCTTGTTGTACTTGGACTTGGACTGCTTCAGTACCTGAGGAGTTAATTATTTATTAACATTAAATAGTCATGAGATTATGCAAATTCCTTTTTCTATCAAAGGTCACGGACTGTATCTTGTGGTCACTCTCATATTCACTTTCACTATCTTTTTATTTACTTCCTAATTCAGACTCAAATGTTTGAACATCGATCAGAATAAAATTACATAAATTAAAAACACATGTTTCTAAAAGTAAACTAATTGAATGAAATACATTACTTCTGTATTGTCTGCATTTTGACAAAAAAATAAATTCTTTTCAATAACTATTGAATGGCTCATTTATTGTCCTCAATCCATCAATCTAGGCATTATATTTCAGTCTTCAGTTTACCGATCTTAATGTACGTCTAATCAACATCAGAGCAAGGTGTTTTTAAAATATTGAGTCAATTTATTTGTTCAGAATACAACATTTATTAGGAATTCATTATCCTTATAATAATTGCAGAATAATTTGTTTGTCTTTCTAACATGTATCGTCAGATACAAATGTTATTTTAATCCATATTTTTATTTAATCATTGCAACAATGCTGTTGTTTTCCGGTCCACTATCCCACAATGGAACCAATCATTTTGCATCCAACATGCTTTGCAAACTGACTTTTGCTCATTTTAATAATCACAGTAATCTCAGCCTTATGAATTCAGAGCACTGTAGCTACTTTTCACTGTAATAATTCCTGTTCATGTCTGCGCATTGCACAGTCATGTAGCAAAATTAAATTTCTCCTTCTTCTAAGTGTACTGATAGATTTTCAAAAATATAAGTGTTGCTAATATCTAATTATTGTTCAGTTCAGTAGGGGGTATAAATGTGTAATAATGGCTCAGTACATGAAGTAATGTGAAGATATTGCAATGTACAAACTCACAATGATTGTGAATATCAATTTTTATTTTAACCATGGAAACACAGTTGAATTGATTTAATTATATTTCACTTCAATGCTAACATTCATTGTATTTCTAATCACAATAAGAGCGAACTATTTCATGTGACAAAATTATTTAAAATTCATGTCACTTTTTTTATGGACACAAAATAGAATTAACACCCGTTTGTTCTTTCCTTTACCAATCACAGTGAAGTTTGAGTTGTAGAATGCTAGACTGACACAGCACAGAAACAGACCATTCAGCCTAACTTGGCATTCCGGCCAGGTTTCCTAAACTAAACTAGTCCAATTTCCCTGTGTTTGTCCCATACCCCTTTAGACGTTTTCTATCCAATAAACTGTCCAAAAGTCTTTTTGATGTTGGAATTGTACAAGGCACTGCCCTTCCTCTCACAGCTCATCCCAATATGTGAAACCCACTGTGTGGAAAAGTTGCCCCCCAGACCCCTTTTAACTCTTTCCCCGTCACCTTAAATATTATTTATGCCGTAGAATCTTTAAGACTGCAAAGCTATTAAAAGTTGAGAGGTATTTAGAAGCCTCGTAATAACATTCATACTTTAATCAGTGATGTGAAGCAAATAAATTCAAGGTATTGTGATCATTATAATGAACAACAGTTACAAGTTGAGACAATGTTGGTTGAAAAGCAATTCAATAGACACTTAGATATTTTCTAATCAACTCTGAGGTGTTTTGACACATCTCTTTTGAAGGTGGAATTGTACCCATGGCTCCTGGTCAACGAGTACACACATTATCGGAGTCCTCCATAATATTCCCATGCAGGAAAGGCAGGACTATAATCACATACTTACTGTGTTTATTCACAGGGAAAACTGCTGAGATATTTATTGTTATAATTGGACTAGGATTGTATTAGACAGTTCCAGTGTATAATGGACCAATAAAAAGAATTAGTAATTTCTAATAATGATGGAACAAAGCAACAATGGTTTTAAATAAACATAAATCTCATGATAATCAAGGAAGTCAATTTGTTTGAAGCAGTTATTCATCTGCATAAATTAAAATTAACCTGCTTTTTTAATGCACATGAATTGGAAATAAAGCATTAGTCATTCAATGTGACTACTCAGCGAAAGACAACTTCCCTCATTTTCAAACAAAATGTGATTTCTAGGAATTCAAGATCTATTGTAAAAGCATAGAACAAACATTTGTTAATTCTGGTTTATTTACACAAGGAACACGTGAAATTTAAGCAATGCTTAACATGAAAAATACTTAGCTCTTATTGTAATAATCAGAAATGTAGAAATGTTAGAATTGAAGTGAAATACAAGCAATACAAGAACGTAAACAAAACTGTAGAAACTGGAAATCACAAACAACATCAGTAATTGCTGGAAAATAACTCAGCAGGTCTGGCAGCATCTGTGGAGAGAAATCTGTGTTAATACTTGGGCCCAGTGACCTACCTTCAGACCGCACTTTTTCTCACAACCAATTCAATCCAGCTACGATTCCACACTTAAAGTTATTTTTGCTAAGATTAAGAGATTGTAGAGTGCATTTTTTTAAATATATCAGTTGATATACTGAGATATAGTTCCACATCTACAGCCGGAGATATTGGATTTCAACAATGATTGCTGGTTAGATTTTGGTAACAATTAGTTTTAAAATTGCTGATAACAAATTTAATAATGATGAGAAAACCTTTATTGCAATGTAATTGTGCAATATATTGGAAAAAACTGAAATATTGATGTGAAAAATAGTTAGCCATCTCTTCATTGATAAGACTGATTAATGATCCTTCCATTAATAAGAGAATTCAAATGAAAGAGAATGAGAGAGTTAGAATGAGTGTTGGGTGAGAGAACATTGGTTGATTGCAGGTGTTGACCCGAAAAGAATGTTAATATTTCATTGTGATACTGGCTCTAATAAATAATGGATTGAACTAAAATGTAAATCTCATGATGGTGTGATAATTGAAATGACAATTCAATAATATTTAATGTGAGAACGCAACACTTTAAATGACTCAATATTTTCAAAGCAGTTTGCACTGGATATTCATTAAGATCAGTAAAATCAGAATTAAAATATTGGGTTAATTTTTTAAAAATCAGACTTTAGAAGATTATTCATCAGAATTGCTCTTTCATTGAAAAAAAACCTCATTTCTTCAAGAATTCTGCATTTTCCTAATTCTCTGTCTTTTTTTCCCACACGGATCTGTCCTGGAATCCTTCTGTTTGTGATACAATTATATAGAAGTGACATAGATTAAAATCTAATTGGATGAGTTAGTAAATTTGCAGATGATTTAACGTTCAGTGCAGTTGGGGCAATGTAGAGGGTTGTCAAATAAATCAGCAGAAAAAAGATAAATTGCAGTAATGGGCAGAATAGTTAAAGGTGAAGTCTAATCCATACAAGTGCGAGATGTTTCACTTTGGAAGCTCAAATGTTTAGGAAAGGTAGATAGTTAATGGCAGGACCCTAACAGCTTTATTATTCAAAGGGATCTTGGTGTTCAAGACCATGGATCCCTGAAAGTGACCATGCAAGTAATTAGGTGGTTAGGAAGGCAAATGGCAAGCTTGCCTTTATTGGTCAGGGAACTGGTTACAAGAGTCAGGAAGTCATGTTGTAACATTTTAACACTTTGGTTAAGGCATACTTAAAGTATTGTATTCACTTTTGTTCGCCATGTTCTAGGAAGTGTATGGATGCTTTGGAGAGGGTACAGAGGGCGGTAACAGGATGCTGCCTGGATTTGTAGAGGCGAGCAAAATGCAGATTGCTTTTTTGCGGAGTGTCAGAGACTGGTGAAAGACTTGATGGAAGTCTGTACAATCATTAGATACGTAGATAGGGTTGACGGTCAGAAAGATTTTCCCAGTGTTGAAGCGTCAAAAACTATGTGACATGCGTTTAAGGTTAGGGGGAAAGTTCAAGGGGCATGTAAGGGGCAATTTGTTTTGTACACAGGGAGTGGTAGGTATCTGGAATGAACTTCCAGGGTTGGTGGTGGAAGCAGATACATTAAGGCTCTTTAATGTTCATTTCGATAATTTGGAAGGATATGGACCAAGGGTAGGCAGAAGGGATGAGTTTCTTTTGCATTATGTCCAGCACAACGTTATGGGCCAAATGGCCTATTCCTGTGATGCACAGGTCTTTGAGAGAAAACTAATGTCTAACTCATATGACATTTAATCTAATCAATATTTAGCCACTGGTGTCAGAAATAGGAAGGAAATAAGTAGAGAACGAACTTGACTATAATCTAAAAATATAGTCAATTAAATTTACAGAGGTAATTTTTTGATATTTGTTCTGAATTATCAGATTAGCAACTTTGATGGAGATGTGTTGAAAATGTTTGCAGTTACTGATGTTCTGACCCAAACTTCCCCTTGTTAAACTGAAGATTGTACCAGCAACCTGTTAGAAAACTTGAAAATATTCAGTAAGGTGAGATGCACATAATAATTTAATGCATTATTTCTTACTGCCTATACTACAATAACAAAATCGTTCAGGTCTACACCAAAAAACATTGATTTTCCAGCCAATGCTCATTATAAGTACCTGAATGCTACTCGTTTCAACAAAGTAATCACAGCCTCATCGATTAAGAGATATCTAAGACATTTCACTAATAATTACTGTTTATGAGATTTCTCATTAATATTCAGTTCACTGACAGCATATTAATAATTTAGTTACTGTTAATATCTAATAATTGATCAATGCAATTAGGGATATAAGATTGGAATTATGGCTCAGTACATTAACTGATGGAAAGATATTGTTGTGTTCACTCTCCCAATTATTGTGAATATCGATGTGTATTTTGATTCGATTTGATTTGATCATATTTTTCTTCAACGTGAAGATTTATTGTATTTCTGATCACAGTAATAGTTAAATATTTAAAGCTAAAATGATCCAAATTTGTGACTTTTTTGTCGACAAGAAAAAAGAATTTACATGCGTATGTTCTTTTCTTTATCAGAGTAAATTTTGAATTGTTGGAAGTTATACATGTGTGTAAGGAAGGGGAGCTGCCTACAGCTGAATAGTCACATTGAATGTTTGTTTTTGCGATTACATCCTGCTGCTAATCATTCTAGTTATCATTTTATTATAAGAAAAACTGCTTTAAACATATTCTGCAGTTGTATTTTTCATGAATTTACAATAAGCGCATGATATGTGTATTTATCTTTCAATTGCCATGATTTTAATTTTTAAGTAAGAGCATATGTGCTTAGTACCACCATTATTGTGAATTACCATTTAATTCTCAGTCCATTACACACAGAAACAGTCGAATTAATTCCCAGCCCAATTATCGGAATGAATACTGATTAGTTTTCATTTGAGTCATCACAATTGATTATAATCCCACCCTTCCTTGTTAGGAACATAATGGAAGACACTTGTCGATCTCTAGTAGTGTCACTCTTATGAGACTAGGAGGTGTGGGTTCAATTCCCATCACCAACAGAAAAACGCCAGAGCAGTTTAGAATGGTGATTAGAAAATATCTCGGCAGAGTTTGAATTGATTTTCAATCCAATATTGGATTTGCTTCTGTCTGTTGTTCATTCCAATAATCTCTCAATCTGCAATTTATCACCTTCAGGTCATTAATAAAAGTATAGAACATAGAACATAGAACAATACAGCACAGAACAGGCCCTTTGGCCCACGATGTTGTGCCGAACTTCTAACCTAGATTAAGCACCCATCCATGTATCTATCCAAATGCCGCTTAAAGGTCGCCAATGATTCTGACTCTACCACTCCCACGGGCAGCGCATTCCATGCCCCCACCACTCTCTGGGTAAAAAACCCACCCCTGACATCTCCCCTATACCTTCCACCCTTCACCTTAAATTTATGTCCCCTTGTAACACTCTGTTGTACCCGGGGAAAAAGTCTCTGACTGTCTACTCTATCTATTCCTCTGATCATCTTATAAACCTCGATCAAGTCACCCCTCATCCTTCGCCGTTCCAATGAGAAAAGGCCGAGAACTCTCAACCTATCCTCATATGACCTACTCTCCATTCCAGGCAACATCCTGGTAAATCTTCTCTGCACCCTCTCCAAAGCTTCCACATCTTTCCTAAAGTGAGGCGACCAGAACTGCACACAGTACTCCAAATGTGGCCTAACCAAAGTGCTGTACAGCTGCAACATCACTTCACGACTCTTGAATTCAATCCCTCTGCTAATGAACGATAATACACCATAGGCCTTCTTACAAACTCTATCCACCTGAGTGGCAACTTTCAAAGATCTATGTACATAGACCCCAAGATCCCTCTGTTCCTCCGCCTGACTAAGAACCCTACCATTAACCCTGTATTCCGCATTCTTATTTCAATTCAAAATGGACAACCTCACACTTGGCAGGGTTGAACTCCATCTGCCACTCCTCAGCCCAGCTCTGCATCATATCTAAGTCCCTCTGCAGCCGACAACAGCCCTCCTCACTGTCCACAACTCCACCTATCTTTGTATCATCTGCAAATTTACTGACCCACTCTTCGACTCCCTCATCTAAGCCATTAATAAAAATTACAAACAGCAGAGGACCCAGAACTGATCCCTGCGGAACTCCACTTGTAACTGGGCTCCAGGCTGAATATTTAGCATCTACCACCGCTCTCTGCCTTCGACCGGTTAGACAGTTTTCTATCCAATTGGCCAAATTTCCCTCTATCCCATGCCTCCTGACTTTCCGCATAAGCCTGCCATGGGGAACCTTATCAAATGCCTTACTAAAATCCATGTACACTACATCCACTGCTCTACCCTCATCCACAGGCTTGGTCACCTCCTCGAAGAATTCAATAAGACTTGTAAGGCAAGACCTATCCTTCACAAATCCATGCTGGCTGTCCCTAATCAAGCAGTGTCTTTCCAGATACAAGAGATGTCTTCCAGATGAAGAGATGTATGTATCACATTACATTATATCTAAATTTTAGATTTGTGAACACTGCATGTTTTTATATTTTAAAGTATCTAAGGAATGAAAATCATTTTATTTAATCAAAATACATCCAAGTGTTATCCATATGGTGGCCAACAGGATTTTACTTCGAGTCAGCTCAAGAATGTTCAAATATTGTTTATTCTGTGAACATAATTCTGCAGAAGAGTTTCAATAAACAGTTAACACATCATTATTGTGCATTTCTACACCTCCCGTACACCAATCCTTATTCTCTAGTCCGAGCAGATGAAGAGATGAAGATCGCCTGATGAAGAGGCAGTACCTTGAAAGTTAGGGCTTCCCAATAAATCTGTTGGACTATAACCTGGTGTCATGTGATTTTTTAACTTTGCTCACCGCAGTCCAACTCCGGCATCTCTAAATCATTGTTTCACAAAGGAAATCTCATAATTTTTAAAAAGAAATTATGACTTTACTTCAGAACTTTAACGCGATTATGAATCCCTTCCTGTATAAGCAAAATAACTCAATGTTGATGAAATCAATGCTCACACAATAGGGCACTTACTGCCACACAAATGTCTTCTTGGTCATCTAATTAATCAGGAGAAAAACCGGAGTAAGTCTCTTATCGTTCCCGAGAACAAGAGCCACAATAAACATTTGATGACCAGGTCCATCCAATAAATGCATTCGATTTCTTACATTTTGGTTCAGTAACTGCACACAAAATGTTTCGCTAAAACCAATAATCATGCTTTATTACATATGACCGAGGATGGTAACTTCAACATATGTAGCAGCTTTCCAATCAAGGTTCCAGTTGAAGTATCGCAAAATAAAATAATTTAATTTCGGCTTAGTCCAGCTGTAGGTGAAAACCTGTTGATTTTGCGCATTAAAAACCTTTATCTGCTTATTCAGTGAAAATACTGAAAGGTGGCACTGTACATTTAATTTATTTTGACTTTCTTTCACGAAAACAATCATGTGAATTGCTTCTCATTTTCTTCCTAATTCTGATACACATGTCGAAATATTTACGATATTAACTCTTTATGAATAATGAAAGAGGTTTCTCTGCAAGAACGACATGAAGATGTTCAAGGTCCTCTAATTACTGTTGAGCAGAATACTCTTCATAAGGGTCTTATTATCTTGAACCGATGCTTACTATGACCTTGATTTTATTTCTGACTGGTGTTTTGGTGACTGATATGTTTTCAAACCATGTGCAACGCATAAGGATTTCTTTCAATTTCTTATAAGAAAAAAAAACGCTTTCCACGTTGATTTCTAATTTTTTTTAATCCCAAGTTACTTGTCGATTTGCAATAATCACAAAATTATGGAAGATCCCTGTATCTTATGTTCACTGCAATGTGCACTTTCACTATCTACTTATTTACTTCCTACGTCTGACATGAATGTCTAAACATTGGTCATGAACAAAAACGTTGTAAATTAAAGCGACATCTCAATAAGCAAACCAATGGATGGAAACATGTAATTCTTGTAATCCTGCATTTTTGAACCAAAAGCAATTCTGCTGAATAATCACTGAATGGCTCATTTTTCTGAATCATAAAGCATATGATATTATATTATTTTTCTCAGTTTACCGATCTTAATGAATTTCCAATCATCATCACAACAAAGTGCTTTTAAAATATTGAATCTTTCTTTTAGATTACAACGTAATTTTCCAGTCACTGCCATGACAATAATTGCACAATTATTGGAGTTAGTCAATATAGTAACAAATATAGTGCGATTCGCATTTTAATTGTACCAATTGTTTCTTAGTACGAACACTACAACATAAAAATCAATTTACTGTTCAGGTAAATGATCCCATAATGGAACCAATGACTTCCCATTCGATGCCTCATTGTAAATATCTGATGATTGCTCATTTGAATGATCGTGGTAATCTTAGCCTGAAGCATTCAGATAACTGTAATTACTTTTCATTAGAATAACTCCTGGTCGTTTCTCTGTATTGCACAATGAAATAATTAACTGATATTTCGTCGGTATTCTTAAATGAAATGATATAATTTTGACAATTCAATTGTTGCTATTATCTAATCATTGCTCAATATAGTTCAGGGTATGACTACGAAATTATGCCTCATAAATTAAATTAAAGTAAAGATTTTGCAGTGGGCATTGTGAATATCAATTTTTATTGTAACCCTGGAAACAGTTGAATTGATTTAATTATGTTTCACTTCAATGTTAACATTTACTGTCTTTATAAACACAGTACAAGTTAATCACTTTTCATGGAACAAAATCATTTAAAATTTTTGTGGCTGTTTGAAATATAACAAAAGGAACATGTCTTTATTGTTTCATAAAATAGTCACAGTACATTTTCAACTTTGGGAAGTTGAACATTTCTGGAAAGAAGGGAGATTGTCTTCAGATGAATAGCCGCATTGAGTGACTAATTCATTTATTTTCCTAATCATTTATGTTGCAAATGCATATTCATTTTCTTTTCATCCTGTGACAAACAGCATTGAACATATGGAACTATTTGATTAATTGAGTTTCGTTCATCAGTGTACACTGATCAAATGATTAGGTTTTTTCTTATCATGAATAATCACGAGATTCATATTTAATTAAAGTCATTATTGCTTTGTTACATCATTACTGTTAATTGCTGATTCGTTTTGTCAGTTCATTACACACAGGAAATACGCAATTAATTCCCATACAATTATTACAAGAAACATTTGATTAATTTTCATTTGAGTTGCCGCCGTAAGCAGGCGACTGTCCACCTGCCCTTTCTGGATGGTAACATTATGACGGGTCTTTGTGGAGCTCTGACAGTGTCTCTACGACAAGATCAAGAGGAATGATTTCAATTTCCACCTTCAGCAGAGCAGCTCGAAAATTTCATTAGAAAATATCTGAGTATAGATTGAACTGCTTTTCACAACAACATGAGATATTCTTCAATCTGTTCTGCATTTCAGCCATCACCATATCTCCTATTTATTTTCTTCAGTTTACTAATAAAATGATGCATCTAATTCTGCTGGTTCTACATTCCTTGGAAAAATAGTTGACGATGTTGCACTCGTAAAGTTGGAAGAGTCTAAGACATGGTAATCGTGATTTGTTTTACAGTTTAAAGGAACGGAGTTCAAACATTTCAAGCACATAAATCCTTATTCTCCAGTATTATAAAGAGGAAAATATTAACAGTCGAAATTCCTCTTCAGCAAAATAACCAAATGCAACTTCATGTTATTCATTGGTCAGCTGATCACCTACATTTGTAACTAAATATTGCAATTCATCTAAATACTGATCACGTTAAAGTTCTAAATATTAGTCATTCATGAATTGTCAGCAATTTGTTTTTATTTTCCATTCACCTTTTCATATTGACTGTAAGATTTATATGCTGTGAAACTATTAGCGTGTTTTCATTTGAACATTTAATTTGTCTCTCTCTCACTTATCTCACTTCATGCATGATGGCTTCAATGCACTTTGCTAAACTTAAAGATTTTGTTGACTTTAAGTAGTATCTTGAGCACTCACTTATCGTCTATACAAAATCATAGAATCATAGAGTCATATAATCCCTGCAGTGCTGAAACAGGCCATTTGGCCCAACAGTCCACACTGACCCTCCAAAGAGTAACCACCCAGACACACCCTTGCTCGATTACTCGACATTTCCCCTGACTAATACACCTAACCTAGGTAAAAACAATGACTGCAGATACTGGAAACCAGAATTTAGATTAGAGTGGTGCTGGAAAAGCACAGCAGTTCAGGCAGCATCCGAGGAGCAGTAAAATCGACGTTTCGGGCAAAAGCCCTTCATCAGGGATACAGGCTGTATTCCTAATGAAGGGCTTTTGCCCGAAACGTCGATTTTACTGCTCCTCGGATGCTGCCTGAGCTGCTGTGCTTTTCCAGCAGCACTCTAACAAAAACTAATGCACCTAACCTAAACATCCATGAACATTATTGGCAATTTAGCATGGCCAACTCACCTCAGCTGCACACGTGTATACTATCACATTGTTATGGAAATCAATGCTCACACAAAGCACTATACATAAAGCCACACGATAGTCTTCATGACCATCTAATTTCTGTTCAGGAAATAATCTGAGTAATTGTTTTATAGTTCCTGAGATTAATCACCACAGTAAGCATCTGGTCATCCTTCCCTCCAATAAATACAATGGGTGTCTCTGAAATTTCTGTTCAGTAATTATCCATAATACTTGTTGCTCAAAGCAGTATTTATTCTTCATTACGAGTAACCAATGATTCTAACAGCCATTGGTCTTGATCTTATTGTTACTGAGTGCAATAACCAGATGTTATCATTCTTGCCAATAAATACAAGAGCTATCCTCTTACTTTTCATTTCAGCAATTACAAATGATACTTGTAGTTGAAAGTGGTATTTATTCTTTATGTCAATTGGCCGAGGACACTGACAGCAAGACATGTTGATCGTCCTGATTTGTTCATGTTTTCAAACAGGTTTTCAGGCCATGTCTTTCAAAAAAATGTAATTTGACTTAGTTCAAATTTAAATGTAAACATTTTTCAGATATTTTCAATTCAAAGTGTTTATTTGCATTTTTAAGATCAAACTTGAATCTTGCCTCTGTAAATTGAATTCATTGTGATTTCCATTCATGGACGTACTCATTAATTGGTCCTCATTTTCATCTTAAATCTGATGGAAATTTGAAATACTGATTACAGTGAAAAGTGTATGAATTATGCATGAAAGATCACTAAAAGAAAATCACGGAAGGCTCGATAGAATTCTTGAACAGCCTGTATATTTGAATAAAACAAAACATTCCTTCCAAAAAACAAAGTTAAAAATCACACAACACCAGGCTATAGTCCAATATGTTTATTTGGAAGCACGAGGTTTTGGAGCGTTGCTCCTTCAACCACTTGATGAAGGAGCAGCGCTCTGAAAGCTAGTTTTTCAAAATAAACATGTTGGTTAGTAACCTGATGGTGTTTGATTTTTAACTTTGTACAGCCCAGTCCAACACTGGCGCCTCCAAATCACTCCAAAAAAAACCCCTCTTAAATCTGTGGTTTAACAATTCAACAATCCTGCAACGAGATTATACTTCTCAGTTTATCTATC
The DNA here is from genome assembly GCF_047496795.1 of Chiloscyllium punctatum. Classification (NCBI taxonomy): domain Eukaryota; kingdom Metazoa; phylum Chordata; class Chondrichthyes; order Orectolobiformes; family Hemiscylliidae; genus Chiloscyllium; species Chiloscyllium punctatum. The sequence continues at coordinate 82,598,301 of NC_092750.1, forward strand.
TGAATAAATATCTAATCACTGTCAGTGTAAATTTCTGGAAAACATCAAATCTTTTTTTTGTTAAAACACAAATTTTAATTGAAAATTCATTGTTATCACAAAATATCAATTATATTTTAACTCTCTAGTGATGTGAAGTGAACCTTGGACAGAAATTGGACGTTCTAAATTCACCTACAGGCAGAGCAGTCGGGACAAATACAAAATTAGTCAAACTAAGTCAAACAGCAGCTAGAATCAATCAGCTCCAGGATCAATCAGATTTTCTTCCACCTTGATTTCCAGCCAGTGCCTGAGCATTATACACCTCGCTTGCAAATGTCAATAATGAAGGGTTTTCACACCAACACATTGGATTCTTTAAATCCAGCTCATAACCACATGTGGACGTTTGTCACAAAATTATTAATCATTTTACAAATCATGGAAAGTATCTCAAAACTCTTGAAATAAAAGTAATCTCTGCACATAAAGCCACACGATGGTATTCAAGGGCACCTAATTACTGTTCAGTGCAAAACCTTTTGGCAGTATTGTATTGTTCTCAAGATGAATAACCACAGCAAACATCACGCTTTCACACCATCCCAAATATATGCAAGAGATACCTTCTTATAATTTATACACTACATCTTTCCCACACCAATAATCATAATTCATTATTTACGACTAAGGATGCTGATAGTAGCATGTTTTGAGATAAAGGAATTCCTAAATATAGGCGAGTTTTCTGATAGTTTCCACCCCCCCCCCCCCCCCCCCCACCCCCAGCCATCATGATAAAAATGTAATTGCGGCTCAGTACATTGTAACAGATCCCCATTAAACTTTTTCATGTATTTACTTAGAGTCAATGTTGACAAATTTCCTCCATAAATGCTGTTGACTGTTTTTTGCTATGATACCCATGTTCCTTGTCGGTTTATTTTCTTTGTAATGCTGACACAAATGTCTGAATATTGATGACATGAAAACTTGCATGGATTATATATTGTATTTCTCCAGAAGAAAAGTTGAGACAGCAAGTACAGATTGCAGGATAATCTGAGAATGTTGAATGATCAATAATGACTCCATATCGAATGTATTTTCCAAAACATCATGCCAGCATTCTAATTCTCAGTTCACTGATACTAATTATTATGTCATCAATATCACAGCAAACCCGTTTGGAAATATTAAATCACTGAATGTGTCAGTGTTCTACAATAGATTACCAATTCATTGTTACTCCAACAATCACACAGTAATTCAGTTTAGGTATTGTAACAAATATCGTTAGATTCACATTTCAATTTAAGTCATTATTTCTTAGTGCCAATTTTGAAAAGAAAAATAGAACTTTTATTCCAGACCAACACAACCACAAACCAAGCAATGATTCCTCATCCAACACTGACAGGAAATATCTGGTGTCTTCTGATTTGAATGTTCACAGAAATCATTGGATTAATATTCGGCCTTACAAATGAAGATCCATCTGATTGTTTTAGACTCCAATTATTAATGTTCAATTCTGCATGTTACGGATAGCAATATGACATTTCTAATCATTTTATGTTTACAATGATCAGTTTTAACACTAATTGTCACTTATATCTAATATTTAACCATGGATCAAATCCAGTATAATCGGCTTTAAGTGTGGAATTAAGTCTCAGTGACGTAAGCATATTGCATGGTACTGTTTCCTAATGGTAACAAATGCTGATTTTTATTTTAATGCTGAAATCCTTGTTGATTTGCTGTTGTGGGGATGCCCTGAGCAGCCTGTCTTGGAATTAAAACACAAAATGGTGGAGGGGAGATAAACAAGACTAAAAGTCTGTTTCAGTCTTAAGTTAAAAAAAGAACGTTTTGTACAATCCTACTCCAAGTCCATAACTATGCCATTCCAGACAGTCATATTCCAGATAGTGAGAAGAGAATGCCAACATACAGAAAAATGTCCAACCCTGACCTTCATTAATGATGGAATAATTGTCTCAGTGAATGAATAAACACCAGATGCAGGATAGAGCCCAGCGAACTTCCACAGCTGCTATCAATGCAACAGACAAGGTTTGATTGTCAGAAATAGTTACCATTTTAAAGTTGCTCAGAACATTTAAAAAGTTTCTAATTACATATTCTTGAAAATCGTAAATAAGGCAGAGTGAGAGGCCCAAAGGATTCCAGCAATTAATTTTGTAATCTGAGGAAATAAAATGCACAGAGAGATCCCAGGGCCTGGCGATTATAGCACCTGTATAACACCATGAAACAATCAGAAGCTGGGGCTATCCATAGCGATGTCCATCTGAGATTAGTTGTTCTACAGGACTGGGTGTCTGTATAAGGAGGGGAGGACTGTAACCAAGTTGCATTTGGCCATTGTAATATAGAAAGTGTGTAAAAATACTGCTTTTTACTGGACACGGTACAGTGTTTCATGGACCTCCCTTCCGAGATTGGCCTCTGGATTTGATCCCTGCATTAACTGATTGCAGCATGAGTAAACATCTTCCACTTGCCTGAGTTCTGCTTACCTCCTGAGTCTTCATTCCCTGTCAGGGGAAATCACTCATACAGCTATGGTGACATTTAAATTCAATACAAACACTTATTATCTGTGAAATGACTACTTGCAGAGCGATATAATTTTCAAGTTAAAATTGTTTTACTTTTTTGTGTGCAAGAAAACAATGTAGTTACATCCATTTGATATTTAGTTCAACTAATATTAAATTTTAAATTATTGAAAAGATTACACGGTGGGGGGGGGGGGGGAGGGGAGGGGGGTCGGGGGCGGAGAACGATTCTTCAGCTCAAATGCCACATTAAGCGACAGTTTCCGTTTTTCAAATCACGTAATCTCCAAAATTATATGTATTTTAATTTCATTTTGAGATAGTTTCATTTTCTTCCAACATTAGTTGTCAATGAACAATAATCACACAATTATTAGTCATTTGCTACAAAATGACTTCCTGTACCAAATGTCATTAACTCCATGTTTTGTTCATAATAATACTCACTTTCCCGGACTAATTATTTTCTTCCTAGTTCTGACATTTGTCTAAACATTTATCATGATAAAAGTAACATTAATAAAATAGACATGAACCGCCCAATAAAATGTTGAACTGTGTTCAATTGTTGCTGAGCTTTTTTTAATTATTAAAGCCAGGTTTTAGATTTTAATTTTCTGTTTATTAATCATAATGAATATACAATCGACATCAGAGCAAAGTGCATTCAAAATATTAAGTCAATTTATCTATCAGGATTTTAGAAACAATGATCAATTACAATAATTACGCAATACTTTAACTTAGGCTTTATAACAAGCACAATGTGTTTTTAATATCTTCCATATTTCTTAGTGCGAGTGCAACAATATTAAAACCTGTTTGATCAGACCACTATACCCACAAAAGATCAATAATTGCCATTGCAACATCATTTGTCAATATCTGACTTTTGCTCATTTGAAAGATCACAGTCTTCTCAGCCATTGGAATTCAGAGAATACCAGTTACTTTACACTGCAATATTTCTCTTCATTTCTGAACATTACTCAGTTGAATAGTAAGAGGAGATACCTTATTATTCTTAAATTCATTAATAAAAGTTTTCAAATCAATGCCTAATAATTGTTCAGTTCGGTAAGTGGTGTACATGTGGAACTATGTTTCCATATAATAACTAATGCAAGGACATTGCAATGTACAATCCCTCAACCATTCTGAATATTGCTTTTCATTTTAAACTTAGAAACGCATTTAATTTTTTTTGAATTACACAAAAAAAGGGTTGCCATCTCTCTTATTTCATTAAGCAATCACAGGAAATGGTGAATTCTAGGAAATCATACATTTTCGGAAAGAATGAAATTTGTCTTCAGCTGACTAGGCACATTGACTGACCAATTCATCAGTTTGTTCCAATTTACGTGTAGAACAAAACATTTTAATTTGCATTTCAGAAAATGAGAAACTTCTGACCATATAGAATAATTGTATTCATTCTTTATTTATAATGCACAGTAATCACACAATCCTGTCAAGCTGTCGTTCCACAAGTGAGCATAAAAATCATGTTTAATTAAGACATTTGTTAATTCCCATCATTGTTGTAAATTACTACTGAAGTTTTAGTGGATTACACACAGTATCCAACCATTTAATTCCAATCCATTTATCACATTAAACATCTGATTAGTTTTCAGCCCTGCCCAGCTTGGTTGGGAGTGTTATGAAGGAATCTTGTGCAACCCTGGTTGTGTCTCTGCTACCAGACAAGGAGTACAATTTCAATTCCCACCTTGCACAGACCTGTGCCAGAGCAGCTCTGAATGCTGATTAGAAAATATCTAAGAATCGAATGAATTGCCTTTCAATTCAACATTAGATATGCTTCCATTTGTTGTTCATTCCAAGAATCACACTATCTGCTATGGATTTTCTTCAGTTCGCTAATAACAGAATGCATCGAATTCAACTCAATCAATATTCCTTGGAAAATATTTGAGAATGTTGCACTCACAAAGATGAAATATGCAAAGTAAAGATATTCCTTAATTTTCTTTTCTTCTGAAGAGCTGAGTTCAGACTGCACATAGAACTTGATGCTTCAAAGCTATAAATATGTGAAAAAATCAAGTTCTTCTTCAGTAAAATAAACAAATGCCACTTCCTACTATATATCAATTTTTAGTTATTGATCTGTTTATGAGTTGCCTGAAATTTGTTTTTAGTTTTCCACTCACCTACTTATATTGAGTGTAAGATTGAAATGCTTTGAAAATATCCGAGAGCATTCATTTGAAAATTTAATTTGCATATTTCTCTCTAATCTCATTTACTGCATGATGTGTTAAGTGTGTTGTGTTCAGCAAATCTAGTGAATACTAAAACTTGTCTAATCTTAAATAAGATCTTTCATACCCAGTTATCACTCTGTTCCTAATTCATGTAAATATCGAAATACATTGAAATCAATGTTCACACAAAACAGTGCACATAAAGCGACAAAAAGATATTCAGCTGATTACTATTCAGTGGAATAACCTGAGTAAGTATCTTATTGTTCCTGGGACAAATTACAACAGTAAGCATTTATTTACTATTCTATGCAGTTAATGCAATTGATGTGTTATGTTTCAGTTCAGTCGTTAATGTTGATTTATATTGTTTAAACCAATAATTCTACTTTATCACGGATATTGACTGAACTACAATAACATTGGGAATCAATGTTTTGTCATTCTAACAATTTTTAAGCTCCTTTTTTGTTGCGTGTGTACAGGAGACAATTCCATTTTTATTACAAATTGAACAAATACTGCATTTTAAATTTATGAAATTCCTGCATTTTTGCAAAAAAAGTTAGTCTTCACTGTATACATCACATTAAAAAAACTGCTATTTCAAATCATGCGTGCTACAAAATGATTATTGTTTTCATTTCATTGTAAGAAAAAAACTGCTTTGAAAATGGTGATTTTATTTTCGTTTCTATTCTAACATTATTCATCATTGTACAATAATGACAATATTATTAAAATCGCTTATATACCACATGTCATTGACAACATTGTTTGTTCAGTTTCAAGCTCACTTTCATGATCTACGAATTCTCTTCCTAATTCTGACACCAATCTTTAAACATTGATCATAATATTAATCATATAAATCGATGTAACATATCTCTACAAGAAATTCAGTAGATGGAAATTCACAATTCTTGTATTACATACATTTTTGACTTAAAAAAGGAAGAAGTTTGCTCAATAATCACTGAGTGGCTCATTTCTCTCCAATCCATAAAGTTAGGTACTATGTTTTATTCCTCAGTTTACTGATCTTAATAAATATCCAATCAACATCACACCAAAGTGCTTTTGAAATATTGAATCATTTTCATTCTTCATATGACAGCATTAACTATCAAGTCATTGTCATTAGAATAATGGCACAATTTTTTAAGAAAGTCTTTTGAACAATTATAGTGAGATTCACATTTAGATTTAATTCATTATTTCTTAGTACTAATAGTACAGTATGAAAATGCGTTTATTTTTCAGGTCACCTACCCCAGAAAGGAACCAAAGACTTCCCATTCAACGTCATTGCAAATATCTGATGTTTGCTCATTTGAATGATCACGGTAATCTCGCCTTAAAATTCAGGAAAATGTAATTACTTTTCACTGAATTAATTCCAGTTTATTTCCAGACATTGCTCAATCACTTGCAAAAAGAGATTTTTCATTATTCCTTAATACATTGACATACTTTGATAAATCAATTGTTGCTGATTCATAATAAAATTAATAATTATTCAATCTAGTAGATAGCGCAAATGTGGAATTACGGCACAGTACATGAACCACTGTAAAGATATTGCAGTGCACAATCTCTCAATCATTGTAAATATCAGTTGTTATTTTACCTGTTGAAACATAGTTGAATTCAATTAATTATATTTGACTTCAATGCTCACATTTATTGTGTTTGTAATCATAATACGACTTACGGATGTTTCATGCAACAAAATCAAATGAAAAAGAATTAGCATCTCTTTATTCTTTCATTCAACAATGGCAATAAATTTTGATTTTTTAAATTTTGAACATTTTGGGAAAGAAGGGATGTTTTCTTCAGTTTAATGCTTGCATTGACTCACTAATTCACAGTGTCCGCTACTTATTCTCTTTGGGTTCCTATGAAAAGGAATTTACTAGTTCTTCTGGTTGTAAATTCCTGGAAAATATTTGAGAATGTTGTGGTCTTAAAGGTGACAAGGCTAAGTGATCGTAAGTCATCAGTTATTTTGTTAGAAAGAGCTTGATTCAAACATTTCGAACACGCACACGCATACACACACACTCATTGTTATTCTGCTGTGTAACAAGGGGAAAACAAGTCGCTTTCTTCAGCGTTAAGTAAATATGTGCCACTTCCAATTATTTGTTAGTCAACTAATTACCTACATTTGTTATTAAAAATTGCAATTCGTCTAAATATTGTTTTGACCTTTGATCAAATTAATTTTTTAATTATTGTTTATTCATGAATTGCCGGGATTTTGTTTTTTTTTTGTTTTCCATACACCTATTCGTATTGAATGCAAGATTGCCATGCTTTGACAATGTCGGAGAGTGTTCATTTGAAGCTTGTTTCTTCGTATCTTTCACTGATATTACTTATTGCGTAAAATTACATGGTACCTCCGTGGTTAGCAATGCTGCCTCACAGCGCCAGGGACATTGGTTTGATTCCCTCCTCGGGTGACTGTGGGGACTTTGCACGTTCTCCCCAAGTCTATGTGACTTTGCTGTGGTGTCCTCCCACAATCCAAAGATGTGCAGGTTAGGTGAGCTGGCCATGCTAAATAGCACATTGTGTTCAGGGATATGTGTATTAGTCAGCAATAAATGTGAAGAAATATGATCGGGAAAAGTGTTTGGGTGGGTTACTCTTTAGAGGGTCATTTTTTTCAAACAAATGGTCTGTAAACAAAAGGTCAAACACTGAGGTAACGGGGTGTTTTCATAGCGTCGCTAGTATTAAGGTGCGCTCCGAGATCTAAGCCACGTTGGAACTGAAATGGGTGAATCGACAGAGAGGCTACAGAATGACATCGCATCCATTTGCTTTTCTTTAAATCACTGACGAGCAGGAAAATGTAAACGGGAGGGCGACTGGGGAAGTGATGCAGTTGCAGCTCTGGTGAAAGTCCAAAGGTTCCTCTGAGAGTCCTCTGAACACACCGGACTACAGGGAAAATGCACAAAGCTGAGCAGGCCGTGTTCCACATCATACCGTGCAGCATAATTTCAGTCACTGTGTCTGTTTTGCAGAATAAGAGTCTCAAAGAATGTTCTCCACCCTAAAACCGGAGGCAGCATTCCAATCCAAGAACGACAGATTACATTGTGAGGAAGGTCTGACCTCGGGGCCGGTTCGAGATGCCACTTTCCTTGCCTTTTACCTTAACCGTGCAATTTGCTGCAGAGATTATCACACCTGGACATGAGCCTCATGGATACCAACTGAGTTGGAAACCTGTGTGGGAATCGATGAGAAAAAGCGACTCAATAAAGTTTAACAAGTTCCATGGTGCTTTTTAGAAATGCAGTTTCTGCTCACCTCAATCCAAAAGGCAATTTCTGAACATAGTAACAGAAGTCAAGAGGTAATTAGCTCACCCCACCCCCACTCCGGAAGAGGTGCTAACTGCCCTTGATTGCTGTTTGTTCACGATGTGATGAGCTCTCACGCCTGAGTCACCTTCACGTCTCTGGTTGCTGAGTGAATCACAAAGAAGGACTTTCTCCAGAGCTGCAACTGCCTCACTTCCCCACTCGCCCTCCCCGTTTACATTTTCCTGCTCCTCAGTGATTTAAAGAAAACCAAATGGATGCGATGTCATTCTGTAGCCTCTCTGTCGATTCCTCCGTTTCAGTTCCAACGTGGCTTAGATTTCGGGGCGCACTTTAATACTAGCGACGCTATCAAAGCACAGGTCCAGAGGTTCCTCTGAGAGTGTAATTTCTTTCATTGCTGTTGCTGATTGAATGAGCAACTAACGAGCGAACTGCTCCAAAACATGATTTAGGACCTCTGGTGCCAATTCTCGCACGTTGAATAACGACAGACAGCTTCCAAATGAGGTCTTTCAGAGACGACGTTGGTGGTACATTTGACAGACAGACTAGTTCAGGAATCCGTGGTGCGCTGTGACACCAGCGCATCAGCTTCTTCCCTGTCTTTGAACCGGGCCGCCTGCGCAAGGAATGCAAATGCGGTAATGCTTTTCGTGGAAGGATCAGAAGGGTGTAACTACTCTCAAACAGAACGCATATCATCATTTACAATTCTTTCCACAGTATTTAAATGGGATTGTATTGCAGTTCACTTCGAGAGCAGATTTGTTCAAGCAAATTCGAAGGCTGGTTTGCAGATGGGAAAGCAAGCAAGGAAGCTTGGTTCTTGTCTATGTCAAAGGCTGCAGTTGTAGAACAAAGCAGTTTGTGCCCACTTTCGAACTGGGGACGTTTCGCGCGTCAGGCGAACGTGATGACCACTACACTACAGAAACAAGCCACAGTCGCTCCTCCTGCGGCTCAGTGGCATTCAGCACTGAAAGTTGAAGCCATTGAACCTTTCACCTTTCTGTTTCCAATAGCGCGTTGCTGTTCAGCGTAATTGACATCTTGAAAACGTTAAAAAAAAAGACACTCTTCCAACTCAGTTCCAACACGTTTCCAACTCAGTTGTTAGCATTGTGGCTCGTGTCCAGGTGTGAATGTCTCTGCAGCAAATTGCACGGTTCACGTAAAATGCAGAAAAACATGCACACCAACCTGCACCAATACCTGTCTCCTGTTATTAAACTGTTATTGACAGAAACACCAGCACACAACCTTCCACCACTACCCTGTCTCCTGCCAATAAGCAGATATATGCAGAAACACACACAACCCTCCATCATCACACTGTCTCCTTACATTAAGTAGATATACACAGAAACACATACAACTCTCCACCAAATCCCTGTTTCTTGCCACTAATCAGATATACACTAAAACACAAAACACAAGCCTCCACCGCCACGTTGTCTCACGCTATCAAGCAGATATATACAGAAGCACATACACACACAACCCTGCACCAACACCTTGCCTCCGAACAATAAGCAGATATACACAGAAACACACACAAATCTCTAAAACACCTTCCTGTCTCCTGCCATTAAACAAATATAACAGAAACACACACACACAACCCTTCACTACCACATTGTTTTCTGCCATTAAACAAATATACCCAGAAACACAATCATTCACGACCACACTGTCTCCTGCTATTACACAGATCTACACAGAAACACACGCACACACACTCACACACACAATGGTCTACCATCACACACTCACCGGCAATTAAACAGGTATAAAAAGAAACACACACACATCTCGACACCATCCCCCTGTCTCTTGCCATTAAATAGACATACACAGAAACACACACACACAACCCTTCACCACCACGCTGTCTCCTGCAATTAAACAGATATACACAGAAACACACACAAACCCCTTCACCACCACATTGTTTTCTGCCATTAAACAGACATACACAGGAACACACACACACACGCACACAATCCTTGACACCCAATTTGTCTCCTGTCATTGAGCAGGTATACACAGAAACACACACGCAACCCTCCACCTGTCTCCTCTAATTAAACAGATATGTACAGAAATACACACACAAAACTCCAGCACCAGCCTGTCTCCGGCTATTAAACAGTTATACACAGAAACACACACACACAATCCTCCAACACCACCTTGTTCTCCTACTATTAAGCAGAGATATACAGAAATACACACACAACCCTCCACCACCACCCTGTCACCAGTCCTTAAACAGATATACACAGAAACACACACACATACACAAACCTCCATGACACCCCATCTCTACCCATAAACAGATATATACAGTAACACATATACAAATCCCTCCACCACCACCCTGTCTCCTGAAATTAAGCATATATACACAGAAACACACACACACCATCCTCCTCCAACACCCTGTCTCCTGCAACTAAACAGATGTACACAGAAACATACACGCATATCTTCAGCACCACCCTGTCTCCTGCCATTAAACAGATATACACAGAAACACACATGCACACAACCCTCCACGAACACCAGTCTGTCTCCTGTCATTAAGCAGATATATACAGAAAATCGCACACAACCCTGCACCACCACCTTATCAACGACCATTAAAGAGACTGGCACAAAAAAAAACGCACAGACAACCCTACACCAACACTCTGTCTCCTGGCATTAAACTGATATACACAGAAACACACACACACACACACACAACCCTCCACCACCACACTGTTCTCGTGCCATTGAGCAGATATACACAGAAATACACACACACAACCCTCAACCATCACCCTGTCTCCTGCCCTAAAACAGATATACACAGAAGCACATACACAACCCTCCATTGCCAGCCTGTCTCCTGCAATTCAATATATATATATACAGAAACACACAAATCCCCACTACCTCCCTGTCAGCAGCCATTAAATAGATATATGCAGAAACACACACACACAGTCCTCCAACACAACCTTATTTCCTGCCACTAAGTGGATATACACACAAACACGCACTCGACGATTGAACCACAACCATTTCTCCTGCCACTACACAGATATACATAGAAAAACACACACACAATCCTCGACCGCCACCCTGTCTGCTGACATTAAACAGATATACACACAAACACACACAAGTCCGTCCACTACCACCCTGTTCTGCTGCCATTTAGCAGAGATATACAAAAGTACAAACACACAACCCTTGACCACCATCATGTGTCCTGCCCTGAAACAGATATACACAGAAACACACACATATACAGAACCCTCCACCACCACCCCGTTTGCCGCCGTTAATCAGATATACACATAAACACACACAGACACAACCCTCCACCATCACACTCTCTCTGGAGATTAAACCGATACAAACAGAAACACAAACTAATCTCGACCATCACCCTGTCTCCTGCCATTAAACAGACATGCACAGAAACACACACACACAACCCTCCACCACAACCCTGTCCCCTGCGATTAAACAGATATACGTAGAAATGCACAAACACACAATTGTTAACCACCACATTGTTTTATGCCATTAAACAGATATACACAGAAACACCCACACACAAACACACACAAAACCCCCGATCAACATCTTGTTGCCTGCCATAAGCAGATATACACAGAAACGCACGCACAACCCTCAAGGACCACCACGTCTCCTGCAATTAAACATATATACACAGAAACACACACACACCAACCTCGACCACCACCCTGTCACCTGCCATTAAACAGATATACACAGAAACACACATACAACCTTCTACGAACACCCTGTCTATTGACCTTAAACAGGTATACACAGAAACATGCACAATCCTCCACCACCCTGTCCCCTGCCAATAAGCACACAGACACAGAAACACAGACACTCTACCCTTCAACACCACTGTCTCCTGACATTGAATAGAGATACGCAGAAACACACACAACCCTCCAGGACAATCCTGTCTCCTGCCATTGAGCAGGTATACAGAGAAACACTCACACACAATCATGTCACCTGCCATTTAGCATATATACGCAGAAGCACACACACAACCCTCCACACCAACATTCCACCTGCCATTAAACAGTTATACACAGAAACACACACACAGCACACTCCACTCCCACCCTGTCTCTAGCCCTTAAATAGATATACACATTGACACACATGCACACAACCCAATATAACCATCCTGCCTCCTGACATTAAACAGGTAGACACTGAACCCAATGCACAACCCTCCACCACAACCCTGTTTCCTGCCTTTAAGTTGATTTACACACAAACACACACACATCCCTCAACCACCACCCTGTTTCCTGCCATGAAAAAGATATATGCAGAAACTCACACACACATGCAGACACACACACACACACACACACACACACACACACAAGCACACACAAAACTCCATGAACACCCTGCCTCCTGCCATTGGACAGATATACACAAAAAACACACACACCAAACTGTCTCGTGCCAGTAAGCACATATACACGGAAACACACACTCACTCACTCAAATCTCCTCGACCACCCTGTCTCCTGTCATCAAACAGTTATACACTGAAATACACACACACACAACTTCCACGAAATTTACAGCTGAGGGAACGGCAGTTACGATGCGATTAGGCAAGATTTAGGAAGTATAGAATGGGGAAGGAACCTGCAGGGAATGGGCACATTAGAAATGTGGAGCTTATTCAAGGAAACGCTCCTGAGAGTCCTCGATAAATATGTACCTGTCAGGCAGGGAGGAAGCTGTAGAGCGCAGGAGCCGTGGTTTACGAAGGAATTGGAATCTCTGGTCAAGAGGAAGAGGGAGGCTTATGTTCGGATGAGATGTGAATGCTCAGTTAGGGCACGTGAGGGTTACAAGGTAGCCAGGAAAGATCTGAAGAGAGAGCTCAGAAGAGCCAGAAGGAGACATGAGAAGTTGTTGGCCGATAGGATCAGGGTAAACCATAAAGCGTTCTATAGGTATTTAAGGAATAAAAGAATGACAAGAGTAAAATTAGGGGCAATCAAGAATATTAATGGGAAGTTGTGTGAAGAGTCGGAGGAGCTGGAGAAAGCACTAAATGAATATTTTTCGACAGTATTCACTCTAGAAAACGACAATGTTTTCGAGAAGAATACTGAGATACAGGCTATTAGACTAGGTGGGATTGAGGTTCACAATGAAGAGGTATTAGAAATCCTACAGACTGTGAAAATAGATAAGTCCCCTGGGCCGGATGGGATTTAGCCTGGGATCCTCTGGGAAGCCAGGGAGGAGGTTGCCGAGCCTTTGGCATTGATCTTTAAATCGTCATTGTCTACAGGAATAGTGCTAGAAGACTGGAGAATAGCAAATGTGGTTCCCCTATTCAAGCAGGGGAGTAGAGACAACCCTGGTAATTATAGACCAGTGAGCCTTACTTCAGTTATTGGTAAAGTGTTGGAAAAGTTTATAACAGACAGGATTTACAATCATTTGGAAAAGAATAATTTGATAAGTGAGAGTCAGCACGGTTTTGTGAAGGTTATGTCGTGCCTCACAAACCGTATAGAGTTCTTTGAGAAAGTGACCAAACAGGTAGATGAGAGTAAACTGGATGATGTGGTGTATATGGATATCAGCAACGCATTTCATAAGATTCTCCACAGTAGGCTATTGTTCAAAATGCGGAGGAATGGGATTGTCGGAGATATAGCAGGTTGGATCAGTAATTGGCTGGCTGAAAGAAGACAGAGGGTGGTGGTTGATGGGAAATGTTCATCTGGAGTTCAGTTACTTGTGATGTGCCGCAAGGGTCGGTGTTGGGTCCACTGCTGTTCATCATTTTTATAAACGACCTGGATAAGGGAGTAGAAGGGTGGGTTAGTAAATTTGCAGACAACACTAAGGTCGGTGGAGTTGTGGATAGTGACGAAAGAGGTTACAGAGAGACATAGATAAGCTGCAGAGCTGGGCTGAGAGGTGTCAAATGGAGTTTAATGTGGACAAGTGAAAGGGGATGCACTTTGGTCGGAGGAACAGCAATTCAAAGTACTGGGCTTATGATAAGATTCTTGGTAGTGTAGATGAGCAGAGAGATCTCGGTGTCCAGGTACACAGATCCTTGAAAGTTGCCAGCCAGGTTGACTGTGTTGCTAAGAAGGCATTAATATAGGGATCGAGTTCTGAAACCATGAGGTTATGCTACATCTGTACAAAACTCTGGTGTGGCCGCACTTGGAGTATTGTGTACAGTTCTGGTCACCGCAATATAAGAAGTATAAGAAGTATGCTTTGGAAAGAGTGCAGAAGAGATTTACTAGGATCTTGCCTGGTATGGAGAGAAGGTCGTCTGAGGAAAGTCTGAGGGACTTGAGGCTGTTTTCGTTGGAGACAAGTTTGAGACGTGACTCAATAGAGACATATAAGATAATCAGAGAATTAGATAGGGTGGACAGGGAGAGTTTTTTCCAAGTATGGTGACGGCGAGCACGAGGGGCATAGCTTTAAATTGAGAGGTGACAGATATAGGACAGATGTCAGAGGTTGTTTCTTTACTCAGAGAGTAGTAAGGGTATGGAATGCTTTGCCTGCAATGGTAGTAGATTCGCCAACTTTAAGTAAATTTAAGTCGTCATTGGACAAGCAAGTGGACGTACATGGAATAGTGTAGGTTAGATAGGCTTCAGATTGGAATGACAGGTCGGCGCAACCTTGAGGGCCGAAGGGCCTGTACTGCGCCGTAATGATCTATATTCTATGTTCTATGAACACCCTGCTTACTGACCTTAAATGGATATACGCAAAAACGCACTTGCATACACAACCATCCACCACCACCCTGTCTCCTGCCAGTAAGCACATAGATACAGGAATACAGACACTATACTCTCCACTACCACCTGTCTCCTGCCTTTAAGCAGGTATATACACAAACACACAAACACACACACATACACATCTCTTTACCACCACCCCGTTTCCTGCCATTCATCAGATATACAGAGAAACACACACGCACAACCCTCCACTACCACACTCTCTCCATCCCATAAAACAGATATACACAGAAACACCCACACATCCCTCTCCCATCACCCTGTCTCCTGCCCTTAAACAGATATACACAGAAACACACATACATACAGAGGGCTCCACCGCCACACTGTTTCCTGCAATTAATCAGATATACAAAGAAACAGACACACACAATCCTCCACCAACACCAGTCGGTCTCCCGTCATTAAGCAGATACTTACAGAAAAACATACACATCCCTGCACCACCACCCTAACACCAGCATTAAACAGACAGACACAGAATAAACAAACAAACAGACAACCCTCCACCAACACTCTGTCTCCTGGTATTAAACAGATATACACAGAAACACACACATACCCCTCCACCACCACCACCCTGTCTCCTGCCATTTTACAGATATGCAGAGAAACACAGGCACACAAACCTCCACCACCAACGTGTCTCCTACCAATAAGCACTTAGACACAGAAACACAGACATATATCCTTCACCGCCACCCTGTCTCCTGCCATTATAAAGGATATACGCAGAAACACCCACATGCACAACACTCCATGAACACCCTGCCTCCTGCCTTGGACAGATATACACAATAACATACACACACCAAATTGTCTCGTCCCATTAAGCACATATGCACAGAAACACACACGCACACTCAGTCAAACCTCCTTGACCACCATGTCTCCTCTCATCAAACAGTTATACACGGAAATATACACACACAAACTTCTACGAACACCCTGCCTACTGCCCTTAAACAGATATACACAAAACGCACATGCAAACACAATCCTCCACCACCACCCTATCTCCTGCAATTACATAGATACACGCAGAAACACACACACAAGCACAACATTCCATGAACAACGTGCCTCCTGCCATTGAGCAGGTCTATGCAGGATCACACACACAACCCTTCTTGACCACCTTGTCTCCTGCCACTGAACAGGTATACACAGAAACACACACACCACCACCCTGTCTCCAGCCCTTAGATAGACATACACAGAATCACAGGCACACCCCTCCAGGACAACCCTATCTCGTGCCATTAAACAGATATACACAGAAACACACAGAAACACACACACACAACCCTCCACCACTGCCCTGTTCTCCTTCCATTGAGCAGATATGAACATAAATACACACACACAGCATTCGACCACCACCAGTCTGTCTCCTGTCATTAAGCAGATATATACAGAAAAACACACACAACCCTGCACCACCCACTATCACCGACCAATAATCAGACATAAACAGACAACCCTCCATCAACACTCTGTTTCCAGGCATTAAACAGATATACACAGAATTGGCTGGCTGACAGAAGGCAGAGAGTGGCTGTAGATAGAAAGTATTCTGCCTAGACGACAGTGTTGAGTGGGGTCTCCCAGGGTTCTGTACTTGGGCCTCTGCTTTTTGTAGTTTTTTTTAAATGACTTGGATGAGTAGGTTGAGGGGAGGGTTAGTAAATTTGCAGATGACATAAATTTTGGAGGTGTCAGCGATAGTATAAATGGCTACTGTAGGCTGCTGCGCGACATAGACAGAATGCAGAGCTGGGCTGAGAAATGGCAGACTGAGTTCAACCTGGACAAATGCGAAATGATGCATGTTGGAAGGTGGAGCTCGAATGCTGAATATAGGATTAAAGACAGGATTTAAGGCAGTGTGGAGGAACAGAGGGATTTGGATGTGCAAGTACATAGATCCCTCAAAGTTGCAATACAAGTGGATAAGGTTGTTAAGAAAGCATATGGAGTTTTGGCTTTCATCAACGGGGGGATAGAGTTGAAGAGCCGTGAGGTTTTGCTGCAGCTCTACAAGTCCCTGGTGAAGCAATACTTGAAGTTTTGTGTCCAGTTCTGGTCGCCCTACTGTAAGAAAGATACAGAGGCTTGGGAGAGGCTGCAAAGAAGGTTTACCAGGATTCTGCTTGAACTGGGGGGCTTAGCTTATGAAAAAAATGTTGAATAGGCTCGGACATCACTCTGGAGAGAAGGAGGAAGAGAGGAGACCTGATAGAGATGTACAAAATAATGAGAGGAATACATAGAGTCAATAGCTAGAGTATTTTCCCCAGGACAAGATTGACTGGTATGAGAACTCATAGTTTGAAGATATTAGGAGGAAGGTATAAAGGAGAAGTCAGAAGTATTTTTTGTTTTAACACAGAGAGCTGTGAATGCATGGAATACGTTACCAGTGGTAATGGTGGAAGCAGAGTTATTGGGGACATTTAAGCAACTTCTAGACTTGCACATGGATAGCAGTGAATTGAGGGGTGTGTAGGTTGTTATTATATTTTACATTAGGATTAAATCTCGGCAGAACATCGTGGATGAAAGGGCCTGTTTTGTGCTGCAGTTTCTATGTTCTATGTTCTCTGACAAGTGTGAGTCGACTTTTGACCACCTAATGCCAACTGCAAAAGATGTTTAAAGACTTCAGTGAGTTGCAAAGGTGTGAGCATTATAATTATGTTTTGGTCATTGTTGATTTTCTTTTCCTTGATGGGTTGAAGCTTACCCCACTTCCAACACTACTGCTAAAACTGTTGTAAATATTTTACTCATGGAGATTATAACCTGCTTTGGTATTTGATATTGTCTACCTTCTGACAATGCCCATCCCCTCACCCCAATTTTATTGGACATATTAATGAAGAATTATACTTTCATTTTGGGATCCACCACCAACTTCATTGTGCTTATTGCCCACAGGCTGCAGGGCTCGTGGAGCATGGTGACCAGAGTCTGAAAAGTAAACTTGCCAAATGGACTTCTGAGACTGTTCTTTCCTCGGTTAGGGTAGTGCCACTGGTATTGTTCCACCTACAATAAACTCCTGTGGGGAAATCTCGCTTGGCCTTTTCGAGCACTCTCACTCTGTATGATCTGAATGATAAAGTGCATTGTATCTGATCCGCAGGACACACTGCAGAAATTTTCCCATTGATAGAGCTGTCTTTATTGGTAGAGTATCATATACAGTAACAGCAAATATCTTTTGATGTCATCCTCGAAGGTACTTGCTACAAAAACGCTGAAGACTGCGGGAAACTGCTGTGATCAGCGCTAGCGTAGAGGCCCAGCGGAAGCCTGGTCGGCCCTAAACCAGAAATCAATCGATAAAAAGATTCTTCTTTTTTGAAGAATCCCATTCAGACCATCATCTTAACACTTCCTGGGGAGAAAATTGATATGGAAGAGCGGACAGTCTCAACTGGTTCCAGCAATAACAACCTTGTCGGTGTGACAACAAAAGCAGAAACCTGGAATTGTTTATCTTGCTACTGAAAAACAGGTGTGTAAATTTTGAAGATCACAGATATTTCTTCCTGGTGTTCATGAAATGATCTAGAGCAGAGTACGGTTCCCTGAGTATAGTCTGACTTCTGGGTTATGGACTGTGATATTCTGCTCACATGATCTGAACACATACAAAGTAATGACTCAGTGACAAGATCTGCTGAATCGGGTT
Source organism: Chiloscyllium punctatum (assembly GCF_047496795.1). Classification (NCBI taxonomy): domain Eukaryota; kingdom Metazoa; phylum Chordata; class Chondrichthyes; order Orectolobiformes; family Hemiscylliidae; genus Chiloscyllium; species Chiloscyllium punctatum. The sequence goes on from NC_092750.1 coordinate 82,617,012, forward strand.
CTGTGAAGAACAGAAGCTGATGTAATGAAAAGAGCCATAAGAGTGGGAATGTAGCAAATTATTTTCCAGACTCGAGGCGAGTGCATAGTGCTGTTTCCAGGGGTCAATATCTGTACAAGTAGACTGAAACAGCGTTGGGTGTTATTGTACTGCATCTTTTGTATAATGGTGCAAAAGCACGAAACTTTTTTATAGAGAGGATAACTTCAAAATCCTCAATGAGGCAAAACAAACAAATGAGGTAAACAACAAAGTAACCACACAATTTGGTATTACGTCATGGCGTAAATGTCCCTGCTCAAATTTTGCTCAAAATCGCTCTCTGTCTAATTCCTAAGACTGATATTCGAACAGTGAATGGTCTATGTCAATAAAAAACTGCTCTGGTCTCACAACTTCAACATTTCATGCGCCCCCTTATGTATGTCTGGCAATAGTAATTGATCCCTCACTGTGTAACTTCAGCACACGTAGAGAAGAAATAACTATAAGAACAACAGTCAAGTATGTGACTGCGATTTGACCCGATTCTGTTGCAGCTGTAATTGAAATTGCTTCCACCTTTCCTGTTTCGGTAATAAGATTGCACAGATTAGTGGTGAGTTTTCATGTATTGAATGAGTTTTCATGCATCCTTTCTCAGGTGGAAATTTGCAGGGATAGAAGGACATGAATAATGACACGGGCACCGTTTACTGAAATACAAAGACGTCAGGAATGACACGCCCATGATACCATGTTGTTCGAAATGAAGGAAATGAGGTTTACTGGGAGATAAAGCCACCAGAAAGGAAAAGAGACGGTTTAATGGGATGATGGCATAGATAAAGAATAATGCGGGAGAAATCAGGAGAGACTTAGTTGTGTTCGAATAGAGGTTATCCAGCTGATGTGAAGATCTTAAGAGTAAATATGAGGGAGGTTTCCTCGTTTCAGTGAGTGGAAACTAGACGTTAGAACTTCAAACCCAGCAGGGTACGGGAAATAATTTTGGTCAGGCATTTTATATTCTGAGAGTTATTGCATTCGGAGATGAATTTTCAGAAATAAAAACATTTTAGGAGCTGATTCCAGAATATTCGAAAAGCGCGTGCAGGCACACAAGGGGTGAATTAAACAGTGACAGTGATTCTGGGCTGCCTGGATGGGGGTGCAAAAGGGAAACACTCTGGAAGTGGTTAACATTCATAGGAAAGAAATTGCATAACACCTGCAATTGAAAATGTTAAGTGTAAGAAGAGCTAATGTAGTTGGAAGGTGCAGCAGCTCATTCTACATGAAATATTATATAATTCAAATGCACTGATCTGTTTGGTTTAGCTCTGCATTGAATGGAAGTCAGTTAGCTCAGTTCGTTGACTAACTGTTTTTTAGAAAAATGAGACCAACAGCGTGGGATTAATTCTCTCACTGTTTATCCGCCGTTTGATATGATCATGGCTGACCAAACACGTCAATGTCTTTGCCCAGCTTATCCACAACAACCTGTCATACAATGCGATAAAGACATTTAAGCAATCGAAAATTTCTGTTCATACAGGTAACATGATACATATTGCATCCGTCAATAATCTTCACCATTCCAACATCCAAGAACACGTTGCACAGTGGGTTTCTGCACGAAATTTGCAGGTTTTGCCGATGAGCATCTGATTCTGATCTGATCATTATTCAAACGATATGATTCTGTAAAAACTCACAATCAAGAAGGTAATGAATTTCCTCTGGTCAGTAGCAGGGATGAGAACTCCAGACGACAGGAATTGGCGATGAATCAGCACAACACTCAACGGTTCAGCTGAAAACTGAATTTAACTCCAATTCTAGTGCGGTTCAAACCCACAAACATTGAATTGCAAAGTTCCCAAATTTGTAGAAATCTAACACGCTTTCCATTGCGCCACAGAGCTGCACTCGCCACAATTTTACTGCACCCAAAGTTGCGGTTGTCATAGAGAAAATGTCGACAATCACCAGGAGATGGGGAGTTTTTCAAGGAGATCTTTTATTGGCAAACAAAAACAGTGACATTCAGAAAACATTTTTTTGACTCGCACGAACCTCAGGGTCCATGGCATAGAGTCATAGAGTCATTGAGATGTGTAGCATCAAAACAGACACTGCTGTCCAACTTGTCCATGCCGACCAGATATCCCAACAAGTCTAGTCCCACCTGCAATCACCCAGACCATATTCCTCCAAACCCTTCCTAGACACATGCCTCTCAAATCTTGCAATTGTACAACCCTCCACCACATCCTCTGGCAGCTCATTCCATTCACGTACCACCCTCTGTGTGAAAAGTTTACCCCTTAGGTCTCTTTCATACCTTAACCCTCTCACACTAAACCTATGCCCTCTAGTTCTGGACTGCCCGAACCTCAGGGAAAATATTTTGTCTATTTATCCTTTCCATGCACCTCATAATTTTGTAAGTCTCTATGAGGTCACCCCTCAGCTTCCGAAGCTCCAGGGAAAACAGCCCCAGCCTGTTCAGCTTCTCCCTCTAGCTCAAATCCTCCAATCCTGGCAACATCCTTGTGAATCTTTTCTGAACCCTTATAAGTTTCACAGCATCTTTCCGATCGGAAGGACACCAGGATTGCACGCAATATTGCAACAGTGGCCGAACCAATGTCCTGTTCAGCCGCAACATGCCCTCCCAACACCTGTACTCAACACTCTGACCAAAAAAGGAAAGCATACCAGATGCCTTCTTCACTATCTTATCTACCTGCGACTCCACTTTCAAGGATCCATGAACCTCCACTCCAAGGTCTCTTTGTTCAGCAACACTCCCTAGGGTCTTACCATTAAGTGTATAAGTCCTGCGAAGATTTGCTTTCCCAAAATTCAGCACCTCACATGCATCTGAATTAAACTCCATCACTTTATACCTTTGTCTTTAATCATGTCTTGTTCGCTTATCAGAATGCCAACTGTGTTAGTCAGAATTACCTCACTCCAGCTATACAATAAACCAATGGTGCTAATTCCCATTATCGTTCTACTTCTGCCACCATTGTTTTTCCTAATTTATTCTACTGTAACTATTAAGTATTCTACTGCCACCTGTGCTACAATGAACCTCCATCCCAGACTAACCTGTCATGATTAGATATTTAGCTACCCCATCTATCACAATGTTTTCCTGTCCCAAGCTGACTCTACTAACTACGAATTAGATATTTAATGCCATATCCTGCTACAAGTGTCTCAAGCAGGCTGACTCTATTATCAATTAATTATTTAAATTCATGTCCTAAGTATGTACTGTCACGACGTTTCCCAAACTGCCATGATAATATTTAGTAGGCGAGGCTGACTTTACTAATTGTTATTATCTCAGCCTGCCATAGTAACCTTTCAGCCTCAGTCTGACTCTGCTAATTGGTGTAGGAGCATTCCACTGTACTTATCCCATCCTGCCACAGTGGCCCCATCCTGCCCCAGTGACCTTTTGACGAATGTAGCATTCCGGAGACCACTTGTAACAGATTGCCAGTCGTTTCCATGCCTTTAACCTTCCCATGCTTTCATGCTCTGTATTTTTTGTGCAGTGTTGCGATCTTTCATCAGACATCTTCACCCCACTTTCCGGTAACTGGTCCTTATCCAAGAGTGCTCTCGCTTCTCAAGTATTCGGCTAAATACTCCTGAAATGTTTTGATGACTCATAGCTTTACCACAGTTCAAACAGTGATTTCCAATGATACAATACTCTCAGAGTGAAAACGTTCTTCCTATATCTCATCTGAGCATCCTCTCTCCCTTGCGTTTAACAGAAAACCCTGGATGTTAACTCTTCCCATAAGAAGCTCATTCCTATCACACATACCGATCCCCTTAATGTGCACCTTAATCACTTCCTCACTTAGCCTTCTCCGCTCCCAGATAAAGAGCCTGAACTGAGCTTGTCTATCTTCACCATGGCAATCGTGTCGTGCTGGAAAAGTACAGCAGGTCAGGCAGCATCCATGGAGCGGGAGAATCGACGTTTCTGGCATAAATCTTTCATCAGGAATGAGGCTTGAGGGTGGGGACTGAGAGATAATTGGGAGGGAGTTGGGGTTGGGTGCAAGGTAGCTGAGAAAGCAAATGGTGGATGGAGGAGGGGAGAAGGTGATAAGTCAGAGGGGTAGAGATGAATAGGTCCGAAGGGTGGTGCTGAGTTGGATGTTTTAGACTGTGATAATGTGGGGGGAGGGGAAATGAGGAAGCCGCTGAAATCCACATTTATCTTGTGTGGTTGCAGGGTCCCAAGGCAGAATATGAGGTGTTCATCTTCCAGGCGTCAGGTGGTAAAGTTTTGGTGGTGGCTTATGTCCGAACCGTCGATTGTCCTGCTCTGCAATTCACATGACAGGAGAGATGTGAAAACCAAAGACTATAAAAAGGACAAAAACTTATAGATTCAGAGTTAATGGAATTAGACACAATGCAGACAGAAACCATTTGGCCAGTTGAGTCTGCACTGTGCCATGGAAGAGATTCACACTCTCCACTCTATCTTTCTAAACCAGCATTTGTGGTGCACCTACAAAAATAGAAATTACTCGAAAAGCTCAGCGAGTCAGGCAGCATCAGTGGAGAGAAATCAGAATTAACATTGAGAATTTAAATGAGGTCCTACGAAGGGTCTGTTGACCCGAAATGGTCATTCTGTTTTCCCCGACCAGCAATTCTGAATTTTGTCTCTTATTTACAGCACTTACAGTCCATTCAGATTTTGTTTGCCATTTACCTGAATTGCACACATTTGCATTGTGGGAAGGAATCGGAGCAGCCAGAGAAAACTCACATGGGAGAGAGAGAGAGAGAGCAGGAGTGTGCAAATTCCACACAGTCAGTCACACAAGACTTTAACCGAAGGCGGATTTCTGACGCTGAATGGCGCAGTTCTACCCACGGAGCCCTCCCAATATGCAAGCGACTGTCCTGGAAGCAAATTGAACCCGACCTCACGCAGTGACAGGCGGTGGTACTACCCAGGAATTCTATGCAAAAATAAGCCTATGTGTTAATACTGGAAATTAACATTCGCTTAACTATCGGAACACTTTTTAAAATTACTTGGCCTATAGCCTTGTATGTCTTGGCATCACAAATTCACATCGGAAAACTTCTGAAAGTTCTGAGGATTTCTGCCTCTGCAACCTTTGCATGCACTGAGTTCCAGAATTCAACCCACGGCTGTTTCAAGACATTTGTCTGCACATTCACTCAATCCTTTCCTCCTCTATCCTTAAATCTATGCCACCCTGCCCCTCCCCCCGTGATCGATCTCACCATCAAAGAAAAACATTGATTTCAGTCTATGCCATCCATATTCCTCATTATTTTATGCATTTCAATCATGTTTCCTCTCAATCTCTTCGACTCTAAGAAAAACGCCTCCAGTCTGTCCAATTTCTCTTCACAACTGAAACTCTTCTACCCAGACAATATCCTGTTAAATCTCTCCTGCATCATTTCCAGTGCTATCATGTCCGTTCTATAATGCGAATTGCAGAACTGCACACAATAGACAAGACAGAGCTAAATGAGCAAGTGGAATAAATGATGTAGAAGTCCACAGACAGAAGTATTTTCGAATAAATTTTCTTTTCCTCAGTGCTGCCCTGTGTCCTTTTCCATAGCCTGATGTTCGAATAATCTCTGGTCCATGTGGTAAAAGCTGTTACATGAGAATTGATCTCACAACCATAGTATCGAAATGGATTGATTGGCTTGAAGATGAGCACCTGGTTCTTCTATGATGGCACAGAGGTGCAAGAAATGCCAAAGCTGGGAGTGCTCCTGGTCAAAGGCGGGAACGAAGAGCATAATTGTTGTATTAGGATACAACACCAGCATTAACCCGCACTACAGATTGGATCAGCTGAAGAGTGCTGGAGCCTTCACCGAGAGATCGATTAATTGAAAGCATTCTCTGAAATTTTCCTTAACAATGCGCAGTTTTGTTACTTCGACAGTACGAGCTGTTTTTGATCACATCATCTCCACATCAGCCACTTGCTCCCAGTAAACACTCCAGACCAGCGTACATCACTTTCATTCCGACACAGCCACATGTCATATTCTCATTCCCTCTGTGAAAATTAGAATTGACAATATCATTCTCTGAGATGCAGCAATGTAGCATGAAGTTGACAGAGTAGTGAACAAAGAAGAACAAAGAACAGAGAAAATTTACAGCCCAGGAACACGCCCTTTGGATGTCGAAGCCTGAGCTGATCCAAATCCATTGTCTAAACCTATCACCCAATTCCAAAGCATCCCTCTGCACTCCTCCTACACATGCATCTGTCCAGGAATTAGACTTCCCAAAATGCATCAACTCACATTTGCCTGGATTCAACTCCATCTGCCTCTTCTCCGCTCAACTGCCCTATCTATATTCTCCTTCATTCTTTGACAGTCCACTATGCTTTCTGCTACTCCACCAATGTTCGTGTCATCTGTAAATATAATGGCGATATTTGGGCGAGTAACCCTTGGAGACTGGAACATTGCAGCTGCTGGTAATTAGATTCGATGAATAAAATCTGGAATATAAACCCGCTCAGAGGAAGAGTGACAAAAAGTTTTAATTTGCTGAAAACCCATTCATTCATGTCCCTTCAAAAGGGAAATCTGCCGTCCTTAAAGAGACCTACCAACATATGACTCCAGACCCACAATAGTACGGCTCACCCATACATTCCCTCAGTTCAAGGAGAGTTAAGGATGAACAACAAATGCTGTTCAGACTATGATGGTCACACTCCTGGGGAGAATAAGGAAGGATAAAAAAAGATACATGGATGACCGGGAAAATTGGGAATCGTCTCAGCGTGGTCTCAAATTCAGCTGATTATCCAAACTAAATAGACACAAGAATACCCACGCCTCCAAGAAGTCAGGTCCATGGGGACGGGGTCTGTAGGAAGGGATTTAATTACCCGCTGAAATGTAAACTCACTTCCTCAGTCACAATGTGGACAGGTCATTCACCACTCCCCTATGTGAGAAGGAATCAGTCAGGAGACCAACCTGCAGAGTTGCAATCAGGTTTACAAATGATAGCAAGGGTCCGATTCTGGTGTTATTGCAGGTGTTCATCCCATCCAGCAATGAACAATGCTTGGATGCCTGTTTCCAGTGGAGTACCACTGTTTCCTGATGTAGATCAATAATTCAAACATAGTTGTAGGAGTCACGTTTAGATGTTTACAGACGATGCAACAATTGGTCGTCTTGGTGACTGTGATGAATAATATCAGGGATCGCAGGGATGTATCAATCAGGTGGAAAGGAAAAACGGTGAATGGAATTGAATCCAAACCAATAAATGGTAATGAATTTGGAGAGTTGAAACAATAGCAGTGAGGATTCTGAGTGGTGTACAGGACCAAAGAGATTTTGGAGTAGATATTCACAGATCTCTGAAGATTGTTGGGCAGGGAGATCAGTTGTACCACAGTCTGAGAATGATATTCGATCTTTAGCAAACGCCAGTTTTGGAAACAACTGAAGGAATGAGCACAAGTCTGGTCAATGCGATAAACAACATTTTTCAAAATTGTAAAATGAAATGTGGAGGGCTTGAATATAACTCTTTGCCCATCAAGACCGCTTCACCACTCAATGAATTTACCACTGCTTCCTCTCCAAGTCATGCTAGTATGTGCCTTGGAGGGTAATTCATAAATGGTGACGTTTCAGTGCATCTTCAACATTGTCATTATAGTCGGTACAGTCTTTGAGCTTTGAAGGTTCTGTCAACAAAGCCTGGATGACTTACTTCAGTGAATATTCTAGGTGGTGCACTCTGCTGCAATTGTGCCTCAGCAGTGAAGTGAATAAATATTCAGGCATTGAACAATGTACAGTAAGTGACTGTGTTGTCGTGGAGGGTTTCCAGTTCCTTCAGTGGTATTTCAGCGGCACCCACCTAGGCAAATGGAGAGAGTTCTGTTCAACATCTAATTTGTGCGTTGTGGACGATGTAGGCTTCACGGAGACAAGGGTTGAGTTAATAATCAAACAAAGTCGACCGACGGACATAATTTTGTCGTCAACTTCTTTTATGCGCGATCAGGTTCCATTTCTCCTAAACACTAGCTGTCAGGACGATTACACGGAGGAATTCAGCTACAATGAAGCCATCAAATGACAATCGAATATGATTAGATTCTGATTTGTCAGAGTTATCATTGCTGTATTTGGTCTGCGGCCGAAATTCCAACCCATTTCATCACCGAAATTTCTCCACCTGTCTTCAGAATATGTAAGGACGCTGCAGGGGACAGCAGAGATTTACGAGGATGTTGCGAACTCTGTATAAAATAGACCTTCGTGGAATGATTGGTTAGGCTGGGATTATTCTCCTCGAAACAAAGGAGGTGGAGGGGTGTTCTATAATCATATAACACGAATCATAAACGTTCAATATTTGTGGAATCTTGACAGGGTAGATACAGGCAGGTGGTTTGCCCCATGCTGTGAGGAGAGCACCAGAGGACATAATCTCAGAATTAGATATTGCCCATTTAATTCAGAAATGAGGAGTCATCTCTTTGCTCAGCGGCCTAACAATCTGTGCCATCAGTGTTGTTGGGTGTTTTCAAACTGTGCCAGATAGTTAATCAGAAAGATGATGAAAATTTGACGAGGTAAGTGAGCAGAAAGGAGTTAAAGATTATCAGATCAGCTATGAGTTCGTTGAATGGTGGGGCAGACTCCATGGGCTGAGTGGCAAACTCCCATTTGTTTCACATTTTGTCGAACGCCTTATTTTATTAATAAGTTCAGAATTGTGGGGGAATGGGATGAAGTGATAGAAAAGGTTTATTAAACAGATCAGACAGATCAGGATTCAAGGCTCATAATCTCAGGAGGACGAAATGTACTGTGACCTGGGGATAACAAATGACACTGGGCACAGCACAGGTGGCTGCATACATAAGTTGTGAAAGCTGAAGAAAGTTGGTAGACCTTATACAATTGGCAAGTCAGTGATCACGCTGGATGATGGATCGCTGTATGATTCACACACAGCAGAAACTTGTGAAAGAATGAAAGGTTCGTTTCATTGCAGAAGTCTTCTGTGGTTCCAATTCCGAGTCACTGTTTGAATTACTGATCAGATCATTGTGTGAAGTGTTAGGTTAAGATACTCATGCCCACCCCCCTCCCCCACCCCCCACTGGATAAACTTGTGCTCCCGATCTGTTGTTATTTGTTTCTCATTCTTTCGATGCAAATTCATAGAAAGACTAGATGGAATGTGGGGCGGAAAGAAAAATGCGTTCTTTCTCATTACACCAAGTTAATCTACAATTGAATAGAATGACTGCTCTCACTCTTCATTTCGACTTTAATGTGATGCCGATTATTCGTGAATCTCCCGTGCAGTGAAGGGCAAGAACAAGATTCTCTATCCATTCTATACCAGACGTGTGAGGTGCCAATAAAAACTGCTGGAGCGGTTTGTGAAGTTAGCAACCAGAGTGTGACTCGAACTCGTGAATGCGGAGCACAGTGGTGTAATAACCCACCACCACAATCATTCAGTCTTCTCAGCACATTTTGTAGAGTGGTGACATGTCACCTCATCAGGTTATATGTGGTGAAAGTGAAGGATGAGAAATTTGCAGAGCGGAATCAAATCCACACCATTGTGATTCTGCTTGCACCAGAATTATAATAACAGCAAATGCCAACAAATCGCCATGTTCGTCAGAATGAATAGCTGTCAGTGATACATTCTGAGTCAGAACTGTGTCGGAATGAAACAGAGAACAAGAATTTTCCCTCATAATCACATCTACATTTGACTCATAATTTCTTCAGTCACTTTCTCTTTCACGTCAAGAAGCAGCCATGGAGAGGGAAATAAAGGCGATGTTGTGGCTCAATGGCCTTTCTCATATGGCTGAACCTGAATTGGATTAAATCGCAAGAAACACTGTTTTGTTCGTTTCATTTTAATTTTGCTGCAACCTCACAATGTTCATTGTAATAATCACAAGTGAATTAGATTTATCTCATTGGAACGATTAATGTTGCATTCAAATTTGCTCAGACTTTATTTCAGCTTTAGGAAAATACTGCTTAGAAAATCAGAGGGTTAAAGTGCAAAAGAAAATCCACCAGTTTTGTTGCTCGTTGCTTTGGCAGATTTCACCGAGTATTAAATGGACCAAACATCATGGTATTTGTCCTCACATCCTTATCGCATGTGATTAAAGCAGTAAGTCGCTCTCCAAGCAACTGGTCACTTCTTATTCATTATGTAATATCTTCCCTTCACAATAAGAAAAATCCACTCAGTTCCATTCACAATGCTTCAGGTAGAATATTATGCCAAATCTTTCGAAATCCAGAGGTTTTGGAATCGAATCTTATTCAGCTGCACACGTTCACGAAATTCTTTACATTTAAAGTCAACCCACTTAGACATTGTTTCCCCACAACTTCCGACCGACTACACCACACCCCTACTCCTTTACCTAGCCACACGCTGTCTCTCTCCTTGTGATTTTTTTTCCTTGTATGTTACCAAATGTGCCTTTCCAAATATTTTGAAAAACAGATTCTCGGAGTGACAGCGATTCTGCTCTCATCATTTCTTTGTCCTTCAAAGGTTTTATCAAAGGGTTTGAATGTCTGACGTCTAGACGTTTACTCAATTGAAATATGGAATTTTCCTCCTATTTACTCTGTCCAAACATCTCATAACATGAACCCCCACCCCCCCCAATTAAGTCTTTCTTGGTTCAGGGATAACTGTTCTTAATTTTCGAAGACAACAAGTGAATAAAATCTCATCCTCAGTACATCCCGTCTCAGCATCGTCTCTAATGGCTTTACACCCCAGGAAACACCTTCATAACCCTCTCCGAGAGAATCACAGAATCCTACAGTGCAGAGAGAGCATTTAAGTCAATCAAGCCGGTGTCGACACACTGAAGAGCATCTCACCCAGACCTAGCTCCCCCCATTTCTTTATATTTCACCAGAAGAAGGGGCAACCCTCCCCATTATGATATCAAAAAAAAGCTGTTGGGCTATAACCTGGCGTCCTGTGACTTCTGGCATTGTCCCCGCGTTATCCATGGCTAATTCACTTAATTTACTTAATTCAATCCCTGGACACGAGAGGGCAATTTAACTTGGCCAATCAATATAACCCTCAGACCGAACAGCAATGCGAATTACTGAGCCAATGTTCCATCATCGTGAGCAAAACCTGTATCATTCTTAATGGCTTTATATCCTGGTAACTCAGCCTCACCAAAGCAAATCAACCCAAATTCAATGTATCGAAACACTACTCTGTGCTTTACAATCTGATTCGTGCTGCGGGAAATGTTTCTGCACTCATATTTGAACGCTTTTACGCTGTTCCTTCCTCACCTTCCTGCTTTCAATAAACACTTCAATCCGGAACAAGTCTGTCAAATGCTTTTCATTCCAACACAGTAAAAAGGTGCAGTTTGCAGAGGTCACGTGTTTGCACTTTCACTGACACTCTGCCTCCCTGAGAGCTGCAGCCCTTTCCCACACTGATTCAGGCAGCACTGTCCTTCCTCAGACATGCCCCATCGAGGATGGAAGGATAGGTATCAATACCCGCCCTTGGAAATGGAGCGACAATTTTAAAATATTTACATCGTGCCCAGTGGAGAATTGAGCCCTGTGACAAGCGGGGATATTAACCATTATACTACCGAGGACAAGAGTGTCAAAGGAGGCCCTTCCACCAATTGTGGCCACACTTGTCAAAAACAACTGCCTAATGAACTGAATCCTATTTCAGAATGCTTACCCCACAGCCTTATATGTCTTGGCATCAAAGGTTCACATCTGAATATTTGTTCAGGCTCGAAGGGTTTCTGCCACTCTGAAAAATGCAGACAGTGTATTCCAAATTCCAACCCCCCGCTGGCTGATAAAGCTTTTTCGCACATCTTCTCAAACCTTTCTGTCTTTCTCCTTAAATCTCTGGCCCCTGCTGATCGATCCCTGCATCAATGGGAAACTCGTTCAGTCAACCCTATCCATGCCCTAACTCAATCATGTCTTGTCTACATCTCCTTTACACTGCGACAAACACTCCACTCTGTCCTGTCTCTCTTCCAAACTGAAACTCTTCAGCCCAAACAAAATCCCGGTAAATATCTCCTGTAATGTTCTCAGTGTGATCACATCCCTGCTATAATGTGACTTGCAAGACTGCACACAACGCTCTTGCTTGAGGCTAATGAGCATTTGTTTTTTAAATTTCTGGATTAGTATGAGGGCGATTCTGGCTGGGCAGAGTTTATTACCCATTCCAAATTGCCCAGAGGGCAGTTGAGACTCAACCATATTGCTATGAGTCTGAAGTCACATGCAGCCCAGACCAAGTAAGGATAGCAAATTCCATCCCGAAATAACATCAATGAAACAGATTTTTTTTTATCAACCATTGTCATTGGATATATAGTAGTCATCAGATTCTTCAATGCAGATATTTATTGAATCCAAATTTGACGATCATGGCATGGTGGGATTCAAGCCCGAGTACCCAGACTATTACCTCGGTCTCTGGATTATCAGTCCGATGAAATTACCACAAGACCAACGCAGAAAGCCATAAAAGCTGATCTTTAACAATAAAATGTCTTTTCACCAAAACTGCCCTGGTCTTTTCCATGAGCCTGACGCTCCAATTGTCTCTGGCCTATGTCAGTAAAAGCTGCGACATAGGGATTGATTTCACAACCGTGGGATCCAAATGGATCGACTTGTTTGAAGGTCCCGATGGTGGGATTGGGGCACGTTCACCCAACAACAGTGACCGCAGCAGCAGCACAGACAGAACAGTATGAATGTGAAAGAGAGTGATAGGTTGGTCATTGCCTCAGAGAAATGGGAGGAGGGACGGAAAGGAGGTTTAATGATCGTGGGAAGGACTGGAATCTCTGACAACGGGCGTGTTTGAACCCTGATATATGAAACGCAGAGATGTAAGAGAGCGGAATTTGAAGGTAAAACAATTAATTTCTTAGCATGTGTCACAAAAAGGACAACGGAGAGAACACTTAGTGCCGTGATTTGGTTTCAAATCGAGGTTGCTGTGGTCACAATGGAAAATACCGACAACCACGATCACAGCAACCATTGAACTGGATGCTTGCAAGCAGCAATAGTTATACTAGCAGAGGAAATGTTCGGAAGAACAGCAAATGTACAATATCAGTACTCAGCGAACAGTGACAGATATGTGGGAACTGAGAATGAGCTGAATCTTTCAGTTCGATGTCCTCAGAGACTGTGGAGATCCCTTGAATGACAATGAGATCGATCGATTTCGACAAAACATCAAAGACTCGGGGGACAGTACAGGATATTGTTGAAATGTATGCTTAAATAGCATTTTAGCTTAACATCAGCACAGCCGCCCAGATCCAACTGGAAATGGGGATGGGAATGTGCACGCGGAGTTACTCTCTGGCTCCAGTGATGCAATGGGTGAGCGTCCTGTCCTTCTGTGATGGTATAGGGGCGCAAGAAATTCCTCGGTTGAGTGTGCTCCTGCTCAAGGGAATGGTTGTCCCCGTTTACACTATCATAGCGATTTCCGGAGCATCTTTCTAAGACAGCTGAGTGGCACAAGTTGGAGCGTGTTGAGCCCTTAACTTTGCAATGGTTTTGCTGCAAAGATGATTTTGCTGTTTGGATCTGTGTTTCCGACACTGGCGGTGGCAGCTACATTTGCTCGCATCAGCTCAGTTTCTTCACACAGTCAAGGCCTCAACCTGGAGAAGGTGCTGCTGGCGGTGATATTTTAAACTAGTCATCCTTGTGGGTTGGGACACCGGAAATTTTGATGTTTACGTTCGACAAATAAAACATGAAATACAAGCCTGACCTCAGGAACAGAGATCATGACTTTAATTTCCTGCAGTCCCATTCATTCATGTCCCCGATGCAGGGGATTCAACCATCTTCACCCAGTCCTGCCTACGAGAGACTCCAGGACCAGAACAACATGAGCTGACCCTTAATTCAAGAATCTCCACCGCGTGGCGAAGCAGTCTAATCGGCCCTGCCAGTCCACACGGTACAGCCGAAGCGCATTCCACCAGACCCCACGGTATACCCTGTCCCATAAGCCTGCATTTCCCATTGTTGATCCCTGTAACTGGCACATCTTTGGTCAGAGGGAGAAATAAAAACGCAAACACAAAGAGAATGTGTAGATTGCCCACAGACAGACACCCGTGGCTGGGATCACATCCGGGTTTGTGGTCTAGCCAGACAGCAACGAACGAGGGGCAAAGAATAAATGTTGTCATCACCAGTGATACTCACACCCTGTGGGTGAATGAGGAAGAATGAAAACACATTCACAACATGGAAAACAGGATTTGTATCTGTGTGGACACAATTTAAAAGGATCGTTCACCCTGTGTAGAAAAAAAGGACACTGATACCACAGAGAAAGCAGGGCAATGTGGGAACTGCTGGAAGGGAGTTAATTCACCATAGAAATGGAATCTCATTTAATCAGTAACACTGTGGAGAGACCGTTCACCAGTCCCGTGTGTGGGAAGGGATGACTGAGCAAACCAACCTCCGGAGACTCCAGCAGGATTACATATCCCATCAGGTGTTCGATTATGATGTCAATGCGGCTGTTAATCCCAACCAGCTGCCTGCTCCATAGCGTCAGTCAGAGTCATACAACATGAAAACAGGCCTGTCAGTCCAACCGATCCATGCTGAACATACTGCCAAACTAACCCATTCCCGTCTGCCTCCTCCTGTACCCGCTGAGTGGTGATAATGCCCTTGTAGTTTTATTACTGTGTTGTTTATCCAAAGCACAGGTAATATTTTGGGGACAAAGGGTTCAGGTCCTGACATGGCAGATAGTGGAGTTTGAATTCAATAAGCACCTGGAATTGAAGAGTCTCGTGATGACCTGAAAAAGATGTGTGGAAAAACCCATCTGATTCACTCATGCCAGTTCGGGAAGCAACCTGCCATATTCATCTGCTCTGTCCCACAGGAGACTCCAGATGGATAATACCGTGGTTGACTCTTAAATGCGCTCTGGGAAATAACTGACCTACTAGGCATGAATACATTTATTTTTAAAATCCTACTTTCCCATTCATGTTTGGAATCAATTGTCCATTAAATGCTGCAAACATTCCCTCATCAATCACTTCTTCAGCAAGTTAATTACACATGTAAAACACCGTCCCTCAAAAAATGCCGCACATGTCTTTTTTTTAAAAAATCTCTCTTTTCATCTTAAACATATGCCCTCTCGTCTTGACATTCCCCTCCTGCGAAAAGGCCGCCATCGTTAACTCTAAACTTGTCTCTCAATAATTCATAAACTTCTGTCAGGTCGCCGTTAAAACCCCTAAGCTAGAGTGTAAACAGTCTCAACTAGGAGAAAGTGAGAACTGCAGATGAGAGATCACAGTCGAGAATGTTGTGCTGGGAAAGCACAGCAGATCAGGCAGCATTTGAGGAGCAGGAGAATCGACGTTTCGGGGAAGAGCCTGGTGAAGGACACTTGCGTGAAAATCAAATATTTTCCTGCTCCTGGGATGCTGCCTTACCTGATGTGGTTTTCCAGCACCCCGATCTCGAATCTGAAAATAGTATCAGCCTATCCAGCCTTTCATTATAACTCAAACCTTCCACAGGCAACAAGCGTGTATACCTTTTGTGAACCTACACCAGCTGAATAATATCATTCCTACAAATGGGCGACCAGAACTGGACATAATATTCCAGAAGACGCCTCATCAATGTCCTGCAAAACTTCAACATAACGTCCCAACTACTATACACAAAGGACTGAACAATGAAGGGAAGTATGTTAAATGCCTTTGAACCATCTTGTCTGTTGGTAATGCAAATTACAAGGAATTATGTACCTGCACACCGAGCTTCCATGCTCTCCAACATACGCAAAGCCATATTCTTTTTGTTGTACCAAATGCAATATCTTCCATTTATCCAGATTGAACTCCATGTTACATTTTTCAGTACAACGACTCATTGGATTAAGATCCTTTTTAAATTTAGATAATCTTCCTCACTGTCTACAATTCTGGCGTCGCCTGCAAACCTACGAAGCATGCCTGCTGTGTGTTCCACTGTTTTCTCATACAGATCAATGATTCCTATTTACTTGTCGTGGCCGTGATTTAGCAGTGTGCAGATCATACAACAGTTAGTCATGCAATTAACTATGAGGAAGAAAGCCGCAGACTGCAGGGAGATATAAAACAATTGGAAATAGAACTGGTGAAAGCAATTTATTCCAGGGAACTGGGTGATAATGAAGCAAAATTAAACTTCAAACCAGCTGCCCACGCTACAGTTATGTCACTCAGCTGTCTTAGCAAGATGCAATGTAGATTGCTGTTATTATAAACGGGAACAAATTTTCCATTCTGCCCCGCCTTTGACCAGAAGCACTCCCAACCTCGGAATTGCTTACGCCTCTAAACCGTCATAGAAACACCGTGTTTTCTCCGGTTGCGTCACTTGAGCCATCGAGTATCTCTGCAACCTCATTCCCATCGTGATATCAAGTTGGTTATTTGCGACTGTGGCACTCAGTTCCTCTGATTCTGGGGCTGGGAAATGGGACTATGTGACAGCACTGGTTACTGCCTTGTGTGGGGAAACTCGTGAAGTAACCGATGTTAAACTGCATTGCTATTGAAATATACATTTCAACAAAAATTTGGTAAAAACAATGACTGCAGATGCTGGAAAACAGATTCTGGATTAGTGGTGCTGGAAGAGCACAGCAGTTCAGGCAGCATCCGAGGAGCAGTAAAATCGACGTTTCGGGCAAAAGCTTTTCATCAAGAATTCAAACAGAGAGCCTGAAGGTGGAGAGATAAATGAGAGGAGGGTAGGGGTGGGGAGAAAGCAGCATAGAGTACAATAGTTAAGTGGGGGAGGGGATGAAGGTGATTGGTCTGGGGGGAGGGTGGAATGGATAGGTGCAATAGAAGATAGGCAGGGAGGACAAGTCCGGACCAGTCATGGGGACAGTGCTGAGCTGGAAGTTTAGAACTAGGGTGAGGTGGGGGAAGGGGAAATGAGGAAAATGTTGAAGTCCACATTGATGCCCTGGGGTTGAAGTGTTCCAAGGCGGAAGATGAGGCGTTCTTCCTCCAGGTGTCTGGTGGTGAGGGAGCGGCGGTGAAGGAGGCCCAGGACCTCCATGTCCTCGGCAGAGTGGGAGAGGGAGTTGAAATGTTGGGCCATGGGGCGATGTGGTTGATTGGTACGGGTGTCCCGGAGATGTTTCCTAAAGCGGTCTGTTTGGAGAAGCCCAGTCTCCCCAATGTACCAGAGACTGCACTGGGAGTAACAGATACAATAAATGTTATTGGTGGATGTGCAGGTAACAAAAGCTGCACTGTCCCCGGAATCTTTGATGTTTTGTAGAAATCTATTGATCTCAGCCTTCAACACATTAATGATGGAATCACCACAGCCACTGGGGGAACCGATGTTAAACCGTCAGCCCATTCTGAGTTCCCACATATCTGCAACTGTTCGCTAAGCACTGATATTGTGCATTTGGTGCGCTGCCTAACATTTCTTATGACACTGTACTTATTGCATGCGTTTAGTGCGTTCGTCTGTGGGTTGCCGTGATCGTATAGTGGTTAGTACTCTGCATTGTGGCCGCAGCAACCTCGGTTCGATTCAGACTCACGGCAATAATTCCTCTAAGTCTTCTGTGAAGCCCACATGAATCAGTTGTTTTGATTTTCTCCAGGTGATTTTTTTTCCTTCAAGCTCTGCTCGCTCACAACTCTGTGTTTCATATGTCAGAATTCAAATCCACCCGTTTTCAGAGATTTCTTCCCTCCTACGATCACTAACCGAACTTTCCATCCCATACCCCCATTTCGTTAATTTGGAGATGCTGGTGTTGGACTATGGAGTAGAAAGTTAAAAATGACCCAACACCAGGTTATGATCTTACAGGTTTAATTGAAGCACTAGCTTTCGGAGCACTGCTCTTTCCTCATGTGTTTTCAGAGTCATTTCCTATTTCACTAAGGTATTGCAGAATCTAATACAGACTCTCAGATTGATACCGATCAGTCTGTGTGGCTGCAGTCACTGTTGCTGGGTGAACGTGCCCCAACCCTACCATCGGGATCTGCAGACCATTTGATCCAAATGGTTACCACTGTTGTGAGATCAATGCTCATGTCGCAGCTTTTACTGATATGGACCAGATATTATTTGGGAGGTCAAGGTCAGAAAAATGGCACAGAACAGTATCGGGGAAAAGTGACTTCATTGGATAAGATCAGTTTCACTGCTTTTCTGCAATGGCCAAGCGCTATTACCACTGAACACTGAACTGTTAATTCAGACACCTGGGACCTGGGTTTGACTCCGACCATGCTCGGTTGTAGAATTGGGATTCAATAAATATCTGGAATTACGAATCTTATAACTCCTATATATCCATGTTCAATTGTTGAAAAAAAAACATCTGACGTCATTTAAGGAATGAAACTGTCATTCTTACCTGCTCGGGCCTCCATGTGACTCCAGACTCACTACAATATGGTTGAGTCTCAACTGCCCGCTGTGCAATTAGGGATACCAATCAATACTAATGAGCCAGCGACGCCCTCATACTGTAACAGAATAGAAAAAAAAAGTTCATTCGGCCCTAGCTAGATTACTGTGTGCAGTTCTGCAATTCAGAGTACTGCATGGATGTGATCGCACTGGGAACGTTGCAGTAGAGATTCACTGGGATATTGTCTGGGCTGAAGAGTTTCAGTTGTGAGCAGAGATTGGACAGACTGGGGTTGTTTGTCGCCGAGCAGAGGAGATTGGAGAAGACATGACTGAGATGTACTAAATACTGAGGGATATGGATAGGATAGACTGAAAGAAGCTTTTGTTATTGATGGAGGGTTCGAACACTGGGGCCAAGAGATTTCGGGAAAAGGCAGAAAGGTTTGAGTAGATTTGCGGAAAGGGTCAGAGAGGCGGAAATCATTCTAACCTTAAAAAAAAATTGAGATGTTAATTTGCGATGCCAAAACATGTAAGATTATGGGCTAAACGATGGAAAACGTGATTCATGTCGTTAAGCAGTTGTGTTTGACAAGTGAGGCCACAACAGGCTGAAGGGCCTCCTTCGATGCTGTTGTCCTCCACAGTATCCTGGTTCATGTCCCCGCCCGACACAGGGCTCATTTCTCCCCTGGGGGCATCGTCAAGTTTTAAACCTGTCGCTCTGTTCCCCAGTGGAGGTTATTCATGGCTGGCCTTCCATTCTCGATGGGACATGTCACAGGAAGGACAGTGCTGTCTGAATCAGCTGGGGAAGGGCTGCAGCTCCTGGGGAGATGGAGTGTCAGTGAAAGTGCAAACACGTAACTTCAGCAAACTGCACATTGTGTTTGTGTTGCATTGAAAACCATTATATAGAGTTGTTCCTGACTGATATGTTTATTTAAAGCAGGAATCTGAGGAAGAAAACAGAATAAACCCATTCAGATCTGAGCGCAGAGACATTTCCAGCAGAACGACTGAGGTTGTACAGCATAGAACCGCGTTTGGATGCATTGAATTCGGGTTGGTGGGCGCAGCTTGCTTTCACTAGGCGGAGTTCCCAGTGTGTATAGCCGTTACACATGATACAGATAGTAGTCAATGTGATGGTACATTTGCTCAGTGGTTCGCACTGCTCTTAAGTCTATAGGTTAGGTGGATCGGCCATGTTATATTGCGCTCATGTGTCCAGGGAGTGAATTCAGTAAGTTAAGTGAATTAGCCATGGGTAACGCGGTGATAAGGTCAGCAGTCACACGATGCCAGGTTTTACTCCAGCAGGTTTATTTGAAATCACAAGCCAGAGGGCTGCGGGGATAGAGACGGGAGCTAGGTCTGGTTGAGATGCTGTTCAGTGTCTCCCTATAGACTCGATTGGCTGAACTGTACTTTCTGCATTGTAGGGGGAATCTGTGATTCTATCAGAGAGGACACTGCCATCATTTACTGGGCTGCTAAGACATTGGAGACGATGCTGACGGTATTTAGTTGGCATGGAATTTTATTTATTTGTGTTTTGGAAAATTTGAAACTAAACCAAGGAAAACCGAATGGAAGTTTTCCAGAGTATATTCACTCTTTCAAGTTCATAAATTTCTGAAAGTCAAGATTTCAAAACCATCGATGTAGGACAAAGACATAATGGGAGTAGAATTTCTGTCACTCAGACAATCTGTTTCCAAAATATTTGGAAAGGCATATTTAGAGACACAGAAGCAGTGAGTTTCATCAGGTGAGAGATAGCCTGTGGCCAGGTAAAAATGTAAAGGAGGGTGTAGGGGCTAGAAGGTGCGATGAAACAATATCTAATTTGGACGACTTCAGGTGCAAAGGAATATCGGAAATGTCTGCAGCTGAGTAAGATTCAGCAAAAAAAAACTCATAGTTTTGAAAGATTTCTATTAATATTCCACATGTAGCATTATAAATGGAAGTAAGCAGATTTTGTCTATTGTCTCGGATAGCTATTCCATAATGAATAGGAAGTGACCCGTCTCTTGGAGATCGATTTCCTGCTTTAATCCCATGCCTTAAAGATGGGAGGACAATCGCCATGATGTTGGGTTCATTTGATACCCATTGAAATCTGCCAAAGTAACTGAGCATCAAAACTGCCATCTTGTTTTGTAGTTCAACCTTCTGTTTTTCTCATCAGTATTTTCTTTAAGCTGAAATAAATTCGGAGCAAAATTGAATGCAACATTTAACGTGGAGAATCTTGCTCTTGCCTTTCATTGCACCGGAGATTTGTGGTAAATCGATACCTCATCAAAGTCGAAATAAAGCAATTTGATTCTGTTGTAAGTTTCATTGGGATAATGAAAAGGAGTGCAAACGTTTCTTTTCTCCTTTCATTCCATCTTGGCGTTCTATGAATTTACATCGAATGAAAGGGGTACAAATAAGGAGAGATCAGGTGCAATAGTTTATCTAGTGGGATTGTGAATTTTAATGTAACACTCCACACAAAGTTCTGATCAGTATTCTTAACAGTCAATTGAATTGGAACAGCAGAAAACTTTTCCAATGAAACGAATTTTTCATTATTTCACAACCTTTTGCTGTGTGAATCATACCGCAATCAATCATCCAGCGTGATCACCAAGTTGGCAACAATTTTCTTTAGCAATCACAACATTCGCTGATGGGGGAGTGCCGAACCAGAGGACACAACTTAAAAATAAGGGGTAGACCATTTAGGACAGAGATGAGGAGAAACTACTTCACCCAGAGAGTTGTGGCTGTGTGGAATGCTCTGCCCCAGAGGGCAGTGGAGGATCAGTCTCTGGATTCATTTAAGAAAGAATTGGATAGAGCTCTTAAAGATAGTGGAGTCAAGGGTTATGGAGATAAGGCTGGAACAGGATACTGATTGGTAATGATCAGCCATGATCATATTGAATGGCGGTGCAGGCTCGAAGGGCTGAATGGCCTACTCCTGCATCTATTGTCGATTGTCTATTGTCTATTATCTGCACATACCCATCCTCGGCTTGCCCAGTGCCATTTGTTGTATCCAGGTCACAGCACATTTCCTGGTCATGAAATTATGTGCTTAGTTCCTGATCTGTCTGATCAGTTTGAGAAACCTTTTCTATTACATCATTCCATCCCCTCAGAATTCTAAAGGTATCAATCAAATAGGGCGTTCGACCAAATGATGTAGGAATGGAAGACGGCCATTCAGCCCATTGAGTCTGCTCCACCATTCAACGAACTCATGGCTGATCTAATAATCCTCAACTCCATTCTCCAGCATTGCCAAGACAAAGCTTCATCATCTTTCTGGTTAAACATCTGTCTGGCACAGTTTGAAAATACACAACAACTTAGCCTCAACAACAATTTCGGCAAGGAGTTCCACCGATTCACTGGATCCTGAGTAAAGAAATTACTCCTCATTTCTGAATTAAATAGGCAATATCTAATTCTGAGTTCATGTCCTCTGGTGCTCTCCTCATACCAGAGGGTGAACCACCTGCCCGTATCTACCCTGTCAAGATCCCATGAGTATTGAACCTTTATAAATGTTACTATGTGATTATAGATCTCCCCTCCCTCTCCTTTGTTTTAAGGAGAATAATCCCAGCCTAACCAATCATTCCACGAAGCTCCATTTTCTCCAGTGTTGACAACATGTTCATTAATCTCTGCTGTCCCCTGCAGCGTCCTTACATGTTATTAAGGCAGGTGGAGACATTTATGCGAAGAAACGGTTGAAATTTTAAGCACAGACGGCAATTGGATCTTGAAATCAGACAGTGACTGGAATCAGATTGGTCCACACAAGGACGAAATGGAGTAATGATCACTCTGAGAAATGAGAATTTATTCATATCTCATTGACATTCAATAACTTTACTGTAAACAAATTACCCCGTGTAATCGTCCAGAGCTATTATTTCGGGGGAAAAAAACTTATAGAAACTGGCTACATAAACACTTTGACAACAATAACATGTTCTTGAGACATTTTTTTATTATAAACTCAACTCATTGTTCTGTGAATCCTACATCGTTTGCAAGGCACAAATGAGACATGGAATATAACTCTCTCCATTTGCCGAGATGGGTGTAACTTCAATAACACTTAAGGAACTGGACACCGTCCACGACAATGCAGTCACTTGAGTGTACCCTCTTCAACACCTGCAATATTCATTCCTTTCACCGCTAAGCCACAATTGCAGCAGGGTTCACCAACTATAAGATGCACTGGAGTAAGTCATTCGGGCATTTTTGACAACCTTCAAAGCTCAACAGCTGTACTGACTATAAGGACAAGGTTGGAAGATGCAACAAAACGCCACCGTTTTCAAGTTCCCCTCCAAGGCCCATAGCACCCTGACTTGGAAAGGAAGCAGTGAGAAACTCATTAGTGAAACGGCCTTGATGGGCAAAGTTGCATACTTCAGCCTTCCATCTTTTATCTTACAATTTTAAGAAAAATGTTGATTTATGCCGTGACCAGACTTGTGCTCAGTCCTTCAGCTGTTCCCTGACCTGTTGGCTGCTAAAGTTCAACTATCATCCACAGCCTGTGGTCAACAATAGAAAATATCTCAAAATCCACTCAATCGACTGACTCCCCTCAAGATTGGAGTGGTGTTGGAGAAGCACAGCAGGTCCGGCAGCATTTGAGGAGCAGGAAAAATGGACGTTTCAGTCAAATACCTTCATCAGGAATGAGACTGGGAGCACATGGGATGGAGAGATAAATGGGAAGGGGGTGGGGCTGGGGACAAGGTAGCTGAGAGTGCTGTAAGTGGATGCGGGTGGGGGGTGAACATGAAATGTCAGAGAAGTAGGTGGAGTGGATAGGTGGGAATGAAGATGCACAGGTGGGACAAGTCAGGCGGACGGAGTTGAGCTGGAAGGTGGGAACTGGGGTAAGGTAGGGGATGGGAAATGAGGCAACGGGTGAAGTCCAAATTGATACCATGGTTTTGAAGGGTCCCGAGGCAGATGATGAGGCTTTCTTCCTCCAGGCATCGGTCGGAAGGCAGTGGCGATACAGGAGGCCCAGGACCTTCATGTCCTCGGGAGAGTGGGAGGAGGAGTTGAAATGTTTGGCCATGGGGCACTGGGGTTGATTCTTGCGGGTATCCTGGAGACATTCTCTGAAGTGTTGTGTGAGAACACATCTCCTGTCTCCAACTTAGAGGAGACCGCATCGGGAGGACCGTATCCAAGAAATGGCATGTGTTGAAGTGCAGTAGAAACTTTGATGGATATGGAAGCGTCCATTAGAGCCTTGGACAGAGGTGAGGAGGTAGATGTGGGTGCAGGTTTTGCAATTCCTGCAGTGACAGGGAAATTTATATTTCCCTCCCCACCCCTATCCACTTTTCACAAAGACTCTTTCCTCCACTACTACCTAGTCAAGTCCACGCCCTCCAAAAACCCACCCTCCCCACAAGGCACCTTCCCCTGCCACCACAGGAATTGCAAAACCTGCACCCACATCTTCCCTCTCACATCCTTCCAAGGCTCCAGTGAGCCTTCCACATCCATGAAATATCCGTGTGCACTTCCACACATGTCATCTGTTGCTCGCCATGCGGTCTCCTCTACATTGGGGCCAACAGACACATTCTCGGAGAGCACTTCAGAGAACATTTCCAGGGAACCCGCAAAATTCAACTCCAACGCCCCATGACCAAAAACATCAATTACCACGTCCCCGACTCTCCCAAGGACATGCAGTTCCTGGGTCTCCTCCACCTCCATACCCTCAACCCCAGGGGATCAACGTGGTCTTCACCAGTTTCTTCATCTCCACACAGCCACCTTATCCGAGTTCCAAATTTCTAACTTGGCACCAGCCTACTGACCTGTCCGACTTGTCTATCTTCCTTTCCACCTATCCGCTCCACCCTCTTCTCCGACCTATCTCCTTTAACCCATCTCTATCCACCTCTTGCACTCTCAGCTAAATTCTTCACGTCCAGTCCTCCCGTTTATCGCTCCACCCTCGAGGCTCCCAGCTTTATTCCTGATGAAGGGCGTTTGCCCGAAACGTTATTTTTTTCCGCAACTCGGATGCTGCCTGACCTGCGATGCTTCTTCAGCACCACTCTAATATTGATTCTGATTTCCAGCACCTGAAGTACGCACTTCCGTCCATCTGATTCCCCTGTCTATTGATCTTGAATAGGCTGTTGCTCAAGTTCCAGCATCGTTTCCCTGCATTTATATTCCCACCTGCGGTCAAGAACATCGAGACCACTTGATCCCTTGTCCAATCACCTTCAAACATTCGTGAATGTCTACTCTAATTTCTCTTTTATTACTTTAAACCACTCAGTATTCACACTTTACTCATTGTGCGTCCTCAAATTCATTATCACCCACTTCACTGGATTGAATTCCTTTCAGCACATTTTCTTGCCAATTGTTTCCCTGCAGTCTATGGCTTTCTTCCTAATGGTTAACGACATGACTAATTGTTACCTGATTTGCAAACAGCTAAATGATGGCCACGACAAATAATTAAAAATCGTTGACCTATATGAGTAAACAATAGAACTCATAGAAGCCATGGTTCATAAGCTTGCAGAGGACAGCAGAATTGGAGACTGTAAAGAAGGTGATCTAAGATTCCAGAAGGATCTTAATCCATTGCGTCTTTGGGTTGAAAAATGTCACATGAAGTTCAATCTGGATAAATGGAAGGTATTGCATTTTGCTACATCAAATAAGAGTAGGGCTTATACAATTAATGATCGGGCGTCGTAACGTGATATGGAACACACAGGCCAGGAATGCAAGTACATAATTAATTTTAGTTTGCTTCATATATAGACAGAATGGTTAAAAAATGTCATCTCGCCTTCGTTGCTCAGTCCTTTGAGCGTAGGGGTTGGTACGTTATGTTGAAGTAGAATAGGACATTGGGTGATGCGTCTTCTGGAACACTGTGTCCAGTTCTTGCCGCCCAGTAAAAGCAAGGAAATTATTCAGCTGGAGTAGGTTTAGAACAGGTATACCTGCGTATGGCTAGTGGGGAAGGTTTGTGTTATAACGAAAGGTTGGATAGGCTGAGAATATTTTCTCTCTAGCACTGGAGGTTGAATGGCGACGTGATAGAAATGTAAAAATTATTGAGAGTTCGGCTCGAGTTAACTGTAACTGTCTTTTCTCCAAGGAGGGGGGACTTCAATACGAGAGGGAAAATGTTTAAATTGAAATGAGGGATTTAAAATTAGACATGAGAGGCTTTTTTAACAGAGGATGGTTTATGTGTGCAATTCACTTCCTGAGGCAGTGATGAATGAAAGTACATTTGCAATATTTACAGGCTATTTGGATCGATAAATGAATTGGAAAGTATCAGTGGGATTAACAAAAGCTATTCATTCATGCCTAGTACATAATTTATTGCCCAGAGGGAAGATCAGAATCAACCACGATATTATGGATCTGGAGTCACATACCAGCCAGACACAGACGACAAGCAACATGAATTCGACTGGGACAACACTATCATTATAGGGCAAGCCAGCAGAGAACAGCCAGGGAATTCCTAGAGGCATGGCACTCATCCACAGACTCTATCAACAAACACATCGGCCTGGACCCAATATACCGGCCACTCCAGCGGACAGCTCGAACTGACAACCGGAAGCAGCAGAGACAGGCCACTACAAATGCCGGAGGAAACAGCACAGAAGCGCTTCACAGGAGGCTCCCAAGCACTGAGGATGTCACCTAGACAGAGGACGAAACGTTTGCAAGACAAATTCCCAGGTCGGCGAACAAAACCACAACAACGAGCACCCGAGCTACAAATCTTCTCCCAAACTTTGAGTTTCCTTCCCTATGAGGCATTAGTGAATCAGATCTACAACAACTGATTCAACATCATCATTAGACTCCAGGAATTTATTGAAATAAAATTCCAGCATCTGCCTTGCCAGGGTTTGAACCCGTGTCCACAGAATTATATCTGTACATTCATATTAACAATGCAGTAATAATATCACAAAGGCATTGTTAACCCTCAGCAGTTGCAAGAGCCATCAGATGCGACTCGTCTCGTTTGGCATTATGTTCAGTATGAGCTGGTAGGACAGAAAGGCCTGTTTTCATGCTGTGTGAGTCTATGACTTTGACGCTATGAAACTGGCAGCTGGTTGGGATTAACAGCAGCATTGACAGTTTAATTGATCTCCTTCTGGGATATGTAAGCTTGTTGGTTACTGTGGAGGTTCTTCTGCTCATTGAGCCCTTCCCACACACGGGACTGTTGAATAGCCTGTCCCCAGTTTGACTGAGTAGTTGAGATTCCACTTCAGCAGGTAATTGAATCCGGCATTGCGCTGGTTTCTCTGTGATATCGTTGTCTTTGTATCTACCCAGGATGAACGATTGGTTCAAATCATGTCCATGCAGACGCAAGTACCGTTGTCCATGTTGTGAATGTGTTTTTATTCTTCCTGATATATCCACAGGGTGTGGATGTCGCTGGTCAGGATAGCATTTGTTGTTCTTCCTGATTCGCTGCTGCCTCTCTGCACAAAAGATATGGATTCGATCCCAGTGTCGTGTGACTGTGTTCAGTTTGCACATTCTCTTCTTGCTTGTGTGAGTTTCCTCCCACAGTCTGAAGGTGTGTAGGTTACTGGGATCAGCCATGGGAAATGAAGGGACTGAACAGGTATGGAGTGTGGGTCTGAAAAGGATGTGCTTCAGAGGGATAGTGTCCCACACGGTCGTCATTCTCGGATTAAGGGTCAGCTATTTGCTTCAGGTCCTGGAGACACAAGTAGGTAGGATTGGGTAAAGATGGTAGCATCCCCTATATAAGTGACATGCATGAATGGGATTGCAAGAAATTAAAGTCATGTTCTCTGTTCCTGAGGTCAGGCTTCCATTCCAGGTTTTATTCATCAAACTTTAACATTACCAGTTCCGTGTGTGAGTCCCCAGGGATGAGTAGTTTATTATATAACCACAACACCACCTTCTCCTGGTTGCAGTATTTATTGGGAACAAGAAGCTGATTCTGAGCTGATGCGAACAAAAGCAGATGCCAATGTCAAAACCACTGATCCAAACAGGAAAATGAAATTTCGAACCTTGCCACCCTAAAGTTAAAGTCTCCACACTCTTTGGATGCGCCAATCGGCTGTCTCAGCAACATGTGCTGTTTATAGTCATAATATTATAAATGGGGGCAAGTATTCCCTTCCGCCCCGCTTTTGAGCAGGAGCTGTCCCAACCTCGGAAATACATGCGCCTCTCTCCTGTCATTCCATCCCAGTTTCCAATTGGATCTTCGTGCATGCTTCATACAGTTTCTCTGATTCCGGTTCTGGAACTAGGATTATGTGTGATTTCATGCAGCAATTGGTCCTGCCTTCTGTGGGCAAAGTGATGAAGTAGCCGAAGTTCATATATAATGATATTGAAGCATACGTTTCAACAATATTCTGCAATCTCCCAAGAGTTTGGAGAGTTTCATTAATCCCATTCTCCTGTACGCTCATTCATGGAATCTCCACAGTCTCTGGGGACGCTAAAGTTAAAGATTCGGTTCATTCTGCTTTCCCACATGCCTGTCGCTATGTCCTGATGTTGTACATTCTTCCTGACATTTCCTCTGCTACCATACAGGTTGCAGTTTGCAAGCGTGCTATGTGGAATGCTGTAACCGTTTAGTAGTTCGAATTTTATGTTGCGATTGCAGCGACCTCGGCTAGAATCCACATCATGGCAGTCAGTTCTCTCAAAGTTTTACTTTTGGTGAAACACGGTCAGAAATTAATCGTTTTTACAAGATAATATTCTCCGAGGTGTTGATCGGTTTTCCATCGAATTTTGTTCTCTGATATTTCTACGTTTCATGTATCAGGATTTTAACCCAAAAGTTCTCGAAGATGTCTCTCCCTCGCACTCTCCCTAACTCACTTTTCCGTCTCGCGTCCCATTTGACTGAGGCATTGCACAATCTAACATACACTTTCACGTTGATCCCATCCAGTCTGTGCCGTTGCATTCACTGTTGCCCCAATCTCTTCATTGGCACCTTCAAATCATTCGATCCGTTGGGATAGCTTGGCTGTGACATCAATTCGCTTTTAGCAGCTTTTACTGACATGGACAAGAGATTATTGGAGTGTGAGGCTCAATAAAAGGGCATAAGGAATAATTGGGGAAAAGAGACTCTATTGGAAAAGATCCCCCGTGAGGGATTTCTGCGATAGCCTAGTGGTATTATCGCTGGATTGTTAACACATCAAAGCCAGGTAATATTCTGGGGAGAAGGGTTGGATTCTCACCACGCCACGAAAATGATAGTTTGTGAATGCAATAAATACCTAGAATTAAGAATACGTTGTATGAAAAACCCATGTGTTTCACTGACGTCCTTGAGGGAAGGAAACTACCGTCCTTATCTGGTCTGGCGTCCTCGTGACTCCAAACCGGAAGGCAATAAATGCTGCAGCGCCACCCCCGATGCTGTTACAGAATAGAAATATGTTCATTCGGCTCTTTGCTAGAATTGTCCAGGGATGAGTCGCACTGGGAGAGTTGCAGGAGAGATTCACTCGGATAGTGTCGTAACTGAAATTGTGCATTGAAAAATACCTTGATTGTTTGCTAAGTCTCCGATCTGTTAGAATGACCATGTGAGCTTCACTTCTTTCATATGTAAAGTGCAAAGCTTTTTTATTTTAAAGTTTCATTCTCAGGTGATGTTTAACAACTGGTGTCTGCCCCCCTGTGCTGCTGTCTGTTCCATAATATTTAGACTGATTCTAATTTATAAAAATGAGTTACCAGAGACTTACATGGAGTCATGCAGTTTTTGAGCAACGTACAATGTAACTCTGTAAGTACAAATTCACCCCACAGACGTGTGTGTGTGTGTGTGTGTGTGTGTGCGCGCGCGCACGCGTGCGCACTCGTGTAGGAGGGTCTTTGTTTGTAGATAGGGCAATAGGATCACCTGTACTGTGACATGAACCCAATGACCATGGGTACCGAATTTAGTTATCAGTTTCTGTGGGGGCACTTTTAGCTGCTGCCTGTTCCAAAGCCCGCCTTGTAGGGTTGTCACCCGAAGATCCGAGTTCGAATGTCCTGGATCACTGAAGTGCTCTCCAACTGGGAAGGTGACACCTGTCTGTTGATTGATGTGCAGCGCCGATTCCGTTGTTGTAGCCTCTGCTCAGCTTCACCAATGTACCATGTCTTAAGGCATTCTTGCCTGTAGAGTGTTGGTTTTTGTTTAGATGAGCGTCAGTCTAAACATTATGGCATGGACGCAGCACACAGGGACTAGCACCTTCAACATATTATCTGTGCTGACACTAATTGGTAAAGCCCACCTGAGAATGTAACTGTGAAAAGAAAGTTTTTCGATTTACATAAGAAAGAAATGAACCTAACATAGTCATTCTAACAAATGGAAGACTTAACAAGCAATCAAGGTATTTTTCCAATGTATAATTTCAGTGACATTACACTGTAACCGTTCGCTATACATTCTGTACCTTACCACTGTGTACTCCACAACCACCTGATGAAGGAGCAGCTCTCCAAACGCTATTGCTTCCATTAAACTTGTTGGACTATGACCTGGTGTTGTGCGATTTTTAACTTTGTATTAGAATGCGGATCTCACAATTAAAATAGAGACGAAGAAGCATTTATTCTCTCAGACAGTTCCGTATCAGTGGACTTTCTTGGAGCAGAAGGCTGTTGAGGAAGTGTCATTAGGTGTAATGAGGCTGAGATCGGTAGATCTTCAAACAGCAAAGACATCAAGCATTATGGCAAAAGGCAAGAAAGTGCAGTTCAAGGTTAACAGATCAGATATGAAACCATTCAATAGTGGAACAGACTTGGTGGTCTGAATGGTGAGTATTTGTTCCTAAAATTGTTGGCCTTAATATGAAGCTGCAAAACAGACCTGAGTAAAACGTGCCAAATTTTAAAAAAGCGTGGTCCCCCGGAGCACTGAACCGAGGTGAAATGTACAAAGAGCAGCACACAAAGGGCAGACAATATTGGGTAATTGATCCGAAGTGATCAGTATACCAAGTTAAACAGGAAAACCGATATTCAGTATCTACATTGAACCTGGCTCCACGAGGCATGTAGTTAACTTTCACAAACCACTATTCCCCTTCCGTTTTCCTGACGCCCCCTCCGTTCTTGTTTTAAACTGATTGAACGTCAGGCAATTGCCAATGACATTGCTGATTTGGAACTGTAGCATATAGAACATAGAACATGAGAGTGCAGTACAGGCCCTTCGGCCATCGATGTTGCGCAGCCATGTCATACTAATCTGAAGCCCATCCCATTACAAAATTCCATGTACGTCCATATGCCTCTCCAATGACGACTTAAATGCACTTAATCTTGGCGAATCGACCACCGTTACAGGCAAAGCATTTCATGTCCTAACTACTCTCTGAGTAAAGAAACTACCTCTGACATCTGTCTTATACCTTTCTCCCCTCACTTTAAAGTTGTGACCCTCGTGTTTGCCGTCCCCAAACTTGGAAAAAAACTCTCCCTGTCCACCCTATCTAAACCTCTGATTATCTTGTATGTCTCTATTAAGTCACCTCTCAGTCATCTCTCCAACGAGGACAGCCTCAAGGCCCTCAGTCTTCCCTCATAATACATTCCTTCCATACCAGGCAACAGGCTAGAAAATCCCCTCTGCACTCTTTCCAAAGCGACAACATCCTTCTTATAATGCGGAACCAGAACTGTTGACAATACTTCAAATGTGGCCGTACCAGATCTTTGTACAGCTGCAGCATAACCTTCTGATTCCAGAACTCAATCCCTCTATTAGTAAAGGCCAAAACACTGTTTTCCTTTTTAACAACCCTGTCAATCTGAGTGGCAACTTTCAGGGATGTGTGTACATGGACACCGAGATCTCTCTGCTCATCTGCACTCCCAAGAATCTTACCATTAGCCCAGTACTTTGCATTCCGATTACTCCGTCCAAAGTGTATCACCTCACACTTGTCCACATTAAACTCAATTTGCCACCTCTCAGCCCAGCTCTGCATCCTATCTATGTCTCTCTGCAACCTACTACATCCTTCGTCACGATCCACAACTCCACCAACCATAGTGTTGCCCGCAAATTTACTAACCCAACCTTCTAAGCCCTCATCCAGGTCATTTATAAAAATGACGAATAGCCCTGGACCCAACATCGACCCTTGCGGAATGCCGCTAGTAACTGGACACCAAGATGAACATGTTGCATCAACTACAACACTCTGTTTTCTTTGAGTGAGCCAATTACTGATTCAAACTGCTATGTCTCCCACAATCCCATTCCTCCACATTTTGTATAATAGCCTACTGTGGGAATCTTATCGAACACCTTGCTGAAATCCATATACAGAACATCAACCTGCTTACTCTCATCTACCTGTTTGGTCACTTTGTCAAAAAACTCATAAGATTCGTTAGGCACGACCTTTACAAAACCATGCTGACTGTCCCTGACCAGATTATTCTTTTCTAGATGATTATAAATCCTATCTCTTATAATCTTTTCCAACGCTTTACCAACAACTGAAGTGAGACTCACTGGTCTGTAATTACCAGGGTTGTCTCTAAAACCCTTCTTGAACAAGGGAACCACATTTGCAATCCACCAGTCCTATTCCTGTAGATAATGATGATTTCTGGATCAATGGCACTGGCTCGGCAATCTCTTGCTTTGCTTCCCAGAGGATTCTAGGATAGATCCCATCTGGCCCAGAGGACTTGTCAATTTTTACACTCTACAGTATTTCTAATACCTCTTCCCTGTGAACCTCAATCTCTTCGAGTCGAGATGCAAGTATCTCTGTATCTTCCTCGCCAACATTTTCATTTTATATAGTGAACACTGTGGAAAAATATTTATTTAGTGTTTCCCATGTCTCCTCTGACTCCACACACAACTTTCCACTATTATTCTTGATTGGCCCTAATATAACTCTCGTCATTCTTTTCTTCCTGACATACCAATGGAAAGCCTTCGGGTTAACCCTGATCCTATCCGCCAACAACTTCTCATGTCTCCTCCTGGCTCTCATGTCTCCTCCTGGCTCTTCTGAGCTCTCTTATTAGGTCATGCAGGGAAACGATTCCTTCTGATGCACAACATCATTCTGCTTCAAAATATCAGGCAGTATTTCATGTTGATTACTGTAAACGTTAACCTTTAACAAGTCATGACAGTGAAATCACTGAATCCTCATCACTATACTACCAGGGAAGATTTCTGTTAAAATCACCCTGGACACCAAGAAATTCGCCATTCTATTCTCCCATCCTTCTGTGCGTGATCTCCTCGGCCCTATTCCGGTCTTGTTGGTTGGTTTACAATACTGAGGCTATCCAATCATCTTTGCATTTCAGTTTCTAAAGGATGAGACCTTCTCTCTGAGCTGGCAATGTGCTTGCTCAGTGGTGATAAAACTGTCCTTGTAAACTAGAAAAGTGCTTGAAATAGGCGATTCCTGTTTTTCATTCCAAGAACTTGAGGCAACCCGTTTGGCAGGACAGGAAATAGCGGGCGTGAGCAGTGATCAAGTTTGGCAGCAAGAACGAGGTGAGGCAGTATA
Organism: Chiloscyllium punctatum; assembly: GCF_047496795.1. Lineage (NCBI taxonomy): Eukaryota > Metazoa > Chordata > Chondrichthyes > Orectolobiformes > Hemiscylliidae > Chiloscyllium > Chiloscyllium punctatum. Next base: position 82,650,224 of record NC_092750.1, read on the forward strand.
AACTACAGAGTAATGGGGAAACAATGGGCAAAGAACACTGGGACGGGAGGGGCTGAATGCTTCCTTTCTTTGCTGTAACCAGACATTGGTGTTGATCTCTGAAGCGGGACAACATCAGACCAGTCGATGAAATCTTACTTTCTCCTTGTTTTCTCCCGAGGCCTGTGTCATACTTGGGGGAATGTGTCTGCGTGCTTCAGTCTATGGGTAAAAATGGGGTTCAGTTCCCATCTCAATCTTTAATCCCACTTATTGCGTTTTACGAGATTAAAACGTACCAGAGAAATTAGTATTCAGGTGAAACGTCAGAGCTTACAAGGTTACAGACCAAGTGCTGGGAAATGAGATGAAGGGACCCATTTCTGTGCTGTAAACACTCGATAATTCAATCGTTTTTGAGGGGAAACATATCTGCAGTGACATAATTCCAAAAACTGAGTTATGAAGAAACGGTGCAACTGCTTCTGCCCTCATCCCTGGTGGTCTAGTGGTTAGTATTCAGCGCTTTAACTGAGTGCCCTGGGTTTCATGACCGTTCAGGAAATCAGGACTTCTTGTTCCTGATGCAGAGAGCGCAGCTCGACCAGGAATCTGTTCCATGCCTTAGATCAGTCAATACCCCAGCTCATCAAAGAAGGGAAAAGTGCCTTCCCTCTCTCTGCATAGTCAGACAGTTAATCCTTCATTCTCCTCTGATTCCACTTTCCAAAGAATTTCAAAATAATGTCAAAACTGAGTCTCAGCTATTTCTTTTCTGTGCTTTTCATCCATCGGAGCTGCAGCGACTAAGTGCTTTGGTTTCTGAAAACGAAACGTACCCATGAGCAATGTATTGGGATATTCCAGGATTGCCTTCTCTGACAACAGTGGGACATGACTGGTGTTGTCTATGATATGGAAGTGCCAGTGTTTGAGTTGAGTAGACAAAGTTAAAAATTACACAATATCAGGGCAGAGTCCAGCAGGTTTATTTGGAAGCACTAGCTTTAGGAGAGCCGCTCCTTCATCAAGTGGGTGTTTTTCTGCAGAAACTTGGTGTGTGTGTCAATATGCGCGAAGTTTTGGAAGATCATTTGGACTTTAACCGATCCGTTCGTGGTGTCGACGGTACCCATGACTTGGAGGTGTTGGTGTTGGACTGGGGTGGATACATTTAATAATCACACAAAGCCATTTTAGATTCCAACAGTTGACAAACACCTGATGACGAAGCAGTGCATGGAACACTGGTGCTTCCAAATAACTCTGTTCGATACAATCTGGTGCTGTGTGATTTTTACTCTGATAGCTCTTGGTAACGTTTAACTGATCGAAGACAGTGAAAGAACTTTCATTCGTGGAGATGAAAATTTCAAATATTATCCACAACAGCATAACAAAAGTGATTAGGTTGGATTTGTGATGAATCTCCACAATGCGCTTGTGCAAAGTAAAAGTCGAACTTACAACTGCCTGATCCGGAGCCAGCTCTTCGAATGGTTGCACCAATGGCCAGATGCACAGCCGAGATTTTACACGCTGCAGAGCTCTGGTGTTAACAAGGACATGAGCAATAACAGTAACAGTCACAAGGTGAACAAAGAACAAAGATAATCACCATCATGATTCACTTCAATTTGGCCTCAAAACAACGAGCATTCACAATCTGATCAGCCAATCAATGAGGTCACTGCCGATCTTAGAAATTGCAACTGACTTTGATGCGTTTTCACCATAATTTGAGGTAAACTCCAGCCTAATCATAACATCGCATATTCCCATTAATTTTTATATTTAGATATCGTTAATGACCTGTCCGAATTTGCAGGAAATGAGTGAAAACGTCCTTCCGATGATGTAATCCAGCGCAGAGTCGGCCAGAAATGAAAAGACAAAGACATGAAGCATCACTCCCATTTCTCTCTGTACCAATGCGTTTTCCTGAGTTGAATATTTGCAGGACTTGTCTTTACTATCTAAAGAATTAATTATTTTCCCGGGAAAGATTCTTCATAAATCAATTAACATATGAGGTGTCGAACCATATTTTACTTTAGATTAAAATAGTTGAATATCCTTTCCCCCAGCCTAATATCCCAATGCTCCCTCCTCTTCCATGTAAATACAAGCTTCTCCAGGTGATGTTGGAGCTCCCAACATGACGTTACAATGCTCCTTGCTGCTCCATGTCAATAGAAGCTGCTTTACTTGAAGTTGGACCTCCCAGTTTGATGTCCCAATGCTCCCTGTTCCATGTCATTACCAGTGGTGCAGTTGAGTTTAGACCTACCACTCTGATGTCCCAATGCTCCCAGCTGTTACATGTCACTAAAAGCTGGTCCTTGTGTGGTTGGAGCTCCCAGTCTGATGTCCCAATGCTCCTTGCTCCATGTTAGTAGAAGTGGTGCAGCTCAGGCTAGACCTACCACTCTGATGTCCCAATGCTACCAGCTGCTATATGTCATTAAACGTTGATCCTTGTGAGGTTGGAGCTCCCAGTCTGATGTCCCAATGTTCCCTCCTCCATATCAATAGAAGCAGTCCAGTTGAGGTTGGATGTATCACTCTGATGTCCCAATGCTTCCTGCTGCTACATGTCATTAAAAGCTGCTCCAGGTGAGAGTGGAACTCCCAGACGGATCTCGCAAAGCTCCTTGCTCCATGTCAACTGAAGCTGCTCCAAATATGGTTAGATCTTGCATTCGGATGTTCCAATGCTCCCTGCTGCTCCATGTCAACTGAAGCTGCTCCAGGAGTGGTTGGAACTCCCAGACTGATGTCACAACGCTCTCTGGTCCACGTCAAAAGACGCTGCTCCAAATGAAGTGGGAGATCCCATCCCTGGCAGCTCACATACTTCTATACCATCATAGAAATACTGCCCACTGAACATCCCCACCACTGGACCAATGGTGGAATAACCACATCATGAGAACCGAATATTATTTTTAGTCACCACCAAATCATTATTTCCAAAAGTCATTCTTTCTTAAACCTTATTTCGCATGTGCATACTGCAGTCCATCCGAAGTAAGATAATGGTGCTAATTGATGTATGCTTAATAAAAATTACATCCTATTTTTCATGTTGATTAACTGCGAGTTAACAAGAACAATGTTTGTATTCAAAACACACTTTTATTCCAGGTGAGAGAATGTAGTTTGCATTATTTAAAATGAACTTGTTCACTGCATAAAATGATCAAAAAGATTTCAATTTCAAAACAACATTGGTAACGTTGTCATCCATCTTGAAATGTGGTGTCTTCTTCTTTCAACCAGACGGGTATTATATCAAAAAGTCTATTACTGATATGCGTATAGACACTTTAAATCGCAAGGATTGTGAAGGTTTGTAACTCAGGTTGAGGTTTAAGGTGTAGGTTTGCTCGCTGAGCTGTAGGTATGATATCCAGACGTTTCATTACCTGGCTAGGTAACACCATCAGTGGCGACCTCCATGTGAAGGGAAGCTGTTGTCTCTTGCTTTCTATTTATATCTTTCTCCTGGATGGGGTTCCTGCGGTTTGTGGTGATGTCATTTCCGGTTTGTTTTCTGCGGGGTTGATAGATGGCATGTAGATCTATGTGCTTGTTTATGGCGTTGTGGTTGGAGTGCCAGGCCTTTGGCAATTTTCTGGCATGTCTTTGCTTAGACTGTCCCAGGATCAAGGTGTTACCCAAGTCGAATCGGACTACCAAGAATCCATAAACCAGGAGGCCCCCCTCAGACCCATAGTCTCATGACCCGGAACACCAACTTACATAGGGGCCAAAGGACTACACGCAAGACTGAATGCCTCATAGAAGAGTCACAGCACTCCATCCACTCCACCCAGGAGTTCCGAAAAATCATTAAAAACATCAAAATAGAGGAAGAAGAAGCAACGATCTCATTCGACATAACAGCACTGTTCACCTTCATCAACATCGACCTGGCAAAGGAAACATTTACCACACTTTTAGAAGAGACCATCACAGACGCACCAACAACCATCAATCACATTACCAACGAAAACATCATGAAGCTAATGGACCTGTGCCGCACCACCCACTTCACTTTCAACAACATATCTACAAACAAACCAACAGCACACCCATGAGATCTCCACTATCAGGATTCATAGCAGAGGCGGTTATGCAAAGTCTAGAACAAACAGCCCTACCAACAATCAAACCAAAAATCTGGGTCCGCTACGTAGATGACACCTTTGTCATCACAAAACAAAAGAAGATAGAAGAGACATTTGACATCATCAGCAACACCTTCACAGGCATAAAGTTCACCAAGGAGGAAGAAACCGACAACAAACTCGCATTCCTGAACGTCACAGTAGAAAGAAAGGACAACGGAGAACTACAAACCTATGTATACAGAAAACCAACAAACACTGACCAAATACTTAACTACACCAGCAACCATCCCAACACACACAAACGAAGCTGTATCAGAACACTATTCCAACGAGCCACCACACACTGCAGCACAGACGAACTTCGGAAAACAGAGGAAAACCACCTTTACAATGTATTCGAGAAGAACAGATACTCAAAAATACAGTTCGCAGATTCCTCAAGAACAAACCACGACAAGCAGACCAAACACAGCCAGAACCCCTAACCACCTTACCATACATCGAAGAAGTTTCAGAAATTACAGCCAGACTATTCAGACCCCTCGGAATCCTAGTAGTACACAAACCCACCAACACTCTCAAACAAAAACCAACTTAAAAGACCCAGTACAACCCAAGGACAAAACCAACGTCATCTACAAAGTTCCATGCAATGACTGCCACCAACACTATGTAAGACAAACAGGAAGAAAGTTAGCCACCAGGATATACGAACACCAGCTAGCCACAAAAAGCCACAACCTTCTCTCCTTCGTAGCCCTACACACGGATTAAAAATACCACTATTTCGACTGGGACAACACATCTATCCTGGAACAGGCTAAGCAAAGACATGCCAGAGAATTCCTAGAGGCCTGGCACGTCAACCACAATGCCATAAACAAACACTTAGATCGAGATGCCATCTATCAACCCCTCAGAAAACGAACAGGAAATGACATCACCACAAACCCCAGGAACCCCATCGAGGAGAAAAATATAAATAGAAAGCAGGAGACAATAGCTTTGCTTCAATTGGAGGTCGCCACTGATGATGATGTTACTTAGCCAAGTAATGAAACGTCTGGATATCAAAGTTACAGCTTAGTGAGCAACCCTACACCCTATATTTTAAATCATTTTTCATGTTTATGTTGCATGAATCTTACGGTTATTGATCCACACTTTAGTTTCACTCCCTATAGGTAACATGCTGATTTCTCCAGTTGTTCATAGTTCAATGTGAAGCATCCAGTGTGTGCATAACGAGAAGGAGCTTGCTTCCCACATCTTGTGTTTATCTGTGCCTTATGTCCAGCATTCATCAATGGCGAGAGCAAGGGGCGAGGGCGAGACCAATGTGTAAGTCTCTCCGTGCGCATGCACGGCACCCACAGCGGCAATTCTCCACTGTGCATTTACACCCAGTTCTCTGTGCCCCTAAACCCACACCCTGCCCCTTTGAAATATCTCCATTATTTTGTGCTGTCTCGCTGTTCTCTTCTCACCAGGATGAATAACTTCTACTCAACCTCCTCCAGATTTCATCTGACAAAACATTCATTAAGGATCCCTTTGCATAAACATGCACTTCGCAGCTCTCGGTATTTGATTTTCCTGGATGTCTTTCATACGAAAAAACGTTCACAGCAGCTTGTAATGAAAAAAAAAAATCGCGTTTCGTTTCATTATCCCAAAGCAACCTCCATTTCAATGCAGTTTCGTCAAACGGCACAAACTATTCCTTGCGATTTTGTAATAGCGACAAAGCATATAAACTGACCGTTGGAGCTCCAGTTTTAATGCAACAGCTGAAAACAGCACCATTGAAAGCCGTTAATGACAGCGACGAGAGTGGGATTCGAACCCACGCGTGCAGAGCACAATGGATTAGCAGTCCATCGCCTTAACCTCTCGGCCACCTCGTCACAGACGCTGGAAAAGCTATGACCTTATGAATAATTGAATTTCGTAAATTATGCAGAGCAGCAGATGTTTCTCCCTGGTGTTGGTGAAATGAGAAACAACACAGTCCAAGACGATGGTCTGACCCCTGGGTTGTGGGGCAAGTGCACTCCCACTGTCACACTGTGCACACATTTTTCTGAACAAAAATGAGGAAATGACTATGTAACAAGGTCAGTTGAATTCTGTGAAATTTGAAGTCAACGGAATGAAGAACCCGAGACAGCAGGAGGTGTTCTTTCAATAAAGAGTTGGACAGAGCTCTTAAGGATAGTGGAATCAAGGGTTATGGGGATAAGGCAGGAACAGGATACAGATTGAGGATGTTCAGCCATGATCATAATGAATGGTGGTGCTGGCTCGAAGGGCAGAATGGCCTACTCCTGCACCTGCTGTCTATTGTCTATTCAACTGCCTGTCAGGAATTGTTTTCCAGACTGGAGGAGAGTGCATAGTGCTCAATATCATTATTCCGAAGACCTAACTTCCGCTCAGATGTTTTTGACACGCACTTGTGAACAGAACAGACAATTTCAAAATCCGAAATAAGGCTAAACTGACAATTGAACTCAACAATGCAAAAACCTTGAGCTGTATCATTTTCCTGGGCCGTGTGACACCAAGTCACTGTATGATCACAGCAACACAGTGAGAAAGTGTCAGAAGGAAAATGAGTGCAGTGTCAGAGCGCATACTGGGAGCAGCACGTGACACACGGGGAAGTGCATTTCCCACAACAGGAACACTTCCCAAACAGCGGACTGCGGTGGAAGAATTCAGAGGGAGTTTGCACTATGAAATTTGCTGCCAGAGACACAATGAAGAACTGTCATTGAGTCTGTTCAAGATGAAGATTTTAAGATTTCTACAGATGCAAAACAAAATAAAAAGCTCATGAGTTAATGAAGGCAAAAGATGAAATTGTACATTTCATCAATCTACCCATCTTTACAATGAGTACCTCACCACTTTCCTCACTCGGGGACAGAACCACTGGTGAAGATGATCATATAATCCCCGTTTACTAGCCATGGAATCAGAGAAACTCGGTTTCCCAAACGTTAAAGTAAAACCAGGAATGTGGAGGTAAGCATTAATGTGTTGCTCCTGTGCTGAAGGTGACCAGTGCACGGTATCTCTGTTCCAGTATAGTGGGCTGTGCTGTGCCGAAGTTTTAATTTTGAGCCTCACATGGAGCAGCTTTAATTTGTCCTCGTGTTGAGGGGTACGGACAGAAGGTGATATTGAGCAAAGCCAAGTTTATGGGAAAATACCCGTGTTTGTGGATTGAGAAACTACCTCTTCTGGATAATGACTCCTTGATCAACAAAGATACTGCAAGTATCTAAAACGTGAAGAAACATATGTGGAGAGAGAGCCGAAGGTGATTTTTCACCAGATGGATAACGTTTCCAATGTGCACTGCTTTAAATTCTGGGAAAATAGATGTTGAACTGATTTCATGTTACACAGTTTGTTACAAACTCACAAAGGTTGTTGCAATAATAAAAAAAGAAATCACATAGGACCGTTTGAATATTGTATTGAACTGAATTTTGGTGTGAGCATATTTTATCTTAACTGGCGTGCTGCAGAGAAGTACAGAGGGATAACAATACAAAAGGACCCATTCTCCTTGGTGGATTTCTTGGGTGGAGTTAAGAATGTACGAAATGTACATAACATCATGTGAATGTGGTCAAATCTTTAAAGTAGGTGTTGCATCTCCAAGTGACGATTCAATTCCTAGTCATTAGGATATAACTTCTGTATGCAGTTATTTTAGGACATCAGCTCCATTTACCGAGTTTCACCTTGAACAATACGCCACACCTTACCAATCCATGAACTTGTTATACTCAGTCTTATTCAGTTGTACGTGTTCATGAAATATCTTTGTGTCTCAAGTCAACAAATTCGAAATTGTTACGCAACCATACTGACTTTCACTCAATGGTAAATTCTCTCCTTGTTCGTTTGTTCATGTACCTTTTAAACCACTCTGAAGTCAGCTTCTACGTTTTACTTCTGTAAAGTCGTTCACGATTTAAATAACTCTATTGAATGGAAGAAACTCTCATCCAAACTTTTCTTAATCATTCCCTAATGGTTTTCAAGCTCAAAGGACAGTTATTGCTTCACTCGAAAGAGGGACTTTCCCCGATTTACTCATTCAAACCTCGTGTTCTGTGAAAATCTCATTTGTTGACATCAAACTTGCGTGTTTTTGCTCCAGCATTTCCAAATCTCGTGTATAAACTCCGTCATTCTTTCTATCATCCCGATGAAACCGTTTGTGTCTTTTCTGATATTCTTATGTCTTAGTAAACAACGTCACTTGGCTTTCTAATATCTTGCTATCCAGGAAACAGCGTCTGTGCCCTTTCTCACTTCTTTACATGCTTTTGGTGGAGAATGAGGATAAGGATTACACACAATGCTTCCACTGAGTGTGACCTAAAGATTTTACAGTTACACTATGAACTCTTTGCTTTTTCAATACGACGTCTCTATTTATAAACTCCAATAAGGTTAATTACTATCTATCCAGTTCATGAACATCGTCTCCATGGAGACGAAAATTATCTATCACTTCCTTTATTCTTCCACGGAATGTCTGAAAGGTTTGTAAGGCCAACATCTCCATATCCCCGTGTCCGGAGTCAGTCTCAGCTATTTCTAAAGGTGACTGAAGTTCAAATACTTCATAGTGTGTCTCCCGTCATTCCAGTGCAGACTGGTTCTGGACAGTAAATGCCATCACCAAAGGCCACCGTGGACCTGAAATCAACAGTTTTCATATAGTAATAGTCGTACCTATTGTGTGTCGTATGTCCATGTTCTTATTCAATTTGTTCATCATTTCATGGGTCCCTATACTGAATTCTACTGAATGATTAATTTGTGAATGGAGACATTCCCTTCACCACTCATTCGAAGCTCCATGGAACATTAAAAGATTTTACTCATACGCATCCAGACGACAGTCCTGCCATTATTGGGATGAATCAGTGAACATTCCCCATGTATCCTGGAAGGCAAGGATTTCCTTTTCCATTTTAGGAGATCATTACAGCACTGAATCCCATGTGTGCGTTCATTATAACCGAAACAGTTGCAGCAAGACTTTAAAACTAAGATTTTGCTAAGATCTACTTGCATTGGTTGTCCCAAAAATTACATTCCATATTATGGTATGTTTGTGAATGAAAGCACTTTCTGATTCTTGAGCAATTATATTTCAGTTTTGTCAAAAATTATCATTCGCCGTTCTCTCTTTGCCTTTCATTTTCCCGTTTTATATCCCGTATTTTATCTGATTATCTTAAGTTTTCAATAATTTCAATCAATCTCGCTCCTGATTACCAATCCGAGAGAATGCCACAATTTTGTCAATTTAAATGCAGTGCAGCTGTCGGGCGCGGTGACCAAGTGGAAAGGCATTGGTCACGTGAACCAAATAAAAGGAGCCGGCTGGTGGATCTGGCCATTCCATCGTAGTCATATTTAAAACATTTAATATAATCTTTAGCCAAAACATATTTGGCAGAAAACAAGAAAACAAAAACGAAAAAATGGCTGATGTTGAAAATCAAACAAAAACAGACGTTGCTGGAATATTTCAGGATGTCTGGCAGCATCTGTGGAGAGACGGACCCAATGGATGTGAAACGTTAACTGTGATTCATCTGCACAGATGCTGCCAGCCCACCTGTGATTTTACAGCAATTTCTGTTTTTGTTTCAGATTGGCAGATTTTGTCGCAGTCCATGAGAACAGTGCTCATTAGAATCAAACAGAGAGCGTGGACCTGGTAGTGTGAAATGAGACAGTAATAATGAATGAGTGGAGAGTATTGTACTGGAAAAGGACAGCAGGTCAGGCAACATCCGAGGAGCAGGAGAATGGACGATTTAGGTATAAGCCATTCATCAGGAATTAGACTTGTGAGTCGGGCAGAGGAACAAAGCTGAAGCCAGGTGCCAACTCGCAGGCACCTCCTCCTACAGACCACGATCACAAACTCTCCTCCCCTCACCAAACCATCATCTCCCAGACCATCCACAATCTTATCACCTTTGGGCACCTCCCAGCCACAACCTTCAACCTCATTGTCCGGGAACTGCGCACTCCACAATTCTACCTCCTTCCTAAGATTCAAAAACCTGACTGCCCCAGTCGACCTATTGTCTTATCCTGCACCTGTACCATCCGAATCATCTCTTTCTACCTCGACATAATCCTCTCTCCCCAGTTCAGGAAATGCCCACTTACATTCGTGACACCCCTATGCATTTCACCTCCTTCAGGAATTTCATTTCCCTGGCCCTCAACACGCGATATTCACCATGGTCATCCAGTCCCTGTACAAATCCATCTGCAATGACAGAAGTCTGCAAGCCTTCCATTTCTTAATCTCACACCATCCCAACAGGTCCCCTTCCACCAACATCCTCACCCACTTGACTGAACTGGTCCTCACAATCAACAACTTCACTTTCCAAATCTCCCACTTCCTCCATCGACACTGGTAGTCATGGGCACCCACATAGGACCTAGCTATGTCTGCGTGTTTGTCAGATAAGCGGAACTGTCCATCTTTCACAGTTACACAGGCACCATCCTACACCTATTCCTACGTTACATTGATGAATGTATTGGCGCCACTTGGTGGTGCAACGAAGAGGTTCAATAGCTCACCAGCTTTACCAAAACCTTCCACACCAACCTCAAATTTATCCGGATCATCTTGGCAACTTCCTTCGCCTTCCTCGACCTCTCCATCACCGTCTCTGGCGACTGACTAATTAAAGACATATACTGCAAGCCCACCGACTCCCAAAGGTATCTAGACTACATCTCCTCCAACTCTATCTCGTGTAAAAACGACATTCCTTATTCCCAATTCCTCCGCTTACACCACATCTGTTCCGCCGGATGACCAATTGCACCTCAGAAAGACCCAGTTGGTCTCCTTCCTCCATGGTCACAAATTGCCTTTCCACGTTAGTTGACAATGCCCTCCAGTGCATCACCTCCACTTCACGCACCACCACCCTTGAGCCCCATGCCTGTCAACGCAACAAGAAAAGAACTTCCTGGTGCTCACCTTCCACCCCACCAACCTCCGCATAAAACGCATCATATTCTGCCACTGATGCCACCTCCAAACAGACGCCACCACCCGAGATATATTTCGCTACCCAGCTCTGCCAGCACTCCAGAAAGACCACTCCCTCCACGACCCCCTCTTGAGGAAGACACTTCCCCCCACCAGCACATAACCTTCTCCTGGCACCTTTGACTGCCACCAAAGTGAGGGTGAAACTAGCACCCACACAACTCTCATCTCCAACCAACTCCCGAAGGGACCGTTCCACATCCGTTGGAAATTCACCTGTACAAATACCAATGTCATCTACTGCATCCGTTGCACCCAGTGTGTTCTCCTCTACATCAGGGAGACAGGATACCTTCTTGCAGATCATTTCAGAGAACATCTCTGGGACACCCGCACCCACCAACTTCAGCGTCCCGTGGCTGAACACTTCAACTCCCCCTCCTCCCCAATCAAAGGCTCGCAGGTACTGGACCTCCGCCACGGATAAACCGTTACCCACCCAACGCCTGGAGGAGGAATGCCACACATTCCGGCTTGGGACCCTTAGACCACGCGGGATAAATGTGAATTCGAACAGTTTCCTCATTTCCCCCAAGCATAAGCCTTCAACTCGCCACCGCACACTCGACCCATTCCATCACTGCCACTTCTGACCTCTTATATTGTCCGTTCTATTCATCCATCTCTTGCTTTCCAGCTATTTCCCCTCAACCACACACCATTTCCATTTATCTCTCAGCCCCGACTCACAAGCTTTATTCCTGATGAAGGGCTTAAGCCTGAAACTTGAATTCTCCTGCTCCTCGGATGCTTCCTGATATGCTGTGCTTTTCCAGCATCACACTACCAACTCTGATCTCCAGCATCTGCAGCCCTAACTTTATCCTTGGAATTATCAATGACCTTGGAATGAGGATATCCTTCGATATCAGTGATCACACTGTAACTGATTTTTCCATTTATTTTGGGTGAGGGCAGGCTGGATCTGGGATGAGCACTTAACACCTAAACAACGGGACTGGTATCAGATAGCGAAGTTAGGGCGGGCTGAAATGAAGTGGAAAATTCTGCCAGAAAATGGGTCAGTACAACTGCCCCACATCACCCAGATTGTAAAAGACTCGCACAAGGAGAAAATCAACTTCAGTGTAGGCACAATGACAGGTAAAGTGGAAAGGAGACAATACAACACACTGAGGTGCAGTGGAATTATTTATGTGAAAGGTTTCGATATATAAGCGACACCTTTACATATGGACAGCCCTCACATTGGAAAAAGGAATTTCCTGCAGTGTAACGGCGTCTTTTGCCTGTGACATCACAATGCTGAGAGACACTGACATAGTTTCTTCTGTAGCAGCATGGCCGAGTAAAAGCATGATCGTCCCATTAACCAGAACTCAATACTTCAAAGCTCTCCACTGCGCTATCCAACTTATTTGCTGCTCCTTTAGTCAGATCTCAATCGCTTCACTGTGTATCTTCTTCTGCTTCCAGCTTCACGGAAACACTTGAAACGTGAACAAATCCACTTTCCACTTTCACCAATCTTTTGCAACTCCCGAGATGGCACAGGTACGAGTGACCGATTGGCCTTCTCGAGCGCTCTCACTCTGGTATGATCTGAATAATAAAGTGGACTGTGTCTGATCGGCAGAATGTCCCCACCGAGACGGTGCTGTGTATGCCATCCTCGGGGACTGAGCTGTCTCTAATGGCAGAGTATTCAGCCATTTCCCTCCACTTGCAGGCATTATGAGGGGATGTAAAACGGATATGCTCTGAAGCTTCCTCTTACGGGCACAGCCAGGTGCAAGAGGGCCGCTGGAACCTAGCAACTTTGATTGCGACCTTTTTCCAAATGTCATTTATTTGAGAGAGAGAGAAAGGTGCTGAGCTGGAGGGAAAGACAGAAATGGGCTGTGGACTCTCTTCCCTCAGTAAAATTCAAATCAGTGCATTTTTGTGCTGCCCATTTGATGTTCAGAATCAATCTTCACAGAACAATCCAGCAGAAAGGCTTTTGTTTCAGAGGCGTCGGTTTCTTTGCTGCAATCGGGCATCAGTTAACATCTGAGTCCCAACTGTCCCAGATGAAGTGACTCCGAATGAAACCCTCACTCACTGAGAACCATCCCCACAACCAGGAGCTGCGGGGCTGCAGACAGTCCAAAGCAGAAGGGAGGATTAAAAGCGAGCCATTATTTCACCCTCAGCCACTCTGTCAGAGCCAGACAGAGGGACGGCAGAGACGTGTGACGTCATTCACGTGCCGACAGAAGCCGTTCAGCCCATCGAGTCCACGGCAAATCTCTATCGCTTGCTTCTCTCTGAGGTTATTCATCATCAGTGATGCTTGTTCTAATAATAGGGAACTGTGTCTGTCTGGAAATGCTGTCTCCAACATACTGAACCACATGTCATTCACGGCTGTTCATTTCACCGGAGAACCCTGCTGTGTGACACAGCGTGGGGAAGAACTGCAAGGCGTCAGGGGCACGGTCCACAGCACAACTGATTTCCCTCAACTTCGCCAGTGTATTCCCAGCTCAGGCAAGTGACTTTGCAAATCAGGTCATAACAGACCGACGGAGAACAGCAAAAAAATCTTTCATAACTTCAAACGTGTGTTTCCTTAAATGTATAAATGTGGCGGGTCTATCTATTTCAGATACCATTCAGTATAAGGACGCAAAAGGCACATCAATATGTAATACGAAGAACGGAGCACTGTTATAGCAAAATACTGGCAGTGGCAGTACACACACTGAAAGCTGGAATTGTAATCGAGCAGAGGATGCTTTTCATTCATTAATTTCTGGATTATGCGCCCACCACGATCCCTCTGGGCCGCTCTGTTATCGCTGACCACAGCAGTTTCACGCAGTCTTCAGGTTTTTGTAGCATGTCCCTTCGAGGATGACGTCAAAAGATCTTCACTGTTATTGTCTGATACGTTGTTTCACAGATGTGTCCCGGCTGCGTCAATATAACTACTGTGTAACTTCGCCAATGCTGCTGTTTTAATTGTAATTTCAATCAGGATCACAAAATGTGCCACACTGCAGACAGAGTCCATGCAGCCCACCTTCGCTCTGCTGGCTCCACGCAATGAGGAAATGACTGTGTTTTGATTGATTGATTGTCACATGTACCTAAGTACAGTGGAAAGCGTTGTTTGCGAAAGGTAAAGGCGGATCAGAGTAATCAAGGACATGCAGATCACAGCGTGAGAAAAGCAAAATTTGACCAGACTCGGGAATTCAGGTTACTATGTATAATACGTGCGCTCAGCAAAATCCAAATTGGCAAGATCAGCATTACTTCAAGTTAGACAATTCATTTCTCAGAGCAGCACCGGCCGAGAAGAAACGGTTTTTGAACTTGCTTGTGTATGGTTTCAAGCTTTGGAATCTTTATCTGAACTCGATCTCATCGAAATCATATCTTCTCAGTCAAAAATGAAGTAGTGTGCAAAATTCCAAGGCTCATCTGCAAGGTGAACCCGAGACCTCTCACACCTATGTCACCTGACTGAGGCAATATCACACCCGAGACAAACAAGCGAGAACGGCGCCAGACGTGGTAATCATAAACCAGGTGAGTTTTTTGCTATTTCTGCTGTTTCAGAGTGAAAGAAGCACCGAGTTTTCATCACAGCTCCTTTCCATTCTGACTCGCTTCTCCCAGGAGGCTGTGCTAGCTGCTTTCGCGGAACAGGGCGGTCTTCATTGAGAACTGGACGAACTCATCTGCCATTGTCATGTAGTGTTGGTGGAGAGCAGCTTGAACGCGGTCTTCACCTCCCTCATTAAACACGGGTTTGTCCAGCGGAGTAGGGGTCAGCTGGGAGTGGGAAGTATGGAAATTCTGGAAAGGTGTAGAAAAGTGAGATCGTGCATGCACAAGAAATCATCTTCTTTTGGGAATCCTTGTCCAAATAATGCGATCTGAGACAGATAGAAAATGCAGAACTGTGAGCAAAGAGTGAATCTCTCCCCATTATTCAGGAACAGTGTCTGTGCTTCTCGAAGTCACGGGGAGGCTTCTGCTGTCTGAATTAGCATGGGATATTAATGCACCAAATCCTGTCGCTCACGCAGCTGATGTGATTTCCACGTTGCCTCCAGTTCAGATCATAGATTTCACAGCTCACATCATCCCAGAGTGACAGGAAAGAGAAGGACGCGATTTAGATCATCATCTTAACACAACCTGGGGATAAATTGGATGTGGGAGAGCGGACAGCCTCGACTGATTCCAGCATATACAATCCCACTGTTCACAAGATCTGACCACATGGAAAGAAATGACACAGTGACAAGATGTATTGAATCCGATTCCAAGCAAAACAGAAGCCGATGGAATGAAAAGAGCCATGAGAGCGGGAATGTAACATTATCTGTGAGGAAGTTGTTATCCAGACTCGAGGAGAGTGCACAGTCCTGTTTCCAGGGGTCAATATTTGGATAAGTAGACTGAATCAGCATCGGAATTAGTGGTGCTGGAAGAGCACAGCAGTTCAGGCAGCATCCAAGTAGCTTCGAAATCGACGTTTCGGGCAAAAGCCCTTCATTCCTTTATTCCTGATGAAGGACTTTTGCCCGAAATGTCGATTTCGAAGCTACTTGGATGTTGCCTGAACTGCTGTGTTCTTCCAGCACCACTAATCCAGAATCTGGTTTCCAGCATCTGCAGTCATTGTTTTTACCTCGTTGAATCAGCATCGGCTATTCTTGTACTGCATCTTTTGTACAATATTGCAAAAGTACGGGCCTTTTGTATAGAGGGGACAACTTCAAAATCCTCAATGATGCAAAACACACAAATGAGGTGAACAACAAAGCAACCGCAGAAACTCGTGTTACGTCATGGGGTAAACACCCGGCTGAACTTTTGCTCAAATTCGCTCTCTGTCAAATTCCTGAGCCTGAGATTCGAATGGTCTATGTTAATAAAAACTGTTCGCATCTCACAGCTTCAGTATTTAATAGGCCACTACATGTATGTCTGACAACAGTAATTGATCCCTCACTGTGTTACTCAGCACACGTAGAGAAGAAATAAATATAAGAACAACAGTCATGTATCTGACTGGGATTTGACCCGATGCTGCTGCAGCCAATCGATTCAGCTGTAACTGAAATTACTTCCACCTTTCCTGTGTCGGTAATAAGATTGCACAGCTTAGTGGTGAGTTTTCATGCTTTGAATTGGACCCAGCATCCTTTCTCAGGTTGAAATTTACTGGGATATAAAGGCATGGTGAAAGACACGGTAGAGTTTACTGGAATATAAAGACGTTAGGAATGACACGGTCAGTGTTCACTTGATACAAAGTCGATAAAAAAGACAGACATGACGGTTTCTTTGAGATAACACCACTAGAAAAGGAAAGAGCAGATTTAATGGGAAGGTGGGACAGATAAAGAACCATGCGGGAGAAATCAGGAAAGACTTCGTTGTGTCTGAAGGGAGGTGATCCAGCTAATGTGACGTTGGTAAGAGTAAATCTGAGGGAACTTCCTTCGTTTAAGTGAGTGGAAACTAAAGGGTGGAGTTTCAAAACCAACGGGGAATGATGAAGATGGTTGGAGCAGATTTTTCTTTTTTATTCTGAGAATTATTGAAATCGGAGATGAATTTTCAGAAATAAAAACATTTTAGGAGCTGATTTCATTATAGTTCAAAGGTCGTGTGCAGACACACAAGGAGTGAATTTAACAACGATAGGGATTCTGGGCTGCCTGGATGGCGAGGCAAAAGGGACATACTCTCGAAGTGGATAACATTCATCGGAAAGAAATTGCATAATACCTGCACTTGAAAATGCTACGTATAAGAAGAGCTGCTGGCGTTGATAGGTGTTGCAGTTTATTCTACATGAAATATTATATATTGTAAATACACTGAGCTGTTTGGTTTATCTCTGCATTGAATGGAAGTCTGTTAGCTCAGTCCACTGATTAACTAGTTATGTGAAAAGTGAGACCAACAGCTTGGGAGTAATTCTCTCACTGTCTCAGGTTTGCATAAGGATCATCATCTACTCTGCTCTCCTGATCTGTAATACTATGGTGCCTCTAGTGAGTAAGATTTGGCCTGTAGATGGAAAACATCATTATCATTGCCATCTGTTGCCTTGAACATTTGGTCACAATCACTCAAAAGGAGAGTGAGTCCATTTAATACTCACTTATCTCCGCTTAAAGACCCCGGTGACAAGACTCGACCTTATTCAAGTTTGCACCCTCAGCTTCTCCCAACAGCAAAACTACTTGTTATGCCTTTGTCAGAGTTACTGACAACATTCAAACTCCCCAAAGAGATAAATCTAATACTTTCGATTGGATAATGAACTGTGCGTGTTTGCAGGAAATGGAATGATATGAAATGAGTTAAATAGACTTTCCCAGAATGTAATTCAGTGCAGGGTGAGCGATTTGAGAAAAGTCATTAAGCTAAACTTTCACCTCTGTTTCCCTATCCACAGATGGATATTCAACTGGGGAATATTTGTAGCTTTGCAGATAATAATTGACAGAAATGTGAAACTGGAGTTTTCAAATAAATGCTACTTTACTCAATATTGATTTCAACTGCGTAAGATGCCCTAATAATCCCTTGTCAATGTCAGTAACAGCATCTTTAGATAAGCATTCAACTCACAACCGTTGCATTTTACGCACCTTTAAGTAGCAGGCGCTAAACAATTGCGTGACTGTAGCCGCAGACAAGCCAGCTGGTCACATGTCCTACTCATATCCTTAGGAACTTTAACTCAACTGCCCTACTTTTGCTGTGGTCCTGAAATTAAAGCTAACGCAGACAAGGTGAAACTGACATAGACCTGTGATTATTGAAGCATCAGGCTCAGGAAGTGGACACATAAAAATATGCAAAATAGACTTCATTGAAAAATGGGTTTCCGTTGGTTCCTGCGTTGTTTACAGACAATGTTACATTGCCGCTGTCGCCAGACCTTTCCTTCGATCGGCTTCAATTCGAATCGATAAAACTTCGCAACTTCCTTCTGAAAGTTCATACTGGTCACATGAAACACACTGCATTTAGCAATAATCTCCACCATTCCTACATCCATGAACACGTTTCACGGTTTCCATGAATACCGAGGATGTAGGAGTGTGACGCAAGAATACATTCAATTCCAGTTTAAATTGTAAAGTAGGAAGAATGCACAGTAAGACTCAGAATGTCAGAAATTCATGTACGTCTCCGTGTCCAGAAGTGCAGCAAATCAGAGGGGTAATCTGTCCCTGAATCCCCACGTTTGCTTGCTCTATGTGTTCAGTGAAAAACCTGTGTGAAGGAGCATGCAGTCTGACAGAGCGCCTGGGAGAATCCTCGATTGTCTGATCTAAAGCGGCAATAGGAGCTCTCCATTCTGGCTGTGAGAGCGGTGGGGTAAATGGGAGGACCTTGATACTCCGTGGTGTAGATTCACATTTCAATATGTTATTGTTGAAAACCCTCTGTCAGAAACAGCACTGACAGAGAGGAACAGGAGGACGCTATTCCAAACACCGGTCCTACCCCACCATTTGACATTGTCATGACTAACCAAATACATCAATATCTTTCCCCGGTCCATCCAGAACAGCCTGTCGCCCAAAGGGAGAAAGACATTTAAGCAATCGATAATGCCTGTGAAACTATTGGACTGGAATATGCGTTTAGAGACAGTGGGTTTCTGCACGAATTTTGTAGGTTTCGTGGGTTAGCAGTTGATTCTGGTCTGATCATGCTTCAATTGATATGATTCCGTCGAAACTCACCAACAAGGAGGTCAGGAAATTTCTGTGGTAAACAGCAATTTCAAGAACCCCAGACGACGGGAATTAACGATGAATCAGCAGAATAATAATTGATTCAGCTGATATCTGAACTCCGATTCTGGTGAAACCCAAAACAACAAACTTTGTATAGCAATGTTAACAATGCTGTAGAAATCTAACGCGCTTTTCATTGCACCACCGAGCCGCGCTAGCCATAATTTTACTGTACACAAAGTTGTGGTTGTCGTGGAGAAAATGTAATAAATCTCCAGGAGATGCGGAGAGTTCTTCAAGGAGTAGATCTTTTATTAGCAGACAAAAAGCCGTGCCACACAGAAAGCAAATTCTTGAACGACCCCGAAACTCAGGATCCGTGGCTCTTTATACCCTTTCTTTAATTATATTTCTATTAGCTTACCAGGATGCCCAACTGTGTTAGTCAGAATTATTTCACTCCAGGTATACAATAAACCATTATCGCTCTACTTCTGCCAATAGGGTTTTTCTATTGTCACGATTATGTATTTTACTGCCACATCTGCTGCAGTGATCTTCCAGCCCAGACTAACCTGTCATGATTAGATTTTTAGCTACCCCATCTGCCACAATGTTTTCCTGTCCCAAGCTGATTAGATATTTAATGTCTTTTTTTCTGCTACAAAGGTTTCAAGCAGGCTGACGCAACTATCAATTAAATATTTAAAGTCAAGTCCTAAATATTTATTGTCACGACTTGTCCCAAACTGCAATGATGATATTTAGCTGGCAAGGTTGACGTTAATAATTGCTATGATCACAGCCTGTCACAGTAACCGTTCAGCCCCAGTCTGACTCTGCTAATTCGTGGAGGAGCATTCCACTCTGCTTATCCCATCCAGCCACAGTGGCCCCATCCTACCACAGTGACCTTTTTACTCGTGAAGCATTCCACAGACCCCTTGTAACAGATCGACAGTAGTATCCATGCTTTTACCCTTCCCATGCTTTCATGCTCCGTACTTTCCTTACGGTGTTCGGACATTTGATCAGATAGCTGTTCGTCTTCGTCCAACTTTCCAGTATCTGGTCCTTATCCATGTGTGCTCTAGCTTCTCAAGTATTCGGCTAAGTACTCCTGAAGTGTTTTGATGACTCATAGCTTTACCACTCGTTCAAATAGTGAGTTCCAATGATACAACACTCTCAGAATGAAAATGTTCGTCTTATATCTCCTCTGATTATCCTCCCCCTTGCGTTTAACATAGATCTATGTTTGTAAACACTTCCCATAACAAATTTATTCCTATAACACGTATCTATCCCCTTACTGTACACCCTCCCTCACTCACTCTTCTCCGCTCTCAGATAAAGAGCCTGAGCTAAGCTAATTTATCTTCGCCATGACGAGATTGTCGTGCTACAAAAGTACAGCAGGTCAGGCAGCATCCGAGGAGCAGGAGAACCGACGCTTCTGGCATAAGCCTTTCATCAGGAATGAGACGTGTTGGTGGGGGCGGAGAGATAAATGGGCGGCAGTTGGGGTTGGGTGGAAGGTAGCTGGGAAAGCGATAATTGGATGGAGGCGGGGGAGAAAGTGATAAGTCAGAACGGGAAAAGATGAATAGTTTCGGAGGGTGGTGCTGAGTTGGATGCTTCGGACTGTGATAATGTGGGGGAAGGGGAATTGAAGATGATTTATCCCGTATTGTTACAGGGTCCCAAGGCAGAATATGAGGCGTTCCTCTTCCAGGCAGCGGGTGGTAACGGTTTGGCGATTGTCCTGTTCTGCAAACCACATTTCAGGGGAGATGTGAAATACCAAAGCCTAAAAAAAGGACAAAACTTATAGAATCAGAGTTGATGGAATTAGACACAACGCAGACAGAAACCATTTGGCCAATTGAGTCTGCTCTGTGCCGCCGAAGAGATTCACACTCCCCTGCCGATCTTTCTAAACCCGCATCATTGATCCAGCTACAAAGATAGAAATATTTTCAAAAGCTCAGCGGGTCAGGCAGCGTCGATGGAGAGAAATCAGAGTTAACATTGCAAATCAAAAACTGTTCCAAGGAATGTTGACCCCAAATGGTCATTCTGTTTTCCCTGAGCTGCAATTCCTACTTTTGACTTTGCCTTTGTCTTTGATTATACAGTCCATTCAGGTTTTGTTTGCCATCTACCTGAAGTGCACTCATTTGGACAGTGAGAAGGAATCGGACCAATCAGAGGAAACCCACACGGAAGAGAGAGAAAAGGAGCGTGTAAATTCCACACAGTCAGTCACATCAGTCTGGAATCGAATGCGGGTTTCTGGCCTCTTAGCCCTCCCAATCTGTAAGCGCCCGTCCCGGATGCGAATTGAACCCAATCTCACGCAGTGACAGGCAGTGGTATTACCCTTGAGTTCTATGCAAAAAGAAGCCTATGTATCAGTACTGGAAATCAATAATCGATTAACTATCCGAACTCTGTTTTTAAATCACTTGACCGACAGCCTTGTAGGTCTTGTCATCAAAAATTCACATCTAAATACTTCTGAAAGTTATGAGGATTTCTGCCTCTCCAACCTTTGCATGCACTGAGTTCCTTTCAACCACTCGCCGTTTCAAAACGTTTGTCTGCGCATTCACTCAAATCTTCCCTCCTCTGTTCTTAAATCTATTACCCCGTGAGTGATCTCTCCATTATAAGGAAACTTTTATTTCAGTCCACGCCATCCGTATCCCTGATTATTTTTTATATCTCAATCATGTCTTCTCTCGATCTCTTCTGCTCTCAGTCTATCCAATCTCTCTTCATAACAGGAGCTCTTCTACCCAGACAACGTTCTGGCAAATCATCCCTGCATCATTTCCAGTGCTAATGTGATTGCAGAACTGCACGGAATAGTCTACATAGAGCCGATTGAGCAAGTGAAATAAATGATGTGGAAGTCTGCAGAAAAAGGTCTTTTTGGAAAAAAGTTTCTTTTCCTCAGAGCTGCCCTGTGTTCTTTTCCTGAGCCTGAAGTTCCAATAATATCTGATCCATGTCATTAAAAACTGTTACTTGACCATTGATCTCAACCACAGTATCGAAATGGATTGACTGGTCTGAAGGTCGCAATGGTATGATTGTGGCACGTTCATCCAGCAACAGCGAGCGCAGCAGCACAGACTGAACAGGGTTCAATGTGAAAATGATTGTAAGGGAAATAGGAGGGGGAGCGTAAAGGAGGTCAGTGATTGTGGGAGGGAGAGAAGTCTCCAAGAATGGGTGAGTCTGAATTCTGATATTTACCTCACAGAGATGTATGAGAGAAGGGATTGATGAAAAATCATTAATGTTAGAGAAAGTTTTCATGTAAAATCAATTAATTCATTTCTGTGTTTCGTTGGCATGTACCACAAGGAGTTAAAAAGGGGAGAAGGTTACATGCCGTAACTCGGATTCTAACGAGGTTACTGCGGCCACAACGCACAACACTGAACATTATACGATCACTGGGCCATGCAGAGATGCGTGTTTGAAAAGAGCAGTAACGACAGAAACATAGGACATGTTAGGAAGAATGGAGAGACACAACAGGACTATATGGCGAGCAATAATAGACATGTGGGAACTCAGAATTGGCTGTATATTCAAATTGGATGTTTCAAGAGGCTGAGGAAGATCCATCGAGTACTGCATATTGAAGACTGAGGTTGATAGATTTTTACAAAACATCAAATTCTCAAGGGATACTGCAGGATATTGTTGAAATGTATGTTTCATCAGCAATGTGGTTTCACATTTGTTGCCTCACGAGCTTCCCCACAGAAGGAAGTACCCATTTCTGCAGTGGATCACATAATCGCAGTTCCTCCACCCAGAATCAATGGGCTGCAAAGATCAAACTGGAAATTGGCATGGAAATGAACACGTGAAGCTACTCTGTCACACCAGTAATGCGATCGGTGAGCACATTGTCCTTCTATGATGGTACAGAATGGCATGAAATTCCGAGACTGGGAGTTCTCCTGGTCAAAGTCGGGGAGGAAGGGCATATTTGTCTCCGGTTATTAGATTATTAAGATACAACAACAGCATTAACCCGCATTGCAGATTGGCTCAGCGGAAGCGTGCTGCAGCCTTAAGCGAGAGGTCGATGTATTGCAAGCATTCAGTGCAATTTTCCTTAACAATGTTGTGTTATTTTGACAGTAAGAACAGTTTTTTTGATCACATCATCCTCTTGCTCCCAGCAAACACTCTAGTACAGCGTACATCAGTTTCATTCCGACACAGCCACATGTCATATTCTCACTCCCTCTGAGATGATTGGAATTTCCAATGTCATTCTCTGAGATGGAGCAACGTAGCATTGAGATGGTAGTGTAGTGAACAAAGAAGAATAAAGAACACATAACATTTGTAGCCCAGGAACAGGCCCTTTTGACCTCC
This sequence comes from Chiloscyllium punctatum, assembly GCF_047496795.1. Classification (NCBI taxonomy): domain Eukaryota; kingdom Metazoa; phylum Chordata; class Chondrichthyes; order Orectolobiformes; family Hemiscylliidae; genus Chiloscyllium; species Chiloscyllium punctatum. The sequence goes on from NC_092750.1 coordinate 82,673,602, forward strand.
AAGCCTGAGCTGAACCAAATCAACTGTCTAAACCTATCACCCAATTCCTCAGCATCTGTTTCCGTCTGCTCCCCACTTACTCCCGCATCTCTCAAGGCGCACCATGAATGAAACGACCGTGCCTGCCTCTACTACCTCTGCTGGCAGGCACCGACCACCCTCTGTGCAAAATATTTTCTACACCTATCCTCCTTAAACGTTTCACCTCTCAACTTGAAGGCGTGACCTCTCATTATTGAATAACTCACCTGGGGAAAAAAGCATATCTCTATTCACCCGGTCTGTACCCTGCAAGATTTTGTAGACCTCAATCAGGACCCCTCAATCTCGTTTTTTTCTACTGAAAACAATCATAAACTTCTTAATTTCTCTTCACAGCAAGCATCTTCCATACCAGCAACATCCTCGTTAACCTTCTTTGCACCCTCTCTGAAACGTCCACTTCCTTTTGGTAACTTTACCAGAACTGTGCGCAGTATTCTAAACGTGGCCGAACCAAAATCTTGTACAATTTTAGCATTACCTGCCAGCTCTTAGACTCAAAGCCCGGCCCTATGACGACAAGCATGCCATATGCTTTCTTGACCGCTCTATCCACCTGTGCCGCCATCGTCATGGTACAAAGGACCTGAACTCCCAGATCATCAAATTTCTCCAAGGCTGTCCCGTTTACAGTGTAGTTGGTTCTAGAATTAGGCTTCCCAAAATGCATCACTTCACATTTGCCTCGATTGAACTCCATCTGCCACTTCTCCGCTCAACTCTCCTGTCTATCTATATTCTTCATTCTTTGACTGATCCCTATGCTTTCTGCTACTCACCAATCCTCGAGTCAAATGCAAATGTAGTGGCGATATCGTGGGCGAGCAACCCTTGGAGACTGGAACATGGCAGCTGCTGGTATTTACATCGATGAATAAAATCTGGAGTATTAACCCCGATCAGAGGAACAGAGGCAAAAAATTTTGATTTCCGAATACTCATTCATTCTTGTCCCTTTGAAAGGGGAATTTGCCGTCCTTAACGAGACGTGCCAACATATGACTCCAGACTGACAAAAGTGCGGTTCCCCCATAGAATCACTCTGACTCAGTTCAAGGTGAATTAAGAATGAACAACAAATAATGTTCAGATCATGATGGCCACACTCCGTGGGAGAATAAAGAAGAATAGAAAAATGGATGACGTGGAAAATTGGGAGTCATCTCTGTTTGGACACAAATTCAACTGATTATCCAAGCTAAATAGACACATGGATACCCACACCGCCAAGAAGTCAGCTCCATAGGGCGACATCCGGAAAGGATTCAATTACCCGCTGAAGTGTAAACCTACGTGCCCAGGCACAATGTGGATAGGTCATTCACCACTCCCATATGTGAGAAGGGATCACTCAGGAGGCCAACTGGCAGAGTCACCATCAGGTTTACAAATGACATCAGGGGTCCGATTGTGCTGTTATTGCAGGTGTTCATCCCATCCAGCAATGAACCATGTTTGGACGCCTGTTTCCAGGGGAGTTCCATTGTTTCCTGATGTAGATCAACGATTCAGACTTAGTTGTAGGAGTCATGATTTAGAAGTTTGCAAAGGATGCAACAATTGGTCGTGTATTTGACTATGATGAATAATGTCAGGGCCTGCAGAGATGTATCAATCAGGTGGAAAATAAAAGCGGCGAATGGAATTGAATCCAGACCAGTAAGTGTAATGAATTTGGGGAGTTGTAACAATAACAGTGAGGATTCTGAATGGTGAACGGAACAAACAGGAACAAAGAGATCTTGGAGTGGATATTTACAGATCACTGAAGATTTTTGGACAGGGAGCTCAGTTGGTCGAGAGTATCTTTGGATATTTTCTGTTGTTGATCTCAGACGGTGGATGATATTCGATCTTTAGCAACCACCAGTTTAGGAAACAACTAAAAGAATGAGCACAAGTCTGGTCAATGCAATCATCAACATTTTAAAAGATGTAAGATAAATGATGGAGGGCTGAAGTATACAACTTTGGCCATCAAGACCGCTTCATCACTCAGTGAATTTACCACTGATACATCTCCAAGTCATGCCTTTATGTGCCTTGGAGGGTAACTTGCAAATAGTAGCGCTTCAGTGCATCTTCAGCCTTGTCCTTCTCGTCGGTACAGTTTTTGAGCTTTGAATGTTCTGGAAACACAGCCTAGATGACTTACTCTACCGCATCTTGTAGGTGGTGCACTCTACTGCAATTTTGCCTTAGCGGTGAGGGTAATAAACATTCAGGTATTGAACGTGGTACAGTTAAGTGACTGCGTTGTCGTGGAGGATGTCCAGTTCCTTCAGTAGTATTGAAGCTGCACACATCCAGGCAAATGGAGTGAGTTCTGTTACACATCTAATGTGTGCCTTAAAGATGATGCAGGCTTCACGGAGACATGAGTTGTGTTAATAATCAAACGAAGTCGACTGACGGACATTTTTTTGTCGTCAACTTCTTTATATGGGCGGTCAGGTTCCATTTCTCCTAAATATTAGCTCTGAGGGCGATTGCACGGAGGACGTCAGTTACAACGAAACCATTGAATGTCATTAGAATATAATTAGATTCTCATTTGTCAAAGTTATTATTATTGTATTTGTGTGGACTAATCCGATTCCAATCGCAATTTCATTTCAAATTCCAGTTCCCGTGCTGTAAGGGACAGCAGAGATTTACGAGAATGTTGTCAACTTTGGATAAAATGGAGCTTCGGGGAATGATTGGTCAGGCTGGGATTATTCTCCTTGAAACAAAGTCGTGGGATTTTGGGTAGATACAGGCAGGTGCCGTGCACCAGAGGACATAATCTCAGAATGAGATAGCGCTCAGTTAATTGAGAAATGAAGAGTAATTTCCATGCTCAGAGAATATGTGGCTTTTTTTTTGGCAACCGAAGTAGAGGCTAAGTTGTTGGTTATTTTCAAATTGTGTCAGGTACTTAATCAGAAAGATGATGAAGTTTGTCGAGGTAAGTGAGCAGAATGGAGTTGAAGATTATCAGATCAACCATGAGTTCGTTGTATGGTGGGGCAGACTCGATGGGATGAATGGCATACGTCCACTTTGTTTAACATTTGGTCTAACGCCAAATTTTATTCATAAATTGAGAATTGTGAGTGGATGCGATGAAATGATAGAAAAGGTTTATCAAACAGGAACGAAGCTCATAAGGTCATGAAGAAGAAATGTGCAGTGACCTGGGAACAACAAATGACACTCTGCACAGCACAGGTGGCGGTTTACAGACGCTATGATTGCTGAAGAAAATTGGTCGACCTTGTACAGTTAGCGAGTCAGTCATCACGCTGCATGTGAAAGAATGAAAGGTTCGTTTCATTGGAGCAGTTTGCTGCGGTTCCAATTCCGAGTGTCTGTTTGAAATACTGATCAAATCATTGTGTGGACTGTTAGTTTAAAATAATCATGAATAATCCCATTGGATAAACTTGTGCTCCCGATCACTTGTTAGTTATTTCTCTATCAGTCATTTAAATTAATGGAAGGACAAGATGGAATGAGGGACATAAAGAAAAAAATGTGTACCTTCTCATTACACCAATTTAATTTACAACTGATTAGAACATCTGCTCTCATTCTTTATTTCAATTTTAATGTGGTGATTATCATTCGTGAATTTCCCGTGCAGTGAAGGGCAAGAACAAAATTCTCGATCCAGTGTAAACCAGAGGTGTGAGATGCAAAATAAAAATGCAGTAGTGTTATGTGGAAAGAGCAACCAAAATGTGACTCAACCCGTGAATGTGGAGCACCGTAGTATAATAACCCATAATCTCCCGGTCTCCTCAGCACGTTTTGGAAAGGGGTGACATGTGACCTCATCAAGGTTACATGTGGTGAAATCCGTGGATGAGAAATGTCTAGAGCTAAATTGATTCCACATCATACTGTTTCCGCTTTCACCAGAATTACAATAACAGCAAAATTCAAGAAATAGCCATGCTCGTCGGAATGAACATCTGTCATTGATTCATTCTGAATCAGAACTGTGTCAGAATGAAACAGAAAACAAGAATTTCCCGTCATATTCACACCCACATTTTGCCTTGACTCATAATTTCTTCAGTGACGTTCTCTCTCACGTGAAGAAGTAGCCATGGAGAGGGATATAAAGACGAGGTTGCGGTTCAATAGCCATTCTCATATGGATTAACTGAATTGGGTTAAATCGCAAGAAACGCTGTTTTGATCGTTTCATTTTATTAATTAAACTGAAAGTCACACTGTTCATTGTAATAATTGGAAGTGAATAAGATTTATCTCATTGGAACGATTAATGATATATGCAAATTTGTTCTGATTTATTTCAGCTGAAAGAAAATACTGCTTAGAAAAAGAGACGATTAAAGTCCAAAAGAAAAACCAACAGTTTTGTTGCTCGTGCTTTGGCAGAGTTCAATGATCACTAAATGGACCAAACATCATGGTGATCACATCTTTTAGCCACGTGATTAAAGCAGGAAGTCGATCTCCAAGTAACGGTTCACTTACCGCTCATTATGTAATATCTTTCCTTTACAATAAAAAAATCCACTGAGTTCCATTTGCAATGCTTCAGATGGCATAGTATGCCAAATCTTTCCAAATCCAGGGTATTTGGAACAAAATCTTATTCAGCTGTGCATGTTCACGTAATTTCTAGACTTTTAAAGTCAAACAACTGAGACATTGTTTCCCCGCGGCTTCCAACCGACTACACCCCACCCCTACAACTTTACCTCGCCACAGGCTATTTCTATACTTGTGAAATTTATTCCTTGTATGTCACCAAATGTGCCTTTCCAAATATCTTGAATAACAGATTCTTGGAGTGTCAGCGATTCTGCTCTCATCATTTCTTTGTCCCTCAAAGGTTTTGAAGGTTTGACATTTAAATATTTACTCACTTGAACACAAAAAACACGAGTCACAAAAATACCAGTCACAACTAAAAACAGTCACAAAAAGCATTGGCTCGTTACAATAAGACCCTTATGAAAAATGTTCTACTCAACAGTAATTCGACGACTGTGAACATCTTCATATCGTCCTTGCAAAGAACACTCTTATTATTCCTAAACTTTTATTATCCTAATTTATTTCGACATTTGTATCAGAACTAGGAAGAAAACGAGAAGCAATTCACGAGTATTTGCAGGAGTGAAAGTCAAAATAAATTAATTTTACAGTGTCACCATTCAGTATTTTCTCTGACTAAGCAGATAAAGATGTTTAAAGTGCGAGCTCAAAATGTTTTCACCTACAGTTGTACTAAGTCAAAATTAAGTTACTTTATTGTGCGACACTCCAACTGGAACCCTGATTGGAAAGCGGCTCCGTATGTTGATGTTCGAATCCTCGGTCATTTGTAATAAAGCATGGTTATTGGTTTTAGTGAAATATTTCCTGTGCAATTACTGAAGTCAGATGTAAGAAATCAAGTGCATGTATTGGGTGGAATTGTTCACCAAATATTTACTGTGGTTCTTGTTCTCAGGAACAATAAGATACTTCCACAGGTTTTTCTCCTGAGCAGTAATTAGATGACCAGGAAGACTTTGTGTGACTGTATGCGCCGTGTCTGTGAGCATTTTTTAAAAATTACATTGAGATATTTTACTAATAACGGAAGGGATTAATAATCGTGTGTTAAAAGTCTTAACTAATGTCATATTTTCTTTATAAAATTACGAGGATTCCTTTGTGCAACAATGATTTGGAGATGCCGGAGTTGGACCGGGGTGGACAAAGTTCAAAATCACACGACACCAGGTTATAGTCCAACAGGTTTGTTTGGAATCACTAGTTTTCAAGGTTCTGCCTCTGTATCGGGTGATCTGATGCACAGACAGCGCCAGGTAAACCAATGCTTCCAAATAAACCTGCTGGACTATAACCAGGTGTTGTGTGATTTTTTTAACTTCGTGAAACAAACTGAAAAACCACATGTGATAAGTGAGATATATGCAAAATCGATTTTCAAAGCATTTCATCTTTACAATCAATTTGACTCGGCCATTGGAAAAATAAGGTAAAAACAATGACTGCAGATGCTGAAAATCAAATACTGGATTAGTGGTGCTGGAAGAGCACAGCAGTTCAGGCAGCATCCAACGAGCAGCGAAATCGACGTTTCGGGAATAAAGGCAGTGAGCCTGAAGCATGGAGAGATAAGCTAGAGGAGGGTGGGGGTGGGGAGAAAGTAGCATAGAGTACAATGGGTGAGTGGGGGAGGAGATGAAGGTGATAGGTCAAAGAGAAGAGGGTGGAGTGGATAGGTGGAAAAGAAGATAGGCAGGTCGGACAAGTCAAGGAGACAGTAAGTGAGCTGGAAGTTTGAAACTAGAATGAGGTGGGGGAAGGGGAAATGAGGAAGCTGTTGAAGTCCACATTGATGCCCTGGGGCTGAAGTGTTCCGAGGCGGAAGATGAGGCGTTCCTCCTCCAGGCGTCTGGTGGTGAGGGAGCGGCGGTGAAGGAGGCCCAGGACCTCCATGTCCTCGGCAGAGTGGGAGGGGGAGTTGAAATGTTGGGCCACGGGGCGGTTTGGTTGATTGGTGCGGGTGTCTCGGAGATGTTCCCTAAAGCGCTCTGCTCGGAGGAAAAATAAACCGAACTCTCAGGCAGTTCATCAATTGAACATTAAGTAGAAATTAAACTTAATAAAAGACATAGCAATAATGAGATGAATTACAACATTGTATTGTATAATAAAGGTAATCTGAAGAACTGAAGGGTAATAGCAAGTGGCATTTGCTTCATTTTACTGAAGAAAAATCGAACTTTTTTTTCATCTTGCTTGGACTAAAAAATAAGGATAAGTACATGTGAGGTGTTCAAATATACAATACTGATGTGCTAAATGCTTATTGAATCTCTTCTGCAGAATTAAGTTCACAGAATAAACAATGTTTGGGCATTCATGATCTGATTGGCATTAAAATCCTGTTGTCCACCATATGCATAATAATTGGATGTAGCAAGGTATTTTGATTTTAAAATCAAATGAATTTCATTTCTTAGATATATTAAATTTTGAAAACTACTAAGTCCTCAAACTTAAAATTTAGAGACAATGCAATGTGATACATCCTTTTATTAATAACCTGCAGATAAAAGATTGCAGATTGTGAGATTATTAGAATGAATCACAGACAGAAGCAGATCCAAAACTGGATTTAAAAACAATGCATACTCCGCTTAGTTATATTCTAATCACCATTCTAAGCTGCTCTGATGCATCTCTGTTCAAGATGAACTCACACCTCCAACAGTAATTATTGGTGAAATGGCATTAGATATCTCATAATTTATCAGGTTGTGATTACTTTGATTCTCCTAGGAGAGAGACACTAGTAGAGCTCCACAAGTTCCTTTCGTTATCTTCCCACCAAGGAAGGGTGGGATTATAATCGATTGGGATTACTCAAATGCAAACGAACCAGTGTTCATTCCGATAACTGGGCTGGTAATAAATTAGACTGTTTCTGTGTAATCGACTGAGAATGAAATGGCAATTCACAATAATGATGGAACTAATCACATATGCTCTTACTTAAAAATTAAGATTATGATAATTGAGAGAAAGATAAATAGACACATCATGCATTTATTGTAAATTCATAAAAAAATACAACTGCTGTATATGTTTAAAGTGTTTTTTTTCTTATAATAGAAAGATCATTAGAACATTTAGCAGTAGGACGCAATCTGAAGAAAATGTTATTCACAGTGACTATTCAGCTGCAGAGAACTTCCCCTCCTTCCACAAACGTATAACTTCCAACAATTCCATATTCACTCTGATTGATAAAGGAAAGAGCAAACAGCTGTAAAATCCTTTTTTCTTGTTTACACAAAATGTCACAAATTTGAAATTTATTTTAGCTTTAAAATATTTAAATCTTACTGTGAACAGAAATACAATAAATCTTGGCGTTGAAGAACAATATAATCAAACCAAATTAAAATACACATTGATATTCACAATAATTGGGGGAGTGAACACTGCAATTTATTTCCACCAGTTGATGTACTGAGCCATAATTCCAACTTCATACTCCATTTGGATAGGCAATGGTTAGATATTAGCAATAACAAAATTATTATTATACTGTCAGTGAACTGAATATTAATGAGAAATCTCACATTGCTATTTGAATGAGCAATGTGTCGAAATAAACAGTAATTATTGGTGAAATGCCATTAGATATCTCATAATTGATCAGGTTGTGATTACGTTTCTTGTAGAAATGAGTAGCATTCAAATATTTCCAATGAGCATTGGGTGGAAAAGCAATGCTTTTTGGTGTAGACCTGAACGGTTTTTTTTTAATTGCAGTATCGGCACTAAGAAATAATGGATTAAACTGATGTGCGAATCTCACCTTACTGAATATTTCCAAGCTTTCTAACATGTTTCTAGTTCAATCTTCAGTATAAAAAGGGTAATTTTGGCTCAGCACATCTGTAACTGTAAACATTTCAATACATCACCAAAGTTATTAATCTGACAATTCAGAACAAATATAAAAAAAATACCTCTGTAAATGTCATTGACTATATCTTTTGATTATAGTTAAGTTCATTCTCTACTTACTTTATTTGTATTTCTGACACCAGTGATTAATATTGATTAGATTAAATGTCATATGAGTGAGACATTAGTTTTCTCTCAATGATCTGTGCAGCACAGGAATAGGTCATTTGGCCCAAAACGTTGTGCTGAACATAATGCAAAAGACACTCACCGCTTCGGCCTACCCTTGGTCCATATCCTTCCAAATTATCTAAATGAACAGTAAAGAGCCTTAACGCATCTGCCTCTCCCACCATCGCTGGAAGTTCATTCCAGACACCTACCCCCACTCCCGTGTAAAAAAACAAATTGCCCCTTGAACTGTCTCCCCTAACCTTAAACGCAAGTCACATAGTTTTGACGTTTCAACTCTGGGAAAAACATTCAGAGTGTCAAACCTATCTATGTATCTCATGATTGCATAGACTTACATAAAGTCTTCCCCCAGCCTCTGCCACTCCACAAAAAGGTAGAATGAGTTTTTCTCGCCTCTCCAAATCCAGACAGCATCCGGGTAACTGCTCTCTGTACCTTCTCCAAAGCCTCCATACCCGTCTTGTAATGTGGCAAACAGATATGAATACAATCGTTTAAGTATGCCTTAACCAAAGTCTTATAACATGACTTTGGTTACAACATGACTTCCTGACTCTTGTAACCAGTTCCGTGACCAATAAAGACAAGCATGCCATTTGCCTTCCTTACCACCCTATCTATTTGCATGGTCATTTTACGGGAGCCAATGGTCTTGAACGCCAAGATCACTTTGAACAACAAAGCTGTTCAGGGTCCTGCCATTATACACTTTTCCTGAGTATTAGATCTCCCAAAGTGAAACACCTCACACTTATAGGGATTAAACTTCACCTTGAAAATCTCTGCCCATATCTGCAATTTATCTTTTATCCTGCAGTATTCCTTGACAACCTTCTACATTATCCACAACTCCACTGAACTTTGTAATGCCTGCAAACCTATTAACTCACTCAATTCGATTTTAATCCATGTCACTTATATCCATTTTTATCACAAACAGAAAAGTTTCAGTACAGATCCCTTTGGAAAAAAAGACAGAAAATGAAAGAAATGCAGAATTCTTGAATAAATGTGGTTTTTCAATGACAGAACAATGCTGATGAATAATCTCTGAAGGTCTATTTTTGTTTTTAAATTAACCCAATATTTTAATTCTCAGTTTTCTGATCTTAATGAATACCGAGTAAAAAAAAAGCTTTGAAAATATTGAATCATTTTAAGTGTTGAGTTCTAACATTAATTGTTAGTTTATTGTCATTTCAATTACCACACCATAATGTATTTTAATCTTAGTAATGAGCATCAGGCGATTCACATTTCAGTTTAATCCATTATTTCTTAGTGCCAGTATCATAATGAAATATTAACTTTCTTTTCAGGTCAACAGACCTGCAATCCACCAATGGTTTCTCATCCAAAATTCATAATAACTATCTCGTTTTCTTTCATTTGAATTCTCATATTAATGGAAGGAATATTAATCAGCTTTATCAATTAAGAAGTGGCTAACTATTTTTCACATAAATATTTCAGTTCTTTCCAACATATTGCACAATTACATTGCAATAAGGGTTTTCTCATCATTCTTAAATTTGCTATCAGCCATTTTAAAACTAATTATTGCAATTAACAAACCGGTAATCATTGTTGAAATCTAATATCTCCAACTTTAGATGAGGAATTACGGCTCAGTACATCAACTGATGCAAAACGTATTGCACTCTACAATCTCTTAATCTTACCAAAAATAGTTTGAAGTGTGGAAGCTTAGTTGGATTGAACTGACTGTGAGCAAAAATGCATTCTGAAGATGGGTCACTGGACCCAAAGCATTAACTCTGATTTCTCTTCACAAATGCTGCCAGATCTGCTGAGCTATTTTCCAGCAATTTCTGATTTTGTTTCTGATTTCCAGTAGCCACCGTTTTTTGCATTCTTGTCCTGATTGTTTTTCATTTCAATGCCAACATTTCTGTTTTCTGATTATTACAATAAGAACGAACTGTTTTCATGCTAAGTATCATTTCAATTTCATGTATTTCTTCCGTACGCAAAACAGAATTAACAAATGTTTGTTCTCGCAAGATTTGTGACGGTTTATACCTCAGGTTGAGGTTTAGGGTGTAGGTTTGCTCGCTGAGCTGTAGGTTTGATATCCAGACGTTTCATTACCTGCCTAGGTAACATCATCAGTGGCAACCTCCAAGTGAAGCGAAGCTGTTGTCTCCTGCTTTCTATTTATATCTTTCTCCTTGGTGGGATTGCTGGGTTTTGTGGTGATGTCATTTCGTGTTCGTTTTCTGCGGGGTTGACAGATGGCATCTAGATCTCTGTGCTTGTTTATGGCGTTGTGGTTGGTGTGTCAGGCCTCTAGGAATTCTCTGGCATGTCTTTGCTTAGCCTATCCCAGGATAGATGTGTTGTCCCAGTTGAAATGTGTTTTTTTTACACGGATGAAAAAAAAACACCATTTCGACTGGATCAACACATCTATCCTGGGATAGGCTAAGCAAAGACATGCCAGAGATTTCCTAGAGGCCTGGCACTCCAACCACAACGCCATAAGCACACACATGGATCTAGATGCCATCGATCAACCACGCAGAAAACGAACAGGAAATGAAATCACCACAAACCCCAGGAACCCCATCCAGGAGAAAGATATAAATAGAAAGCAGGAGACAACAGCTTCGCTTCACTTGGAGGTCGCCACTGATGATGTTACCTAGCCAGGTATTGAAACGTCTGGATATCAAACCTAAAAATCAGCGAGCAAACCTACACCCGAAATGTTTGTTCTATTACAGTAAAACTTGAATTCTTAGAAATCCCAATTTTGTGAAAATGAGGGAAGTTGTCTTTCGCTGAGTAGTCACATTGAATGACTAATTCTTTATTTCCAATTCATATGCATTACAAAGCAGTTTAATTTTAATTTCTGTATATGAATAATTGTTTCAAACATATCGAATTATTTGACTATCGTGACATTTTTATTTCATTGAGATCAATGTCGCTTCGGTCCATCAGTATTAGAAATTACTAATTATTTTAATTGGTCCATTACACACTGAACTGTCTAATACAATCCTAGTCCAATTATCACAATAAATATCTGAGCAGTTTCCCATTGAGTAACCATAGTAAGTATATGATTATAGTCCTGCCCATCCTGCATGGGAACATTATTGAGCGCTCTGGTAATGTCTGTACTAAGACACCAGGAGGCATGGGTTGAATTCCCACCTTCAACAGAGATGTGTCAAAGCACCTCTGTGAGTTGGTTAGAACATATCTAGGTGTCTATTGAATTGCTTTTCAATCCAACATTTCCTCAACTTGTATCCGTTGTTCATTGCTATGACCACAATATCTGCACTTTATTGGCTTTAGGTCACTGATTAAAATATAAAGGGGATTATGCTGCTTCTAAATACCTATCAACTTTGCAGTATTAAAGATTCTACAGTGTAAATAATATTTAAATTGAGAGGGGAAAGATCGAAGAGGGATCTGACGGGCAATTTTATTCGTACAATATGTTTGGCACATATGGGATAAGCTGTGAGAGGAAGGGGCAGCGGCTGGTACAATTACAACATGTAAACGACTTTTGGACAGTTACATGGATAGAAAACATCCAGAGGGGTATGGAACAAACACAGGAAAATGGGACGAGTTTAGTTTAGGAAACCTGCCCAGCGTGCCAAGTTGGGCTGAATGGGCTGTTTCTGTGCTGTGCCAATCTACCATTCTACAATTCAAAGTTGACTGTGATTGGTAAAGGAGAGAACGAGCGGGTGTTAATTCTGTTTTGTGTCCAGAAATAAAGTGGAATGAATTTTAATTTTGTCATGTAAAATAGTTCACTCTTATTGTGATTAAAAACACAATGAATATGAACATTGAAGTGAAATATAATTAAATCAATTCAACTATGTTTCAATGGTTAAAGCAGAAATTGATCTTTACAATGATTGTGAGATTGTACACTGCAATATCTTCACAACAGTTCTTGCACTGAGCCATTATTGCACATTTATACCCCTTACTGAACTGAACAATTATTAGAAATTAGAATTTTGAAAATCTATCTACGCACTTAGAAGAAGGAGCAATTTAATTTTGCAATGTGACTGTGCAATGTGTAGACATGAACAAGAATTATTGCAGTGAAATGTAATTGCAGTTCCCTGAATTTCTACGGCTGAGATTAATGCGATCATTCAAATCAGTAAAAGTCAGATACTTTCAAAATATGTTGGATGCAAAATCACTGGTTCCATTGTGGGATAGTTGACCTGAAAATAACAATATTGTTACAGTGGATTAAATTAAACAATACATTAAATTAAAATGTGGATCACGTTAGAAACACAAACAAATTATTCTGCAATTATTATAAGGCTAATGAATTCAAAATAAATGCTGTAATCTGAACAAATAAATCAATTCAATATTTTCAAAACACTTTGCTCTGATGTTGATTAGACGTTCATTATGCTCAGTAAACTGAAAACTGAAATATAGTCGCGAGATTGATGGACTGGGAACAATACATGAGCCAGTTATTATTGAAAATAATTTATTTTTGATGAAAAATGCAGACAATACAATTCAAAAGTTATTGTGTTTGTTGAACTAAACAAGTGATGTAGGTAACTTCATTTCTCGCAAAAAATACAGTAATGCATTTCATTCAATTCAATTAATTGTAGAAACATGTATTTTTAATTTATGTGATTTTATCCTGATCAATGTTGAAACATTAGTACCTGAATTTGGAAGAAAATTATTGGTAACGAAAGTGAATATCTGAGTGACCACAAGATACAGTCAATGACATTTGATAGAAAATCAATTTGCATGATTTTGTGATTATTGAACATTAATAAGTAATGTTGCAATAAACATTAAAACAAAATCAACAGTTCCAAAGCAGCTGTTTGTTGTAACGAATTGAACATAAAAACACTTCTGCAGGGCACATGATCTGAAAAAGCAAAAAATCTCTTGACGTGATATTTCAGCTAAAAGATACTTTCCTTTTTTTTTAAAAAATAAGGGGTACAACTTTCAAGAATTCAAAAGTTATTGTGTTTGTTGACCTGAACAAGAGATGTAGGTAACTTCATTTCTCACAAAAGAAAGTGGAATGGGAACTTTAAAATTTTTTTTAGCAAGAAACACAATGTAGCTTTTAGTGTAATCATTTAAATTAAAATGCATGTTCGTATGGAATTGAAATATAATCAAAGCAAATGAAACAGGATTAAAATAAGCATCAACACGAATTCCATTATTGAACTAAAAATCAACTAGCATTGCATTATTACAATAAAAATCAGCATTTGCTATGATTGCAAAACTGTACAGTGCAATGTGTTTACACAAGTCAATGTATGGAAACATGATACTACACTTTGGGATGAATGTACTGGATTGAACTATTATTAAATATTGGATATAAGCAACAATTAGTCTGAAAAACAGTTAATGTCAAACATTAAATTGGTGAGAAATCTGATTTTACTGTGCAACTGTGTAAAGTGTAGACATGAACAGTAATTATTAGGGTAGAATAGCAATCTGACATGACTTAAGGTTTCATATTAATTCCATGATTACTTTGTGTTTTCACATCAAGAAGAGATAACATATTTACTATGAATGCTTGGTTGTTTCATTGGTTGGTTTGTGGATGTTTTAACCTGGATAGAATGACTACATTTTTCATTATAAGAAATAACATATTAAACTAAAATGGGAATCTCACGATGCTTGTCACAAAGATTTAACTGAATTACCGTCTGGTTAATGGAGTGACAATGAATTTACAATTAATTTTAGTACTCTGGCAAATTAAATGATTCGATATTTTAAAATTATTTTGCTCTAATGTTGATTAGACTTTTTATTGAGATCAGAGACTTGAAGATTAAATTGCTTTTTTGGTAGATTGACAAAAAACATATTAGACATTCAGTGATTATTAATTATCATTGTTTTGTCATTCATAATTCTCAGTTATTCAAGAATTTCTTGCTTTACATTTCTTCCCAAAAAGAATAATTTCATGGAATTTTTCATATCATCAATATTTACAAATTTGAGTCAGAGTTGGGAAGAGAATAAATAGATAAGGAATGTGGGTATCACAGCAAAAAATAGGCAACAGTATTTGTCGCACAATTATTTTCAAAATTTCTCTGAAAAAATGTAATCGGTTATGCGCAAATGCTTGCAGCTACAAATACAGTGAGCCATAATTACACTTTTGCTGTGATGAATAGTCGAGAAACCTATCACAAACATTAGTAATATTCAGGAATTTCTTCATCTCAATAAATGTCAGTATTAGCTTGCTCATCTATTAATGATGAAGGGTGATTATTGGTCAGAGAAAGATGTGTGTAAATTATAAGAAGGTGCCTATTGCATATCTTTGGATGGGGTATTATGGTGATGTTTGTTGTGGTTATTCATCCTGGGAAAAATAAGATTATTACAAAGAGATATTCAGTGAACAGTGATTAGGTGACCTTGAAGACCATCGTTTGGTTTTATGTGCAGTGATTAAGAGTAATTTGATTTCAGTAGCATTGGGCTATTTTGCATGATTTGGCAAATGATTAATAATCTTGTGACAAAATTTTGAGGATGATCATGAGCTGTATTCGATCCATCCAGTGGGTTGGTACAAACATCCTTCACTGTTTTCCTTCCCATGAGAGGCGTGCTATGCTCAGGAACTGGCTGGAAGCCAAGATGCCAGAAAATCTGGTTAAACCCCTCGAATACACAACTCTCAGGCTGGTTGTCACTGGATCCCCGGAACTTTTGTGACCTCTTTTCTGGAGCTGAATGATGCTGGCTCTGTTTGATTTCATTTGAGCAGGTTTCTTTTCGATCAGATTTCTGTGGCTGTCGGTGAATTTCAAACATTCAATTTCGGGCCACAGGTCACTTGACCTCAGTCAATAATTAAAATAGAGTTCACTTATTGTGACAGTGATGTGATAATTAACGGTGGCGTTTTAACAAATGAAATGATTAAACATTTTCCAGCAGTTTACACAGACATTAATTAGATATTCATTAAGATATGTAAACTGAGAAGTATAATCTAGTTGCAGGATTACTGAATTGTAAGAAAGATTTAGTTACTGTGTTTTCTAGAGGAATTGTTTAATCATTCAAATAGGTCAGCTCTTCCTGAATTCTACGTACCTTCCATTGGTTTATTTGTAGCGAACACTCATCTAGGACTCATTTGATTTGTCTTTTAAACTGTGTTTCAAGATTTCAACGGGACATTGACATTGATCTGAGCTGAGAAGTAGGAGATTGAGTTCAACCTGGAAAAGTGTGAAGAGATTCATTTTAGAATTTTGAATTTGAATGCAGACTATTGAATGAAATGTAGGATTTTTGGCAGTGTGGAGGAACAGAGGGATCTTGGAGTCCATGTCCATAGATCCCTCATAGAGGAGGTTTACCAGGATCCTGCCTGAAGTAGAGGGCACGTCTTCTGATGAAAGGTTGAAGGAGCTAGGGCTTTTCTCATTGGAGCAAAGAAGGATGAGAGGCAACTTGACAGACAGGCTTAGATAGAGTGATGAGAGGCTTAGATCGAGTGAACAACCAGAGACTCTTTTTCCCAGGTGGAAATGACTATCATAAGAGGGCATAATTTCAAGGTGAATGGAGGCATGCTTAGTGGAGATGTCAGAGGTAGGTTCCTATTACAGAGTGATGAGTGTGCGGAATGTACTCCTAGCAGTGGTAGTAGAGTCAGATACAGTAAGTGTATCTAAGTAACTCGTGGCTACGTACATGAATGATAGTAAAATGAAGGGAATATAGGTTAGTTTGATCTTAGAAGAGGATAAAAGGTTAGCACATGGACCAAATGTCCTGTACTGTGTTGTACTGTTCGATGTTCTATGTACTGAACTGAACAGTTATTACATATTAGCAACAAATAGATTTTCAAAGCTCTATTAGCGAACATTAGAATAATGATAAATCTCACCTTGCTATTCGACTGAGCTATGTGTGGACATAAACAGGAATTATTGCAGGGAAAAGTAATTAAGGTTTTCAAAATTAATAAATTTGAAATTACCGAGGTCATTCAAATGGCGGCCTTTGTGGGGAGCCGCAGAAAATGGGGGAGATACTAAATGAGTATTTTGCATCAGTATTTAATGTGGAAAAGGATATGGAAGGGATATAGACTGTCGGGAAATAGATGGTGATATCTTGCACAATGTCCAGATTACAGAGAAGGAAACCCTGGATGTCTTGAAATGGGTAAAGGTGGATAAATCCCCAGGACCTGATCAGGTATACCCGAGAACTCTGCGGGAAACTAGAGAAGTGATTGTTGGGCCTCTTGCTGAGATATTTGTATCATCGATAGTCACAGGTGAGGCGCCGGAAGACTGGACTTTGGCTAACCTGGTGCCAACGTTAGGGCAAGAAGGGCAGTAAGGACAAGCCAGGGAACAATAGACCAGTGAGTCTGACCTCGGTGGTGGGCAAGTTGTTGGAGCAAATCCTGAGAGACCAGACGTACATGTGTTTGGAAAGCCAAGCACTGATTATGGATAGTCATCATGGCTTTGTGCGTAGGAAATCATATCTCACAAACTTGCTTGAGTTTTTTGAGGAAGTAACAAAGAGGTTTGATTTTGGCAGAGCAGTAGATGCGATTTATATGGACTTCAGTAAGGCGTTCTTCCCATAGGAAACTAATTAGTAAGGTTAGATCTCACGGAATATGGGGAGAACTAGCCATTTGGATACAGAACTGGCTCAAAGGTAGAAGACAGAGGGTGGTGGTGGAGGGTTGTTTTTCAGACTGGATGTCTGTGACCAGTGGAGTGCCACAAGGATCGGTGATGGTTCCTCTACATTTTGACATTTATATAAATGACTTGGATGCGAGCATAAGAGGTATAGTTAGTAAGTTTGCAGATGACTCCAAAATTGGAGGTGCACTGGAGAGCCAAGAGGGCTACCTCACATTACAACAGGATCTGGACCAGATGGACCAATGGGCTGAGAAGTAGCAGATGGAGTTTAATTCAGTTAAATGCGAGGTGCTGCATTTTGGGAAAACAAATCTTAGCAGGACTTATACACTTAGTGGTAAGGTCCTTGGGAGTATTGCTGAACAAAGAGACCTTGGAGTGCAGGTTCATAGCTCCTTGAAAGTGAAGTCGCAGGTAGATAGGATAGTGAAGGCGGCGTTTGGTATGCTTTCCTTTATTGGTCAGAGTATTGAGTACAGAAGTCAGAAGGTCATGTTTCGGGCTGTACAGGACAGTGGTTAGGCCACTGTTGGAATATTTCGTGCAATTCTGGCCTCCTACCTACCGGTAAGAAGTTGTGAAACTTGAAAGGGTTCAGAAAAGACTTACAAGGATGTTGCCAGGGTTGGAGGATTTGAACTACAGGGAAAGGCTGAACAGTCTGGGGCTGTTTTCCCTGGAGCATTGGAGGCTGGGGCGTGACCATATAGAGATTTACAAAATTTTGAGGGGCATGGATAGGGTAAGTAGGCAAAGTCTTTTCTCTGGGGTCGGGGAGTCTAGAACTAAAGATGGTAGGTTTAGGTTGAGATGGGAAGATATAAAAGAGACCTACAGGGCAACTTTTTCACACAGAGGGTCGTAAGTGTATAGAATGAGCTGCCAGAGGAAGTGGTGAAGGCTGGTACAATTGCAACATTTAAGAGGCATTTGGATTGGTATATGAATAGGAAGAGTTTGGAGGGATATGGTGGGATTAGATTGTGTTGGGAAATGTGGTCGGCATGGATGGGTTGGAGTGAAGGGTCTGTTTCCATGTTGTATGCCTCTATGACTCGATGACTCTTAATGAGAAAAAAGTCAGATTTTTACAACGAGTGTTGTATCAGAAATCATTGATTCTTTTGTATGTGTGATGATCTGGAAGAAAATGGATTTTTATATTACTGTATTAGTACAAGGGAACACTAGATTATTTTCAAATATGAAATTCACTGTAATTGTTAGCCAGAATAAGTTAAAGCTTTGTGTAATTATTGTAATGCTGATGACTTAATAATTGTTGTTAGAATTCTGAAAAAAGAAAATGTTATACTATTTGTCCTAAGAGTCAATAAATTAAATTGATATATGAACCACAATATACCTGTTAGCAAAACTAATTTAAATTATTATGCAATTATTGTCAAGGCAATGACTTGATAATTAGTGCTAGTATCTAAACAAATAAATTGATTCAATATTTTGAAAGCATTTTGCTCTGAAATTGATTGGATATTTATTAAGATCGGAAAACGGAGGGAATAAAATGCAATAGCTCGCTTGATTGGATTGAAGAAGAAAATGAGACAGTCCATGTCAGTGTCGGTTACCACAGCACAGTCCTTTTGGAGACAGGTCCCACCTGCAGATAGAGCTGAGCGATGCAGCAACCAACAGATCAGACCTAAACTCTACATTCATTCCACATCCAGTCGAGAATGGTGGTGGAGAATTGAACAACTCACCGGAAAAGGAGGTTCTACAAATATTCCCATCATCAATGATGGAAGAGCTGAACACATCAGTGCAAAAGATAAGGCTGAAGCTTTCTGGGAGCTAAATATCCAAGAATGCACATCCAAATGAAAAGGCAGGCAGGTGGGCAGAGAGGCTGGGGTTAGTGAACAGTAAGAAATGGAATTAAGTCAAGAGCAATAAATGACATTGGCTCAGATGATGTAGAATCTGTGTGGGTGGAGATGAGGAACTGCAAAGGTTAAAAAAAACATAATGGGAGTTATCTGTAGAGCTCCAAACAATAGTCAGGATTTGGGCATAAGTTACATGAGGAGATAGGAAAAGCATGTAAGGAAGGTAAGGTTACAGTGATCGGGGGGATTTCAATATGCAGGGGGACTGGGAAAATCAGGATGATAGTGGATTGCAAGAAAATGAATTTGTGGAATCTCTGCAACATGGCTTTTTGAAGAAGGTTGCAGTGGAGCCCACTAGGGAACAGGCAATTCTGGATTTAGTGTTGTGCAATGAGGCAGACTTGATAAGGGAGGTTAACGTGAATGAACACTGAGGAGGCAGGGACCATAATATGATAGAATTTACACGGCAGTTTGAGATGGAGAAGATGGAATCAGATGTAACTGTATTCCAGCTGAATAAAGGCAGCTACAGAGACATGAGGGAGAAGCTGGAGTGAATTGACTGAGAGAGGAGTCAAGCAGGAAAGAGAGTGGAACAGTGATGGCTAGGGATTCTGGGAGTGTCCGGGTGACACAGTAAAAATTCATCCCGAGGAAAAAGCAGCATGGATCAGGGAGGGTGAGGCAACCATGGCTGACTCGGGAAGTCAGGGAAAGCATACAAGCAACATATCACATGGCAAAGGGCAGTGGGATGTCAGTGAAATGGGAAGCCAAAAAAGAACAATGGAGAACAATGAAGAAAAAACATAAGGAGAAAGAAGATTAAGCATGAGAGAAAGCGAGTGTGTAATATTAAAAACATGATTGCCGGAGTTTCTTTAGTTACATAAAGTTCAAAAGAGAGGCGAAAATGGACATGTGCTGCTGGAAATTGAGGCTGGAAGAATAGTAATGGGGAACAAAGAAATGGATAAGGAACTGAATAAGTACTTTGCATCAGTCTCCATGGTGGAAGACACAAATAATATCCCAAAATTTCAGGGACAGTCGGGGGGGCGGGGGTGGGGGTGGGGCGGGTGGCGGTGGAACAGAGATGAGTGTGGAATATAAATCACGAACAGATCAGGCTTGGTCTTATTGAATGGTGGAGCAGGCTCGAGGGGTCGAATGGTCACCTTCTTCTTCTTTCTCACATGATCCCAGACTGAGAGCTTTGTTTAAAATTCATTCACTAGATGTAGGTGCCACTGGCTAGGGCAACATTTATTACCCAGAGAGCATTTAAGAGTCACCAAGGAGAAAATGGTAAAAAATTGAAAAATTTGAAAATAGATCTATTACCTGGACAGATGGACCACGCCCCAGAAGGTGATAGCTGAAGGGATAGTGGAGGCTTTAATTGTGAGCTTTCCGGTATCACTGGAGTCAGGGACTGTCCCAGAGGACAGGAACATTGCTAATATAACCCCCAGCCACAAGAAGGGAGTAAGGAAAAAGAAGGGAAATAACTGGGTATTAATCCTGGCCTCAGTCATTGGTAAATTGTTGGTACTATTTTGTCAGTAATATTTAACGAACTGGTTATTTCAATTATAATGCAATCTCTACAAAAAGACCAAATATTTTTTTGACGACAACAAATTTTCAAACAACTTCTCTCAATCTATCTCTCCTTCCTTTTCATTAGACAAAGTAGGGAGGCATGGAAACACGACAGTGATGTAAGCTATATGTAATACAGTGAGACAGGAAAGCTAGTATGGCTCATGTTGATTCTTGAAACCCACACAGTGAAGCAACACATTCACTGCATAATAAAGATTAGACAACATTTCAACCCCACTCATACCGGCATGACAGAAATAAAATGTGGGTTGGTTGGACAGGCTGGTTTTGTTTCAGTTGGAGTGAGGGGTGACATGACTGAAGTATATAAGATCCTGCATGGTTTGATAAGGTGGATGTGGAAAGGATATTTCCTCTTGTGGGTCATTCCTGAACTAGAGGGAACTGCTTTAAAATTGGCTTCACCCTTTCAGGACATAGATAATGAAATTTGTTTCCTCTCAGAAGGCTGTGCAACTTTGGAACTCTGCCCCAGAAGGTGGATTCACTGAGTATTTTTAAGACACCGGTTGATAGATTCGTGTTAAGGGGCATTGGGGCAAGATGGAATAAAAATCACGAACAGATCAGGCTTGGTCTTCTTGAATGGTGGAGCAGGCTCGAGGGGTCGAATGGTCACCTTCTGCTTCTTTCTCACATGATCCCAGACTGAGAGCTTTGTTTAAAATTCATTCACTGGATGTAGGCGCCACTGGCTAGGGCAACATTTATTACCCAGAGAGCATTTAAGAGTTAACAATATTGCTGTGGGTCAGGAGTCACATGCAGGCCAGACCAGGTAAGGATGGCAGATTCCTTCCCTAAAGGACATCAGTGACACAGATGGGTTTTTCCTGACAATCAATAATAGTTTCATGGTCATCAACAGACCCATAATTTTAGATGATTATTAAATTCAAGGTCCACATTTGCTGTAATGCGATTTGAATCAGGGTCCCCAGAATATTCGCTGGGTCTCTGGATTAACAGTTCAGCAATGATAACACGAGGCTGTTACCGAGCTACAAAGGGACAGTTTTACGGGTGGAAACCAAAACCTTGATCAAACTGGATTAAATAAAGGAGTGCTGATAGAATGGAGGAGAGTTGAAGGGATTGGGGGAAGAGAATTACCAAGTTTAGGTTCAAAGCAGCTGAAACTAAAGCCACCAACAGGGAGGAGATGAAAACAAGAAACTCTCATGCAGCTGGAATTGGATAAGTGCAGCTCCCTCAGGGAGGTGTGGAACTACACTGGGAGGACAGGGTGAAGGCATGGGTAGGTTTAAAAGCAGTGAACCAAATTTTGAAATCATATTTCTGAACATAATGTCGATGAGGTTAAAATGGAGGGAGATGTCTTACGTGACTTGCTTTAAGGACACAGACAGTAGAATCTGAGGTGATCATGAGGATGTGGAGGTGAAGGTGGGAGACAAGCTGGGACTGTATTGGAGTAGTCATGGTGAGAGGGAACAAATGCTGGATGGAGGGTTTCAGCAGCTGATGGACTGACACTGAGGTGAGCCATCAGAAACTGAGCAAGTGACCACCATCTAATAGGACAGAGAAACTGATCCATCAGCCTGAAACTGACTGACCACGTGGCTGTCAGTGACTCCAACACAAGTGAATGGAAACATTGCTCAGAGCCTGTTTCTGTAACATTCAACACAACCAGGAAATGGAAAGTGAATAATTAGCTGAAAACAAGGCGACTGCTCTGTTAGAGTCAAAATCATTCAATGTTCAGTTATTGAATATTACTGACTCTCAGAATATTCTAACCTGCAGAATCACAGTAAAAGGGGAAAGTAAACAACATTCTTGGCAAAGACAGAATGAACCAACTACTTGTATAAAACTAGCTCAAAACAAAGGTGCTGAATCCTCCACAAACTGACAAACACAGGTATATGACAAACACACCATCAGTTTGTAGATAGACAATGAAATTCTTCAGAAAAACACTTCCCTGCTTATGGTGTGTGGTAGAAATCATTCTCAGTGAGAACTGCCACTTATTTCCTTTGAAAAGAGTCTCTGTTTCCCTTCAGAAAAGCAGGTGTGTCGCGCACTTACAGACTGACTTACAGACAAAGGAAACCTGATCTGAGACTCGCAGGTTAATTAAGCTATTAGTGACAGTCCATTGCACACAAGAGCTTACACCACAACAGATTCTAGGGAAACCAACAATGAAATTAAAAAGGTGAATTAGTCTTAATAATCACGCAGCCTCTCTCGATTAAATAATTCTAGTCAACTTCCAAACATTTTAAAACTATTAATACCAATGCATACATATTTATTTCCTTTCCTAAGTTTCCTCCAAAAAATATATCTGACTATTCTCTTCAAAATATATTTTAAATGGTCAATTCATAATCACAATTCATTTCCAATTATTCTTAGAGCAAAACAACTTGCAAACTAAATTAGTTTTCATGTCAATAATGACACTGGAAACTTTGTTATGTAGTTTAACCATATTTCCAAATATTGTTTTGGTTCATTATTGCAGTGAAGCTAAAATTAAAGTCTATTTATTTTCTCTGATATCCTTCCATTACTTTATTCCCTAATAACAATGCCCACGGTGTAATGGGTGACAAGCATTAAAATAAAATTGAATTTTCAATGCAAGAACTGGTACAAATAATCACATATTATTCAGTTCATTCATTGTCGTTGATTATCAGAGTTATATTCATTGTATGATCATGTTAAATTCACTTAAATAATCACAGTACAATTCTCACCTCTATAGATATGTCAAAGTGAATGTCAAATTATTAATATTCCAAGTCAAACCAAATTTACATTTTGCTCTGTTTTATTCCAGGAATGACAGGATGTGTTACATTATTATGGGAAACAGGAACAAGTGAAGGTGGTGGCTCTCAGACGTGAGGCCTTAAAGCCAAAGGGCCAGGTGGTAGTTACAGTGGGGGAGGTACCTAGTGCCCCGCTCTCCTCAGAAGGCAGTGAGGATGGTGACACTGACTGGAACGGGTTAGATGGTGAAGCAGCCACGTATGGACAGAGGGACGACAATGGGTGGGATGACCGACCGCCCTATAAGACCCAGAAGGCCCTGTCTATGGCTCCACTGTGCATCAAAGCTCAAACTTGGACAGACAGTAGGGAGCAACAAGGGGAACTGACAGAAACGAAACCTGAACCGTTTATCCAGCTGAACGACAGATGTTGGTGAATGAACACCCAGCCTGACAGAGAATTGGTAATAATGGGCCTTATTGGGACAATATGGATGAATTAGTATATGTACACAGTCTCACCGAAAATGATGTACGGACCCTCCCTCAGCCCAAGATGCCCTGACGTGTACAGCAGAATCTGTCCCTGCAATAAGAGGGTGAGGGGGAGAGTCGGTTCCCCCAATGCACAGCCGATCAGTGGCTCCAGGCATTTACAGATATTACAGGGACACACTGGGGAGGGGACAGGCTGAATGGGCTAAAATAACTTTGGTGACTCAGAGACAAAAGGGTGATATCGAGGATCATACAGAAAGGAAGCCTGATGTATGTAAGGACCACGGGGGATGACCAAACCCCAACCTGTGATGATGAAATCGGTTTGATGTATTTAAAAGATGACATGGGACCCTATTTAACTGTAATTATAAACATGGGACTCTCAGTGGGAGATAATTCTAACCACATTCTGAATTGGGCAATGAGAGCTGAGGCAAACGGAGAAACACAGGGGAATAGCTGCAGTACAGGGAGGGTAATCAGACCCACAATGTTACAAGGGAAGCAGGAAAGGGCACATAGACAAGGAATGTAGGCAGAGAGAGGGAGATAGGTGTTCATATTGTGAGTGGCCTGTGTTCATGTAGGTTTATGCATAGCCCATGAATATTCATTGATGCGCTGTTAAGGGGCCAACACTTTCATGATTCTAACACCGGAGCATCTTTGTACTTTATGCCTCACCCTGTAGCTCAAATCCTCCAACCCTAACAACATCCTTGTAAGTCTTTTTTGAAACCTTTCAAGTTTCACAGCACCCTTCTGATAGGAGGCAGGCCGGAATTGCACACAATATTCCAAAAGTGGCCTAACGAATGTCCTGTACAGCAACATGACCTCCCACATCCTATACTCAATGCTCTAACCAATAAAAGAAAATACACTGAACACCTTCTTCATCATCCTATCTGCCTGCAACTTGACTTGCAAGGACTATGAACCTGCAGTCCAAGCTCTCTTTGTTGCGCAAACGTCTTCAGGGCCTTGCCATTCAGTGTACAAGTCCTGCCCTGATTTGCTTTTCCAAAATGCAGCACATCACATTTACCTAAATTAAACCCCATCTGATCAATATCTTATTGTAATCTGAGGTAACCTTCTTCATTATCCACACCCCACCAATTTTGTATGACCTGTAAACTCATTTACGATACCAAATTATTTAAATGAATAACGAAAAAAATCCAGAAATAAACATCCATTTCTCTGAGTTTGAATGTGCTCTGTGTAAATCCTGCCCAATGACTCTGTACCAGAGAGAGGCTGCACATGCACCTGGCTGCACCTTGCCCCCTACAAAGATGGTGGCTCCACACGTGTACAGAGAATTCTTTCCCCGAATAAAGATGGCGGCGCGCACTCATGCCTGCAGCCACACTGAGGCAATTCCCCGTTTACTGAAAAAACGAGACTGGGACGTTCAAATTTGTGTTTTCCGACGTGCACATTTTGTTTGTAAAACCTCTCCGCTCAAACAGAATTGCTCTCACCTCCTGCTGTTCCACAGACAGCCTTGATGATTTTTGCGGGTACCTATTCTCTGCCTGGTTACTCGTTTGTCCTTAGTGTATTTGTACAATCACTCTGGATTCTCCTTAAGCCTATTTCCTAAAGCTATCTCATGTCCCCTTTTTGCCCTCCTGGTTTACCTCGAGTATACTCCTACTGCCCCTATACTCCTCTAGGGATTCACACAAACACAGCTCTCTGTACCTGCCATATACCTCCTTCATTTTCTTGACCAGGCCCACAATATCTTTCGTCAGGCAGCATTCTCTACACCTACCAGCCTTGGCTTTAACAGGAACATACTGTCTGTGTACTCTCATTGTCGCAGGCCTATGGAGGCAATGGCAGATGAGGAGACAGAAGCAATCATTCTCAGTAAAGAGGTAATGTTGGGAAAGATAACAACAGCCTAAAGGTAGATGGGTATCCAGGCTCTGATGGAATGCATCCCAGGGACTAAAAGAGATGGTGGGGGGTTGGGGGGAAGGGGGGGTGGGGAGTAACAAATACACCTCGTGATAATTCACTAGATGGTGGGGGTGGGGGTGGGGGTGGGGGGAGAAGGTGGGGTGGGGAGTAACAAATACACCTCGTGATAATTCACTAACATTTATTGGATTCTGGGATGGTTTTGACAGACTGGAAGCTGCAAATGTGGTGCCACTATCTATCAAAAAGGACCCGTTAGCTTAACTTCTGTAGTGGGGAAAATGCTTGAATCTCTCAAGGAAGTAGTGGTGAGATATCTGGGTAGAAATTGTCTCATTGAGCAGGCACAGCATGGGTTCATGAAAGGCAGGTCACGTTTAACGCATTTACTGGAAGTATTTGAGGATACGACGAGTGCGTTGGACAAGGTGGACTCGGTGGATGTGGTGTACATGGATTTCCAGAAGGTATTCGACAAGTTGCCACACAAAAGGCTGCTGAATAAGGTAAAAATGCATGGCATTGTGGGTAATGTATTATCATTGATACTGGATCGGTTAACCAACAAAAAATAAAGAATGGGAATAAACGGGTGTTTGGATTAATGTTGGCACAACAACTGTTTGCAATTTACACAAATGTTTTGGAGTTGAGGACCAAGTGTACGGTGTCAGAGTTCATATTTGATACAAAGATGAGGTCGAGCAATGTCTGCAGAGGCCACTGTCAGTCTGCACAGGGATACAGATAGGTTAAGTGAGTGGGTAAGGATCTGGCAGATGGAGTTCAATGTTGGGATATGTGAGGTCATCCATTTTGGTCGGACTCACAGCAAACTGAGGATGAAATGGTGAAAACGTGCAGCATGCTGCTGTGCAGAGGGAGCTGGGTGTCCTTGTGCATGAATCACAGGAAGTTGGTTTGCAGGTGCAGCAGGTAATTATGGCAGTGAAGGGAATATTGTCCTTCATTGCTAGAGGGATGGTTATGCTGCAACTCTACAGGGGAGGCCACACCTGGAGTACTGTGTACAGGTTTGGTCTCCTTACTTCAGAAAGTATGTACTGACACTGGAGGGAGTAAAGAGGAGGTTCACTAGTTTGAGTTGGGAGTTGTGGGTTGGTGTATGTGGAGAGATTGAGAAAACTGGTTCTATAGTCATTGTAATTTAGAAGAATGGGAGGTTGGAGAGGAAACAATAAAATTATGAAGGGAGCAGATAAGACAGAAGCAGGGAGGCTATTTCCACTGGGGGCGGGTCAAACTACAGAGTATTACCTCAAAATAAGGGGGAGCAGATTTATTCTGAGTTCAGGAGGAGCTTTCTTCAGCTAAAGGGTTGTGCATCTGTGGAATTCCCTGCCGAGTGCAGCATTTGACGTTATCAACTTGAATGCCTTTATGGCAAAATGTAGATTTGTGAACAGGAAAATAATTAAGGGTAGTGGTGAGAGAGCAGGAATGTGGAGCTGAGGCCATGAAAAGATCAGCCCTGATCTTATTGAATGGCAGAGCAGGCTTGAGGGGCCAGATGAACGTTCTTGCCTTGTGCCATCAAAATTGGCCTTTGTCCAATTCAGAACCTTAACGTTTAGATCTTGTATATTGTTTTCTGTAACTATTTTAAAACTAGTAGAATTATTAGAGACTCCCAACAGTGTGGAAGTAGGTCATTCAGCCCATCACATTGATACTGACCTGGAGAGCCTCCTAACCTCCCCCTGTAACATTGCATTTCCCAGGGCCAGCCAACCTACACATCCCTGAACACTGTGGGCAATTCAACCTGGATAATCCACCCAACCTGCACATCTTTGGACCGTGGGAGGGAACCAGAGCACCCGGACGAAATCCTTGCAGAAAATCCCAATAAGGTGATCATCCCTTTCTTACTTTCTAGTTCCACCTAAAAAACTTCACTGGGCGTACTCCCAGGAATATCTTCCCTAAGCAAAAACATGATGCTATCCCGAATCAAAAATGCCACTCCCCTCCTCTCTTGTCCCCCTTTCTATTCTTCCTATAGCATCTATACCCTGGAACATTAAGCTGGCAGTCCTATCCATCCCTGAGTGATGCCTCTGTAATTGCTATAATATCCCAGTGCCATGTTCAAAACCACACCCTGAGCTCATCTGCCTTCCCTGTCAGGCCTCTTCTATTGAAGTAAATGCAGTGCAACTGCTCAGTCCGACTTCATTTTGTGCCTTGCCCTTGCCTGCCTTGATTATTTGACTTCTGAACTGTACCAGCCTCAGACATACCTCTATTCTCACTATCTTCTTGGGTTGACACCCACTCCCTCACTGGTTTAATGCCTCCCGAGTATCACCAGCCAGTCTCCCTGCCTAGATATTAGACACCTTCCAATTCAGGTACCATCCATCCTTCTTATGCAGGTCAACTCTACTTCAGAGGAGATCACAATGATCCAAAAAACGTGAATCCTTTTCCCCTGCACCAGCTCCTTAGCTGCTCATTGAGCACCACCTCCTCCTCTGTAATATGGACATTTTTCAAGATGTCACCATTTATTTCCCCACATTCTATATCTCCCATGTACTTCTTCACAGTAAACACTAATGCAAAATACTTGTTTCCTATCTCGCCCATCGCCTGCAGCTCCACTCAATGGCTGCCTTGCTGATCTTTGAGGGTCTCTATTTTCTTCCTAGTTAGCCTTTTGTTCCTCATGTATTTACAAAAGCCCTTTGGATTATCCTTAACCCTATTCGCCAAAGCTATCTCACGTCCCCTTTTTTGCCTCCTGATTTCCCTCTTAATTATACTCCTACTGCCTTTATACTCAAAAATGGTTTGGATTGGAATAAATGAAAAATATAACATCCTGACAAAACAAACGAGGGTAGGACTTACACTCAATAGAAGTAGGGCCTTGAGTAGTGATATGGGAACAAAGAGACCGAGGGCTTCACGTCTTTGAAGTGTGTGTTACATGTAGACAGGGTGGTTAAGAAGGTGCTTAGCAAACTTACCTTCATCGTTCAGACCTTTGAGTCCAGGAGTTGGGACTATATGTTGAGGATGTACAGGACGTTGGGCAGGCCACTTCTGGAATACTCTGTCCAGTTCTGGTTGTGCTGTTATAGGAAGGATGTTATTAAATTGGAGCAGGTTCAGAAGAGATTTACCAGGATGTTTCCATGAATGGAGGGATTGTGTTCCAAGGAGAGGCTGGATAGGCTGGGAATTTTTTTCACTGGCGTGCACGAGGTTGAGGGGTGACCTTATTAGAGGTTTACAAAATCAGAAAGAGTGTAGATAAGGTGAATAGCTGGGGGAAGAGTGAGATTCAAAACTCGGGTGCATTCATTTTGAGAAGAAATTAGAAAGATTTGAGAAAAGACATTAGGGTTTTAAAAAAAATTATACGTGTGAAATGAACTTCCAGAGGAAGTGGTAGCTGTGAATACAATTACAATATTTAAAAGACCTTCAGATAAGTACATAAATAGGAAATATTTGGATGGATGTGGACCAAGCGGAGGCAGGTACAATTAGTTCAGTTTGGAATTATGGTCGGCATGGACTGGTTGGACCACAGGGCCTGTTTCCTTGCTGTATAACATTAGGACTCTAATCCTCACTAACTCTAAATTCCTCCATCCTCAACTCTCCCGATCACTGTCACTTCATCCAGCCTCACAACTCTTCCTTATTTATATAATTCCTCACCAGCCACAGAATGCTCCCTATCTCATGTCCTCCAGTTTCTCAAATCTCTGCGATATGTGCCTTTCTTTAGTTCCAGCCTTGAGGATGCCCTCATTCACTCCGATTGGTTAGAGGACAAACTGGTACGACCTGGTCCTCCAGTACTGCCCTCTGCCCCCTATTGGCCTGCGCTGACATCAATCATCAGGGCCCATTGTGAGGTGAGTGGTGGGATCCTCCCTCTCTCTGCCCTGGGATGAGCTTCAACATTCACAGTCAATGGGGCAGTATCACAGAGCACAGGGGCTGGGGCTATTCAGCCCATTTGGGATGTACCCTCTCCCTCTGGAGATGCTGCAAATCTGTCCCAATTCCCTTCCTATTTGCCCATAGCCCCCCAAATCTTCCCTTAAAAAGTAAAATTCTAAATATGTTTATGAATAACTGCTGAGTCTGTGTCCAGCATATTCACATTATTTGCCAATTACCTGAAAATAGCTACTAAGATTGCGACATTGTTAACAATTCCCCTCTCTCTGCAGATTAGATATCCTAGAAACAAATTTGCACCTGGTCAAAATCACTGCTTAACCTTCTCAGCTCCAAGAACAATGATCTGTGCTTCTACTAGCTCTCCACAAAAGAGGAACACATCTTATTTTCATTTATTAGTGTCATAGAGATGTACAGCACAGAAACAAACCTTTGGTCCAATTTGTCCATGACAACTCGGAATCCTCAACAAACAGAGCCCCATTTGCCAGTTATTGGTCTGTATCATTGGAAACTCCTCCTATTCATGTACCCAATCGGATGCCTTTCAATGTTGTAATTGTATCAGCATCCACTACTTCATCTGGCAGCTCATTCCACACATACACCACACACAGCTTGAAAACTTTGCCCCTTGGATCCGTTTTTAATCTTTGCCCTCTCAACGTAAGCCAATGTGATCTTGTTTTGAACCCACCTAATTGGGGAGGAAAACACCCTGGTTGTTCACCTTATCCATGCCCCTCATGATTTTATAAATCTCCATGAAGTCACCTCTCAGTCTTTGACTCTCCAGGGAAATTAACCCTGGCCTATTCAGCCTCTCCTTGTAGCCCAAATCCTCCAACCCTTGCAAAGTCTTTGTAAATCTTGTCTGAACTCTTTCAAGATTCACTACATCCTTTCCAAAACAGGGAATTTCGAACTTAAAACATAATTCCTGAAATGGCTTAATCAATGTCCTGTCCAACCACAATTTGATGTCCCAGCTTCTGAACTCAATGCATTGACCAATAAATATAAGCATGTCAAACACCACCTTCACTCGTCTGTCTACCTGCGACTCTACTTTCAAGGAATAATGAACCTGCACTCCATGGTCTCTATGTTCAGCAACATTCCCAAGGACTTTACCATTAAGTGTACAAGTCATGCTCTGATTTGCCTTTCCAAAATCCAACAGCTTACATTTGTCTAAATTGAACCCAGTCTGCCATTCCTCGCTCCAATGGCCCATCTGGTCAAGATACTGGTGCATTCTGAACTAACCTTCTTCATTGTCCACTACACCTCCAACTTCTGTAAACCCACATACCATATCTCATATATTCACATCCAAGTCATTTATTTAAGGACCCAATATCCATTCCAGCAGGACAATGCTGCTCACAGGCCTCCAGTCCACAAAGCAACCCTCCATCACCACCCTCTGCCTCCTACCTTCAAGCCAGTTTTGCATCCAAATGGCTAGTTCACCGAACATATCATGTTATCTAACCTTGCTAACCAGTCTGCTTTGTGGAACATGGTTCAGTGTCAATATAGACAACGTCCACAGTCTGCCTTCATCAATCACCTTTGTCACATCTCCAAAATAACTCAATCAAGTTAGAGAGAGAGAATTTCCCACACACAAAGCCATGTTAACTATCCCTAATCAATCCTCGTCTTTCCAAATACATGTAAATACTGTCTCTCAGAATCCCTTCCAACAACTTACCGACCGCTGACGTTAGGTTGACTGTTCTCTTGTTCCCTGGCCTTTCCTTACCACCTTTTTTAAATAATGGCACCCATCTTCCAGCACCTCATCTGTCACAAACAATGATATAAATACCTCAGGGAGGGGCACTGCCAACACCTTCCTAGCTTTCTACAAATTTCTGGGATACACCTGATCAGGTCCCAGGGATTTATCCACCTTGCTACTGTTTAAGACATCCAGTACTTCCTCCTCTGTAATATAGACACTTTTCAAGTTATCACTACTTATTTGTCCAAACTCTGTAGAATAGAAGAGCATAGTATTTCTTCCACATCCTGTTGTTCCATAAATGGCCTTGTTGATCTTTAAGGGGTCCTATTCTCTGTCTGGTTATTATTTTATGCTTAAAGTATTTGTAGAAACTCTTTGTATTCTCCTTAAACTATTTCCTAGAGATATTTCAAGTCCCCTTTTTGCTCTCCTGATTACCCTCGAGTATATTCCTGTAAAAACGTGATCCTGTACTCCCAATTCCTCTGTCCCTGCCATATCTGCTCCCAGGAGAAGCAATTCCACTCCAGGACATCCCAGAAAGGTTTCCTCTTTCAAGGACCGCATTTCCCTCCCACTTGATCAACAATGCACTCCAACGCATATCCTCCACTTCCTGTACCTCTGCCTTCCCCCCCCCCCAACCCCTCCAACCACAATAAGAATGTAATCCCCCGGTCCTCACCTGCCACCCACTAATCTCCATTAACCTCTGCTATGTCTGCTACCTACAGTCAGACCCCACCACCAGGGATATATCTCCCTCCTCAGCCCTTTCTATCTTCCGCAGAGACCATGGGATCTTTGGTGCTGATGTGCTGCCCCATGGATACCTCAGTCACTCACCCTGCCAAATGGCCGAGTGAGATTATCACTAGATGGATAATCCAGACACCCAGATAACGTTCTGGGGTCCAGGGTTTGGATCCCGTCACGGCAGTCAGTGGAATGTGAGTTCAATAAAAATTTGGAATTAAGAATCTATTAAAGACCACGAATACATTGTTGATTATTCCGAAAAAAAACCTCATCAGATTCGCTAATATCCTTCAGGGAAGGAATCTGCCATCCTTACCTGGTCTGGCCTACATGTGACTCCAGAGCCACAGCAATGTAGATAACTCTTTACTGCCCTTTGGGCCCAGTCAGTGATACCCTCATCCTGTGAATGAACAACAAAGAAGGTCAAGTCTTGTACACAACCATACTATTCTTACAGATAAGTGATCTCTTAGTAAATTTGCTTCTCAACTCCCTGCTGACGATTGGGGAAGTGGGAGGGCGGTCAATAGTACCATCCCAATAAGGAGATCATCCCTTTCTTATTTCTCAGTTCTGCCTGGATGTACTCCCAGGAATACCCTCTTGAAGCCCAGCTGTAATGTTATCCCCCTGCTCTGTTGCCCCCTTTATATCTTTGCTATAGCATCTATACACTGGAACATTAAGCTGCTGGTCCTATCCATCATTAAGTTATGCCTCTGTAATTGCTATAATATTCCAGTGCGATGTTCAAAACCATACCCTGAGCTCCTCTGCCCCCTGCATTGAAACATATGCAGTGTAACTGCTCATTCTGTTCCTTGCCCTTGTCTGCCTTGACTGTTTGATGTCTGAACTGTACCAGCGTCATACTTAGCTCTTCGCTCACTCTCTCTCTGGGTTTACCCACGTTCCTTCACTGGTTTAATGCCTCCTGAATAGCACGAGAAACTGTTCCCTTCCAGTGTCAGTACAATCCATCCTTCTGATGGAGGTCAATTCTACCCCACAAGAGATTCCAGTGATCCAATAATGTGAACTCTTCTATCCCTATGTCATTGACAGCGATAAACAACAGCCTCCCCTCAAAATGGTTATTCTCCCCTTTAAGAATATTCTGCTCCCTCTCTGAGACATCCTTATACAAAAATTACACATTCGAATAATAAACCTTACACTCATCAGGTCATCATAAAAGGATTACATGACACATTGAAGGTTTGGGGAGACCTTTTGAGAGAATGCGATGATTCAAAGGAGAATTTTTAAGCAGCAAATTGGATTGATCTGGAACACAATACTCACACACACAATGCGAATATCCAGATCCTGATGTACTGAGTAATTCAATCAGAGTTTAGCAGAATATTTACTGAGATTACCATCTGAATGTCCACCTGTAATATCCCGTAATACAAGTTTATAAAATCTGTCACTATCAGTTCAAGTTAGAAACTCACATCATCCCCTCCTTGTGGCCCAGGATTACTGTACATATTACCCTAGAGGACATCAGCAGTCAACTCAGAGGGAAATCTGTGGGTTTCTAGGAGATTCCAACTTGAGATCTCATGTGACTGAACACAGCAGTTCTTTGACACATTGGAGAAAATGATCCAAGGGTCAGTGAGATATGGGGAACAAGAATTACTTTATATTCTTTCATTCCGTGCTGCCGCTCTGCCTCATCAATAAGACATGGGTGTGAAAGGCTAATGCCTAACGATGGACACGTTGTCTCCATCCTGACCAATGGGTAGGAAGATCTTCTCAATCACTCCAAAGCGTATCCCTAAAAAGATAGTAACACTGTCTGCTTCCCACTGCCCAGTGCTCCCAGTAAATGTTTGGAAGAATGGGAAGGGGGGGGGGGGGAATATCTCCTAGAAAAGGCATAACTGTAAAGGTCTAAGAGGAATATGAAAAGAGAGAGATGCACAGGAGAAGGGGGCAACAAGTTGTCAGATGGGGTGTAACTTGGGAAAATGGGAAGTTGCTCATTTTGGAGGAGATAATAAAAGAACAAAGTACTATTTAAATGGTGGAAACTGTAGAAAGCTGCACCACAAAGGGACCAGGGGTAATTGTTCAGGAAACACAGAAAGCTACCACACAGTTACAACAGGGAATCAGGAAGGGGAATCGAATGTTTGTTTCAAAAGTTTTCAGTATGAGAGTTTGGAGTATATACCTGAGAGTAACGTGTGGAAGTGCTGGTGAGACCACCATATCTGCAGTAATGAGAGCAGTTTTGGTCCCTTTAGATAAGGAAATGTGTCACTTTATTGGAGGCATTTCAGGGAAGATTCAATGAGATGATCCCTGGTTTGGAGGGATTATCTTTTAAATAAAGGCTGAAAAGTTTGGAACTCTACTCACTGGATTTTGGAGAAAGAGAGGTGGTCTCATTGAGACAGATGGGATTCTTAAGGGGTTTGACAGGATAAATACTGAGAGGATGTGTCCGAGGGTAAATACTGAGAGGGGAGTCTGAAACAATATTCTGAGTTACGGAATCAAGAGTTCTGTTTTGGATTCAAGTATAAGGGAACACAGACGTGGGTAAGGGATTTCAGTAGCAATGGAGCTGGGGTGAGGTGGAGAAAAGCAACGTTTAAGAGATTGGATTTCCTGGTGCTGTGATTGTGTGGATGTCTGATCAGAAGGTCACCTTGGGGTCAGATATAACAGCAATATTGTTGAGAGTGTCGTTCTGCCTCAGAGTTCCCAGTGGGAGGCAGGGGCTCAGCAGTAAGGCAACGGGTATAACCTTGACAATGTTTCATTGGAGGAAATTGCAGCTAATTGAGTAGTGGGAATGTGGTAAGCAGTTTGATAACTGAGTAACAGTGGAGTAATGGAGAGGGATAATGGGGAGAGCGAGCTGGGTATCGTCAGTGTACATGTCAAGCCTAACACAGTGTTTTTGGATGATATCACCTCCTGGCACTATGTACGTGAGATACAGGAGAGACCAAGGATAGATCGTTGAGGGACACCAAATGCAAGGAATTCAGAAAGCAAAGGGAGAATGGAGATGGAGCAGGATTTTCCAACAATGGTGAGGTCAAATATCAGTTTTTCACAGAATGGGAGAGAAGGACATAACCAGAAAAGACCAACAGACAGAACAAGGAACAATATCTATGAATTGGCGAGGGGGGGTGATGAGGCGGCAGCGGAGGAAAGAGAGTTGGAAAGTGAGTTTAGCGAGATTAGGGTAAAGGGTCAAGGTGAGCTCTGATAAGGCTTGATAAGAGACTGGAGAAAGATGTAGGTTTAGGACAAAAACCAGGAACATCACGTGAGGCAGTTTGGCTCAGTGGGCTAGTGGGAGGGAGAGAAACAGCAGATCGGATTATCTCAGTCTTAGTGACAGAGAAACTCCATGTGCTCCTCACTCGTTGTTGGAGGGGAGGATGGAGGAGACAGGATGATGGACAGTGTTTTATAAAGAAACAAAACCAGGGTTCGTGATATTTAAAATGAGTGATCAAACCTGATGTATTTAGCTTTTATCCAGAATATTAAAACAAACGACTGAAGTCCTGGATCGAATCCCATCTTGGCAGATGGTGGAATCTGAATTCAAGAAAAAAACAACGTATTAGGAATCTCCTGATCTCCATGAAACCATTGTCAATGGTGAAAAAAATCCTGCCAACCTGACAGCGGCCCAGCCAGCTACTCACTGTATTAATCACTGCAAAGTCTCAACACAGGAATGAAACTGGATGGACCAGTTGGCAACTAACAAGGCACCAGAAAGTACAACCACAGAATCAGCTCTCTCGATAGTGCAACATCCTCCTCACTAACATATGGTTTTTGGGGCCAAAATGTGGAGAGCTGTCTCACAGACTAGTCAAGGAACAGCCTGACACAGTCAAACTCACGGAATCATCCCTTACAAACAATGACCAGACACCACCATCACCATCCCTAGATATCGAGAGTGTGGTGCTGGAAAAGCACAACAGGTCAGGCAGCATCCGACGAGCAGGAGAATCGATGTTTCGAGCCTAAGCCCTTCATCAGCCTGACCTGCTGTGCTTTTCCAGCACCAGACTCTTGACTCTGACCTCCAGCATCTGCAATCTTCACTTTGTCCTGAAATCTCTGGATATGTCCTGTCCCACTGGCATGACATACCAGGCAGAGGTGGTGGCACAGTGGTGTATAGAGAGGGAGGATTTGCCCTGGGAGTACACAGCATTGGCTCCGGAGACCAGGAAGTCTCATGGCTACTGCTGATTACCACATCCCGTCCTTGCTTGGCTGATGAATTACTTCTCCTTCATGTTGAACAACATTTGGAGGAAGCACCGAGGCAATAAAATGGTGTCAAATGTACTCTGGGTACAGGATTTCAATGTCCACAATCGAGATTAACTCTGCAACAGAATTACTGACTGAGCTGGCCAGGTCCTAAAGAACATAGCTGCTCAACAGTGGGTGGTGAGGGAAAAACATACTTTATCTCATTGTTATGAATTGACCAGTTGCAGATACATCTGTCTATGACAGTATCGGTAAGAGCGACCATCACACATTCCTTTTGGAGACAAAGTCTTGCCTTAAAGTTGAGAAAAACTTCCATTGTGTTAAGTGGAGGTTCTAAATGAGACAGACTTCGAAGAGATGTAGGATCTCAAAACTGGGTATCTATGAGGCACTGTGGGACATCAACAGCAGCAGAACTGTACTCCAGCACAATCTGTAATCTCATGGGTTTGTAAATCCTGCTCGCACCCATCACAATGGACAGGAAAGGAGGGCATGCCATGAGAAGCACCAGGCAGACTTAAAAATGAAGTGCCAACCTGGTGATGCCATAAAACAGAACTACCTGCATATCAAACAGCATCAGCAGCAAGCAACAAAGCTAAGTGATCCTACATCCAATGGAACAGATTGGAACTCTGCAGTTCTGCCACACCCAGTTGTGAACGGTGATGGACAATTAAACAACTCACTGCAGGAAGCATCACAGATATCCCCACCCTTACTGATGGAGGGGCCTCACACATCCATGCACCAGATAAGATGACAGCATTTGCTGCAATTTTCAGCCAGAAGTGTAAAGTGGGATGATCCATCTCAGCCTTCTCCAGTGGTTTCCAACATCACAGATGTGAGTTTTAAACCAGTTCAGTTGAGTTTGAATAACATCAAGAAATGCTTAAGTAGTGCAAAGGCTACGGGCCCGACCAATATTCTGGCAATAATACTAATGGTTTGTGCTCCAGAACTTGCCACCCACCAAGCCAGCACTGGCATCTACCGACAATGTGGAACATTGCCCAGGGATCTTCAACACAAAAACACAGGGCAATCCAACCCAGCCAATTTCCATTTATCAGTGCACACTCGGCCAGCAGTAAAGTGATGGAAGATGTCATCAATAGGGCTACCAAGCAGCAGCTGCTCAGCAACAGTCAGCTCAGCGACACTCATTTTAGGCTCCACCAGAGCCACACAGCTCCCGATTGTGCTACCGCCCTGATTCACAATCAGGCAACCAGCTGAATCCCAGAGGTGAGGTGAGGGTGACAGCCCGGTCCGACTCCAAGACCACTATTTCAAGCTGATTCTACCCTTGTATCATCCACCTTGTGTTGTCTCCAGACTTCATTTTCCAAACACACTCAGGGCCAGCTTCCCACATTCAATCTCCCTGTCATCTCAAGAAAGTCGAAATCTCTGCTTGTTGATTCATCAAAAGGCTCC
Source organism: Chiloscyllium punctatum (assembly GCF_047496795.1). NCBI lineage: Eukaryota > Metazoa > Chordata > Chondrichthyes > Orectolobiformes > Hemiscylliidae > Chiloscyllium > Chiloscyllium punctatum. The sequence continues at coordinate 82,711,937 of NC_092750.1, forward strand.
TAATTATAATCAACAGCATACAGCCATAGAGATGTACAGCAAGGAAACAGACCCTTCGGTCCAACCCGTCCATGCCGACCAGATACTCCAACCCAATCTAGTCTCACTTGCCAGCACCTGGCCAATATCCCTCAATTTAAAATTCTCACACTTGATTTAATTTCTGGCTGTAATAATCCCGAGCTCCCTGTACTACACACACTGAGACCTCGACAACCCATTTTCTTCGAGATTCCCAACCATTTGTTAATTCATTACTTCACCTGTGTGGCTGTTTCTACAGTTTCTGAAGCAGCATGGTCTGAAATTCGCAGCCAAAACCTCACAGGTCTGCTTTCCACCTTTAAGACATCCCTCAAAACCTGCTTTTCGGCAATGCTTTTGGTCACCTGATCTAATATCTCCATCTATGGCCTTATGTCTAAAGTTCTCAATCGTACTTTTGTGAAATTATAAGCATGATAATAAAAATACAAACTGTTGTTGATTTGGACATTATTTTCAAATTATCACTGTTGCTGAAATAATAATCTATAATGCCACTTACCCAACCATATTTTAGGAGCACCTTCACCACACAAACTGCAGCTGTACATGAAAGTCAAACATCACCCTCTTCACAGGCAACAGGGCTTTGGCATTAATCACTGGTATCTGTGGAAGGAGAAACACAGTTGATGATTCAGGGAGTGCAAAACAGATTACAGGGAATGAAAATGGTGCAGAATTTGATAGTCAGAAATGGAAGGAAAATCCACTCGCTTATTGGAAAAAAGAATTCTTTACTGTTAAAAATATTCAAGAAAAAAGTAATCTGATAATAGAGTAGTACATGGTCAGGGGCTGGGCCGCAGTGAAAAAACTCATTTACAAAAGTAATAATACAATAGTAAACAGACCAAAAATACACCCATGGTTTGAGACTGAGGAAGCTAGATATTGACAAAGTGGTTATGAGGGAGCCCAGAGGTGAATCAGAGCAGTATTGGCTGTTATGGTCCCAAAGACATTATCCGAGAGAAAGGCTGCACATGCGCCTGGCTTCACCTTGCCCCTTACAAAGATGGCGGCTCCGCACATGTCCAGTGAATCGTTGTCCCGAATAAAGATGGCGGTGCTTACTCAGGTCTGCATTTACTAATTTACTGCAAACACGGGACTGAGACGTTCAAATTTGTATTTTCCGACGTGCACAATTTGTTTGTAAAACTTCTCCGCTCATAGCAACACAGTTTTTATCCCGTTTCCCTGTTTATTTATTTTCTTACCGTATCCTTTCTCTCCATAACTTCCCAAACATTCATTACAGAGACTCTGCGCCGCGCGCGAGGGTGATCACATGGTTTGGCTTAGCACCGCCTTTCTTTCACTTTGATTGGTTGGAGGACCAACATCCCTTTCGGTCATCCAGATCCGCCCACCGTTCTTTCATTGGTCCGGCGCTGATATCAATCACCCGCGGGTCACTTTGTTGGCTAGAGCATGCGCAGTGTGTCCTGCTTTTGCAGACATGTTGGGTAATGTGATGGGAGAGTTTACTGAGGGTAGGAATTCCCTTTGTGTGAGCTCTGCAGTAGATTTCCATTATTCATGGAGGGAATTGCCTTCCCACTCATGACTGTATAGCTGTGATTGATGAATCAATGCCATCTGAACCTGTACATAAACACACCATTTTCACTGCTTTTCACAACATCTGAGATCTTTAGCACATTGTATCATGCTCTTCTTTAGAAACAAAAAACATGAAACGGAGCCTCAAGGAATCGGAGCAGGAGTAGGGCATTCATCGCCTTCACCTTCTTCCCCTATTCTATCAGATCATGGCTGGGCCAATCCAGACCTCAACACCTCTTTTATGCTTGATCCGCATAGCCCTCAACTGCTCAATATTTCAAAAATCTATCTGCCCTCTTTTAAAATAATTTGAGACAGAGTCACAGATTCCCTACTATGTGGGAACAGGCCTTTCTGCCCAACAAGCCAGAACAACCCTCCGAAGAGTAACCCAACCATTCCCCTCCCACATTTAACTTTCACAATTGTTTGGGCGAGAAAATTCTAACCATTCATTGAGAGAAAAAATTCTTTACATTTTCTAAAATGAATGTTCCCTTATGTAATGTCCCCTGCTTTGAGACTTCACTGGTGCTAGAATATCTAGTCAACATCTGCCCTGTCAAGCTCCTCAGAACCTTGTTTCCATAAGATCACCCCTGCTTATCTATTCTTGATCAGTCAACCCTTTTGTCCTCAAAGTAGCTAAGTGAATCTTTTTTGAATGGTGTCCGATGTTAGTTTATCCTTTATTAAACATGGGAGCTAACATTGTATACAGTACTCCAAGTGAAGTCTCAGCAACAGCCAGTGTGGTTAACCAATCCTCAATCCATGCTAATACATTACCCCGATACCATGAGCTCCTAAATTGTGCAATTAACTTTTATTTAGCACCTTATCATTTACACTTTTAAAATCCAAATACAGAACATAATTCGATTACACTTTATCAGCCCTGCTTGTTACCTCCTCAATGAACTGTCGCTAAATTTGTCAAATACAGTTTCTCTTTCACAAAACCCAGTCTACCATGTTTAATGATAAGCTTTTCCAAATGTCCTGCAATTTCTTTCTTTAATATTCGACTCTGTCGATTCTTTTAGTTGATTTGCTAAGTTTAATTCCCCTCTCTTAAATCCATGTGGACTCTGTCCAATCCTGTCACTGGTCACTAAGAAACTTGACTGTACTCCAATATAGTTAGCAAATGTATCTGAATTTATTTTTAAAAATTGATTACTTTTAAATGCTGGACCCATGCAATATCAATAAATTAGTGACTCTGAATTTGGGTTATAATGTTTTTTTTTGTTAACTCCTTTTCGTACTGTGTTATGCAGACAGCACCAAGCGATCACTCTTAATTGTGAGTAACTTTGAAAATAATATATTTTAAAAATGACATCCCAAAATGCTGCCTCATTATTGTGCAAGGAGGATTTTCCATTCAATAGGTTGCAGATAAAACTGAACAGATCTTTGCTGCAATTTGGCCAGACTGCAGGTTACACCAAAGTGGCAACTGTGTTCTCAAATTCTTACTTGACACTGCCCAAGGCAATACTGATGGGACTTCACTTTGCCATTCTTGTTCACCAGCTTTATTTTTAGGTTTAATTGTATAATAATTCTAGAGCTTGTAAGTTTAGACAACTTCTCTTTTAGGTACATATGTAAATATCAGACTGAAATGTTGCACTGAACGGTACCAAATCTGAAATTAGTCTCTAATCTGATAGTAACATGCTCTGGCCCTTCTACATATGTATTGGCATAAGTCTATGCCAGTAATTTTTCTGAAACCTGTGATTCCTGATGAAGGGCTTATGCCCGAAACATCAACTCTCCTGCTTCTCGGATGCTGCCTGAGTTGCTGTGCTTTTCCAGCATGACACTTTTCGACTCTGATGTCCACTTCTTTGGTCATCACTTTTTCCTTTGATCAACAAAAATTATTCTTGGTTTAATCTTCTCAAAGTGCAATACGAACCAATTCATGAAATTCAGATATCTCACATTTACGTTAACTGTGTGAAGGCTAAGACATTACTAAATTATTGTCAGTAATTGAAACTGTGCTGACAAACTTGTGCAGTATCAGTGCCTTACCTTTACAGTGTTCCCAGATATCGCACAGCTGCAGTATTTTGTTTTGCACTCAGCTCTCTGTTGTTCTCACTTGTTTCTTTGTGAAAGATTATAAAATTAACTTGGATGAATGAACTTATGATTTCTTTAACCAATGTTGGGAAAAAAAAAGTCAGTATTTCAAGTGCTGATAATGTAAAATAAACTGATAATCAGTAGAAAGGGTTAAAGATGGACATGGATCAAAAGCTGGCAAATGGGACTAGATTAATTTTGGAGATCTGGTCAGCATGGGCAAGTTGGACTGAAGGGTCTGATTTTGTGTTGTACAACTGCGACTTCATTCTCTCAATTATTCAAGAAGTTGAATGCTTCGAGGAGGAAAAGGAGGATTTATGCAGAGAATGCACTTGAAATGATGATTGAGGTATATCACATTGTTTCATGACCTTTTCCTCTGGGTTCTTCAATGAACAAACTTGTTTTATTATCTGAATAACTATGTATCATGTGATTTGTTTCACACAAAATATTTTGTTAGGATCTGGTGAACTATTAAGAAGTGTTCATGTTTAAAACTTAGGCAGCGTGATTGTTAAGCAAGAAAAGGTTGGCGTTTTACTCCCACTGAATCATTGCTCTATAAAAGGTAACAAGCTTTTTATCTGTTCTGGGCACTGAATATATGGAAGTCAATTCTGAAGGAAAAAATCCTCGTCGGTAATGTTCCCACATATGTGGAGTAATTGCTTCTGGTCATTCTTCAGGTTATAGAGGCTCGGAAAGAAATGAGTTGGCCAAAGTTAGCAACATCATTTGGATGGACTATGCTCATTGGGGAAACTTGCAGGATCTGTAGAAGAAACATGTGTTTCAGAGTGTATGCAATAAACCTGAACATTGTTATTTTTTTCACAGAGTTTGTGACCCGACTGGAGCAGCAATGAAGCTCGTATTGTTTTTTAAATTTCCGAGCTTGCCAAATTATTGTTGGGAAATGTAGGTGGCTTTATCAAAGCACATTTCACACTCCCCAGCTAGGAATTTGATCCCAATTCTGTCAGTCCATCCATTCCTATGGATAACAGGTATTTTAAATGTGAGCACTCCATTTAACTATTTGAATTGAATACTTCAGTGGTTAAGTCCTCTTGGATTCTTAATTTCAAATTACTCCATGTGATTTTTTGTCCCCCCTGAATTTGCCAAGCACTGGGCAGTTGTGGAATATTCCAAATATTTACAATAGATGCATTCACACTGTTGAAGGCAATCTGGTCAATTTGAATACCATTCAGGTAGTCAACAACAATACATAAGTAACTTTATGAATTGCTTACTGTTCACCAACAACGCAAGCCAAGTATTAGTGAAACCACAGATTGATTCCCATGGATTCCCAAATCTAAACAGTGCATTCCAGATATGCTCACTATCACCATCTGGGAACAGTCTCCCAAAGTGCTTCCAGAATTTAGAAAGCACACACACTGCCCTCCAAAGATAAATCTGCTGTCACAGGCTTCACTCTTATTGTATACAATGACATGTATTGTCCAGTTCTTTAACGTGACAATTGATTTCACAAACAATTTATAAAATACTTAAAATCCTGAAGAAATGTGATGTCAGCCCTTTGTAGAAGTGAATGGAAAGTGTGATGTTTGCTTGACCTTTGGCTCTATGTATCAGGCTGAACTGAACCTTTAACAAGATGTGGGATGTTTCCCACACACTATGCTTTTTTAAACAAAGATTATGCTCTGAGATTTAAATGTTCAATCAGGTTTAATAAAAATCCTTCCAAAAATTGAGTTTGACTTCAGCTCCTTTAAAGAGACATGCTCTTGGCCTTCAATTTTGCGATATATAATCATTCTTTGGTGAAGGTGGCTGTGTGTAACACTGCAGGATGTTGGGCTGAAGTGCCTGATTGGGTGGATGAGCTTTATTACTGGTGTAACTTGGTTAATTTTGAGATGAAATATTATTTTTAGTTAAATCTTGTTTTTAAACTGAGACGTGCTTGTGTAACTCAAGTGTGGAAACTATGCTCATGTTTGCAATGAACCTTTCACTTTCAAAGATTAGTATTTTTCCGATCTGTTTTGTAAATAAAGTTCACTATAGAAAGCACAATTCTGGAGAACTGCAGGTCCAGCAGCATCTCTGAGGGGAATAAAACATTGGAAGCTCCAAGTCTCATGACCATTTTTCCGTTCAGACAAAGAGTCTCTGAAATTGAAATGTAACATTATTTTTCTCTTCACCAATGCCTTCAGAACTGCTGAGTTTCTCCAGCACTTTGTTTCTGGGATTCAGATCTCCAGCACCTGCAGTTTATTGTTTTGTTATCAATCCTATGATTTGACTTGGGGAGCGAGAGGCAGCAACTGTGATCAATTTGGATAAAACTCCCCAACCATGGAAAACAAACACATAGTTCTTTATACTTTGCAAACCATGACTGTAATTAAGAAATGCAATTAAGCTAAGTGTAAGATGGTATACCACCTGCCTTGTCTCAAACTTGCTACTCATCTTTGAGGACTAATCTGTCAGAATTGTGTTTGCTCCCTTCCTTTGAGATCACAGTCCACAAATGTCCAAGTTCCAATTCGTGGGCCGGGCCCAGGATACCACATTGCAGTGGGGTGGGGAGATTTGTGTCAGCCTGAAGTTTTGTTAATAACAATCTTGCAGGTTGAAGTTGACGGTTTTGACGAATATTGCATCTTCAAACTTGGAGGAAATCCTTCTGAATGTATTGATTAACTGGACTGAGCCTGTTTACATGCAGTCCTGTTAGTAGTGTTGTAATATTTTCAGTTAATAATCACACAACACCAGGTTATAGTCCATCAGGATTATTTGGAAACACACTAGCTTTCGGAGCACCGCTCCTTCATCAGGTGATTGTGGAGGGCACAATTCTAAGGCACAGAATTTATAGCAAAAATTTAGTGTGATGTAACTGAAATTATCCATTGAAAAATACCTTGATTGTCTGTTGAGTCTTTCATCTGTTCGAATACCATGATAGTTTCACTTCTTTCATGTGTAAATCACAAATCCTTTTTTTAATAGTTGCATCCCTGACAGTGGCCCATCAAATCACTCATTGTATTAATCACTGCACAGTCTCAACAAAGGAATGAAACTGGATGGCCCACATTACATCTACTAATGCACTGAAAAATACAACAATACAATCAGCCCTCTTGACCCTGCAACTTCTGTCTCACTGTGGGCCAACAGCAGCAGCAGAACTGTACTCCAGCCCAATCTGAAATCTCATGGCCTGGTATATCCCCATTCAACCATTAACATCAAGCCAGGGGATCAACCCTAGTTCAATGGAGAATTCCGCAGGAGCAATACCAGGCATACCTAAAAATGTCCCCAAGCTACCCAACCTGCATGCCAAACAGTGCAAGCAACACCAAATAGAACTATGTGATCCAACAACCAATGGATCAGATCGGAGCTCTGCAGTTCTGCCACACCGAGACAGGAATGGTGATGGACAATTAAACAACTCACTGAAGGAAGCATCACAAATATCCCCACCCTTACCGATGGAGGGGTCTCACACATCCGTGCAACAGACAAGACAACAGCATTTGCAACAATCTTCAGCCAGCAGTGCCAAGTGGATGAGCCTTCTTCATTGGTCCCTGACATCACACACGTGAATCAACTTGGTTGAAAACTTATTTCAAATCAGATCAAGAAATGGAGAAGTAGTATAAAGGCTGTCGGCCCTAAAAAACATTGTGGCAATAATACTGATGGCTGTGCTCCAGAAATTGCTGCTTAACAAGACAAGTCCAGCACTGTCACCTCCTGACATTGTGGAACATTTCTTAGGGATGTTCAACACATAAACGCAGGACAGAGCCAGCCCAGCCAATTTCCATCCATCAGTCGACACTCGCTCAGCAGTGAAGTGATGGAAGGTGTCATCAACAGTGCTGTCACGCAGCTGCTCAGCAATAACCTTCTGTGACACCCAGTTTGGGTTCTGCCAGGGCCACTCCGTTCCTCCGTTCACAAACTGACAAACAGCTGAATTCCAGAGGTGAGGTGAGGGTGACAGCCCAGTTCCACTCGAAGACCACTAATTCGACTTCAGTGATATCACCGGACCTCACCACAGTCTCAGCTCATTTACTGAAACTCTCATTCATTCATTTTGTTAACACTAGATTTCATTATCTGAACCCACTCCTGGCCAGCATCCCACAATCATCCTCCCTTTAATCTCCAGAATATTGAAAACTCTACCGCCCAAAAGCTCACTTGTACCAGAACTTGCTGATCCATCAAAAGGCTCCCATTTATAAGCAACAACAATTTACTTTCACACACTTTATTTAATTCCTGGCTGTAATCATTCCTATCTTCCTGCACCACACACCCTTTCATATCTCAATAACTTATTTTAGTTTAGACTCCCAATGATGTGTTTATTTGTGAGTTCAGCTGTGTGACTCTTTCTATAGATTCCAAGGCAACACGGTCTGGAATTCCCACCCTCTAAGATCTGCTTTCTTCCTTTAAGGCATTCCTGAAAAATTGCCTATTTGGCAATGGGTTTGGTCACTGGACATAATATTCTCCAGCTGTGGCCTTATGTCAAAAGTTCTCAATATTTTTGTGAAATTAAAAACATGTTGATTTTTACAGATATCTTCTACTTCTCACTATCGCTGAGTGAATAATCTGTAATGTCTCTTACCCAACCATGTTGTGGGAGTGCCTTCACCATTCAAACTGCAGTTGTAAAAGGAAGTCAAACATCACCCTCTCCACAGGCAACAGGGCTTTGGCAATGATCACTGGCATCTGTAGGAGAAATACACATGATGTTTCAGGGAGTGCAATATGAATTATAGGGAATGAAAATGGTGCAGAATTTGACTGTCAGAAATGGAAGAAAAATCCACTCCCTATTGGAAAAAAGAATTCTTGACTGTCAAAGATATTGTGGAAAAAATAACCTGATAATGGAGCAGCATACGGTCAGGAGTCAGGCAGCAGTGGATAATCCATTTCCAAAAAGGTCTGTGAATGTAGTAGTAAAATACTAAATGTGGCAAAAATACACTCATGTGAGACTGAGGAAGCTAGATAATGAACAGGTGGACATCAAGGAGCCCAGAGGTGAATCAGAGCAGTGTTCACTTTTATGATCCCACAGTCAGAGATGTCTAGCACAAAAACAAACTCTTCAGTCCAACCCATCTTTGCAAACCAGATATTCTAACCTAAACTATTCCCATTTGCCAGCACTTGACTGACATCACTCTGAACCCTTCCTATTCAAATGCCTTTTAAATGTTACAATTTTGGTTGACCTTTAGGCTCCTTTTGAATTTTCCCCTCTCACCCTAAACCTATATCCTCTCGTTCTGGGTTCCACCACCCCAGGGTAAACACCTTGTCTATTTACGCTATCCATGCCCCTCACGATTTTATAAACCTCTTCAACATCACACCTCAGCCTATGACACTCCAGGGAAAATGGCCCCAGCATATTATGCCTCTCCCTGCAACTCAAATCCTCCAACCCTGGCAACATCCTTAAAAAAATCAATTCTCAAACCTTCCATGTTCCAGTGCCTCTTTCTGATAAGAGGGAGACCAGAATTCCACACAATATTCCAAAAGTGGCCGAACCAATGTCCTGTACAGCTCCTTTACTCAATGCTCTGACCAACGAAGGGAAGAATCCCAAACAATTTCTTCACTGTCCTATCTACCTGTGACTCTACTTTCAAGGAACTATGAACCTGCATTCCAAGGTCTCTTTGTTCAGCAAGACTCTCCAAGACCTTACAATTCAGTGTGAGTCCTGCTCTGATTTGCTTTTCTAAAATGCAGCATCTCACATTTATCTAAATTAAACCCTATCTGCCACTCCGCAGCCCATTGGCCCATCTGATCAATATGGGGGATTTTAACATGCAGGTAGACTGGGAGAATCAGGATGGTATCGGGCCTCAAGAAAGAGACTTTGTGGAGTGCCTCAGAGATGGATTTTTAGAGCAGCTGGTGCTGGAGCTGACCAGGGATAAGGCGATTCTGGATCTGGTATTGTGTAACGAACCAGACTTGGTCAGTGACCTCGAAGTGAAGGAGCCATTGGGAAGTAGTGACCATTATACAATAAGCTTCAATCTGCAATTTGAGAGGGAGTGGGTACAATCGGAAGTGACAATATTTCAGTTGAATAAAGGGAAATATGGAGCTATGAGGGAGCAACTGGCCAAAGTTCAATGGTTCAATACCTTAACAGGGAAGACCGTGGAGGAACAATGGCGGATATTTCTGTGTATAATGCAGAAGATGCAGGATCAGTTCATTCCTAAAAGGAAGAAAGATCCCAGGAGGAGACATGGGCGGCCGTGGCTGACGAGGGAAGTAAAGAAACATATAAAGTTAAAAGAGAAAAAGTATAACTTAGCCAAGATAAGTGGGAAAACGGAGGACTGGGAAGCTTTTAAAGAACAACAGAGGATTAGTAAGAAGGAAATACGCAGAGAAAAAATGAGGTACGAAGGTAAACTGGCCAAGAATATAAAGGAGCATAGTAAAAGCTTTTTTAGGTATGTCCAAGGCAAAAAAATGGTTAGCACAAAAATTGGGCCCTTGAAGACAGAAACAGGGGAATATATTACTGGGAACAAAGAAATGGCAGAGGAATTAAATGGGTACTTCAGATCTGTGTTCACTGGGGAAGACACAAGCAATCTCTCTGAGGTAACAGTGGCTGAAGGACCTGAACTTAAGGGAATTTATATTTGCTAGGATTTGGTTTTGGAGAGACTGTTAGGTCTGAAGGTTGATAAATCTCCGGGGCCTGATGGCCTGCATCCCAGGGTACTGGAGGAGGTGGCTCGGGAAATCGTGGATGCGCTGGTGATTATTTTCCAGAGTTCAATAGAATCGGGGTTGGTTCCTGAGGATTGGAGGGCGGCTAATGTTGTGCCACTTTTTAAGAAGGGTAGGCGGGAGAAAGCAGGAAATTATAGACCAGTTAGTCTGACCTCAGTGGTGGAAAAGATGCTGGAGTCTATTATAAAGGATGAAATTACGGCACATCTGGATAATAGTAACAGGATAGGATAGAGTCAGCATGGATTTATGAAGGGGAAATGATGCTTGACTAATCTTCTTGATTTTTTTGAGGATGTAACTCGGAAGATGGACGAGGGAGATCCAGTGGATCAGAAAGCTTTTGATAAAGTCCCAAACAGGAAGTTAGTGAGTAAAATTAGGGCGCACGGTATTGGGGTCAAAGTACTAGATTGGATCGAGAATTGGTTGGCTAATAGGAAACAAAGGTTAGTGATTAATGGCTCCATTTCGGAATGGCAGGCAGTGACCAGTGGGGTACCGCAGGGATCCGTGCTGGGACCGCAGCTTTTAACAATATATGTAAATGATATAGAAGATGGTATCAGCAATATCATTAGCAAATTTGCTGATGATACAAAGCTGGGTGGTAGGGTGAAATGTGATGAGGATGTTAGGAGATTACAGGGTGACCTGGACAAGTTAGGTGAGTGGGCAGATGCATGGCAGATGCAGTTTAATGTGGATAAATGTCTGGTTATCCACTTTGGTGGCAAGAACAGGAAGGCAGATTACTACCTCAATGGTATCAAATTAGGTAAAGGGGCTGTTCAGAGAGAACTGGGTGTTCTTGTACACTAGTCAATGAAGGCAAGCATGCAGGTACAGCAGATCGTGAAGAAGGCTGATAGCATGCTGGCCTTCATAACAAGAGGGATTGAGTATAGAAGCAAAGAGGTGCTTCTGCAGCTGTACAGGGCCCTGGTGAGACCACACCTGGAGTACTGTGTACAGTTCTGGTCTCCAAATTTGAGGAAAGACATTCTGGCTATTGAGGGAGTGCAGCGTAGGTTCACGAGGTCAATTCCTGGAATGGCAGGATTGCCTTACACAGAAAGACTGAAGCGACTGGGCTTGTATACCCTTGAGTTTAGAAGACTGAGAGGGGATCTGATTGAAACGTATAGGATTATGAAAGGATTGGACACTCTATCAGGAGGAAACATATTTCCACTGATGGGGGAGTGCCGAACCAGAGGACACAACTTAAAAATACGGGGTAGACCATTTAGGATAGAGATGAGGAGAAACTATTTCACCCAGAGAGTGGTGGCTGTGTGGAATGCTCTGCCCCAGAGGGCAGTGGAGGCCCAGTCTCTGGATTCATTTAAGAAAGAATTGGATAGAGCTCTTAAAGATAGTGGAGTCAAGGGTTATGGAGATAAGGCTGGAACAGGATACTGATTGGGAAAGATCAGCCATGATCATATTGAATGGCGGTGCAGGCTCGAAGGGCTGAATGGCCTACTCCTGCATCTATTGTCTATTGTCTAATATCCCATTGTATTCTGAGACAACTTTTATCTCTGTCCACAATACCTCCAATTTTGGTGTCATCTGCAAACTTACGAACCGTACCGGCTCTATTCACATCCAAATCATTTAAATGGATGAAGAAACAAATCCAAGAAAACAAAACATCAATTTCTCTGGGTTTGAATGTGGTCTGTAAATCCTGTCCTTTGATTCTCTACCAGGGAGGGCTGCACATACATACCTCTGAACTTTGCCCCCAACAAAGCTGGCAGCCGCGCACGTGTCCAGTGAATCTTTGCCCCAAATAAAGATGGCAGCGATCACACAATGAGGTTATTTTCCAGTTTACTGCAAAAACAGGACTGTAAGTTTCAAATTTGTATTTTCCGATGTGCACCAAATGTTTGTAAAGCCTCTCAGCCCATACCAACACCATTTCTGTCCAACTTCCTGCTGTTTATTTCTTTCCTTACCAAAAGCTCTCCATCTACACGTACCGCACATCCGCGCCCACGATGAGGATGATCACGTGGTATAGTCTAGTCCCGTCCTTCATTTACTCTGATTGGTCGGAGGACCAAATGCCCCGCCAGGTCCTCCAGCTGTGCCCCTGCCTTTCCATTGGTCTTCTGCTGACATCAACCACCAGGGGCCCCATTTTTGCCTGGAGCATGCACACTGCTTCGTGGCTTTTGTTGCTGTTTATCAGTTACAAGAGTGAGACACAAAGTTAAAAATCACACAACCACCTGATGAAGAAGCTGCAAAGCTAGTCCTTCCAAATAAACCTGTTGGACTATAACCTGGTGTTCTGTGAATTTCAATTTTGTCCATCCTAATCTAACACCAGCACCTGAAAGTCAAGAGTGTGGGAGGAATGCAAAATATAACAAAAGAACTAGGAACAGGAGAAGGCCGTCCTGCCCTTTGAGCTTGCTCTGCCATTCATTAAGATCATGGCTGATCATTTTGTGGACGCAGAACCATTTACAAACGTTCTCACCATATCCCTTAATTAATTAATTAATTCTTTTTTAAAAAGCTACCTTAGCTTTAAAAACGTTTACTGAACTAGCATCAACTACTTCCCTGGGCAATGAATTCCACAGAGGTCAAGAAGTTCTTCTCAATTCAGTCCTAAATTTGCTGCCTCTAGTCTTATAGTGATGCCCTCTTGTCCTAGCTTCACCTGCCAGTGGAAACATTCCCTCTACTTCTGTTTTATCCATTCCATTCATTATTTTATATGTTTCCCATTCTTCTGATTTCCAATGAATATAATCCCAATCTACTCAGTCTCTGTTAAGCCAACCCCCTCAACTCCGGAATCAACCTAGTTAACCTCCTCTGCACCCCCTCTAGTGCCGGTACATCCTTGAGCAAGTAAGGAGACAGAAACTGCATGCAGTACTCCAGATGTGTCCTCACCAGCACCCAATACTGCTGGAACATAACCTCTGCTTTTAAACACAATCCCTTCAGCAATGAAGGCCAACATTCCATTTGCTTTCTGAATTGATTGTTGTACCTGGTGACCAACCTTCATGCAGAAGGTTACTCAGGTGCCCCTGCATAGCAAATGTTGCAACTTTTTAAAATTTAAGTAATAATCTCTTTTTTAATGTTACTCCAACCAAACAGTATGACTTTACATTTATGAACATTATATTCCAAATGCCAGACCATTGCCCACTCACTCAATGTGTTAATGTTCCTCTGCAAAGTTTCACAGTCCTCCACACACTTTGTTCTGTGACTCATCTTAGTCTAAGATGCAAACTTTGACACCCTACATGTGGTCCCCAACTCCAAATCATCAGGATCAATTCTAAATAATCGCAGACCCAAAACTGATCCATGAGGCAAACTATTAGTCACTGATTGCCAGCCGGAATAGTACTCATTTATCCCCACACTTTGCTTCCTGTTAGTCAACCAATCTTCTATCCATGCTAATACTCTACTCCTAACACCATGCACCTTTATATTATGCAACTGCCTCTTGCACAGCACCTTGTTGAAGGCCTTTTGGAAATCTGGGTACACCGCATCCACTGGGTCCTTGTTGTCCACCTTGCTCGAAATGTCTTCATAGAATTCCAAAAGATTTGTGAAGCATGACCTGCCCTACATGAACCCACGCTCTGTTGTCCAATGGGACAATTGCTATTAAGATTCCCTGTTATTTCTTCCTTGATAATAGACCCAAGCATCTTTCCCACTACAGAGAATAAGCTAACTGGTGTATAATTCCCCACCTTTTGTCCACCTCCTTTTTAAAAACGTGCCGTCACTTTTGCTGCTTTCCAATCTGCTGGGACTGCCACAGAGTCCAGTCAATTTTGGAAAATTACTGCCAGTGCATTTGCTATTTCTCCTGGCATCTCCTTTAGTACCCTGGGATGCATTCCATCAGGGTCAGAAGACTTTTCTGTCATTAGCTCAATTAACTCCAACAGTCCAACACTAGCTGTTCCGTAATAATGACAGTTTCCAAATCCTCACCTATCTTTGTCTCTTTGCTAATTATTGGCAAGATATTAGTGTCCTCCACTGTGATATCCCATAATTAAATGTTCCTTCTCATTTTCCAAAGGACCAACATTTACTTTAGCCACTCTTTTCTCATTCAATATAAAATTTTGTTTTCTGTCTTTATAGTCTGTGCTAGTTTTTTTTCTCATGTTCTATCTTACTTTTCTTTATAGCTCTTCTGTGGCTTTCTGTTGACCTTTATAGTTTTCCCAGTTCTAGTTTCAGGCTGTTTTTGGCCACTTTGCATGCCTTCTCTTTCAATTTGATTGCTTTCCGTAGATACCCATCACAGAGTATGCCTTTTCTTACAGTCCTTCCTTTTCACTGAAATATATCATTGCTGAGCACTTTGTAAAGTGCCTCTGAAAATCTTCCACTGCTCATCAACTGTCCCACCATAAAATCTTTGTTTCCAGTCTACTTTATCCAGGTTCTCCCTCATTCTATTGTAGTTCCCTGTTTTGAAGCACAGGACCCAGGTGTTAGATTTTATCTTCACATTCTCCATATGTATTCTAAATTCAACCATACAGTGATCACTTCTTTCAAGAGGATCCCTAACTCTGAGGTCATTAATTATTCCTGTCTCATTGCACAGGGCCAGATACTGGATAGATTGCTCCCTTGTCAGTTCCATTTCATACTGTTCAAGAAAACTATCATGGATACACTTAATAAACTCAAGGCTACCCTGACTGAGCTGGTTCGACCAAACTACATGTAGATTAAAATCACCCATGATAATAGCTGTACCATTTTACCGGCAATAGTTATTTCTTTGTTTATTGCCCATCCCAATGTGATGTTATTATTTGGTGGCCTGCACACAACATCTGTCAGTGACTTTCTTGTTGGAATTTTGAATGCATCATTCCAGTTTCTCCGAATGTACAGCAATAACAACAACTATTTGCATTGAATGGAATCTTTTACAATGGCAAATCTCCCAAGGTGCTTCATGGATGATCAAAATATTGATTAAAGAGAATGATTTTAAAATACATCTTAAAAGGAGGATAGAGAAGGTGAGGGAGGGTATTCCATAGACTTCTGCCCTTGACAGCACCATTCGTGGAGTGATGCAAGTGGGATGGGTTGGAAAGGGAATGTGCAAAGGGGAAATGGAGGGGCACAGACAGAGCATAAGGTCTTAAGGACAGAGGAGGTTCCAGACTGAGTCTCTCTGTCACAGAGTATGGCTGCCTCATGGAGTTTGAAGCTCTGCAATGGGTCCATGCATGTCACGTTAGTCGAGGAGTGTATAACGGTGGCTGAGAGAACTTTTGATGAGGATTAGTCTCCTGAGGTAGTGTGGGCTGAGGTTAGAAACAGAAGAGGAGAGGTCACACTGCTTGGAATTTATTTTATATATAGGCCTCTGCAGAGTTCCAGGGAGGTGGAAGAGAGGATTAGCAAAATTATTCTGGATAGGAGTGAAAGTAACAGGGTGGTCAACATGAGGGACTTTAACTTCCCCAAAATTGACTGGACATGTTATTAATCTAATACGTTGGATGGATCGGTTTTTATCTAATGTGTACAGGAGGGTTTCCTGACACAGTATGTTGAAGGGCCGACAAGAGGGGAGGCCACATTGGATCTGGTCCTTGGTAATGAACCAGACTAGGTGTTTGATTTAGTTGTAGGTGAGCACTTTGGAGAGAGTGACCATAATTCAGTTAAGTTTAGTTTAGTGATGGAAAGGAATTAGTACATGCCACAGGTCAAGAGTTATTGATCGGGCAAGGGCAATTATAATGCTATTAGGCAAGAATTAGATGCACAGAATGGGGTAGCAAAATACAGGGAATTCAGACAATGGAAATGTGGAGTTGGTTTAAGGAACAGATATTGCATGTCCTTGATAGGTATGTCCCTGTCAGGCAGGAGGAAGTGATAAGGTAAGGGAACCTTGGTTTACTGTGGAAACTGCATCTCTTGTTACGAAGAAGAAGGAAGCTTTTAAGTGTTGATGAGGCAAGATGGTTCAGATGAGGAGATGGAGAATTACAGATCAGCTGAGAAGGATTTAAAGAGAGAGTTAAAAAGAGCAAAGAGAGGACACGACCAGTCTTTAACACATAGAATAAAGGAGAACCCTAGAGCTTTCTATAGGTATGTGAGGAATAAAAAGATGATTAGGGTAGGAATAGGGCCAATCACAGACAGAATGGGAAGGTGAGTGTTGACCCTGTGGAGATCGGAGAGATGCTAAATGAACATTTCTCATCAGTTTTCACTCAGGAAAGGAGAATATTGTAGAGGAGGAGAATGAGGTGTGAGATATTAGACTAGAAATCATCAAGGTTAGTTACGAACAGGTGTTATCAATGATGGAAGGAGTGAAAATAGACAAGTCCTCTGGGCTGGATGGGATTTATCCGACGATTCTCTGAAAAGCTAGGGAGAAGGTAGCATAGCCTTTGGCTTAGATATTTGAGTTGTCATTGTCTGCAGATTTCGTACCAGAGCAGTGGAAGATTGCAAATGTTGTGTCCTTGTTCAAGAAGGTCAGGAGAGATGATCCAGGTAATTATAGACCAGTGAGCCTTACTTCTGTTGTAGGAAAGGTTTAGGAAAGGATTATAAGATTTAAAATCATCTGGCAAACATCAATTTGATTTCAGATAGTCAACTTGGTTTTGTCAAGGGCAGGTCATGTCTCACAAACCTCTGAGTTTTTTGAGATGGTCACCAAGCTTGTAGATAAGGGTAGGGCATTTGACGTGGTATACATGGACAAAAGTAAAGCCTTTGACAAGGTTCCACATGGTAGGCTGTTGGAGAAAATGCAGAGGCATAGAAACAAGTCTCACTACGAGAGCAGATTTGTTCAAGCAAATTCGAAGGCAGGTTTGCAGATGGGAAAGCAAGCAAGAAAGCTCCGTTCTTGTCCATGTAAAATTCTGCAGTTGAATAACAAAGCAGTTTCTGCCCAGTTTCAAACTGGGGACCTTTCGCGTATGAGGCAAACGTGATGAGTCCAGTTACTGGTCATGTGCCACCAGGATCTGTTTTGGGACCACTGCAGGTATAGGTGAATGGATTAGGAAATTTGCAGATGACACTAAAGTCAGTGTAGTAGTGGACAATGTGGAAGAATGTTACAGGTTGCAAGCGGACTTGGATAAACTGCAGAATTGGGCTGAGAGGTGGCAAATATAGAGTTCAATGCAACTAAATGTGAGGTGATGCACTTTGAGAAGAATATCAGGAAGGCTGAATACTGGGTCAATGGAAAAAATCTTGGTAGTGTGGTGTGCAGAGGGATCTTTGAGTCCATGTACATAGATCCCTGAAAGTTGCCACCCAGGTTGATAGCGCTGTTAAGGCGGTAAACGGTGTGTTCGGCTTCATTCATGGAGGGATTGAAATACCATACTGCAAGTATACAAAATGCTGGTGCAGCTACACTTGGAATATTGTGTTCAGTTCTGGTGCCCATATTTCGGGAAGGATCTGGAAACATTAGAAAATGTGCAGAGGAGATTTACCAGAACATTGCCTGGTCTGGAGAGAAGGTCTTGTGAGGAAAGGCTGAGAGACTTGAAACTCTTCTCATTGGCAAGAACAAGGCGAGAGGGGATTTGATAGAGATATACAAGATGATCAGAGGATTAGAAAGGTAGGCAATGGAGGTATTTTTCCTAGGATGATGACGTCAGCATGGGGGGAATGGGGGTGGAACCCTGCTCATGACTCCACCTCCATTTCCCCCACTCCATTTACAGGCTCCGCCCCTACTCCCAGCTCCACACTCACACCAGATCCCAGCTCCCAGACCTGCCGAGTTTTCACCATCCCTCCAGACCTTCCCCTCACTGGGGACGAACGATCAGATCTTAGCAAAGGACTCATCTTCATCCCCCTCCGTCCACTCATCAATGAATTTAATACATGCCGTGACATTGAACAATTCTTCTGTTGCCTCCGCCTCCGAGCTTACTTTCACAATCAAGACTCCGGCCCACCTTCCGAGGACCCCTTTGCCCATGTCCAACACACTGCATCCACCTGGACACCTCGCGCTGGCCTATTACCTGCCCTCGACCTCTTCATTTCCAACTGCCGCCGGGACATTAACCGCCTCAACCTGTCATCCCCCCTCCCCCACTAAAACCTCTCACTCTCACAACGCGCAGCCCTCCAATCCTTTTGCTCTAATCCCAACCTCACCATCAAGCCAGCAGATAAAGGGGGCGCAGTGGTAGTCTGGCACACTAACCTTTACACCGCTGAACCAAACGCCAACTCGAGGACACCTCTTCCTCCTGCCCCCTCGACCATGACCCCACACCCCCATCACCAAACCATCATCTCCCAGACCATGCAGAACCTTATCGCCTCAGGAAATCTCCCACCCACAGCTTCCAACCTCACAGTCCGGGAACCCCGCACTGCCCGGTTCCACCTCCTTCCCAAGATCCACAAGCCTGACCACCCTGGCCGACCCATTGTCTCAACATGCTCCTGCCCCACTGAACTCATCTCTACCTACCACGACACTGTCCTATCCCCCTAGTCTAGGAACTCCCCACATACATTCGAGACACCACCCACGCCCTCCACCTCCTCCAAGACTTCAGTTCCCCCGGCCCCTAATGCCTCATCTTCACCATGGATATCCAATCCCTCTACACCTCGATCCGCCATGACCAGGGCCTCCAAGCCCTCCATTTTTTCCTCTCCCGACTTCCCCAACAGTACCCTTACACCAACACTCTCATTCATTTGGCTGAACTGGTCCTCACCCTTAACAAGTTCTCCTTTGAATTCTCTCACTTCATCCAGAACAAGAGGGTAGCCATTGGAACACGTAAGGTCCCCAGCTATGCCTGTCTCTTTGTTGGCTATGTAGAACAGTTGATCTTCCATAGTTACACCAGCACCACTCCCCACCTCTTCCTCCGCTACATTGATGACCGCATTGGTGCCACCTCGTGTTCCTGCGAGGAGGTTGAGCAATTCATCAACTTCACCAACACATTCCACCCTGACCTTAAATTTACCTGGACCATCTCTGACACCACCCTCCCCTTCCTACACCTCTCCATCTCCATTAATAATGATCGACTTGACACTGATATTTTTTACAAACCCACCGACTCCCACAGCTACCTGGATTACACCTGTTCCCACCCTACCTCTTGCAAAAATGCCATCCGGTATTCCCAATTCCTCCGCCTCTGCTGTATCTGCTCCCAGGAGGATCAGTTTCACCACACAACACACCAGGTGGCCTCCTTCTTTAGAGACCACAATTTCCCTTCCCACATGGTTAAAGATGCCCTCCAATGCATCTCGTCCACAACCCACACCTCTGCACTCAGACCCCACCCCTTCAAACATAACAAGGACAAAACGCCCCTGGTGCTCACCTTCCACCCTACCAACCTTCGCATAAACGAAATCATCCGCCGACATTTCTGCCACCTCAAAACAGACTCCACCACCAGGGATATATTTCCCTCCCCACCCCTTTCTGACTTCCGCAAAGACCGTTCCCTCCATGACTACCTGGTCAGGTCCACGCCCCCCCACTACCCACACTCCCAATCTGGCACCTTCCCCTGCCACTGCAGGAATTGCAAAACCTGCGCCCACACTACCTCCCTCACCTCTATCCAAGGCCCTAAAGGAGCCTTCCAATTACCTCAAAGTTTTGCCTGCACATCCAGTAATATCATTTATTGTATCCGTTGCTCCCGATGCGGTCTCCTCTACATTGGGGAGACTGGACACCTCCGAGCAGAGCACTTTAGGGAATATCTTCGGGACACCTGCACCTCTCAGGCCTCTCGATCCAAGATTCGGGATAGTTTCAAGATATCACAAGGCATCGACTCTAACTTCCCTTGTCCCTGAGCCTGCTGAGTCACGCCTGAATCAACTCTGCAATTGAGAGGAAGGGGCTGGACTGGAGGACCGAGCAGCGGCCGGTCCGCCAACCAGAGTGAGTGAGGAGCGGGACCAAAGCATTCTCGGGGTTGAACGCTTCAGGATTGGTCAGAAAGCAAACTATTTTGCAGAATTGATCATCCTCACGACACAGTGGAGCATGACACCTCTCCCATGAATCAATGTGAGATTTTTAAGAAATAGTTGAGATGTGAATCTGATAACGTACATTAGGGAGATTTAAACAATCCTGAGAGAAACACATGGGTGATTTTGAAATAGTGTAGGGGGACGAGCTGAGAATAATTCACAGGTCGGTTTACACAAGTCGAGTAAGAAACTTATTTTGAAACTCCCAGAACAATTGGTAATTTACATATCTGGCTAGCATGGTTAAATTGGATCGATCAATCTATTTGCATATAAACCACTCAATGATTGCAACTCGACAGAGCATTTGTTAATGACTAATATTTCACCCATGATCCTGTGCAGTTATGAATATTGTGGATAAAGTCACTGGCAATCTCAGACGCACGCGCAGTTTGGTTTCCATACAGAGCATGCGCACTGTCACATTGATCAGGTCACTGAGAAAGATAGACATGGAGCTGCTTTCTCCGGCAGCGGCTGCGATCAGCTTCAGAGAGCGGCGCTCAGAGCCAGTGTGTGGGAGCCAAGCTGGGAGAAAGGAGCGGAGAGATTTCACAAGTCCTGGAATCAGGTTAAAAATAACTCGAAAAAGACCCTCCAGGCCCGGGTAAGGAGGTGGCGGTCTCTGATCAGGGAAGGGGCCCAGAGTCACGGCCGCCATTTGTTTGAGGGAAGAGTGAGCGCTAATGGCCGCCATCTTGAGAAGGTCAAGGTGCAGGAGGGCGGGGCTCCCGGGGTCTGTAGACCAATCAGAGGAAAGGGAAGACCCATTGTTATTGATTAATTCCACGAACACAGCTTCACTGGGTGATCCTGCAGGAATATCCTCTCTCAGTCCTGCTGGGATGTTTCACCCAATCAGAACCAGCAGCTCTCCTCCTCTCTCAGCTCCCCTTCTGTCCTTCCTGCAGCATCTGTCCCCTGGAACATTGAGCTGCCTGTCCTGTCCCTCCCTCAGCTGTTGTTTCTGTAATACCTGTGATATCCCAGTCCCACCTGAGATTACTTCACTAAAGACAGGAATGCACCCGATGGATTTTTCTTTACATCAGCAATTGTTTAATACTCACTTACAGGTTTTTAATTACATCATTTTTGAAGCATTTACTTCACATTCAACCATTTGCAATGGTGGGATTTGAACCTGTGTCCAGAGAACACTTGCTGAGTTTCTGGATAAATTCTCACACAATAATGCCACTAGGCCTTCACTTCACCTGCTCACAGTTTGTATATCCCAGTGCAACATGAATCAAAACTCTTTCTTCCTGCACAATTGTTTGAGCCGGCACTCTGGTGATGTGACTCAGTACCTCTCCATGTGGTATCCCTCACTGTGTGTGTCTAATTGCAGCCTCTGTCAGCGTCTCTCACTTTTGAAGCTACTCCAGATCATAAGCCAACAGAATTCTCCACTCCAGAGAGATGAGGCAACACAGGTCAGGATTTTCCAGATCTCTGTGGGCTCAGTGCCATTCTGTATGTGTAACCTTCAAAGCATTCGTCTAATTTCCCATTTTGCCTATTTCTGTGTCTTCTACAGGTACCCATGGTGTTCTTGACTCAATAGACTGGCCAACGACTGGTTGGGACGATGGTTGGTCAGCCAGAAAGACAAAGTCAGGGAGGTCGGGAGTCTTCAATAAATCCTGCTGCCAGGTAAGATCATTCCAGTGCACAGAGCAGAGGGATCCAAACATCAGCTAACAAGACATGACATAGAGAAAGTGCTGCAGGGGGAGCACAGTACAGACACACCCCAGGCTCAATCACCACGCCTGCTGCAAGTTTTGTTGTAATGAGACAGCATCGAGAGTTCCCAGTTATCAGTCCAGGCCTGTGCTTTCTTAGGGAGCATCAGAACAACTGAGGGGAAAGCAGGCCTCCCACGAGAGAGTGGTAATGCTGCCTGGGATCTTTCTGTTCCCTATTCCCTCTCCAACACTGTATCTATGGCTTGTATTGATGACCAGTGCCTTTAATCATTCTAACTTCTATAGCAGTTCATGTTCTGTCATGTCCTCCCCTCTCACCAATTATTTCACATATTTGAAACCTCTAATCCAGATGACCATTCGTATCGCTGTAACTTGCTTCAGTCTCTACAACATGCCTTGTCTCGATAGTCTCCTCCTCCATGAACTGGAGACATCGGGTCTGTTTCTGTGCTGCATGACTTTTCGGCTGAGATTTCCTAAATGGAATGAGTCAGAATTGCCTGTGTTTGGCCCATATCCCTTCAAACCTTCTCCTCTCCATGTACCTGCCCGAGTGTCTTTTCCGTGTTGTAATTGTACTTATTTTCACCATTTCCTCTGGCAGTCCATTCCATCCATGCACCATCCTCTGTGGATAATGTTGCCCCTCAGCTCCCTCTTTAAATCCTTGTTCTCTTACCTCACGTTTATGCCTCTAGCTTTGGACTCACCTACCCTTGGCAATTTACCTTACTTAGACTATACATAGTTTCATAAACCTTTATAAGGTCACCCCGTGGCCTCCTCTGCCCAGGAGAAATATTGACGACAGTGTTACCAATATCTCCAACTCATGTTCTCAATGCTCTGACCAATGAAGACAAGTGTGCCAATTGCCGCTTTCAACACCCTGTCGCCCTGTGATGCCAGTCCAAGGAACAATGTAACTGCACCCCCTGGTGTCTCTTTTTTTCTAAAATACTGCCCAGGGCCCAACCATTACCCGTGTTAGTCCTCCCTGGTTTGTCTGAACTAAATCCAATACCTGAATTAAATTCCATCTTTCATTCCTTGGCCCAGTTGATTAACATCCCCTTCGATAACTATATTCTCTGCCCACTCTTCCACTAATCTTGGTATCCATAAACATACTAACAGGGACACCTATATTTTCACTCTAGTTGTTTATGTAAGTGGTGCACAACAGTGGTCCCAGCACCAGTCCTTACAGCACACCGCTGGTCAGAGGCCCCAGTCTGAACAACAACCCTCTCCCCCCACCCTCTGTCTCCCACTGTCATCCCATTTTGTATCCAGTTGGCTAGCTCTCCCTGATCCCTTGTGATCTAACCTTACTAACCAATGTATCATGTTACACCCTGAACAAGGGTTTGCAGAAGCCAGAAACAACGTCTGTTGCTCTGCCTTCATCTATCTTTTTGGTCACATCTTGAGCAAACTCCAGTCAAGTTTGTGGGACATGTTATCCCACGCACAAAGCCATGCTGGCTGTCTGTAATTAGGCCTTGTCTTTCCAAGGCCTACCTCTCAGAATGACCTCGAACAACTGACCCACCCTGATGTCTCGCTCATCAGTCTGTAGTTCCCTGGCTTTCTCTTGTAGCCTTTCTTAATTAATGACAAAAGATTATATTCATAGTCGGAGTCATACCGCACTGTTCAGTTAACGCTAACCATACTCTAAAACGGATCTCATCCCACCTGCCTGTTCCTGGGTCATATCCCTTCAAACCTTTCCTATTCCTGTACTAATCCAAATGTCTTTTGAACATTGTAATTGTCCCCATGTTCACCCCTTCCTTAGGAAGTTCATTTCACACACAACCCACCCTCTGTGTAACAATGTGCCTCATGTCTTTTTTTTAAAATGTCTCTCCTCTAAACTTAAAAATGTAGTGCCTTGTCTTGAAACTCCCCTGTCCAAGGGGAAATATAACTCCCATTAACTCTATCGATCCCCTCATGATTTTATAAACTTCTATGTGGTCATCTGTCAACATTCAGGTTTCAGTGAAAAATACCAACCTATTCAGCCTTTCTTTATACTGAAGCCTTTTGTACCCAGCCACATCCCAGTAAACCTCCTCTCAACCCTTTCCAACTTAATAATATCCTTCCTATAACTGGGCGACCAGAACTGGACACAGTATTCCAGAAGAGGACTCACCAATGGCCTGTATAATCTCAATGCGACTTCCCAACTCCGATATCCAAAGGACTGAGCAATGAAAGCAAGTGAGGCCAGCACCTTTTTTTAAACTATCCTGTCTCTCCATGTTGCAAACTTCAAAGAATTATGTAGCTGAACCCTGAGTTCTCTCTGTTCTACAACACTACCGAAGGTTTTGCCATTAATTGTATAAGTCCTGCATGTGTTTGTTGTACCAAATGCATTTCCTCGCATTTATTCAGATTGAACTCCATCTCCAGTTTTTCAGCCATTCACACATTTCATCAGGATCCCTTTGTAATCTCAGAAAACCTTCTTCACGCTCCACAATGCCACCCTCCAGTCTATCAGCCTATCACACATAGCTCTCTATGGTACAAATATATCTGCTAGGGGGCCTACAATTTCTTCACCAGCTTCCCACAATGTCCTGAGATCCATTTGATCAGGTCCTGGGGATTTATCTACCTTTGTGTTTTAAAACCTTGAGCACCTCCTTTTCTATAATGTGGACTCATTTCAAGACATTGAGTCATAGAGATGTACAGCACGAAACAGGCCCTTCGGACCAACTCCTGCATGACATTTCTAGTCACATTTGCCACAATTTTGCCAATATCCCCATAAACCTTTGCTATTCATACACCCATCCACATGCCTTTTAAATGTATTTCTATCAGCCTCCACTATTTGCTCTGGCAGCTTATTCCATCCACTCTGCGGGAGCCAGTTGTCCTTTAGACCCCTTTGAAAAGTTTCCCTCGCCTGGGGAAATGACCTTGTCTATTGACCCTGTCGATGCCCACCATGATTTTAAACACCTTTTATCGGTTCACTCCTCAGCCTCCCATGTTCAACTGAAAACAGCCCCAGCCTATTCAGGCTTTTCCCTGAAGCACAAACCCTCCAACCCTGGCAACATCTTTGGTCATTTCTTCTGAACCCTTTCATGTTCCACGATATCCTTCCTGTGGCATTGAGACCAGAATTACACACAGTATTCCAATAGTGGTCAGGCCAAACACTGTTTAGTTCCCCGAGCCCCCCAGTCTTTATCCACAGTAAGTTCCAAAGTGAAATATTTGTTTTGGATCTTGTCGTTTCACACATCGTTGCCTTCATTGATCATTAAGGAGACCGGGTTTGTCCCGAGCTCTTCTTTTGCTCTTAATACACTTGTAGAGTCTCTTTGGATTCTCCTTAACTTTCTCTGCCAAAGCGATCTCGTGTCCCCTTTTTACATTCCTGATTTCCATCCTAAGTGTATTCCTACAGCCCCGATGCTCCTGAAGGGATTCCCTTGAGTCAGCCAGTTATATCTGACATGTGACCCCTTTTTTTCCTTGACCACAGCCTCGAAACTCAGCCAGTGTTTCCTAATTCAGTCAGCATTGAGCTGCACACTAACAGGAACATGCTGGCGCTGAACGCTCCTTTTATCTCGGTTTTAAAATATTCCTACTTGCCAGACTTCCCTTTATCTGCAAATAGCCTTCCCAGATCTACTTTAAAAATTCCTGTCTAATACTATCTTGCTCCATTGAATAACTTTAACTTGTGGACCAGGCCTGTCCTTTTCCATCGCTATTTTCAAACTAATACAATTGTGGTAACTTTCCAAAGTGCTCCCCCACTAACACCTCAGTCCTGTTCCCGACCTTGTTTCCCAAGGGGAGGTCAGGTTTATCCCCATTCTCCAGTTGGGCCATTTACATAATGACTGGGAGTTTTCGGAACACACTAAACAAATTCCTTCCATCCAAATGCTTAACTTAGTAGCAATCCCAGTCCAGGTTTGGAACGGTTAAGATCCCCTATCATTACAACCCTATTATTCTAAGAGATATCTGAAATCTCCTGACATATTTGCTCCTCCATCTCCCGTTGCCTATCGCTGTAGTCTGACCGTAGAAAACTAATGACCAATTTTTATTTCTCGGTTCCACTAATATCGTTTAACTGGGCGATCCTACATGAATCCTCCCTCTAGGTACTGCTGGGATGTTTCCCCCAATCAAACCCACCCGCTCTCCTCCTGTTTTCCCTCCTGTTCTATCCTTCCTGAAGTATCTGTCTCCGGAACATTGAGCTGCTGCTCCTGTTGCTCCCTCAGCTGTGTTTCTGTAATATCTATGGGATCCCAATCCCATGTTCCCATCCATGTTCTGGGTTCATCTGCCTTATCTGTCTGGCCCTTTGTATTGAAATAACTGCAGTTTAATCCCCCAGTTTTCCCTCATTGTCTGCTATGTCCTTGCCCTCCCTTGTCTCCTTATATTCCTCTCTTCAACATTTGTGCCAGCCTCAACTTTCTTTCTGACCTTACGACTCTTTGGGGTCACCCAGCCCTGCCAGACGAGTTTAAATCCTCTCGAGCAGCTCCAGCAACGTTCCCCACCAGGATGTGGGTCCCCCTCCTGTTCCCAGTTCAGGTGTATTCCCCACCCTGTCTACCTGTGCTGACACCTTCAGACATCCAGGGACTTGCCCACCAAGGTCCCTGTATTCCTCAGTTCTCCAGGAGGACCTACCATTCATGATGTATACCCTTCGCTTATGAGACTTCCCACTGTGCATTACCTCACAGTGATCAGAAGTAAACTCCATCTGCCATGACTCTGCTCAGTTTATCATCTGATCGATATCAGACTGCAGCCTGAGTCCATCCCCCTCACTGTGGACAACACCCTCACCTGTCATGTCATCTGCAAACCTACTAATGTTACCTTCTGCTTTCACATCCGAGTGATTAATGTCCATAATGAACAGCAATGGTTCCTGCACAGATCCCTGTGGTACACCCGCTGGGCAAAGGCTTTCAATCACAAAACCAACCCTCCACCAATTGTGGACCCAATTTACCAACTTACCTTGGATCCCATGGGATCTTCCCTTTTGGACCAGCCTTCCGTGTGGGACCTTGTCAAAGACCTTAATGAACTCCATATAAACCACATCATCTGCACTGCCCTCATCAATATCAGAGGACAGTCGTGTAGCAAATCCATACAGACAATCCCTAATGAAATTGTGGGGGTATCCGTTTTTGGTGAATACATTGTATAGGTGTTCTTCTTCCTCTTTTTGCAGTTCTGATGTACTGCAGTGTGTTGTGGCCCTTTTGAACAATGTCTTGATGCAACTACCTTTGTGTTTGTTGGGGTGATTGCTTTCATAGTTCAGGACTCGGTCTGTGTGTTTGTGGCTTTCGTGTATACCTTTGTGGTGAATTCTCCGTTCGGTGTTCTCTGTACAGTCACGTCTAGGAATGGGAGTTGGTTGTCCTTTTCTTCCTCTCTAGTGAATTGGATTCCTGTGAGTGTGGCGTTGATGATCCGGTGTGTGTTCTATATTTCTGTGTTTTTAATGATTACAAAGGTGTCATCTACATATCTGACCCAGAGTTTGGGTTGAATTTGCGGTAAGACTGTTTGTTCTAATCTTTGCATTGCCGCTTCTGCTATGAGTCCAGAGATCGGTGAGCCCATGGGTGTGCCGTTGATTTGTTCGTATATTTGGTTGTTGAATGTGAAGTGTGTTGTGAGGCACAAGTCCAGTAGTTTAAGTATGCCGTCTTTGTTGATAGGTTCAACGTCCTGTTGTCTGTTCTGTATGTCCAGCAGGTTGGCTATTGTTTCCCTGGCTAGGGTTTTGTCGATAGAGGTGAACAGTGCCGTTACATCGAATGAGACCATGGTTTCTTCCTTGTCTATGTGTATATTTCTGATGATGTCCAAGAATTCCTGTGTTGATTGTACAGATTGTCTGGATCCGCTGATCAGGTGTTTCAGTTTCTGCTGTAGTTCTTTAACCAGTTTGTGTGATGGTGTCCCTGGGAGTGATACTATGGGTCTGAGTGGGATGGCTGGTTTGTGCACTTTATGTAGTCCATAGAATCTGAGGGTGTTGTTGCTTTCAGGTCTCATTCTGTGTAGGTCAAATCTGGTTATCTGTCCGTTTTGTTTTTGTAGGTTTCTCAGTGTGTTGTTTATCCTATTGGTGAGCTGCGGGGTGGGGTCAAACTCCACACAATTTCATCCACAGATGCCTAAGGGAAAGACAATGGAACGAGGACATGCCACGACCCAAAGGACTAGCCACATTACCATACATCAAGAACATTTCGGAACGGACAGCCAGACTACTGCGACCACTAGGACTGATAACAGCACACAAACCAACAGCCACTCCCGTGCGCGTCCCTCCCGCGCGGTGAGTGTGCGCGTCCCTCCCGCGCGGTGAGTGTGCGAGTCCCTCCCGCGCGGTGAGTGTGCGCGTCCCTCCCGCGCGGTGAGTGTGCGCGTCCCTCCCGCGCGGTGAGTGTGCGCGTCCCTCCCGCGCGGTGAGTGTGCGCGTCCCTCCCGCGCGGTGAGTGTGCGCGTCCCTCCCGCGCGGTGAGTGTGCGCGTCCCTCCCGCGCGGTGAGTGTGCGCGTCCCTCCCGCGCGGTGAGTGTGCGCGTCCCTCCCGCGCGGTGAGTGTGCGCGTCCCTCCCGCGCGGTGAGTGTGCGCGTCCCTCCCGCGCGGTGAGTGTGCGCGTCCCTCCCGCGCGGTGAGTGTGCGCGTCCCTCCCGCGCGGTGAGTGTGCGCGTCCCTCCCGCGCGGTGAGTGTGCGCGTCCCTCCCGCGCGGTGAGTGTGCGCGTCCCTCCCGCGCGGTGAGTGTGCGCGTCCCTCCCGCGCGGTGAGTGTGCGCGTCCCTCCCGCGCGGTGAGTGTGCGCGTCCCTCCCGCGCGGTGAGTGTGCGCGTCCCTCCCGCGCGGTGAGTGTGCGCGTCCCTCCCGCGCGGTGAGTGTGCGCGTCCCTCCCGCGCGGTGAGTGTGCGCGTCCCTCCCGCGCGGTGAGTGTGCGCGTCCCTCCCGCGCGGTGAGTGTGCGCGTCCCTCCCGCGCGGTGAGTGTGCGCGTCCCTCCCGCGCGGTGAGTGTGCGCGTCCCTCCCGCGCGGTGAGTGTGCGCGTCCCTCCCGCGCGGTGAGTGTGCGCGTCCCTCCCGCGCGGTGAGTGTGCGCGTCCCTCCCGCGCGGTGAGTGTGCGCGTCCCTCCCGCGCGGTGAGTGTGCGCGTCCCTCCCGCGCGGTGAGTGTGCGCGTCCCTCCCGCGCGGTGAGTGTGCGCGTCCCTCCCGCGCGGTGAGTGTGCGCGTCCCTCCCGCGCGGTGAGTGTGCGCGTCCCTCCCGCGCGGTGAGTGTGCGCGTCCCTCCCGCGCGGTGAGTGTGCGCGTCCCTCCCGCGCGGTGAGTGTGCGCGTCCCTCCCGCGCGGTGAGTGTGCGCGTCCCTCCCGCGCGGTGAGTGTGCGCGTCCCTCCCGCGCGGTGAGTGTGCGCGTCCCTCCCGCGCGGTGAGTGTGCGCGTCCCTCCCGCGCGGTGAGTGTGCGCGTCCCTCCCGCGCGGTGAGTGTGCGCGTCCCTCCCGCGCGGTGAGTGTGCGCGTCCCTCCCGCGCGGTGAGTGTGCGCGTCCCTCCCGCGCGGTGAGTGTGCGCGTCCCTCCCGCGCGGTGAGTGTGCGCGTCCCTCCCGCGCGGTGAGTGTGCGCGTCCCTCGCGCGCGGTGAGTGTGCGCGTCCCTCGCGCGCGGTGAGTGTGCGCGTCCCCTCGCGCGCGGTGAGTGTGCGCGTCCCTCCCTCGCAGTGAGTGTGCGCGTCCCCCCCTCGCAGTGAGTGTGCGCGTCCCCCCCTCGCAGTGAGTGTGCGCGTCCCCCCCTCGCAGTGAGTGTGCGCGTCCCCCCCTCGCAGTGAGTGTGCGCGTCCCCCCCTCGCAGTGAGTGTGCGCGTCCCCCCCTCGCAGTGAGTGTGCGCGTCCCCCCCTCGCAGTGAGTG